>NC_089553.1:0-628875 GCF_040115645.1 Euwallacea fornicatus
TTCAAATTTCGTCAGCAATGGCTCAAATGAATAAGCTCGACTTGCTGTTTAATATCACTTACACATTTAGTGGGATATTGTTGCGTTTTCGAGACAAAGAGTAATTTCTTTGCTCAAACTCACATATTTTGTGACTTTTCAAACTTTGAAAATTCATAACTTCGACAAATGATGTTCAAATTTCGTCAGCAATGGCTCAAATGAATAAGCTCGACTTGCTGTTTAATATCACTTACACATTTAGTGGGATATTGTTGCGTTTTCGAGACAAAGAGTAATTTCTTTGCTCAAACTCACATATTTTGTGACTTTTCAAACTTTGAAAATTCATAACTTCGACAAATGATGTTCAAATTTCGTCAGCAATGGCTCAAATGAATAAGCTCGACTTGCTGTTTAATATCACTTACACATTTAGTGGGATATTGTTGCGTTTTCGAGACAAAGAGTAATTTCTTTGCTCAAACTCACATATTTTGTGACATTTCAAACTTTGAAAATTCATAACTTCGACAAATGATGTTCAAATTTCGTCAGCAATGGCTCAAATGAATAAGCTCGACTTGCTGTTTAATATAACTTACACAGTTTAGTGGCATGTTGTTGCGTTTTCGAGATAAACGGTAATTTCTTTGCTCAAACTCACATATTTTGTGACTTTTCAAACTTTGAAAATTAATAACTTCGACAAATGATGTTCAAATTTCTTCAGCAATGGCTCAAATGAATAAGCTCGACTTGCTCTTTAATATCACTTACACATTTAGTGGGATATTGTTGCGTTTTCGAGACAAAGAGTAATTTCTTTGCTCAAACTCACATATTTTGTGACATTTCAAACTTTGAAAATTCATAACTTCGACAAATGATGTTCAAATTTCGTCAGCAATGGCTCAAATGAATAAGCTCGACTTGCTGTTTAATATCACTTACACATTTAGTGGGATATTGTTGCGTTTTCGAGACAAAGAGTAATTTCTTTGCTCAAACTCACATATTTTGTGACATTTCAAACTTTGAAAATTCATAACTTCGACAAATGATGTTCAAATTTCGTCAGCAATGGCTCAAATGAATAAGCTCGACTTGCTGTTTAATATAACTTACACAGTTTAGTGGCATGTTGTTGCGTTTTCGAGATAAACGGTAATTTCTTTGCTCAAACTCACATATTTTGTGACATTTCAAACTTTGAAAATTCATAACTTCGACAAATGATGTTCAAATTTCGTCAGCAATGGCTCAAATGAATAAGCTCGACTTGCTGTTTAATATCACTTACACATTTAGTGGGATATTGTTGCGTTTTCGAGACAAAGAGTAATTTCTTTGCTCAAACTCACATATTTTGTGACATTTCAAACTTTGAAAATTCATAACTTCGACAAATGATGTTCAAATTTCGTCAGCAATGGCTCAAATGAATAAGCTCGACTTGCTGTTTAATATAACTTACACAGTTTAGTGGCATGTTGTTGCGTTTTCGAGATAAACGGTAATTTCTTTGCTCAAACTCACATATTTTGTGACTTTTCAAACTTTGAAAATTAATAACTTCGACAAATGATGTTCAAATTTCTTCAGCAATGGCTCAAATGAATAAGCTCGACTTGCTCTTTAATATCACTTACACATTTAGTGGGATATTGTTGCGTTTTCGAGACAAAGAGTAATTTCTTTGCTCAAACTCACATATTTTGTGACATTTCAAACTTTGAAAATTCATAACTTCGACAAATGATGTTCAAATTTCGTCAGCAATGGCTCAAATGAATAAGCTCGACTTGCTGTTTAATATAACTTACACAGTTTAGTGGCATGTTGTTGCGTTTTCGAGATAAACAGTAATTTCTTTGCTCAAACTCACATATTTTGTGACATTTCAAACTTTGAAAATTCATAACTTCGACAAATGATGTTCAAATTTCGTCAGCAATGGCTCAAATGAATAAGCTCGACTTGCTGTTTAATATCACTTACACATTTAGTGGGATATTGTTGCGTTTTCGAGACAAAGAGTAATTTCTTTGCTCAAACTCACATATTTTGTGACATTTCAAACTTTGAAAATTCATAACTTCGACAATTGATGTTCAAATTTCGTCAGCAATGGCTCAAATGAATAAGCTCGACTTGCTGTTTAATATAACTTACACAGTTTAGTGGCATGTTGTTGCGGTTTCGAGACAAAGAGTAATTTCTTTGCTCAAACTCACATATTTTGTGACTTTTCAAACTTTGAAAATTCATAACTTCGACAAATGATGTTCAAATTTCGTCAGCAATGGCTCAAATGAATAAGCTCGACTTGCTGTTTAATATAACTTACACAGTTTAGTGGCATGTTGTTGCGTTTTCGAGATAAACAGTAATTTCTTTGCTCAAACTCACATATTTTGTGACTTTTCAAACTTTGAAAATTAATAACTTCGACAAATGATGTTCAAATTTCTTCAGCAATGGCTCAAATGAATAAGCTCGACTTTCTCTTTAATATCACTTACACATTTAGTGGGATATTGTTGCGTTTTCGAGATAAACAGTAATTTCTTTGCTCAAACTCACATATTTTGTGACTTTTCAAACTTTGAAAATTCATAACTTCGACAAATGATGTTCAAATTTCGTCAGCAATGGCTCAAATGAATAAGCTCGACTTGCTGTTTAATATAACTTACACATTTAGTGGGATATTGTTGCGTTTTCGAGACAAAGAGTAATTTCTTTGCTCAAACTCACATATTTTGTGACATTTCAAACTTTGAAAATTCATAACTTCGACAAATGATGTTCAAATTTCGTCAGCAATGGCTCAAATGAATAAGCTCGACTTGCTCTTTAATATCACTTACACATTTAGTGGGATTTTGTTGCGTTTTCGAGACAAAGAGTAATTTCTTTGCTCAAACTCACATATTTTGTGACATTTCAAAATTTGAAAATTCATAACTTCGACAAATGATGTTCAAATTTCGTCAGCAATGGCTCAAATGAATAAGCTCGACTTGCTGTTTAATATCACTTACACATTTAGTGGGATATTGTTGCGTTTTCGAGACAAAGAGTAATTTCTTTGCTCAAACTCACATATTTTGTGACATTTCAAACTTTGAAAATTCATAACTTCGACAAATGATGTTCAAATTTCGTCAGCAATGGCTCAAATGAATAAGCTCGACTTGCTGTTTAATATAACTTACACAGTTTAGTGGCATGTTGTTGCGTTTTCGAGATAAACGGTAATTTCTTTGCTCAAACTCACATATTTTGTGACATTTCAAACTTTGAAAATTCATAACTTCGACAAATGATGTTCAAATTTCGTCAGCAATGGCTCAAATGAATAAGCTCGACTTGCTGTTTAATATCACTTACACATTTAGTGGGATATTGTTGCGTTTTCGAGACAAAGAGTAATTTCTTTGCTCAAACTCACATATTTTGTGACATTTCAAACTTTGAAAATTCATAACTTCGACAAATGATGTTCAAATTTCGTCAGCAATGGCTCAAATGAATAAGCTCGACTTGCTGTTTAATATAACTTACACAGTTTAGTGGCATGTTGTTGCGTTTTCGAGATAAACGGTAATTTCTTTGCTCAAACTCACATATTTTGTGACTTTTCAAACTTTGAAAATTAATAACTTCGACAAATGATGTTCAAATTTCTTCAGCAATGGCTCAAATGAATAAGCTCGACTTGCTCTTTAATATCACTTACACATTTAGTGGGATATTGTTGCGTTTTCGAGATAAACAGTAATTTCTTTGCTCAAACTCACATATTTTGTGACTTTTCAAACTTTGAAAATTCATAACTTCGACAAATGATGTTCAAATTTCGTCAGCAATGGCTCAAATGAATAAGCTCGACTTGCTGTTTAATATAACTTACACATTTAGTGGGATATTGTTGCGTTTTCGAGACAAAGAGTAATTTCTTTGCTCAAACTCACATATTTTGTGACATTTCAAACTTTGAAAATTCATAACTTCGACAAATGATGTTCAAATTTCGTCAGCAATGGCTCAAATGAATAAGCTCGACTTGCTGTTTAATATAACTTACACATTTAGTGGGATATTGTTGCGTTTTCGAGACAAAGAGTAATTTCTTTGCTCAAACTCACATATTTTGTGACTTTTCAAACTTTGAAAATTCATAACTTCGACAAATGATGTTCAAATTTCGTCAGCAATGGCTCAAATGAATAAGCTCGACTTGCTGTTTAATATCACTTACACATTTAGTGGGATATTGTTGCGTTTTCGAGACAAAGAGTAATTTCTTTGCTCAAACTCACATATTTTGTGACATTTCAAACTTTGAAAATTCATAACTTCGACAAATGATGTTCAAATTTCGTCAGCAATGGCTCAAATGAATAAGCTCGACTTGCTGTTTAATATAACTTACACAGTTTAGTGGCATGTTGTTGCGTTTTCGAGATAAACGGTAATTTCTTTGCTCAAACTCACATATTTTGTGACTTTTCAAACTTTGAAAATTAATAACTTCGACAAATGATGTTCAAATTTCTTCAGCAATGGCTCAAATGAATAAGCTCGACTTGCTCTTTAATATCACTTACACATTTAGTGGGATATTGTTGCGTTTTCGAGACAAAGAGTAATTTCTTTGCTCAAACTCACATATTTTGTGACATTTCAAACTTTGAAAATTCATAACTTCGACAAATGATGTTCAAATTTCGTCAGCAATGGCTCAAATGAATAAGCTCGACTTGCTGTTTAATATCACTTACACATTTAGTGGGATATTGTTGCGTTTTCGAGACAAAGAGTAATTTCTTTGCTCAAACTCACATATTTTGTGACATTTCAAACTTTGAAAATTCATAACTTCGACAAATGATGTTCAAATTTCGTCAGCAATGGCTCAAATGAATAAGCTCGACTTGCTCTTTAATATCACTTACACATTTAGTGGGATATTGTTGCGTTTTCGAGACAAAGAGTAATTTCTTTGCTCAAACTCACATATTTTGTGACATTTCAAACTTTGAAAATTCATAACTTCGACAAATGATGTTCAAATTTCGTCAGCAATGGCTCAAATGAATAAGCTCGACTTGCTGTTTAATATAACTTACACAGTTTAGTGGCATGTTGTTGCGGTTTCGAGACAAAGAGTAATTTCTTTGCTCAAACTCACATATTTTGTGACTTTTCAAACTTTGAAAATTCATAACTTCGACAAATGATGTTCAAATTTCGTCAGCAATGGCTCAAATGAATAAGCTCGACTTGCTGTTTAATATCACTTACACATTTAGTGGGATATTGTTGCGTTTTCGAGACAAAGAGTAATTTCTTTGCTCAAACTCACATATTTTGTGACATTTCAAACTTTGAAAATTCATAACTTCGACAAATGATGTTCAAATTTCGTCAGCAATGGCTCAAATGAATAAGCTCGACTTGCTGTTTAATATCACTTCCACAGTTTAGTGGCATGTTGTTGCGGTTTCGAGACAAAGAGTAATTTCTTTGCTCAAACTCACATATTTTGTGACATTTCAAACTTTGAAAATTCATAACTTCGACAAATGATGTTCAAATTTCGTCAGCAATGGCTCAAATGAATAAGCTCGACTTGCTCTTTAATATCACTTACACATTTAGTGGGATATTGTTGCGTTTTCGAGACAAAGAGTAATTTCTTTGCTCAAACTCACATATTTTGTGACATTTCAAACTTTGAAAATTCATAACTTCGACAAATGATGTTCAAATTTCGTCAGCAATGGCTCAAATGAATAAGCTCGACTTGCTCTTTAATATCACTTACACATTTAGTGGGATATTGTTGCGTTTTCGAGACAAAGAGTAATTTCTTTGCTCAAACTCACATATTTTGTGACTTTTCAAACTTTGAAAATTCATAACTTCGACAAATGATGTTCAAATTTCGTCAGCAATGGCTCAAATGAATAAGCTCGACTTGCTGTTTAATATAACTTACACAGTTTAGTGGCATGTTGTTGCGTTTTCGAGATAAACAGTAATTTCTTTGCTCAAACTCACATATTTTGTGACTTTTCAAACTTTGAAAATTAATAACTTCGACAAATGATGTTCAAATTTCTTCAGCAATGGCTCAAATGAATAAGCTCGACTTTCTCTTTAATATCACTTACACATTTAGTGGGATATTGTTGCGTTTTCGAGATAAACAGTAATTTCTTTGCTCAAACTCACATATTTTGTGACTTTTCAAACTTTGAAAATTAATAACTTCGACAAATGATGTTCAAATTTCGTCAGCAATGGCTCAAATGAATAAGCTCGACTTGCTCTTTAATATCACTTACACATTTAGTGGGATATTGTTGCGTTTTCGAGATAAACAGTAATTTCTTTGCTCAAACTCACATATTTTGTGACTTTTCAAACTTTGAAAATTAATAACTTCGACAAATGATGTTCAAATTTCGTCAGCAATGGCTCAAATGAATAAGCTCGACTTGCTGTTTAATATAACTTACACAGTTTAGTGGCATGTTGTTGCGTTTTCGAGATAAACAGTAATTTCTTTGCTCAAACTCACATATTTTGTGACTTTTCAAACTTTGAAAATTAATAACTTCGACAAATGATGTTCAAATTTCTTCAGCAATGGCTCAAATGAATAAGCTCGACTTTCTCTTTAATATCACTTACACATTTAGTGGGATATTGTTGCGTTTTCGAGATAAACAGTAATTTCTTTGCTCAAACTCACATATTTTGTGACTTTTCAAACTTTGAAAATTAATAACTTCGACAAATGATGTTCAAATTTCGTCAGCAATGGCTCAAATGAATAAGCTCGACTTGCTCTTTAATATCACTTACACATTTAGTGGGATATTGTTGCGTTTTCGAGACAAAGAGTAATTTCTTTGCTCAAACTCACATATTTTGTGACATTTCAAACTTTGAAAATTCATAACTTCGACAAATGATGTTCAAATTTCGTCAGCAATGGCTCAAATGAATAAGCTCGACTTGCTGTTTAATATCACTTACACATTTAGTGGGATATTGTTGCGTTTTCGAGACAAAGAGTAATTTCTTTGCTCAAACTCACATATTTTGTGACATTTCAAACTTTGAAAATTCATAACTTCGACAAATGATGTTCAAATTTCGTCAGCAATGGCTCAAATGAATAAGCTCGACTTGCTGTTTAATATCACTTCCACAGTTTAGTGGCATGTTGTTGCGGTTTCGAGACAAAGAGTAATTTCTTTGCTCAAACTCACATATTTTGTGACATTTCAAACTTTGAAAATTCATAACTTCGACAAATGATGTTCAAATTTCGTCAGCAATGGCTCAAATGAATAAGCTCGACTTGCTCTTTAATATCACTTACACATTTAGTGGGATATTGTTGCGTTTTCGAGACAAAGAGTAATTTCTTTGCTCAAACTCACATATTTTGTGACATTTCAAACTTTGAAAATTCATAACTTCGACAAATGATGTTCAAATTTCGTCAGCAATGGCTCAAATGAATAAGCTCGACTTGCTCTTTAATATCACTTACACAGTTTAGTGGCATGATGTTGCGTTTTCGAGATAAACAGTAATTTCTTTGCTCAAACTCACATATTTTGTGACTTTTCAAACTTTGAAAATTCATAACTTCGACAAATGATGTTCAAATTTCGTCAGCAATGGCTCAAATGAATAAGCTCGACTTGCTGTTTAATATAACTTACACAGTTTAGTGGCATGTTGTTGCGGTTTCGAGACAAAGAGTAATTTCTTTGCTCAAACTCACATATTTTGTGACTTTTCAAACTTTGAAAATTCATAACTTCGACAAATGATGTTCAAATTTCGTCAGCAATGGCTCAAATGAATAAGCTCGACTTGCTGTTTAATATAACTTACACAGTTTAGTGGCATGTTGTTGCGTTTTCGAGATAAACAGTAATTTCTTTGCTCAAACTCACATATTTTGTGACTTTTCAAACTTTGAAAATTAATAACTTCGACAAATGATGTTCAAATTTCTTCAGCAATGGCTCAAATGAATAAGCTCGACTTTCTCTTTAATATCACTTACACATTTAGTGGGATATTGTTGCGTTTTCGAGATAAACAGTAATTTCTTTGCTCAAACTCACATATTTTGTGACTTTTCAAACTTTGAAAATTAATAACTTCGACAAATGATGTTCAAATTTCGTCAGCAATGGCTCAAATGAATAAGCTCGACTTGCTCTTTAATATCACTTACACATTTAGTGGGATATTGTTGCGTTTTCGAGATAAACAGTAATTTCTTTGCTCAAACTCACATATTTTGTGACTTTTCAAACTTTGAAAATTAATAACTTCGACAAATGATGTTCAAATTTCGTCAGCAATGGCTCAAATGAATAAGCTCGACTTGCTGTTTAATATAACTTACACAGTTTAGTGGCATGTTGTTGCGTTTTCGAGATAAACAGTAATTTCTTTGCTCAAACTCACATATTTTGTGACTTTTCAAACTTTGAAAATTAATAACTTCGACAAATGATGTTCAAATTTCTTCAGCAATGGCTCAAATGAATAAGCTCGACTTTCTCTTTAATATCACTTACACATTTAGTGGGATATTGTTGCGTTTTCGAGATAAACAGTAATTTCTTTGCTCAAACTCACATATTTTGTGACTTTTCAAACTTTGAAAATTAATAACTTCGACAAATGATGTTCAAATTTCGTCAGCAATGGCTCAAATGAATAAGCTCGACTTGCTCTTTAATATCACTTACACATTTAGTGGGATATTGTTGCGTTTTCGAGACAAAGAGTAATTTCTTTGCTCAAACTCACATATTTTGTGACATTTCAAACTTTGAAAATTCATAACTTCGACAAATGATGTTCAAATTTCGTCAGCAATGGCTCAAATGAATAAGCTCGACTTGCTGTTTAATATAACTTACACAGTTTAGTGGCATGTTGTTGCGTTTTCGAGATAAACAGTAATTTCTTTGCTCAAACTCACATATTTTGTGACTTTTCAAACTTTGAAAATTCATAACTTCGACAAATGATGTTCAAATTTCGTCAGCAATGGCTCAAATGAATAAGCTCGACTTGCTGTTTAATATAACTTACACAGTTTAGTGGCATGTTGTTGCGTTTTCGAGATAAACAGTAATTTCTTTGCTCAAAGTCACATATTTTGTGACTTTTCAAACTTTGAAAATTCATAACTTCGACAAATGATGTTCAAATTTCGTCAGCAATGGCTCAAATGAATAAGCTCGACTTGCTGTTTAATATAACTTACACAGTTTAGTGGCATGTTGTTGCGTTTTCGAGATAAACAGTAATTTCTTTGCTCAAACTCACATATTTTGTGACTTTTCAAACTTTGAAAATTCATAACTTCGACAAATGATGTTCAAATTTCGTCAGCAATGGCTCAAATGAATAAGCTCGACTTGCTGTTTAATATAACTTACACAGTTTAGTGGCATGTTGTTGCGTTTTCGAGATAAACAGTAATTTCTTTGCTCAAAGTCACATATTTTGTGACTTTTCAAACTTTGAAAATTCATAACTTCGACAAATGATGTTCAAATTTCGTCAGCAATGGCTCAAATGAATAAGCTCGACTTGCTGTTTAATATAACTTACACAGTTTAGTGGCATGTTGTTGCGTTTTCGAGATAAACAGTAATTTCTTTGCTCAAACTCACATATTTTGTGACTTTTCAAACTTTGAAAATTCATAACTTCGACAAATGATGTTCAAATTTCGTCAGCAATGGCTCAAATGAATAAGCTCGACTTGCTGTTTAATATAACTTACACAGTTTAGTGGCATGTTG
Organism: Euwallacea fornicatus; assembly: GCF_040115645.1. NCBI lineage: Eukaryota > Metazoa > Arthropoda > Insecta > Coleoptera > Curculionidae > Euwallacea > Euwallacea fornicatus. The sequence goes on from NC_089553.1 coordinate 9,849, forward strand.
TTGCGTTTTCGAGATAAACAGTAATTTCTTTGCTCAAACTCACATATTTTGTGACTTTTCAAACTTTGAAAATTCATAACTTCGACAAATGATGTTCAAATTTCGTCAGCAATGGCTCAAATGAATTAGCTCAACCTGGTTTTTAATATGACTTAAATGTGTACTGTGTACAATTAATAAACCTGTCGATTTGCCCCAAAACTTGGAAGTAATTCTATATTGGGCTTATTTTATCATTTCCCATAATACAGAACATACATAATATCAATTCCGTGTTAAGGTAATAATATCTCATAAAATGACCGAAATCCATGATTTAGCGTTATTCAAGTAGGGGGCCATAGTCCTCTCCGCACCTCCTCGTGTTGATTCCTAGATGCCCTGCTTCTGAGACCGGGTTACCAACCCTGATTACGGAAAATGGGCAGCTAACGTGGAAGGCAAACAAGGACAAAATTTGACGGACAAGGCAATGAAGAAAGGTTTACTACTGCAGGGGCGATTGAAACCCCAGAGGCCTGCAGACGAAGTGCTGTAGTAGGCCTCACTGGCTGCCGTAGTAAAGCCTCTGTAACAAAAACAGGGTGGTGTCGGTGGACCCCAGGCCACACCCCCAGTACGAACTACTAGGAAGAAATCAAGAAGACCGTCACGAAATTGGCGATATTTAAGCAATGGGTTGATGGAAATATCCCTAGGTCGTAGAATTTTCAAGATGTGGGAAAGATCTGGTGGTATTTGAACAGCTAAAGTGCGGATTTGCCGGTTTTGGCCACTTTATGCTTATTTCACTAATCTGAGTCGATTTGACCAAAATTGCATACAGCGTTACTTAAATAATGTGATATCATGATTTTCGATCAATTTACGACAAAATACTACAACGTCCCTACAAAGTATCTTAGATGAGAAAGGGCTATTTTCCTATACATTTGAAAAATATTTTACTTTTCTGGATGAGCCATAGAATGCATCTTGTCAATACTCATTATTACAATTAAATAGAGAAAATGTGTTTTTTTAACTGATCGTGAGATAGTTAAGCCTTAAAGTTAGGCAAAATAAAGATTTATTACCAAAAGTTCTGGCATTCAGCCACATTCACAAACGAACAAAGGCTTTAGGCACTTATTTATTTTATTTTACGCAAAGTTGAAACTGTCGAAATACCCAGAAACAGATACTATAACGTAAAAAGGGAATTAAAAAATGAAAGCATTATAGATTATTGCACAAGCAGATAAGATAACAGAGCCCATGTTGAATTTTTTTATTATTTTCGAATTTTTGACCACATTATAACACATTCTTCTCGAAATGTCAAAATATTGACGCCTGAAATATTAACAGGTTTGCCCTATTAAGTGTATCCATTTCAAATCTATGAAAGATAAAGCAAAATAGTTTGTCTGGATTCCTGACTGAATTTTTTAATGGCAAAAGTTCCTACTCCAATTACATTTTCGATTCCATGATGGTATGCCGTCATTGGTCCACTTGCTCCTACCCTGAGAGCATTCTCAATGATCCAAAACAATGCAATAATAACGGTTTTATAAAACACCTGCTCAGGTATATCCCCTTAAAAGCTCGGCTCTAATAGTTACGGAGGCATAAAGTGAAGAGAGTTTAGAGCTTATTAAGCTAAACTGTGGCTCGTTTGCGGTGGACAAGTGAGAAAACTTGGCGTTGCTAAGATACAAAGGGGCGGAGCCGAGGGGAGCCCTTCCCCTCGTCCTTTAAGGAATCCGGGACTCCGGGTCGGGACGTCAAATGTGGAGGATTTGCGCCATTGACGGAGGTACAGGGAGAAAACAAATTCGGCTCGAAAAAAATCAAACATATTCTTGGCCTACCCATAAAAGTATAATTTTCCCACTATCCGCATTTTCTTTTTTTTCTTTGGGGCTCATAAAGTATTAATGATGCCTCGTTCGACGGTGCACGTCCCTATCATATTTTTCCATTACATTATCTATATTTTCCAGGCTTCTGGAGTAAATCAGCGTTATCAAAGCGGGCGCCTGCCTTCTCCTAACGAGGAATAACTGGCAGGACGTGACGTCGATCTTAATGCAATTTTTACTATGTTGCGCCCTTTTCAATCCTTATGAAGAGAAGGAATTGAGAAAGAAAGATGTATTTTATCGCTTAGAAACATGGCTAGATGTAAGGTGGATAATCGACCGTTGAACCCTTTGCAGCCCCCCATCCCCCCCCTGGGGCCGCCTCTGCGATGATGTAGAAGTTCCGCATCCGCGGAGAAAACTAATTTAAATTAAATCCCACCGAATTACTTCGAATTCGGGGGCCGTTTTAATGGGAGCGACGGCAAATTGGGGGATTTTATTAGCGCCCCTTGATATTGCTGGTGATAATTTTAATTGGATTTGGGGGGATAATCGGTCGCGCCCCCTCTCCAACTCAAATAGATTTAAAAGTTTTGCCAGGGTTATTGCCTTAATAAGTAATTGTTTAAAGATCTTAAATTATTATTACGAGCACCTACAAGACTTTGAATAGAGCATGAAGAGAGACTGGGAGTAAAAATTGCGCATTCATTAGTAGCAACTATAGCGCATTTTTCCTCCCACGGCTTCATTTTTCTCAAGAAGCTCTCGAATGATAATAGAGAAATTACTAATTTAGTTATTTTTTTGAGCCCTTGGGGCGGAAAACTCTCAGTTTCTTTAAACTGCAGTCCTAGACTCTGAACTTGTCCATTTAAAGAAATAAAAAGTACCGATTTACCCAGAAAATAAGAAATACCAATGTACGTAAATTTCTTAAACAGCAGTTAGACAATTTTGCTTTCAAACTATTCGAAGAATATCCAGGAATGGAGGAATATTTGAGAAGTAGGAAGATTCGAAGAAAAATCGCGCACTACACGTACGTATACTACAGATAAATCCTCTAGGTAAAATCTGATAACCGAGATGATTCAACGGAGTACCAAGTGTAGACACAACATGCAAGAAATTGAGAAGAAAGATTTGGGGTAAATGTAAGCTACTTGTTGACTTCACAAGTATGAAAGTCAAAATTCTTGAAACTGAAAAATATGCAGAAAATGATATATATGATGATAATGATAAAAAAGTTTTGTGAGGCAACTTTGTGTAAATTCTCTGCCAATGTCTCATCAAAATCGTTCTAGAAGCTTTTCTGTCATTCAAGATTTTTTCAGGCGCACGAAAGGAAGCTTCTAACTGGGCTAAAATAAATTGGTAACCTGCATGGCGCTTACTAGCCTGAATTTACTCTAAAACAGGCCAGTTGAGAGAGTCAATTAAAAGCTTGTAACTTCTAGATGAAACACTAATGCCCCTGAAAGAGGATTCCTGTTCCAAATTAAGTTTCCTGGATAAATATTATGGACGTAATAAACTAGAGTTATTCTCCTTCCATGTTCAAGTATTGGCAACCCTGAATAGATTATGCCGAGAAAAATGTTAGAGAATAATGTCTAGAGAGAATTATAGTTTCTAGAGTCTAGTTGAAACATGAGAAAATCCTGGTCATATCTGTTGAATGGCTACCATTATCAATAAATTTCAAACTGAATCATTGTCGGAAGTAGAATCGATTTTGAGAAATTGAACACGAGAAAGCGCATTCGAAAATTAAAAAAATTTTGCATTCTAATTAAACAATGAGAGTGCAGTGCCATGGCTATTGGGCATATGCATATACAACAAAAATCTTTCAACAAAATTAGTAGATAAACAGTGGCGTGGTAAAGGCATATTGAGGATATAAGGGAGTATACACTCAAAACTATTACGAACTATATTTAAAAAATTGTAGCTGCTTAAATGTATATCAATGAATTTCAAAATAACGCCATGTAGAACGTCAAAAAGAATTGAATTGATATTATTTAACAAAAAGGTTCTAAATTTTCTAAAATTTGTAACGTCGCCGAGATGCTACGCTACTGAGTTATTACAGGTTAATTTTTCATAGGTGTCTGATTTACCTGCAATATCCTACAACACGCCTAAAAAATTATGATGAGCCGAATTTCAAAGATATTTAAACCGTGAAACCAATAAATAAAAATTTTCGAAATATTTCAGAATTTTTAACATCGCTCTGAGACACTACGCTATTGAGTTTATGAAGATTCATAGGCGAAATGTTTATTTACATTTTTAAAATTCCGAAAAATCGGAGACGTGCTGTGTTGGAATTTCCAAACAGGTTAAACCATCAAGTCTATGGATGTATTGATATTTCCACAATTTGTAACGCTGCTTCGAGGTGTTTTACACTGCTGAAATGCACTGTATACAATGTTTCTCTACACTGCCTACAACTTGCCCTTATTTTTTAAAAACAAAAGCCTTCAGAATTTCAAAAGAATTTGCAGTGTGGCGTTAATCAAGAAAAATTTCTAATTTGTATTATCGCTCGGAAATCATCCACGCTATTTGATATTTGGAGATTCGTAGCGTAAGTATTTCTCAGCATTTCTTAAAATTTGCAACCACCAATCCGAAAAACCAGAAGCGCAATATATCGAATTTTTCAAAGAGGTTAAACCAGCCATTGGGCACATTAGTACTTCCAGCCTTACGCTACTAAATTGTAAAAAGTTGAAAACCTATAAAGGTTTTTGCCATATTTCTTAAAAGTTTAAACTATAAATTTCTAAAAAAAAAACTGGGTCGTCCTGTTCCCAACTTAAAAACGGGGCCCAAACGCGAAACGAATCGATTTTCCAATAGAATAATTTCACCTGAAACCAGCACTGCTGAACTCTCCAATTCAAAAAGTTTCAAAATCATCATCATTCTATTTTCGTACTTCATCCTCGATGTTAATTTATCTTCGATCAACAACTGATCAACAATAATGAGATCCATTCGGGCCCTCGGCCCTGAACCGATGCTGAGCCCCAAAGCGATGCAATCCGCCACATATGTGCGGCAATCAGATAAGGGGGGCCCCGGAGATGATTATTGAAGTCCGTCTGTTCGTCGGCGACGGCTGATTTGTGGCCGGAGTCCCCCGGGATCCCCCCATTGGGACTTGTCGGTAATGAATTGCGGGCTGCGGCGCATTGATAGTAATCGACGCGGAATTTCCCCCTCCCCTCGAAATACTCATAATCAGAATCTTGTTAATGATAACAATCAAATTTGTTCTTGATGTTCGTGTCTTTAAAATGACACTGAGTCAGGTTTAATTTGGTCTACATTCATTGCAAACATGTATCACTAATTGCAATCATTATCACTGTCGACGCTTTGAGCAAACAGACAAGGAATTAATAATAAACACTTGATTATTAATTAAATAATCATGTAATAGATATCTAGTATAATCATGGCATAGGTGGAAAGCAAATTTACATACATGACAATACTCTTAAACACCCCATAACTTTGTTATAGGGGAAAATCCCTATGCGTCGAGCATAATCTTGGCCTCGATACTCTCAATAGTACTTCTAGTGAAGGTCTTCTCCTACCTGGAAAACTTGTGATATAATGCACTGCAGTAATAGCTCGCTATCGGTTCATTGACTTATAATGAGGTGTTTATAACCCAATGCTATAAGTCGGTAGATCTACTTTAAAGCCTTCTAATTTAGTTCAGACCGACACAGCTATTGACTTAATGGCTTAATCCTATCGATTTCCACCAATTTGAACATTTAGCATTTCCTTAAATATGGGTTTCTGATTTTGGGGTATGACCAGCTGCAGCGTGATTCATTGGGAATGGGACAACCAAATATGACAATTCGACCCAACATACCTTATATCAACGTTGCGTGTTTCAGAATTGCAGGATGCTAAAGGTTGATATTTTACTTTATAATTCCTTAAGAATTTTGATGTCATTTTTACGTAGCTCCTAGAGGGCGCTAGGTGCAACCCACCGTTTCGGGATATTTACATAAACAGGTTGTTTCCTAAGTACATGTACTTATTCCAGGGGGTGATTTTAAAACAAAAAACAGGACTCTTTCCCCTATACATGTATGATCTAAATCTATTTCCCTCCCGCAACGTCCACTCAAACCTATGGAGAAAAACTTATGTTTTATTTGTTTTCTCAAAATGGAAAAGTACTACGAAAGCTAAGTCGCTGCAATGTATTGTTACTCAGGCACGACTCTCTTTTATATTTTATTGTATATCTATTTTGTCCAGAAACAATTAAATAAATAATCACGAAACACGTTTTTCGCCCAAACAATTACACTTTTTCATAGTTTTATTATAAAAATATATTCAATGGAAAGTTTGTTATTTTTAAACATTTTCTTATCTCTTGTTTTTCTACTTCAAATCTAATAGTTTTCGAAAAAAAATAGTCGCGCCTAAAGTAAATGTTGAAAATGTGCACTATGAGGACCAGCACAGACTGCCTTTGCCTGAGTGACAATCTACGAATTTTTGAAAAAATACTCGTTTTATTCCTAATTGTTCCGCATTTGTCCACAATCCGATTTTTAAGTTCATCTTCAATATCTATGGGTGTACTACACGGTAAATATTACAGGTATCCCCAAACAAAGAAATCTATTGGTTTTAACTCGGGTGACTTTGGAGGCGGGTTAGGAGGTGTATTACATTCATAGGAAAAAAATTCTTATTTTTTGCCTTGAAATTACCCCCTGAAATAAATCCATATACTTAGGATTAATACTTATATATACCGGATAATTCAAAAAAATAGCTCGCCTTTATCGCTTTTTTTTGTTTTTAAACATAGAAAGTTAAAATTTAGACAGAAGCTATATGAAAATAGATCCAATTGATTGACATTAATGGAATTTGAACACTTACGGTTTAACCGAAAATGACCTCAACTTCCGATTTTTAAGTATAATGTCCTCTAAATTTTTACTTTTTTTGAATTTAGAGGTAATTTTTAGTCTAAAAGTATATCCTTTTAAAAAAATATTTTTTTTTGTGGTTTTTTCATGTCGAGGTACTCCAATAGGACATATGTATTAAGTGCAATTTTAGGTCAGAATTATGGGACAAAATATTAATTTGTCATTTTATTGAGTACTTTTTCTTTCATAAGCAATTTAAATACCGAAAAACAGTTTTTCCCATTTATCTTCCGTTCTTCAAATGGCAACATGGTGGCTCAATGCGATTTTCTAAAAGACTATTTTTTCCTAAATTTTTTGATACTAAAGACAACATATGTTCATTTCGAAATAAACCGTTAATTCATTAAAAATCTTCGAATTTAGAAAAAAATACGTTAGCCGTACAATACGTCATGGTCGCCTTTCAATTGATGGAATAAGAAAAGAAAATATTTCTACTTGTGGAAATAATATACAGTCGTGCAAACGCAGGTGAATAAAATTATAAAAAAATGCAAAATTATTCTAAAACTGAAAAAATTGATATGATGTTAGTATTTGGAGATTATCGTAGAAGTTTTCCACTTGGAAAACATCCAGACCGTCACTGTTTTAAAAAAATAGTGAATAAAATGAATACGAGAAATACTAAGGAAGAAGAAACCTTTATTACCAGTGAAGACAAAGAAATAGAATCAGAAATCAGTGGCGTAGTTCGACACGAAAAATCGCAAAAAAGAAAAAACATTTTTTTAAAATGAAATATTTTTAGACTAAAAATGACCTCTAGATTCCAAAAAAGTAAAAATCCATAGGGCATTACATTTAAAAATCGGAAATTGATGTCGTTTCTGGTTAAACCAGAGTGCTAGATAAACGCCATTAATGTCAATCGAGCGACTCTATTCTCAAATAGCTTCCCTCCAAATTTCAACTTTCTAAGTTTAGAAACAAAAAAATTACAAGGACAATCATCCCACCACAATCACCTGGATGATTCAAGGGAGCCACATCAGGTATAAACAAATTCTTTTCAATATAATTAGGGAGTGTCTGTTTTTACTCAAAAAACGTATTCTCGTTTAATCCCGATATTTTTCTTCGTTTACGAGATTTTCACCCATAAGCTAATTCTTGTCGTACCATTTCAAATCTTCAAGAACAATGGTGACTGTGGTTTACTAGCGTGGCAACGCATTATTTAGCTATCGTTACTTAATCTTGACAAAGTAATTAAAGTATTTTCTCGTCAGTTGTTATTTTTAAGTAAAACATTTTAATTTAAAGGTAAAAATGCCAAAAAATAATTACTTCGTTTAGTGAGATGCGCGATATAATTTGTATTTTTGTTTAAATGAATTTTGCAATAATAATGCCTTTCGGTTTTTTTAATGATTGAAGGGTTTCTTTTTTTTTGGTGAGTTAAGTATTTGAAATGGTACGACACGAATTACCTTATGGGTGAAGTTCTCGTAAACGATGAAAAATATAGGGATTAAACGAGAATACGTTTTTTGCGTAAAAATAGACGCTCTTTGAATGAGTTTGAGAGAATTCGATCTTAGTTCCAGTCATAAAAAAATATGACCACATACGCAGAAGTGGCGGGTTGTAGTTGGCGCCCCTGGGTGCCACGTAAAAATTTACCAAAATTCTTCTTAAGGAATTTTAAAATAATATTTCAGCCTTTAACATGCTATAGTTCTGAAACACGCCACATTGGTATAAGGTATGTTGGGCCCAATCGTCATATTTGGATGTCCCCTATCTCGGGTTTTGCCGTGTCCCATTCGCAATGAATCACCCTGTATGTATATGACGGACTTATCTTTGTTTTTTTATCCCGCATGAAAACCGCTCACTTTTGACCAAATATTTTATATCCAGGTCATAAATCATGACCTGATCCGAGTGAGTCCTCAAATCCTCCAAACAATATAGCGCGAAGCAGACACTAGAAAATTATAAGTTATCGCCTTTTATAAACGAATTTTCTTCGGCTTATTTTATAGCGCGGTGTTTCGCTCAAAACGTCGACGATTGTGATTTGTTCTTGTTAACGGGACTTCTTTCGGGTACAGGACCGGATTCGTCGACAATGGGCGAAATTTCCAGCCGCACACGCTGAAGAATCGTACTAAAAAAGACCATTAAAATTTCGTCTCGAAAAAATGCATTTAGAAGCAGGATCACTATGGTCATTCTGCAATTTATATCGACCAACCTCAAATCCGGCAAACCACGAAATCCCCTGATAACCTGATAACATAGTGACTCTTAAGATTGATACAGTTACTACGGTTCCTTTTCCTCCTCCATCTTCCATCTTTCTATGTTCCAGATCCTAGGGGACTCCTATCCTATATGTTCATGAACTGTGCAACTGAAGCTACATATCGGTACCTTATAAAATTTTATTAAACGCACTCTGTGCCTCAGTAGCGAAGCCGTAGACTTCATACCTACATATAGAATCCTTGTAGCCACAGCGAATGATTGAAGAAATTGACATGTAGTCTTCTTTAACATACTGTCGCGTAACATGTCGATCACAATAAATTGATTTCAGGTAAAATAGCTCTGTAGCCCTAATATTTTCGACTTCGTGATATCTGCAGACACTCCTTACTCATACTACTACAAATAAGGAAGAAAAAAAACTTCTCAAGAAGATTCGATGCAGGGAAAATGTAGTAACAGTTGATATGTGGCACCCAGGTGACCGTAGCTGAGACCACATGAAATACTCCGACAGGAGCTACACTGTCTCCCAGTTCAAGGGATTTCTTCGAAACGCGAATTCGATAAACTTACACGCTATATTGACTTGACCTGTGACACTATACACATCACTATGCTCGTTGACGTCATTTAGGTTTGTAGCAAAACTGTTGATAAAGATTTGTTTTATTACGTTAACATTTAATTGAGGTGAATTCACGTTGAATTCATATTTAAACCATAACGTATCGCAAAGCACTTAGCACAGCACTTAATTAATTCTGAATAGGTCTGTAGCGAATCTGTAGTCAGAGGGTTTTAGCACTATATGCATCATTTTATTGGCGAAATTTAGTTTAGATTTGTAAAATATTTCCCGCAGCTGTAGTCAGATTTCGAAATAAAACTGGTAACGGTATTTAGGAGAATTTGGCATAACTGTAGGCATATTTGACAACAACTACTATTTCATTATTATTTTTAGGACACATCACAACCACCCAGGTTCCAGTTAACTTAAGAGTTCAAACAAAACTGTAGGCAGAGGAATCCCGCATTTTCAATCGTTAAATTGATTGAAGCCAATTCCAATATGTAACAAAACTGTAGTCAAAGGATTGTTGCACTGACCGCGTCTGTTAGTTTTTTTAAATTATTTAAAATTTGTAACATAATTTTAAGCATTTCGGGAATGCGTAGTCACATGTCACAAGCCTCCAAGTTTAGGTTAACTCAAGATTTTTAGCAGAGCTAAAGAAGGAAAAACATTGGGTGCATGCATGTTGAAACCCACTCAGGTTACTATAGATTTATAATGAAATTGTATTCAAAGTTAGAGTGCACTAAGCATATCTTTGATTTCGATCAGATTGCGTAAACTTAGTAACAGAATATATACAGATTTAAAGTTACTATATCTATGCGTTGCTACAACTAGCTTTATTGTATAAAACTCATTTTAAAATTCGAAGAACATAACTAGAGTGAGAAGAACGAGCTAACTTTCACTTACAAAAATTTGAGGTAAGTTGATTTAATTGCACTGGAGAAACCCTCGTATTTAATTTTATTCAGACTAACTCTGTCCTTATAACTGTAGTATTGAAGTTAGAAAGATTGGAGCAAATCAAGGTTGCATTTGGTTTTGTTTGAATCACTAATGTCACAAAGTCTAGCGTTCTAATGTAGGTAAGTATGGATGTCAACCACTACAACTGGTTTAATTTTGTTACTGTAGATGGTTGGTGCTACATTAGCCTGCAATTCGGATGGATTCAGACAATCCTAAATCGAACCCAGGTCACATGGACGTCAACTATTTGATCTCTAAAGCATTTTTAAGTTTTTAATGCCATACTACATAATCTGTAGCCTACTACATATTTGGCGTTTGACACAATTCTCCGTAACTACTTACACAATGGTTTCCGTCCAAGATATGTAGTTTGAAGTTATTTTAGCGGTTTAGCCAAATTGGCTTCAATTGATTTTACTGTAGATATCTCAGAATTCGCATAATATATGGATTTACACCTGGATTACTCGACAACTGACTTAAAGACTTGAGTGACTTTAAAACATACACTTCTGATATTCGAGGACTTAAATCTCTCATACCGGGTGTCCAGACAAATCACGATTGGTCAGACTCAAGATCAGAATTAATCAAACACAAAATCGTAATTCTGACCAATCATAGCGCCGAACGGTTACGCGAGATATTCAATTTTTTTCAAATTTGAAGGCGTTTTGAACCAAAAAAATATTTGAAAAATTTGCAGAATGGTGATCGGTCGTGAATACTAAGATCTCCACGTACAAGTTTTTCAATTGGATCGCAAAAAAATGAAAACCCATTTCCCATATTAATCTCCTGTCCAGAGTTCTTCGAGACATCCAGTATAAGTTGTTGAACGTTCTATAAATGTTCATCATAGAATTGATTCTATCTCCTTAAAATGTTTCTACCCATTTTGCCCGCTTACAAAAGGGATTTTAACGTGTAATGATGTAAGAAAACTTCTCTCAAACGCAATACGCCTCTGGTTGCTTTAGAAATCCTCCTTAAACGTTTTCGCCCCTCGAACAAAATGTTTTCGGGGGATTATTTTAGCAACGAGCAAGGGCGAATTAGTGGATTTTTATGACTATAACTTTTAGTGTTCTGTGGTTTGTTCTTTTTCCTGTTTTCGTGGGGAGAGAGAAAGTTATGGTGAACTTTTCCTTGATATTGTTACATAATGCCGCCGTAAAGAGAATTGACAGGCGTTAGATAGACACGGAATGGAATTTCAATCCTTGGCAAAGGCTCAAAGGGAGAAAGCCAGAATCACAATCCTTTTTATTTTGGATTTTTGGTCGACAGCCAATAAAATCAATGAAAATAGATGATTCCATGCAACATGATGCTGTATCAAGAGACCCAAAGAAGGTACACAGTCTGCCGGGGTCGATGAAACTATTCTCGGAAGGTAAAAATTCTCGGTTTGGAAATTGATATTTTGGAGTCCCACCATTATTTCAATGCTGAAAGTTTCAAAAAACTTATTTGTAGCACCCTGTCCTATAGATCCTTTGATCTACAAACTTTAAGAGGAGCTGAAAAATATTTTCAATATTTCAGGCAATTTGCCAAAATTAAAATTATGTCGGAAGTATTTCAATATTTTAAAGGGTAGTCTACTTTTGCGAAAACACTCTACAGGTTTATTTATTTAGTATGTTTCATTAAATGAAAAAAAATATATGCACGCGAAAAACCGTTAAAAATATAGTCGTTACGCTACTGGATTTTTCTTCGATGTAACCACAGGGTTGCTGCTTCGAATGAACAATCCCATATTTTTCACTGCAGACAGAGCAGGGGCGTGCCGAGCAGTAGGTAGATTAAAGATTATCAAACCGATTCCGCAACTAGTGCATGGCGTATAGATACGAGACTCCAGATTCGTCATTTAGTTCGTTTTAGTACTACTTCAACCTTGGAAATACACGATCGAAAGTGTTCTTAAATGAATTTTAGTTAAACTAAGATTGAAATCGGATTCAAGCAAGCGAATAAACACCCCAAGGCAAACCCAATAATAACAATAATCATGCCCCCAAAGGCATTTAAAACGTTATCGGCGCTCGTGCGAACGATGACGACGAGGAACCGACAACATTAAATGCAAATTTTCGAAGAACAGTTTCCTATTACCGATCTTCCGTTTATAAGGCCGATATCCCTGATAATAATACATAATAGGCTTGATTACCATAAATAAATCATACATTAAAGCTGTTCCAGACATGTGTCACAACGTGGCATGAAAAACGACCTCCCCGTAAAGTATTCGAAAAGAAATTACTTTAAAATTCCGTAATGGTTTCGATAACATCTCTGATAGAGTCGTCTTTCTCTTGTAATGTTGGCTTTTTAGGGGAAATGGGACGGTTTAATTTTCGATTTCGATTCTGCGGGGATCTTTCCGATAGTGCTTTTAGGGGAATTAGAGTCTTACCTGCCATAGATATTCGGATAATATTCACTTTCTTTGCGGACGGCCGACATTTCACGCACCCCCGAAAGTCCCCTGACAGTTACACTTGCAACCGGTTACATGAAATTGTAATGACGTCCGCTGTACCGTTTAGAGTGAAGTAATTTAAAATAATCTCTGCTTCCAATTTCGGTTGTACTTTCCTAAATATTTAACGGCCCTGGCAAATACACACTAGAAAGCATAGAAATGTACTTTTGGTCCCTCCAGAGGGAAAGATGTAAACGCCACAAAACTGTAAAAAACATCCATACAGGAAAATCAGGAGAATCTTAATTATCTGGCAACACGGGCTCCATTTTGATAGATTGCGTCAGTCAAGCAATATCCACTCTCGCTTTGAAACAAAAGAACACAGCCATGTTGCCAGTGATTGGCGCTAATTTCTGCTGACAAACTGCGAAGCGGATGCGTGTGGGGAAACCTCGGTGGTTACATCTAGTGGTGATACAGCGGCGTAACCGTCCTAGTTACAAATACGTACATTAAGGGCCAAAAGTCCCGCATTAATTCGTTAAAAATTGAAGGAAATATTTTTCGTGAAAATGATGGAATCCGTCAAATATCGTTTGTAGTTGTGTATTTTTTGACGTAACAGACATGTATGGACGGTTATCTATATCATAGATAAATGTACTGTTTCATCTTTTCGTTATGAAATCTCATATATATTATGGCTTTTTTGGACTTCTTTGAACATTTTCTCACACATTTCATGTAACTTTCGGTCCTCTATATATATAATATCCAGGTTTATTTAATTTCCATTTACCCTCTCTTCGATACATTGCTGAGATGTTACCAGCTAGAAAAAAAATACAATTTTTCATTGATCAAACTACTATGCTACTATTAGCAACATTTTAATTATAATGTCTAGAAATCCAGTAGCGTAACATTCGATTTTTTAAATTCATCGAGGTCATCATTTGTCATTATTTTCAAATATATTTTTATTTCTTTGCAATTTCATTTGCCCTCTTCTACATATTTCTGACTTGTTATTTTTTATTTTTAAAACACACATAGTATATGACAAAATTTAGCAGGACGTAAGTGGTACATCACTCGTCTATTGAAATTTAGTGTGTCTGATAATGGGTTTGATAACTTTCAATTTGTCTCTTCAATAGAAGAGGGAGACACTGTGGTTATATCAAGTAGAAATCCAGTGGCGTAACGCGCATAGTTTCAAATTTACCGAGTTCTTAAACTTTTCAAAGTATTTTATAAGTGTTTTCAAAATACTCAAACATTTTCGTGTTAAAAATCATTTCGAAGATGGCAAATTTGTGTCCTCAAATAATGCGTTTTCAGGACACACAAATCTTGAACGAAAACTTTTCCATAAACTTTATGAAATATATTTTCCATGCATAATCCCCGGATGGGAGAAGCCGCGAAATCCATCTCGCTTAAGATGGAGGGTTGTTTGCCTCCCTCCTGAGCTGCCTCCCTCCCGCTTGAACATCCGTAATCCGACAAGTAATAAAACTTGTTAATCCGGGCGTATAATAAAGTTTCGGGAGCCGAAACTTTCCAAGTACCTAATGAAACTATAATAAAGTAACCGCATAAACTTGAAACATTCAATCTGTTTTAATCAACTTGAGTCGTCGGGTCGTGCTCGGGGCCCTAGTTCAGTGAAATGGGGTGAAGAGAGCAATTGGATGGACAAAAATCTTGGATATAAGTTTATTGGTCACGGATTCTGGGAATATCCTTATATCAAAAAGGCATAGAAGCGTCAATTTTGAAAAACTTCAGCCGTGAAACTGTAAACGCTAATTTTACAGTTAAATCGTCCTTGCAACGTTCTGGTCTGCTGTAGAAAAATTAATAAGCAGCAGAATTATTTGGAAAACATCAGGTATTTAACCAGTAATAGGTGCTACAGCTAATAACTCAAGCGCATAGGGGCTACAGCAAAACCACTACGGTAAATTATTGTAGTCACTGCCGTTGAACGTCAAAGATATGTATATACCTCACCGATAACAAAGTTCAACGAACGGTTCATACAATGGAAATTTTTATTTTATCGTAGATAGGCATTAAGAATCTTTCAGAAAGTTTATAGGTACGACAAAGTGGACTACAATAATTCATAAAGATTCATAAAGACTGCAAACTATCATAAACCCACATGATACATTACGGTTAGTCAAAAACCGAATGTGGGCTGCAGTTGGATCTACCTTCGTTCAATAACCGAATTATCGGCTGCTAAACCTGTCGAAAATCGAAAAATCTTGTGCCTTTCACTAAGAAATTTTCCTCACCGCAGTAAATAGAAATTTAATAGAACTAGCAGGAATTTTGATTTGAATAAGAGACAGGTAGAGATTTTTACTAATGCAGTAATGCATTTTATGTTAAATTCACTTTATTGGAGCAGGAAACCAGTTTGCACTTTCTGCATCTTTAATTTTCTTTCTTTATTCTTTGCATTAAATCGCGCAGTTGCAAATTTCACTTCGTAATTTGTCCGATCCCTTTCTTAGTTGTTTGTGGTCTACGTTGAAAAAGTTCTGCTCCACTTGAATAACAACCTTGCAATGGTAGGAAGGATTCTGTTCCATGTTTTTTTTTTTTTTTTGATGCAGTAAACCATAATCCCATTATAAGGGAAAGCGTATGAAGTCCCGTGAAGTACGCCACTGTTACAAATGGAATTTTCTAGTACTATACCAGATTGTTCTCAAATAGAAGTATTGTAATAATTTTTTAACTACGCACCTGCCTTGTAGCAACTTGAAATACATTTAAAAAGGCGGGATTTAACAATGTTCATTGTAGAGCAATTTAATGGCTACAGTTATAGAAATTTGCAGTTTTCGGCGATTAAAGAATCAATTTGGAGGCTCAATGGCGCCATTTTTGAGGGCTGGACAAGACGAAAGGTACTTTTAGAGGTTTGTGAACTAAAGTTTAAAAATGCTTTTGAAACCTTTTTGAAATTTCAAGAAGTAAACTTGATTATGTTGGAAGGTCTAGAATGGCAAAAATGCGTAAAATGTTTAAGGTCCATTGGTACTATATGATCCGTTTTAACAATTTCCAATTGGTAAAGATGTGGCATTTTTGGGGGTCTGAAGCGAAAATAGATCAAATTTGTACGTGTTTGGAGTTAAACTTTGAAATACGATTTTGGAGATTTCTTAATTCGAAGACCATGTATCGAGATTTTAGGAGGCAAAAAATAGTAATTTCTCTGTAACTGCATCTTATAATCATCAATTTCAACACACATTCAAAAGTCCGAGAGTTCTTATAAGGCCAAAATAGGTGACGTTTGCAAATTTCTTGGGTCATTTGCGCGAGGTTTAACTACTTTGAAATGTAAGGTACATTAAATTTTGAGCTTACTATGCTCACAAACATGCATTTTTGGGATTCTACTTCACTTTTGAATTCATTTCCACACACACACATCACAATTTTGAGGCCTCTAATAATAAAAACCTACAAATGCTTTCCCAACGTCCTGTTAGGGAGTCACAGTTGTCACTTAACAAATAACTGTCAGCCAAGGGGTTTTTCAAATTGGCGTTAAGCTTAAACATCAGTTTAACTAGGGACAGCTCTTTGAAACTCCTTTGTTAATAACAAAGACACTTTGACTGATGGTTAGCCTTGACTGCAGGTTAGTTCCCATGCAGTTTAGCAGGACATTAGAGTTAGCGCACCATCGTTGTCACTTAAGAACGACTTAGATGTAAAAGTTTGTTTTTCAGACCGACCAGTACATTATGGTGGATCTCCTAAGAATCTGAACTTGAAACGGCAGAAAGACTGCTAGTTAGTTATTATTATCGTCATGGTTAATTAAGGTGAAATGTTTTAACTTAAGCTACTGTTTTGTGCAATTAGTGAAGCGTAATTAGTGATACAAAAAATATGCAATGACCGGAGGGGGTAGAAACTTACATCTAACAAAGGCTAATGCATCGAAAGCCTTTTTAAGGAAAAATATACGGTTATTAGAACCTGAAAACCAACAATGTCAGCAATCAAGGATTGAAAGTTACTATCAAAGCCGCGACGTCTGACGACGTCTGAAATGTGCCACCTACAGTAATACTGTAAGGTTTTAAAGAATAAGATATGGCCTCTTGAAGGTGACTGTTTACCCTCAAAAGCAGCATCAGCTACAATAAAGTTTCGGTAACTACAGCCAATTTTTATGATCTGAAACCCAACATGTCCACTATAGTCGTTCGTTTTCACATGAATTTTACATGAAGTCAAGACAGTTTCAACTGGATCCACAACTTATTAGTGTGCATACCCTCTCATCCAGAAGAACTTGCCGGTTAACAATGAAAGATCCGGATGAAAGATTTTGACCGGCGAAACCGGGAATCCTGCCGACTGCGCCAACAAAGACAAACTCACTGTCTCGCATCGCGTTCTAAGTTACTATCGCCGAGTTTCACTTGTCTCCCGTTAATTGTATTAGTTCGCCGCTTTTCCAGGCTCGTGCCCAGTCGGCCAGTTCGGTTTTGCACGCCCGCTCCGGGGGAGGCATCACACTCCCCCGCTGGGCTAGCGCCTTCATTTCAAAATGGCCGCCAAGGGTGTCGTCAACGTAATTACAAAATGAATTGTCCAATGGCGGGATCTCGGTTGCCATGACAGCCTTGATTAAAACAAGCGAATGTCTCGGTTCGTATCACCATAGTAACTGCGATGCTTAGGCCCGAAACTGTCTCGGGAGACGAGACGGGGACGTCGGCGTCGGATTTCGGGGCTTCGCTGCCACTTATGAGCAGGATTTGGGAAATTAGTTTTGTTTCGAGCGGACTCCCGATTCTGGGTTTGTTTTGAATGTAGAATCGCCGTTTATTCATTAACGGGGAATGATTTAGGGTTTAGGGGAGGTTTCGCAACAGCGGTTTCAGGTAATTTAGAAATGATTATTTTGACATTGATTCTTTCTCTCTTTCTCTCTTTCTCTCTTTCTCTCTTTCTCTCTTTCTCTCTCTCTCTCTTTTCTCTCTTTCTCTCTTTCTCTCTCTCTCTCTGAAGTTTCTTACTCTTAAATTTAGTCATTAGACAACAATCATTTTAAGGAGCTTACTGTTTGCACTAAGCAGTCTTGTAACGATGTCTGCTGGCGTATTGTCTTCATCAGTATACGAGGTGTCCCAGAATCACATGGACTAAAGGATATTACAAATTTTTTTGTTGAAAATAATTTGATTGGACTCGATTTATCTATACACACAAATGCTTCATCCTGGCGATGCAGAGCTTGAAAACTGATTCGGAAATAGGCTTGTTTTATACGGTGTCCTTCAAAACTACTTTAACATTTTGGTTATATAAAAAGTACCTTAAAAGTGTTCATACAATCACATATATTTTCTAGTTGACTCTGATATCATTTCTATGTTTGCTCAGCTACTATATTAGTATCAAGGGCAAATCTTTGTGTGAAAAAGTACTTAAAAAATGTCTCAACATTTGCTTATTTTTCCAAAATGTTGGAGACGTAGTTCCCAATTCTCTATTTGGAAAGATGTTGAAAATCCTTTATGAGAATTTTTACTTATTTCATTTTTTTTTTACAATTAAATACGTGTTATTTACCTAAATTTTCAAGTATTTTAATATGTCTGCTTTACCATTTATTTTTCATTTAATAAAGAATTTTTGTCAACACTTTTTAAAGTTTTCAATTTGGTTAAGAGTTATTTAAGGTCGCAGATTTTAAACACTAGTTATTTCATTATTGAAACCTGCCAAGAATGCTCCAAATATGAAGTAAGAAACAAAACATAATTTTTTCCTCGTGGTTCACATTTTCAACCCCCACAGAACGACCTACACAAATGCCCCCAAATTTAAATTCAAGCTTTGATTGTTATTTAAAAATCGTCAAGTTTTCGGATTCAACGAACACCTCGTACAGTGCTTTATGTCGTTTTCCACAGTTGGTAAGGAGTTTCGCAACATAAAGTTGGGATACATGGGTTTCTCTCCTATTTCCTAAAATTAATGTTAACCTTCAGGAAACGATCCTAAATTCTCAAAAACCACTTTAAAGTCATGGTTTTCATAGAATTTTGATTAAATTTCCAAATTCTACTTATATTGAAGTTTTCGATGTGTTTCGTTTCTCAAGGCTGCATAAAGTGACAGTGAATTTCCTTAATCAACTTTTCAATTTCAATTATCTAAAGAATTCATTGCATTTCTAAATTCAATAAAGCCACGTTAATTACCGAATTTTCAGGGGTGCTTAGATTTTTCAAAAGATGGACTTAAGAAATTAAAATTTTTCTGTTCTTTGACGCTAGCCATGATACGTAATTTTTCAGATCCACATTGAAATTATGAATCTCGTAGGGAATACTGTTAAATTTCAGTTTCAATGAAACGCAGTATATTATTTCGTTTCTCCAGTGGAATGTTGTGAAATATAGACATACTTGATTTATATTGGTTTTTATTCCTCCGATTCAGCATTTGATAAAGTTTTTATTTTATTTTTTCCTCTTATTCCAATTCATCCAGTTTTTATCGACACATGTCGCAGTTCTAACTACTGCATTATCATTCAGTTTATTATTTTATTTTATTAGTGGCGTTTCTGTCATTCTAATTATCTTTTTTTCCATCTCATTGTTCTTTTTACTGCATTTTTAGCAGTTTTGTTTTTTATTAATTCCTTTTTTTAGGTTGTAGCTTTGTTGATACCATTCTGCCAAATCAACTTCTAAGTTTTGCATTGTTAAACTTCTCATAATAATAAGTTTCGCTTAATTCTAGTTAATTGCGACGATTATTAGTTCAAATCTATTTTTAAGTACAAACCGGTTTGTGCTTCATTGCTTAATCGACTACCGAATTCGGAATATTTACTTTTAAACTTAATCAATTAGAATTACAAATCACACAATATCCCAAAATATCCATGACAGTAATAACAATCATTACCTAATGAAATTGTGATTTATCAGCAAATATACCAGAAAGACATTACAACTTTCCACAACTTTAGCCACTTTTATCAAATACTATTCGTATTGGCTCAGTAAACAAAAGATTAATTTTATTATCGCTGTTTTGGAAATATTAATTATAATTAATTACATGCTCAAGAAACCAATAAACAAGATGATACAACAGATTGTGACTCTTCTGCTCGTCATTACAGTATTCTGTGGGTAATTATTTGTTGTTTATGGATGAGTCTGGTAGGAAAAGGCTGGAAAATAAAATAAACATTCATAATACTCTAAGTTTATATGAGAAATTTTCTAAGTTCCACCCACAGGTTCCAACGCAGGTGAAGCAGCTTCTGTAAAGATTGATGTGTGAAGTAGAGAGGGTAAGGCTAAAATATCCATGACCTTATATTACCCTGGAGTTAACAGGTGACAGGAATACCTTCGCGCCGCCCTAGTACGACCAGTACGTTATAATAAATTGCTTTTTTTGGGGGATATCGCCGTCCAATGTGGTTTAAAAGTGTAGAAGAGATGTACCCCAAACTATGCAGTTCGGTGCCGACCTCATGTCGTAATATAATCAATCGAGTCGAACTGTTAAATTAAGTCGATTGACAAGTGGGTAAATTTGGAATAGGGCGAAAAATTTGAAAATTCTAAGAGCTAACCGAAATCCGAGGAAAGATGGGAAAA
Organism: Euwallacea fornicatus; assembly: GCF_040115645.1. NCBI lineage: Eukaryota > Metazoa > Arthropoda > Insecta > Coleoptera > Curculionidae > Euwallacea > Euwallacea fornicatus. The sequence goes on from NC_089553.1 coordinate 30,605, forward strand.
TCCGTTAACAAACCATTACAATTTATTATCGACATTTCTACTTACGGGGCCTATCTAAATTTCAAGATTTGAATGCCTTCTTCAATGAAACGTCTCCCCGATAGGTTTCAAACACATTAAATAACTGTCTGGGAGAGGGGGAAATGGACAGACTGAGGTCGAAAAAAATTCCTTTCCTGTCCATTTGCAGAGCTGGCGCTTGCTTGAAGCCATAGATGCAGAAAATTGGAATTTAATATATGTCCACTTAAGGTCGTTTGAGAGCCCTATTTATATCGCAGTTATACAACCCCGAATAAATCACCGATTTAGTTCGAAAAAGCATATCGAAAACTGCTTTTAAAAAGCCATTTCCGATCAGCGCCGAACTAATAAATTTCCAAGGCAAAAAATGCAAAACTATGATTCATTTTAATTTGGTGCTAAAAAATAGGGGCATTAATTCGAGTTCAAAAATGGTCCGGGGAACAAAACGTCATAAATTATTTTTAATTAAACTTTACAAACGAGGACAAGAGAAGCAAATAAATGGATATTATTAATGTCCCCGCCTAATTTGGGACTAAAAGCATTTTTGTTAGGGTTGACGCTTTACACGCTTTTTAAATTTTTGATACGTGTTGCCGGCAATCAAAACGAATGGCCGTTGTGCTCGTTTTTTAACTCCGTTTCGGGACTGCTTTTATATTAATTTTTCCCTCATTTGCCCCAGTTTATTGGACCGCAACGATGAATAAAAGTGAAAAATGATGGGAAGAATATATAGAATTACATTCGTCATCGGATTACCCAAACTGTATCGGGTTGATATTTGCCCTTTCACGTCCTCACCGTGCGAGGAAATGGAGTTGGAGTGGCCCATTTCCTGCATTTCAGTGACGATTCCACCCTTAACTCGATGACGAGTATATTGGCCCTTTGTGTCACCTCTGCGATATCGGGTGTCATTTCCTGATGCCAAAATATATTTAGTTCCTGCGAATTAATCTAAAGCAATCAATGGTAGCATTAACGCCCCAGAAAGCTCTTCGGCTCGGTAGAAATAAAATAAATTAAGCACTATAATCCAGTAGTATCAAACCCTTTAGACTTTAGAGGGGCAAATTCGCAAGTAACTTGCAAATATGCAGGTAATCCGAACGGTTGCGGTGCATCGCGCCGGAGACTCAATTTATATGGTAAACAGAGTCATAACGAAAGTGTTTAAGCTCTATGTAGAACAGATATTGGCTCTAGCGACGCTCTATGCCAAAGTGCTAATTGCGTGCTTAAATGTAAGAGGCTCTTTAATTTTGCTTCTTTTATATTGCGACGCAAAACACTTGCAGTTAGTTGCACTAAGGAAGCTGGAGATTTGATACGTTTCCAATATCGAAATTTAATAGAAAGTTGAGAAGGGATTAAATTATTATTGCCTGGATGGAAAGAAACAGGATGATTCAAAGATACAGATTTAAGGTTTCATTAACTTCAGCTATTTCTCAAGAGACTGAAATTTATTCTGGCTCTCTCCATAAAATACTATATGATGATAGGAAGTGGGACTGAACAGAAGCTTCTAGTGTCTTCAAGACCTCCTTATCATTGATAAATATTCTGAGAATTTAGTAGAAGAAATTTACCCATAAAATTTGGGCGATTCCCTCAGGATTGCTGAAACTTCAACGCTTAAACCTGAAAAATTTTGTCACCCAGAACTGTTCCAACATAAAAGTGGAGTAGTGAGGAAATAGAATTCTTCATTTTTACTGTTAAGTAGAACTTTTAGACACTTCAGAACTGGAGTAGAAATTTTACACAATTCGTCTATTCTTAAAAGTCCCAGAACAAATAATGTTAGTGAAGCTGAAAAATTCTGTTACTTCACATTTGTTAAAACTCTTGCAAGAGCTTGTCTCGCCACCGATTCCTCAATGAAATAGACACGTTATACGGGTCTCGATTATATCTAAAAAATCATTATTTTGTAGTAGAAGAGTCGAAAGTGCACAGCGCTATACGAATACTTGAAGTTAAAATGAATATTTTTGGAAATTTTTACTATCAAAAAGGACGTAAGTCGCCACTGATTTTTCACTGAAATCAAAAATTGCGAGTCATTTTGACGTCATTACGTAGGGAGGAAAATATTTGCTCAAACTCGTGATTGCGGGAAATAGAAATATCGTGTATTTTATGTAAAAACAAATGGTTCAAGTGTACTGATCCATTGTTGATTCACTCATTTTTACGTAATTTCTAGAAAAAAATTGTATTCTCCGGATTTAATAGTTCAGCTCCTGGAAAGGCTGCTCTGATTTCCACCTCAGGAATTTAAAATGATCTAAGTGACCTCTGGTCCATAAGTAAAAATACTTCTTCAAAATAACTTCAAGAAAAGTCGTTAATTAACTTACAGAGGGAGGTAATATTCTGAGTTACCTCGAACCTCTTTGATTGCGTTCTTTCCTTGCGATGTAAATCATCATCCGATTTATTCATTGAATTAATTTTCCTTATTCCAAACTTAACTTTTTTTCAGTTTTTGGCTAATATCCTTTTCGCCCATATTCGAATCATAACTATTTTTTAATCTCTAGAACGTATGTCTAACTGCCTCGACATGCAGCAACCTTAAAGAAATTACCGAAGACAAGAAAGTCAAATTAATCTATATTGTGTCCAGAAAGTACGCAAGATTTCAATTATCTCGGGAAACATTTAGAATAATCTGGATTAAATTTGACGTTTACAAGTGATTCGAAATAATGGATTCAATAGCGACGTTGAAGTGATAATGAATGTTGACTGCTGCCTGCTTTTCCGTTCTTCCAGCACATTAAAAAAAATCTCTCAAAAACCACCAAAAAAAAAAATTTACTACAAATTTTGATAAGTGTAATTTCGCTCATTCCTAAACATGAGGACAACAGTAAGAAATCATTTGATAACCAGAGTTGAGCGTTCTTAACTAATTTTTCATAAACCCCCTCTCGAGTATCGCGATCCAATGATACGGCATCTTATTAAGACGCAACGGAGCAGTAGAATAATTTAATCATTCCTGGGCAGCACAAAAGACGGACATAACAACAACTATATTAATACTGATTACCTATCATCCATCATTCAGACGGTAAATAATGATGTTCTTCTGCTAAATCAGTTGGAAAGGCAACGATTCGGAGAAACTGACAACTTTTATCGCTTTATAATAAGTAGGCTTATTTAGTTCTTATAACTAGTTAATATTTTCATGAAGCTTCCCCCAAGGCCCTTCCGGATCTAAATGGAATATCCAGAAGCTTCTCCACGTTAATTACATGACTTGATTTACTCATGCACAGGCCAAGTTGATTTATGGTCCCTTGGTCCCCGCATTCCCGCCTCCTGGACCCCCCGATCCGACCCTCCGTGACCTGAAGCAGTTTCCCTATCAACACTCCTGAGACCGTGCCGTTAATTGCAAATCTGTTACTCCCTACTCTGGTGGAGCGTATATCTGCTCACGGAGGAGATTACAGAGTTTAATCGGTTGCGGTTGTGGTATATGTGCTTTATATCAGTTATATTTTCAATATTCTAAAGCCTCAGTTCCGAAAAATAAAATGCGCAAGAATCCGAAAGGAGTGTTAATAATAAAGACATCACCAACACAGAGATATGCGAAGCGGCATTATGACAAAGAGGTGTTACAATGATTAACGTCGGTGTGAATATATTAAATAATCCGAAGGGGGCAGGTGTGGGCCCCCTGCCAGGCCCCAAGGGGGGCCCTCCGACTCACAATCGGGGCCGCAGAAAAGGCCTGGTCAGCCAACGAGCGAACCGTCGGACTTCTTTTATTAATCGATTCGAAACACTTAATAATGTTGTTTAATTGGGATTTTTTTCTGAAATGGATTAATTATTTCTCTCCAGGTCCAAATGGAATTACAAGTATTAATTTTAGTTCAGGTTAGTTGTTCTGTCGGTATAGCTGTGATTTGATTAACGTGGAATTAATTTAAGTGAGAAGGAGAATGTGAAAAAAAAATTGACTTTCATCATAGATATCTCAGGAACTGGTGGATTAATTAATGGCCGCAAAATCATTATTTGTTTAAGAATTCTAAAAATGTAATACATCGTCCTGTAACGACCAGCAACAATTGATATTTGATAACGTGTTATGGAATGCAGGCTCTGTAGCTACAGTTATTGCTTATAAAACGACTTGGGAGTTGCCTTTATTACCCCTATATTTCTTAACTGATATATAGGTGGTAGCTGAATTTTTATGGTTTATTAAACATTTCCAGAAATGAAGAGTTATGTTATTTGAAAGTTTGAAAGATTTTTCTACCAATTTCTATAGAATTGTGAAATTCTGTAAATTTCCCAGTACATTCCAAAATAAAGATAAAGGGTTTTCTTAGTTTTTTGCTAAGATCTATAGGAAATCGTTTTATTGAATTGTTTGATCAAAATATCAGAGTTTGTTAAATTTCATTTTAATTCACTGTAATGTATACCAGATGTCCAAACAAGTCTGGACATAAGAGATTGCATGAGACATCGTTTTTTTGCGCCTGCACGAATTATCCAATTGAAAAACTTTTACACGAAGGTCACAGTACTGAAAACGATGATTATGATCATAACAGAAATATCATTATTATAATATTATTATTTTATATTCTGTATTAAATTTAAAATTTCTCGCAGAGATTTTGCCAAGTGAATGAGATAAAACATATACAGTCGCTCACAAAAGTATTCGCAGAACCGGAAAAAATTCTGTAAACCGTAATTTTCGACTGATTTTGTTGAATTTTGTATAATAAAAATTTAAATCTAAACTCAGTTTGCGAGTTCGAGAACTTTTTGAAAATTTAATTTTTAGAGTGTTAAAAGAAACTCCGTTTTCGAAACTATTTGTGCGGTGAAAATTTTTCAATATTGTTTTTATAGTCTTGTAGAGGAGATTTTTCTACATATATCATAAAAATTTGATCAAAGTCCGAATCACAATTAACGGACTTGCAGCTTATTAAAATCGTCAAAAAATGACGGTTTTCACGTAAAATTATGAAATTTAAACATTTTTACGATTTTTAAAGATTCGAATTCCCTTATTTGTGGTTCGACTTTGATCAAATTTTCAAGATATATATTGAAAAATCCCCTTTACAAGATTATTAAACACATATTAAAACATTTCCATGTCATAAGAGGTTTCCAAAATGGAGTTTTTTTTAAACCTTAAAAAACATTTTAAAAATTCAACTTTCAAGAGTTGCTCGAACACATAAACTGAGTTTAGTATTGAATTTTCATTATACAAAACAATTTGAACGAAATCAGTGGAAAATTACGATTTCCAGAATTTTTTTTCGGTTATACGAATACTTCTTTGAATAACTGTAGGTTATGTCTTTGTGTTATCCTCGTAGGTTAATAAGTAACTTGTTTATTTATTGTGAAGGCATCAAAGCAGATCACATGATAATTATCCTCGGGTTTTCCATTTATTTTTAGTTAAGTTGTAAGTTAAAAATTGCTTAGAAATTAGCAAAAACAGAAAATTCATTTGACAAATTTCACGATGTTGGCAACTTTGCGTTTGTTTTATTCTGACCTTGACTCTGACCAATCGTGAGTTCGAACGGTCAGGCGGGACATTCAATTTTTTTTTTAATTTGAAGGCGTTTTGGAAACCTATTCAATTTTTGTAAAATTATTGAATTAAATTAAGGAAAAATTGCGGAATAATGACCTGTTTTGAGTGCTATGACCTCCATGTAAAAGTTTTTCAATTTGATAATCCACTCAACCACAAAAAAATAAAAACTGGTTTTGCGTGTTAATCTCCTATGTCCAGGATTCGCCCGGACACCCGGTATGAAAATTCAGGAGGTGAATCCGTGTCCAAAAAGCTTTTTAGGCCTCTGGCGACAGTTCCGTGTAACGAGAGGGGAGGGGAGTATACAAGCTGCTTTTGAATGCGAATAAAAAATACATATCTCTTAATATTACTAACAGAATTTATGGTTAAAATATCTGCACTTGTATCTCGGACACACCAGGGAAACGTCTCCAACTAATCTTTGAGTCGCTCTATGTACTAATTTATTTTAGTGTATATCTGTACAGTACCCGCTCATTTCACAGCCCCACATTAGCCTCCCCAATAGCATCAACATTCCATCCTCCACCGCCTGATCCTATTAACAAAATCTGTCACTTGATTAATATTTAAATTCTCCTGGGTGCCACAAGTCACTAACAACTCCCATATGTTGTTTTCATCCCTCCGTACACCCATAATGCGATGTTCCTTTATTCTATTATGATCTCTGTCACCGGACCAAATCTGTTCAATGGGGGTTGCGATAATAAAATGCCTGTTTACGGTGGCTGAATGGAATCGTTCGTATGAATCGTTTTTTTTTTATTTAATGTGGTTTGCACCTTCACCTGGTCTAACAGTATGGACAGGAATACCATAATGAGGGGGTGTTACGTAATTGTTTGATCTTTCAACGAAAACCTATTCGGCAGGTAATTGGGCGTGTACCCCTGCCTTTATTAAGCCATCTTTACACAACATTAAATTTTAACGTCCGGTAATAATAGCTCTACGTCAAAGCCTATTAAAACCAGGAAGTCGTAAAATTTTTCATTCGATGATGCGGCAAGTGCCCAATTTGAAAACGAGGCCAGAAAGGGTGTTCTTCGGCCTCACCATCATCATTCCCCAAACTGGAGCGATTTGCATGTGAAAGGAAAACAATCTGCGGCGTGAATCAACACCTTGGCCGACATAATAGAATCGGTTAATACAGGCTAATAATATTTTGTTCGGACCAGGTACAACCACGAACCCTCGTCAAACTGTATTGAGAGGCTCGTAATTAATATAATATGGGATCTCTCTTTAGAACCTTGATGGTATTTTACATAGATTTTCAATCAAAGATTTAGTTAACCATGACTGCTAAGGCACAATTGGAACCGAGATAAAAGACGGGTCCTTTGGTCCATACTAAACCCGACAAATTGAACACCCTCGGCATCATCCCTTAAAGTGGTACACGATATTTGAGGCGTAATATTTCAATATAAATCGCGCCAAAACAAATCTAGATAAGATTGTGTGCCTTAATCCCCTTGACGTAACCGCGTCCCATCAACGCTCCCTAAACGCCATAAAAGAACTGGTGCGCGATAACCATCACCGCAGGTCCCTGGGGCCATGGAGACTAAATATGGGGCGATTTATGGGAGTTATTTTATTGGATAAGTACTGGCATCCCGTGAAAGATCCAATAGAAAGGTGAAATTTTTTATGAGGAATAAACGAAGAATGTGAATTGCTTTCTTGAGGTCTATCTCACGCCACAAAAAGATCAGACCTACGAGCGAATTAATCCTTAATGTTAACCGTGCCATTAATCCGACAATTCAGATTAAGGAATTTAATTATTGTTAAGGTACAAAACGATCGTAAATTACCTGAAGAAGGATCTTATGGAAAACAGTTTTGAAAGCTCAGATGATCAAGTACTAATGTTGATAATCCCCAAACGACGTATATCGACTGAAATAACTAAAAAGCCAATAATATCAGTGATGTAGGATTTACGGGTCACTTATGGGGTGAATCATATATATGTACATTACCACAGCTTGTCATCCTTATGTCTCAAATTAACAATTTAATAATAAGAAATAAGAGGTCACGAAGACCAGCGGCGATAAAGGGGTTGTTATCGGGAAACCAATAAAAATACCTTAATTATAATATGATTTAGGTTTTGAGTAATTGATTGAAATAAGTCTAATCTACATTGAATGAGGATCAGTTAGATTATTGATTGTTTTAGAATTTCAATTTAATTTACTGACGTAATTTGCTTTAGCTCATGGCTATTTCAAGCGTAGACTCAGTTTTGATTAAGATGTTTTGATTGTGTGAACAATAACAGAAATTAAGATGAGAGTAATGTAGAACCTTGAAGAGATTGTGAAAGAAAAATCAGACAAGGCGGAGAGATAAATATTTTGTCCGCGCTGAAATTTGTATAACAATTTCAAGGATTTAGCAACCCAGAATCGGCCCTCCAGGTAGTTGCGGTTTAATTAGAATTTAATAACATTCTGAAATATCATACATTTACGAAGTCGTTCCTGTTAGTAAAAATTGGGAACGTCCTGTTCAGGAACCCATTTCGATTACTTAGAAATCTCTGGAAAATGCCTTACCATGATTCTTTGAAATAGCCAAATACCTCTTTTTTTAGCCTATAAAAATTATTTTATATCTGAATTGAAAAGTCGGTTTTAGATATTTCAAAATTTTGTCCCTATTTAAAATAATTTAAAATTCTGAATTTTACATCTTCAATTCCAGTTAGTTAATAAGTTCGTTTAATACGGCTTAATACACATTCCAGAATGATAACCATTCAATTCTCGTCAAGAATTCCAAGGATAGTTATTTCATTCAAAAATCGGTGGCGGAAGTCGTTTAATTTTTTCCCCCAGCATTTTTGAACTCCATGATTGGTGAGCTTCAGGTTAGTTAGTTAGATTTTACAATTAACAACTTTTGTAGAAGTAGTTACGACCGAAACCTAGTCACATACATGTAGCAATCACGGTTGGAGTACCTTTGAACATTACAATTTTCAAAGGTATTAATACTTATAAGTGAAGAAAAATTCTTTCATAATATTTTGCAATCTGAACGTAGGACGCTCCTGTTTTTGCTACTACAAATTTACCAATTCTTTGAGGTATAACTAAAAGTCTAATCTATTTTTGCATCTACCAATCAGGATCGGCTCGAGACTTTTTTTGAACTTTTTTTGTTTTCCCAAAATCATAAATTTTTTTAACTTAAATAATTCTTCCACAATATTTTCCCGATTTGATGTATCAATTTTTGTAGATGAAAATTAGACCCAAATCGATTATTTAAATGTAAATCCAGTGGCGGAACAGTACCATACGTGTTTAATAACACAAAAATGTCTTTAATATATAGAAATGGGAGCTTGGCATATCACTAATCCTGTCGCTACAGAACGACTAATTTTGCTATATGTAAGTGGAACCGATGATCGTCATCTCTTCTGTGTTTCTTTTGGAATACATCAGGCGCTCGATAATGTAAACAGTTCTTGGCGACTCACGATATAAAACCAATGATAATAGGAATAGCAGTAAATCCGCACTCATTTAAAAATGGTCATATTCCTGTTACCTATAACTCTTAAAAACTGCTTAGATGACTAGCAATATATTCCTGAAATGGTTCCATAAGCGCTTTCTCCCTGAGATATGATAATGAATTTGTAATCATAAATGTTTTACATAAGCGTTCATAATTCGAAGATTATTTTATTTTTAGCTAAAAATGTTCCTAAAAAAATGGAAGCTTCCGATAAAAGCGTTGTTACTATTAGATAATGCTCCAGGTCATCCTTCAGAACAACAAATGAGGAGCGAGGACGAGTCACTTTTTGTCATTTGCATGCCGCCCAGCGTAACTCCATTTATTCAATCCATGGACCAGAATGTAATAAGACTCACTAAACTATTTTGCCGAAAATTTTTAGCTTCGTCTGTCTTATGAAAGAATCCTGAAAATATATCTGAAACTTTGAAACTGGTAATATTACAAGAATCTGTTTGAAATTAGCACATGGCCTGGAGTGCCTTTAATTTTCAAACCATTAAAAAATGCTGGAACAATCTGTTTTGTGCCAATGATTAAGATGAACACGATGTTCCCTTGAACATAATTAGGGAACAATTGCGATCCAGTGCTGATGTTGTCAGTGCGTCATTGGATGTTCTTGATTTATTGAAACTAGTGAATCCCAACATTATTTGCACTCCAATTGATATTGACTCGTGGAACGGAGATAAACAGACGAATGATGTTAATAGGAGGGACGGTATGGACAGTGAGGACGACGAGGACGTTCCCATTGAAGTTAGAAATGTGGTGACTGACGCGCAAGCTATGCAAGTTTTTAACGAAGCTTTAGATTGGGCTGATAGAAAAGAAGTATCATACACGGATATTTTAGTTCTTTATAAATTACGGGTGCAGGCATTGGAAGGCAATTCTAAACGTCAATTTATGCCGATTGAAATTGCAGATTATTCTTCTTCTAATTAAAGAATACGTACTTATCACCATTGGAATATTTGTTTGTTTTGTTAGATATGTTACCGTGTAAGTCCGAAATTTGGGAAATGTCGACATCCTCCAGTAAATGACAACATTCACAGAATCGCTTAATGTATGTCCGAACTATTTGCCAAACATCATCATTTCTCAAATCGGGGAGTGCCGACAATCAGTATTCACTAATGGCGAATGTCGAAAAAATCATATTTGTGCCTCTTTTAATTCAAACAAAAAAAAATTGTATATTATGATTTATTGTAAAATACATAATAGGAGAAGGTCTAAACAGTACCTCGTAATATAGTTACGGTATTGAAGTTGAAACCAACAGTACACTCCAAAATAAAATCTAAAATAATATCAGCAATAAATCTAAAGGTAGGTGATTCTAATAAAACCCAGAATATGACGGAAAAATATAATTCTTGTGATTTAACGTTTAACAGGCTTATTGCAGGTTAGATCAGGTTAGTTACGTGGTAGAACGACGGCTGCATGACGAGATAATCCTGTTCAGACCTCTCATTCGACATTCCCCAGAGCTTATCTTTGTTTGTAGACATCTACCGGCGAAGGTCGGAATGTATAATAATATTGAGAAATATTCGGTCTTTCACCGATGTGTTTGATATAAATGTCGATTCTTTGATAAATCGTTTATCATTTAAATCGCGTTCGCTAGTGTGAACATTTCGATAATGTAAAACCTCACTTGGTCGAATTGGTTTACTTTACGGAGCGTCTGCAGTACTAATCATTCGTCTATTGAAAAAACTGATTTTCAAAACTTCTTAGTGCGCCCTTATTTTGGTCTAGGCATCTCAGATCTGGCGATTTCCGAATGTTTTTCGAGACGCGTTTTTAATATTTTCGAAGAATTTCCGGATTATTAAGAGATTTGAACGGGTACTGTGACTGGAACAAATCGAAATTTCGACACTTGAGCGCAAAAAAAGCGATTTTTTTTCTCGTCGAAAACACTTAAATTATTAAATCTTCCCTTGTCTCGGGCTTGTCCAAGGGCCAACGGACAAATAAGGCGCAGCCAGCAGCTCCGCGTCGGAGTCAAGTTGATTAGCTCGCACCTGCGGGTGGGCCTCGTACATTCATAAAACTAACTACCCCCCAATTCGGGGTGTTCTTTTTTGCTCCTGCCGAAACTAAATTCCCGTATGGAAGTGCAATTTGTCTAAAATAATGTGTACAGGCGAGCAAAAAAGCGTTTTGGCCGTGTATCAAGCGCCTGCCGGCGTTATTCCCGGTCACACACGAGTGGTCCTTCGGGATTTCGAACAGTGACAGTATTTTATATTATATGGCCGGCCAATAGTTTACTGCGAATTTATATATCTATTTTGATGATCTATTACATCGTTTCGGGGAAATTACCTTTATTGTTCTCTCGGATTTATGGCCACGCCAGAAAAATGCCGGATTTACGGTTTAGTTTCGCTTTACACCACATCGGCCACTTTCGCGAGCTTTTTTTGCATTGATCCGCCCCAAAACGGGAATGTTCCTTTGGAATCCCATAAATATTCAGCACAAAACAAGTGACATCAATCATGCCGCTAAGTGAGCTGTCACCGCTGTCCCGCCTGCGACGATGTTCCTTTGTGCTCAGCACTTGTTTTAAAATTGCTCACTTTAGTGAGACTCTTGTCAAATCTTCCCTCCATCTCCTATCATCAATTATTATTAACACTGTGAATCAGTTGATGATGAAAGTGTTCAAGTAATGGGTGTCGTTTTCAACTTTTTTCCCCGGAAGTTTTTCCTTCGGGGATTACTTTGGATGGTCTGCGGCCCGTTCCACTTCATCCGGCTTGACTGATGTGACTTAATTAAGTTCTCCGACCAGATTTTTCCATTTACTTTTATCTCCATCTTTTTGTTTCGCGGAACAAAACCGAACAATTAAAACCAATTGTTTTCATTTGGCCCTTTTAGGACGCTATTAATTACCCCCTTTTTCCCTGGATAAAAGCTCGTTCGCACTTGAATATAGTAGGGAGCTCATTTTTATTCAAACCTAACCTAATCTGGAAAATCCGGTGATTTTTCCGGCTGGTGAGGTTCTCTAAAATGGCCGGATCCACTCGAATTCAAATGAGTTTCGCACGTTTCTCTTTATTCGATTTATTTTCGCTGACGCAGCTCTGAAGGAAAACACCGCTCCACTCAGTGGTTTCTTGATGTTTCTGCTTATATTTACATCAAAATAAGGGGTCCGATCGGAACTGTCGAAGCAACATCGAGTGGAAGAAGCAATATCAAAAACCATCTTTGACGAGCAAAAACTAAAACCAAGACCTCGCCGCAAAATTTCTTTGCGGACAAAAATGTTATTGCGAGGCTCACCGAAGGGGTTTAATTTCCCCAAGTTATCCATTCAATACAGCCTCCATGGTTCTAAGGTATCGTTTGAAAATTGTATCACGTTGCGTATTCATTGCGATCCATCAGAAAGAAACGAGCAGAAAAATACTTCGATTATTTAAATTCTTTGGGAATTTTAAACCAAATCCAGATAAAGTGCCTAAAAGAGGATTTTACTATCCCTTATAACATCCAACAATCAGTGTATTACGTTTAAATCCTGAATTTTAAAAAACAAAAGTTTAATAAGACCTAGAAAAGAAATTTAAAAGTTTGAAATGGAATTTCCAGAAACGCATTTGTTTCTATTTAAAAAAGGAAATAAAGCTTTAAACTGCGACCTCCGTGGAAAAATAGCTCCCCCTATAACTCCGTAATGAATTTTCAAAAGAGAATAAAACAGCAAATAGAAAACTATGAAGATTTATCGATGGAAAACACATATTGGTTGCCGAAATTTGATTGAGCATGGTTTCCAACATGGAATCGTTATATTTGCATTTTATGCATTTTGTCGGTTTTTCATTTGAAAATTAGTTCAGGCAAGGTTATGAAAGAAGGCAAAACTTCACGAAGGTATAAATGCTGGTTTGAAGTGAACGAAGGTGCAAATATTTAGAGAGGAACTAAAGCTCTTTTTAAGAATTTTTAAACAATTTTTCTATAAGTGTAAAACTAAATCAGACAAAACCCCATCCCTAAAATATATCAATTTTCTATGGGCACGATAGCGTATTTTCCTTGGTGCGAAATCAATTTGATTCCTTTGTTTTTCCAAAATTTCTATAGGGATGACTCCAGACCTTACGAGTCACTCAAATGACTTAAACCCAGAGAATTTACTAATTCTCATGTAACGTTGTGATATGTAGAACATTCCCTAAAAACTGATATAAACACACTACATTTTTAAAATTGCTAGATATGCATGTCCGTGGTATTGGAGACCTATTTTGAATAAATCATTTTAATGGAAAGTTTGCTTAATTTGCGGCTGTAAATTTGCAAATCTGGAAATGAAGGGAATTTCCTTAAATCTAAAGACAAATTTAAATACAACTTGTTCTCGCTTTCGTTCAAAGTAAGTGTATTGGTAAGATAGCTTTTTTATCATTTTTTCCACTCTTATGTTACAAAAATGTTTTATAAATGTTCCAAAAATGGCTTAAATGTTGAAACCACCAATGCCATCCCACCAAAACAAAAACTTAAATATGAGAACGTTATACCTGGTAGTCGTTAAAAAAACTCGCAGTAGGCGGTGAGCCGTAAACGTAGGGCGTTGATTAAGCCATTTGCTATTCACCATCGAACATCTGACTGACATCAGGTAAGAGATGAATTTATTTAAGACATGCCTTTCATATTTCACCACCTACTTAAGGTTTTTTAATGATCACCCTTTACATTTGATTAGGTTTTTATGAGTTATAAAAACGTGACTTCAGTTTTTCGGCAGCTTTTTTCAAAGCCTCCTTGGCGCGGTTTTCACCTGTTACAGTTTTTTCACGTGATATGAAGATGTTACACAGTAACAGGTGACTATGTGAAATGTGTGCCGGGAAAGAATTAGCAGATACGCAGTTTCCAGTCTTTGAACTTGTGTATTTATGAGTGATTAGAAGACGTTTAGCTAAGTGTATTATCAGGTCTTTACGTAGATATGTTATTAAAGAGGGAAAATCATTAGCCACTTTGCCAAGTCGGCATCACACTAAATCCTGTGGATTTTCATCTATAAATATATACGCTCCTTGTGTGGCGCCTTATTTATCTCGCTGCACCCCTTCGCTTTATTTACACGTATTTTCCAGGAATTTCTCCAACCTCCCCATCGAAATCCCGTTCGGCGCTCGTATTTCGTCATAATTCCATTTCAATTCGAAATCGAATATTTCAAGGGATCGTCCCGGGGACGCAATAAAATAAATAGGGAGGCCAATAAAATAAACGAAACAAGCGGGTTTTGGACCCGGAGCGATTGTATTGTGACGTGACAATTGACTGGCGAATTGCGGCTTTAGATCGTCTTTTATTTCCGATTCTTTTTGACTTGGCCACCTCGGGCTTACCCTGCGAAAATTTTATCGACTTTGGAAACTGTATTGGGATTTGCATCCAGGATATTTCGCATTCGGCTTGGCCATTGAGATTTATGACTAATGCTGTGCAGGCGTTTGTTAAAGGTGCATGGTCGAGCACATTTTACTTAGAAAGAGGCGAAATGTTCTTGTCCGAATCCGGAGCCTAGTTTAAGGCCGCACCGCTCGTTACAGGGTGAGTCGGGAGGATCGTGCCAAACTTCAGGAGCGTGTTGTACATGAAAAATAAATGTAAAAAAAGTCAAATGTTGTTATGCGATTTTCGTTTGTTTACAAGTTATAGCGTAAATAAAATTAAAACATAAAGGTTAAGCAACATTTAGACGAAACGTTTCCTGGACGTTGGATTGGTCGTGGTGGCCCTATTAGTTGGCCTCCAAAGTCTCCAGACCTCACACCACTAGACTATTGTTTGTGGGATTGGTTTAAAACTGAAGTGTACAGAGTAAAAGTGGACACTCAAGATGCACTAATTCAACGCATTAGAAATGCTGCAGCTGCTATTAAAGAAAGACATGAAACAATCAGGAGCGCAACGAATGCTCTTCATAGACGAAGCCGAAAATGTTTAGAAGTTAATGGCGATATTTTTGAACATTTACTATGATATCCAAACGTTAATTTATGGAATTTCTTATGAAATTTTTAAATTTTTTAAATTTTATGTTTTAATTTTATTTACGCTATAACTTGTAAACAAACGAAAATCGGATAACAACATTTGAGTTTTTTTACATTTATTTTTCATGTACAACACGCTCCTGAAGTTTGGCACGATCCTCCCGACTCACCCTGTATAAGGAAACGGGTACCGGCTAGCATATACCCAGTAAAAATATTTTAAGAACTTGTTCCTGATTGGAGCGTTGCTAGTTCTACTCGAAACTTTTTTAATGTTCCTCTAGAATTGGCGATTTTTGAGAAAATGACTTTGAAAATGTGAATTTTCATTTTTACAAAGCTGTGAAACGGAAGCCCCCCACGTTAGAATTAAATGTCTTACGCTTTCTTATTCTAGTTTTCAGTGACTGATTCAATGGTGGTAGTTTCAACATAAACAAACAATTAAAACATACTTAATAATAAGAAATTTTGCATATATATTATATATATATTTTTTTTAATGTATCACCAAGGAATCAAAAAAATTAAGATAGGTAATAATTTTTGTCTTACGTGGATGGCTTGCGTTCTATAGAAAAAAGTGAAAATATCAATTTTTCAAGATAATTTCTCCGAAAAGGGTTCATTTCAAATACGAGCCTTAAAATGACAAATTTTACTGGAATTTTCACCGATTAAGGTTGTGTGTACATTCGCCCAAGTGCGCGGCCAGTCCTTCTAAAAGCCTATGAAGTCCGTAGTTTCAAGTAGACTCGGCAACCCTGCAATAACGAAAATAAATTCGATATTTTTATCGTGGTGATGTTCCTCAATGAGATTTTTTGCTTATTAATCCACAAACAACGCGAAAGAGATTCTCGCGTACTCATGTTGTTTGCAGCCCTAACGGGAGATCCTCAATCGTTTCACATAATTTTTTTGACTCCCACACGTGACTGTGTTTACATTGTCGCATTTTCGAGGAATAAAAAAATTTCGCTAAGGTGCTATTATTTGTTCCTTATTGCGAGATTGAAACAGTGGCCTAAAATGGGAAATGATAGAATTAATTCCGGGTAGCTCGTGCGAAAAGAGCCGCCAGAAGGCGGGGCAGTGGCGGCGATCAATCACGCCGTATCTTTGGATTGAAAGACATTGAATTAGCAGGAAATTGGTGCGAGGCACAGGCGACTCACGCCATCATTACTCTTTGTCACGGCCCGAATAACTTTTTTTGTTTTCATTTTGGGCCGTCCGTTTAACCCGATGAATAAAACAGTGCATTATCCTCTTGTTTTCTCCATTTACAGGACATTCGACAGCTGATTCTACACCAGACATCCAAAAAAAAAGTTGGTTACACTGCGAGTACTCTGAAAATTGTATTCGCTCTCAATGTCTCCTCGGCCACCGAATTATCCCTACTGTTAAATAATCGAAATAACTGGTAACTATTAAGAAAAACTTCACAGTGGGTAGTGAAGTATTAATCATCGAATATTTGAATGACCACTCGATAAAAAATGAACTTAACCAAGACATGTGAAACCATGAAAACACGCCACTGCGTTTCCGAATATTCAAAGATCATCATGTCGAGTTTTGTAAATTAATAAGTATGCAAATTGCAATCCAGTAATTTCAGTTTTAGTACAATTCCGACAATAATTGCGCCCTTATGCTACATCCAGTCCTTCTAAATCCTTTATCCTTGATCCTCCATCATTTTAATTAAAGTGATGTACTTCATTGATTTTATTTGCGATATTGAATCTTTCCCTTACAGCCACCACAGTGATCATCGGTATGTTGGAAAAACCATCAGAATCATAGACCGAAATTTTAACAAAAAAGGATAAATAAGGAAAAATAACCACAGGTATTAGATATTTTTAAACTGGATGAGAAACGGAACGAATGGCTCTTCACACAATCTACATTTTTCGTTGTGCTCTTTTGCTTCTCCATCGAAGGCTTGAACAACGTCTTGAAAACATGTATTAATCTATATTTTTAATTTAATTTTTACCTCATTCTCTCTCTCTTTCTCTCGTTCTCTCTCTCTCTCTCTCTTTCTATTTTCTCACCTCCTTTGTCTCTGTCTCTCATTGCCAAAACCAAACTAACACAATATCACGCTAATCCTACGCATTTTATCAACCCTGAATTACAACCTCAATTGTGCAACCAAACGGGGGATGACTACCCGTTTCGATGGAGGATTTCTCAAGGCGGGGTGGTCTCGACTCTTTTCGGATTAACAACACTATTAGCCTAATCCGGCACGTGACCGCACACGTGTGTCACGTGACACTCTCTGATAGATGTCGCCGGTGATTTATCGTTTGAAGATTCGGCGCGATTACGGCCCGACGCCCGTCTCTGTTTGCGGAACTAAGTGGATGGCTTCGGATGCTTTAGACACGGTTTCAGCAGGGCTAATAGGTTTTTTGTTGGTATTTGTTTGATGGGTGAATCGTGAAATATATAGTTGAAGACTTTGATTTTCTGTATTTAAACATCATATGTGAAACGAATTAAGTTTGAAGGAAGCATTTTAATTTACATGTTCCAGGCAAACCTGGCTTTCACACCCTACAAACAAAGTTTTACCGACCGTAGCATTGTACACCAAAAGGTCTAACAAAAGCTAGATTTGTTTTAAACTGTTATTGTTTTTCATTGATATGAGCAATCTTTTCTATTATACAAGGTGTGGCTAAACATAATGCCATAAACACAACCATGTATCCAAGGTTCTAAAATATGACGAAAATTTCATGTAAACATACATATATCAAGACGCTTCGTTTATGATTTACAGGGTGTGAAAGATCGATTCATGAAGATAATTTTTTATTAATATTTTCGAAACGTTTCATGCGAAATTAATGAAATTTTATATTTTATCATAGTTTTTGTGCTTTTTCTGTATGTGTTGCAAAAAGTTACCGCATTTTTCCAGAGATAGATAATATGGGGGTAGTGCTTAAAAAGTACCTACACTTTTTTACACCTAATTTTATTGATGATTTTATAAGGAAAATATTTAATTGAAGATTTTTTCATAAAAAAGGGACTGTTGTTGAAAATCGAAATCTCCAATAGTGTTCGAGAAAATTGAGGTTTAACAAATCGATGGATGTTTATTAATTAAACAGCACGTCTAAAACCCCTTTTCGTTCATTTTGTTTAGCAATAACTGTAATTAAAAACTGTCCCGATAAGAACGAAAAACCATCCGACTTCATTAATAAATGATGTCATCTAAGGAAGTATCAAAAATATTTTTCGCTTCATGTCAAGATCGCTTGGGTTTTAAATCTAATGTTTATTTAATAAAACATAGTTTCCTCTAATTTGCTAAATCTCAATTTTTTTTGAAAACTATTGGAGATCTCGATTCTCTACAAACAGAATATTTTTTACGTAAAAACCTCAATATCAAAAATATTTCCTATTAAATCGTCAATAAAGTTAAGTGCAAAGCAGTTTAGGTACTTTTTAAGCATTACCCTTCTCTATTACCCACTTCTACAAAATTGTGAAACATTTTTCAGAGATTCAAAAAGAGCACAAAAAGTTATAATAAAGTTCAAAATTTCATTAATTTATTTCAAATCTTTAGAAAATATTAATAAAAAACCATTCTCAGGAATCAATCTTTCACACCCTGTATATCTAAACTGAAGTGCCTTTTGAATATCTTTATATGAAATTTTCGTCATATTTAAGGACCTAGAATACGTGCTTGAATTTATGGCATTATGTTTAATAATACTTTGTATAACGAAGAGTTTTACCACTACTTGCCCCTTCATTTGTGAAATTTTTTACTAAACAAAAAAAATTTTTTTTAATTACCTTGTCGGTAATTATTAGTTAATTAATGTTATTTTGCAGGCATTGAGCCTCGAAACAGAAATCATGTGTCAAAAATTTTTTTAGAAAAGGGAAGAGCGGGAGATATAACATTTTAACCACTTATCAAATTTCAGACGGCAGTCTTTTGGGATCCCAAAGAAAAATTTCGTTAAAAACGCGGTTTAAATTAATTGCTTTATGAGCTCTATCAGCTTGTACTGCGCTGGTTGCTCTGGTTCTTTTGATTTCCGAGATATGAACTAACATTAATAAAGATTTTCTCGAGTTTTAAAGTCCCCCAAAATGAGTATTGTTCAAATTGTATTTTTAAGATTCCAAAGCCTCTATAGAATTATCCAAGATCAAAATAGAATCCGCTTCCGTCGATTAGAGTAATAAACATCATCTCAAAAGATTCGAATTTTTCCCGAAAATTTCCGAGTGATTAGAGGTGCCTAATTTTAATATATGGCCATAGATAAATTTGCTCTAGAATAACCTCGTTAAATCTTTAGAATGCAGAGATGAAAAAAACAAAAAGGATGAGAGCTAATTTAATTTAAAACGAAATGAGTAGCTTGATTGAAACGTTAGTTCTGAGTGTTCCTCGCACCTCGAGCAGATTTATTTGACAGGTTACATGTTTATTACGTGTACGCATTCATTATACCGGTACGACCGATTACGCCGAGCCCCAGAACCATTTTACATGGTTTTTTTGACAACCTGTTAGAAGGTAATTGCTTTCTGATATATGGTTCTTTCCCAGCCGGTCATAGATACGTGCGAGGGTGGGAAAAGGTAATCGACTTTTGTGTGATGTTACGCACTATTTGTTTCGCATGCACCCGGTAGCTGAAAAAAGAACCGAAGATCGCAATAAAACAAACGACGGGCGTCTTAGTTGGCCATGCATTACCGTCGCCCTCGCTCACTTTGATCCAAACGTGCCGAGACTGGAAAAAGGCTAATTTGGGCGAAATATTGTGAAAAGGGCCGGAAAAAGGGCCCTTCTCAAGACCTCGGGAATACTGCGGTCTGTGGAGGAATATTATTTTTGCGGGACATCGGGATAGTCAATTATTCAGGAGCCTTCCCTTCACTATTCCACATACGGTACACATAATTAACTACATATTTGAAGCGATAATGAGACCGCTACGGAAAAAAAAAATCCGTTATAAAAAGACAAATCCAGGAGCGATGATGGTTGATTGTGGTCGGCATTTTAATCAAGAATCTTGAAAATAACCCGCGACGAATCGACCTGATTGAAAAAATTCTACCCATGGCAGTACCGAAATTGCTTTCTATTAAGACCGTTGTGTAAGGCAAATAATTTATTTAAAAAGCACCTTTGTCGAAAAAAGAAAGCTGTCAAGTTAAAACATATTAATAATGTGCGGTAATTGGCAGGAGGCCAATAGGAAGTCGGTAATTTCGGTATCAGCTTGTTTTATGCGTGGAGAGGTAACAAGGTGTAGAAATTATCCTTTGGGAGAGGAACATAGGGTGATTCGTTTCAGTTTTGGGGGCTCCATCAGTGAAAATCAACCACGAGCCAATTCCACATTAAGGATCGAAATATATTCCTGGTGATGGTTCTTCTATTTTATAAAATACAAGAGCTTGTACATAGTACGCATGTATATTTAAACACGGTGGTGAATGTCCATGTTAAATGTCAAAAGTGAGCAATAAGGAATTTCACGCTAATCCTGAATTCTCATTATTTGTTGTGGCGCACATGCTCCTACGTACAATGATCAATTTTAATGTGAGAAATTTTCGATATATCCTAAATCGTTTTTGTTTATTCAGAAGAACTTGCAAAATACGTTTGTGGACAATCATTCTAAAATTTAGACAAAGTCAGTTCTCCCGCATGTACTTAAACTCGTGGGGAATTGTTGCTCTCGCCAATAGAGAATTTCGAAGAAATGTTAACTTAACGCGGATTCCCAATTTTTATTGTTTAAAAGTTGCCACATGCGTCTCTGATTAGATGCTGAAAGTTGCTTTTCTGGCGACAACACTGCGAATTTGAATGAATTTCGTTATAATTTTAGAACAATATTAACTGACCTCATTTCAAACATCGTACATACAGGGTGGCCAATTTAAAACAGTACACCCGAAATATCTTGAATGGAATTTCTTTCTTCGCAAAATCCAGAGGAACGCCAAATTTACTTTTAAGGGGGACATTTTTAGATCATGAATTCGTAGGTGTGGAGTCATGCCCCCAAACAGGGTGCCAACCCCTTCAAGAATCTTAAATGGCACGGGAGGTCAGGTGGCACATCAAATCAAAAATATTTAAATTCTTTCTACAAGTATGCTGATTTCTTTTGCTCCGCCTTTAACTGTTGTAAAAGAAACGTTTTGAAACATCGGTAAAATCAATTTAAAAAAATGGCATAAACTTAATAATAATAATGTCGCTAATACTACAAAAATTATATTTATCATCGAATTCTTAAGATAAGGTGATGGGTTTTGTTAACATTGAAAGGGTACTTTGTTTCGATTTTACATCGATCGGATTTGTACCGCGAAATTTGTCGATTCATCCAAAGATTCAAAGCATCGTAATTTACACCACTATAGGGAGAATCGAAATTATCACCATCTATTTCAAAAGCCATGAAATAGCCCGAGAAATTGTAAAACGTTTTAATAGAAGGCATCCCTACGAGACGAACTCGATATTCAAATTCATGGAAAGTGAATCCGTTGGTAACAAAAAAACAATGAAGCTGCACAGATCGCAATTTTGGAACATATTGAACTGGATCATGTAAATCAAGAAACATATAGTTCAAGCACCCGAGAATTAGAAGAAACATCAGGTATTCCACGTTGTAGTATTCAGAGGACCTTGAAAAAGCATTATTTCCATTCCTATAAGATGCATCTCATTCATGATCTCAATGAAAATGATCCAGATCGACGCATGCAATTTTGTGAGATAATGAGTGAAAACGCATTTTGATCAATTCCATTTTTTTGTATTCCACATGCTTTTCTGAAAAATGCATATTGTTTATGAATGGTTTTGTCAACAGGCATAATTGCAGGTATTGGAATGATGTGAATTCTAGAATTATAGAAGAACAGCATTCACAATGTCCAGAAAAATTAAATACATAGGCTGGAGTTTTGCGAAATCGCATTGCTGGACCTTTTTTTCTACCTAATAACCTGATAGGTAAATCTTACCTCCTTCTACTTCAAGACTTCATCTACCCTCATATTGTGGATATCCTTGAAAAAAACGATCAGATCCCAGAGAATAACATATTTTTTCAACAGGATGGCACTCCGCCATACTGTGCACTTTCTATACGTAATACGTTAGATCAATATTTTCCCGAACACTAGATCGGCAGAAAAGGTTTCTCGGAATGGCCCCCGAGATCGCTTGATTTGACGCTATGGAACTTTTTCTTATGGGGTTAAGAAAGGGTAAAAATTGTTGTTCATAAAACGAAATCTACCTCTTTATAAGATTTTCGCCACGAAACAGTGAGAGCATGTGGTGCAATGACTCCCGAAATGCTACAAAACATTCGGAAAAAAGTTGAACAAAGGCTTTATTACTGTATAGAAGTAAATAGGTCGCAATTTGAACACTGAATTAAATAAAAGATTATTCAGAAATTCGACTTATTTCCCCGATGTTTTAAAAACGTTTTTTTTACAATGTCTAAAACCGGAGCACAAAATTTTCAACATACTCGTAAAGAGAATTAAAATATCTTTAATTTGATGTGCCACTTGACCTCCCCCCTGCCATTTAAGATTCTCGAAAGGGTTGCTACATTGCCCAAGACTCTAGACATATGAATTTATGATCTGAAAATGTGCCTCTTAAAAGTAAAACTGACGTGTCCTGGAGTTTTCTTGTGCAAATTCTAATGATCGAGTTCTCTCAATTCTTGTCACAAATTGATTGTCGAAACTGCCATTTTTCGACTATAAACTTAGTTTACCAAATAGTCATCAATTTAAACTTTAAGCCGGCAGAATGAAGAAGAAAACTCGTATCAGTTCATAATTACATATGAATTATTAATTAATAATTTTTTTACACCTAATTTATATTTGATTTCACACGTACTTAACGGTATGAAGGCGTTACGAGGAAAAGGTATTAAAGTCCAGTTACCACAAAAAATACGTTAGTCAGCGAAGTTTCCTGTAAATAATGTGAACAATAATTGGTATGAGATTTCCGTTACCGATTAAATTCGTCTTTTCCACAGAGATGCGTACGTGAGACTTTCCTTTTTAATCCCCTTATATGACTGTCAAAAATTAATACCTAACGTATTCCTCACTTTTTCCCACATAATATGGCTCATCCCCAATGCAATTTATTAGAGATGTGTATGCCAGATAACAGGATTAAAGAGATCCAGGATTAAGCGAACGACTGCATCCGATATGGGAACGTTTTTGGACATCCCATGCTCATCTTTCTCCCTGACTGTTCTTTTAAATCTGTGAGCGCAAAGCTTCTAGTATTTATTTGTATCACTCATATACAGGGTGTCACAAACGCTAACGTCTTTGACATTATGACGATATTCAATTCTCTATACGTACGCCCCTGTTTTTTTCGTGTTTGACACATTGTGAAATATATTGAATATTTGCGAAGGACAGTGGTGTGCCTCCTTCGCTTCTCAGAGCTTCGACAAATTTTTAAGGATTTAGTAAAATACCAGGCATATTCCTACCAAGAAAAGCTCGACTTAAAAAAAAAGCAGTGCACCTAAATTAGAATTTTTGAGCCATCAATATCCATGGCAATCAGTGGAGTTTATATTAGTAAACGCACACTCTTTCCTTGCTAGTCTCCATCTTTTCGGCTTCTTAAAGCCTCGTTTCTTTTATATTAAATTAATTTTATTCTGAGGTTTCAATATTACGACAATTATTATGACCTTTACCTTTTATAACCCTTTTCGGTTACGACCCATTACGGAGACCCCTTAGAGCGCTTAATGTTCAATAAGTCATTAGCGTATCATAATGTTTTGAGACTCGACAATTTTCCAAATTTATTTCTTTTATTTATTTATTTTTTTGTCGTAAACATTTCATAGCACGCACTCAAAAAGTAATTGGCGTATCATAGCCTTTTAGGATTTAGTAATTTTGCAATTTTTTTCCTCCATCCTCTTTGCTTGAAGAAATTCTATATCGGTAGATTTTAATCATATTTTTCAAATTACAGCGACTACTGCCTAATAGTCAGCGGCGAATCTAAGGTGGTAAGATTCATGTAAAACTGATAATTTTGAAGTTTATATAGTTCATCCCCGAAAATCAGCGGTGTCCTTCGTTTTTCGAGCCTATACGAATTTCCACAATTCTGTCATGACGGAATGATTCTATTTTTTTTTCGCTATTGCTAGGTCTTACTTCACGAGTGTTGTAACATTTTCAACCATTGAGTAATTTCTGGCCTGAAATATATTTCAAATTTTAGGAAATTATATCTTAGTCAGAAACGGATCTTGAGGTAAGTGAGCTGACAGGAACCACCCGATCGATGAAAAAGTTGTCAGACTGGCACTGAATGATATTTGCGTAATGTTATGTAAAAGTTCTCTTACGACGTGAAACATAATTCTATTAGATAATATAAAGAATTCGAAATGTTTGACCCGCTGCCAAACGAAATCAATTCACCGAAGTTTTACCGGCGACGAGAAATTCAGATTTCAAAAACCTTTCATTGAAGATATAACATGAAGTATCTCACAGTTTGATAAATTGAAATCAGTCATAAATTTTGACATGTATGAATAAAAATTAAAAATGATGGCAAGCGTAAAAATGACAGGCGCAACGAATGATATTTAGGAAACCAATCGCGTGTCTCTCTTTAAATTAAAATAACAGTTATATTGTCACTTATTTGCTCATGGGTATTCACGGTACGTTCACATCAAAACGCACGTCATAAATAAGTAACTCTATAGGTAACGAAAAAGAGATTGATTACGTGGTAATCTGCTTATATTAGAAGAGACGTCGAAATTTTTGATGCTGAATTTGAATTTGTTACTTCTATAATTTGTCATCCAAAACCAAAATTCTCCATCTGATTAATCTCTACCTCCAAAATTCTTCGTCATACTCTAAACACCACCGATTACTTTGATTTCTCTGATCTTTCGCTGACACTAAAAGTTTGTAAAGTGTTATGGCAGGCACTCTTGACATGTCACTCTTAACATGTTAATCTTGACAATAACGTTGAAATATAATATCAGTTGACGGACTCGTTTTGTAGCATACATATACAGCGCCCCCCGTCAAGTTAGTTCGGGTTGGTTCAAGTTCACCCACCCTGAACTCTCTTCAAAGCGAATAGATCTTTCTCCTTTTACTAAAGATTTACGTGGACAGGGTCAACATAAATGGGACTTATTGTATAGTTCAGGTTAACTCGAACTGAACTGAACTAATTGAAAGTTTTTTTGTTAAGACTATATTGTAGGGTTAACAACAAAAATGTTTTGTAAGCACGAAAGGTGGAATTCTTGAAATATATACTTGTTTCTGGATGTTGGCAAGGACGTCTATTGAAGAAAATATTGATGCAGTGATTTCAAGTTCTATTAACTCCCTGTATATATCTCCTTACTGGCATCGATACGCAGTACCATTGTGGAAACAAATTGCCATTATCCATTATCTTTAATTAATCGTTCCCTTAACAGTTTTTATACCTCTAGCGGATGAATTATTGTATTTTAACCCACATCGCCGCAAATAAATTCCGCGCCATCCTAATAAAATAATTAATGGTCCCATGTTAAATTAAATCCCCAATTATATAAAGTGGCCCCCGCTTGCTCCGCGACGACCGCATGCGCCACCCCTGGTCGGCAGCACCAGTAATTAGTTGCGCCCCTGATGTCGGAAAAACAGTCGCGTCACGCCGCCAATCCATCAAAAAATAATAAAGGCTAAATTTCAACTAGCCCTGAAAAGGTCCATCAATTTTCGCGATAAATAACGAAACATATTGACATCACCTTATATTTCCCCGTTAATGATATTCGACTACATTCGGGCGGGGCGAGTCCATAGGCGTCCCTGCCACGAACCAATAGCGAACTGCCTAGAAGAGAGAGGGCTAAAGGCGGCGAACGCCCCCTCGGACACGAAGCACTGGCCCGTTACACCAAAGAAAACACATCAGTTGGTTTTGAAATAGTTGGACGTCAAGTTCAGGGCATCTGAGCCTCATAGATTCAACAGTGCCGGGCACGGTTGGACCATACAACACGAATTACGAAAACGCGAGTGTTTTCTGTAATGGACTCCCTCGAGAAGGAGATGCTCGACGAGATAGTGAGTCTCTAGACAGAAATTTCGACAAGTGAAACTTTGAAAGTGAGATGACAATTGCCGCTGAGTGACCCGCAGTGTGTTACCGCCGCCAAAGTGTCCGAAGAGGTCAACAAGATGGTCTTGGAGACGGGGGTTCTACCTCCGCCTCTGCAACTCTACGCGGCAGCAGCTGCCCATCTCAGTCCCAGGCCTCCGTGGGCTCCTTTGTTGCAATTCCCAGGAGCAGCTCAGCTGTTGGGGCAATTTCCAGGGGCCTTTTCACCTTTGAGCAGGCCCAGGTACCCACATGGTTTGGGGCACGGGTTAAGAGCTCCGCCTGGACCTCCGTCGGAAGACTCTGGCAGCGAATTAAATGGTAAAGGTAGGTTTAGTTTAGGGGGCAATTCATTATAATGCAACTCAAATAATTATAAGTAATGAGTGACTTTTGGTTAGGATTTAAACAACTTCCGTGACGTTTTGCGAAGATATTCGATTTAATTTCCCTCGAATTTTCCGGACAACTTTCGAGTGATTGCAATGAAAAGCTACAGCATTAAATTCAGCTTTCCTAGATATATTAGAACGACGGACATAAAACCGATCTGCGTCCAGGTACCCATTTGCCCCTTACCACTGGATGCTTCACTAATTACAAGGCAGTTTGTACTGTAATTTGAAATATATGTATTTCAAATCAGCAGAAAATACGACTTTTTAGAGTGCATATCATGAAAATTTTAGGACCAAAAAAATTATATATAATAATAATATATAAAAAATAGATTTTGAAAAAATGCTGGACCTCAAAACATTATGGCACGCTAATGACCTTTTGAATATTGATTGCCATAAGGAATCTCGCGAATATGAAAAACATTGTATTTGAAGCAATAAAAAAGGCATTTACAATACAATTTTAAGGTGAAACCCAGCAGTGGCAAAAAAAAAATTAGGGCCGTACCGAAAGGAATTACGAAAAGCAAAACATCAAGGAAAGTCGTCGCTCACTGAACTGAAAATTCGTAACGATTCTGCTAAACGAAGAATTTTGATTCGCAACTGAAAACGCCAAAGAGAGAAAGTTATTTGTAACCACTTAAAATTCATAGAAGCTATGAAAAGTGCAGAATGTCACTAATTATTCGGAACATTATTCTTAATTTGACGATATTCCTATGGAAACGTTTGGGTCGTACCAAGCAGGCATTGAAAAAATTAAAAAAAAATAGTTTTCCTCGACATGAACCGATTTTATAAACAATATTTGTGGAAATTCCTATAATTCATAAAAGATACTGATTTTGAGAAATATTGAAAGATCATAATTTTAAGTTTAAATTTGATCAGAAAAATAAATAAAAGTTCGAAAAATAAATGACAGTTCATCACTTTAAATTTTAAGAGTTTGTTAAAACTTCAAAAAACCAAATCCGTCGGTGGTTTTTCGGAAAATTGAAACCCCAATGACATAGAGCGCATTCAGGAAGTGTCCAGCGGTCAAGCGCTCAGCATTTAGAACTGTACTGACTGGTTTTTCTTTTGAAAATTGCACAGTCAAAATTTTAGCTTTTTAGTGTGCTACGCTAGTCAGCACCACAAAGAAATCGAACCACTGCAATAAACGCTGCAAAGGTGCTGTTTCCTTAATGGGCCTTTATTATACAGGATGTTCCTAAATTATAGTGCTAAATTGATATGGGAGGAAGAATACATCATTTTATGCCGGAAAGTTTATATAAATAAATGTGTCCAAAAATTATTAATAATAAAGATTGAGGATGTTTTATGATGGCCTGGACAAACTTACTTCTCGAATTTTCTTTCAAAGGGCTTTTTGCGATTTTATTGAACGTTGGTATACAAAATGTGTCCATCAAGTGCAACAACAATCGATGAGTACATTATTTTTAGTTGCTATGGTAAACAAATAGCAATAGTGGCTTAAAGATTTTTTCCAAGAGGTACTTTGTGCAAGGCAAAATGCATATTAGGCCAGTTTTTTTTTTATTTTCTTTAAAAATACACAAAAAAAGCACTCTAGTTGGTATTTTCGGCCCTGTTAGTTTACTTGAAAGTCTAAATTGTGCTCAGAAGTTCTGGAAGATATCAATTTGGAAACGCGTGAAAAGATGTGGCCTATCCACTATGGTACTACTCCAGAAATGTCAGGAGATATCCAATTAATACTTTTTCTCCTAAATCGATTGGTCGTTGACAGGATGCTTCACAGAAATGGCCACCAAGAAGCCTCGATCTAAATCCTTTAGATTTTTTTCTGTAAGGTAATGTAGATAAGGAAATGTACAGTAGGCCAATCCGCAATAAAAACTTTTTACAGCGAAGAATTGAGATTGTGTTTGCGAAGATAAAACAAAATGAGAGGTGAACGGAGAAGGTACAATTTAACTTCCTCAAAAGAGTCAGAGCTTGTATTCGTGTTGGTGGAAGGCATTTCAAACAATTTGTAATGGTATTTGTTAAGTTTACTTGTATTTACCCAGGGAAGTTCACCCGTGATATTTGCTTACCATAAGAACTGAAATATGTATTCATCAAGTATTGTTGCACCTGACGGGCGCATCTTGTGCACCCCAACTTTTAATAAAATTGCAAACGTCCTTTGGAAGAAAATGATAGAAGTATGTTTTCCAGACTATCATACAACACCACGTATCTTTTTTAAACATTTATGGACACACATTTTTTAAGAGTTTCCGGGATAAAATGACGTAACCTACCTCCCATATCAATTCGGAATCATAATTTAGAAACACCCTGTATATTGAACGCCGAAAGACCACTTTGTAATTTGGAAGGCGTGCATTTTAATCCAATAAAGCAGGGACGTACTCACACTGTGAACACAACTTTCGTGCAGCAACCAGCAACAACTTATCTACTGATTCCTACGGTAAAAATCGTGAACATCAGAATTTGTTAGCACCATTGGAATTTCATGGCATATCTGAATATTTTTCCTCAGTATCTTCTACAGCTACTTCTCTTGTGGCGATAAATTCCAATGGTGTAGATGTCGTTTTTCAAGTCACGGATATCTAAGTAAACCAGCTTTATATGCCAAAAAAGTTTGTTATGCATAAAAAATGCATAAAACACCCAGAGCATTCAGATAGAAACTTCAAAGGCGTTAATCGCCGCTTCGCATTTTAAAAGGCAAACTGCAGGTTGCTTTCTATAATCCAAATTTATGATTTGGCCCCAAAAAAATTCAACAGACCAACATATAGACGCACAAAACCCAAGATAATTGGACGACCACAAAAACTCGTTTTTTTCGAAATTGGTAACAAATTTTTTCGAGCCCCTGAATAGATGATTACAATATCACAGGATTACTTAGCGGTTTCTGCGGCATTCAGTCAAGATGAACCATGAAATTAAAATTATTAACTTGTGTAAACAAGACTTAAATTGAATCTTAACTAGAACCGGGAGTGAGATCTTTCAGCCAAGAGGTTTATTCCGAATTTTTTAATTTATTTTTAATGTTATAAACGTAAATTAAAAAAGTCTGACCATTTCTTTAATTCAGAATATAAATCCAAGTTAACGTAAAACCCAATGGAATCGAAAGCGACTACGGTTTTTCTGGTCAATTGGGCAGGAATATACTTTAGGCGCGGTTATGACCAGATGTTTGTAAAAAGCTCCTGAAATAGTTAAATAACGGCAGGTTTTCTTGAGAATTGCCTTATGTACAATGGGCTTATAATTTTCTAATATAATGGTCTTATTGTATTCTTCAATCCCCAAAACGCTAATAACTTTTGATCAACTTACGTGCGCAGCCAGGAAACGCTATTTTTGCCCATTTTTTAAAATGTTAAGTTAAAGATTAAGAATTTGAAATTTAATAATTTAATAAGACGGCTGATTGCCTCTACCATAAAACAGCCTGTATCCTCGATCAAGAATAAATTCATTACCACTAGGTGAATTACTCATAACAAAAGTATTTATGTCTGTTTCCCACTGAAGCATACAATATAATGTAACACTCTATTAAATCCAGATGGAATCAAACATTATTTAATTATTGTTCTTTGGGCCGTAGGTCGGGTTCCCACGGAGTGTGTATCCGCGGACTAAGTTCAGCGGATTAGTCTTTGGAAATCCTATCATTATTCCTGTGGCCTAGGCCGCTTTTAATATCGACTGATGACTGTGAATATAAATTCCTAGAGAGCATTCCGAATGGCACTGGAAATAGTCCTCTTTTTCTATAAGTTACGCTCAAATAGAGCAATCCAAATTAACCATTTTGTAATGACTAATTTCCATATTTATCACTAGTGTGAGGTTCAATTTAATTAACGAATTTTTCAAGGGAACCTCTCCCTGTAATGGTTTCAAGGTCGATGACAAATTTTGGCAGAAATCGGTCAGACTAATTGAGATTCCTGAGAAATATTTATTTGGTGAAACCGGAACGATCAAGGAATTCTAAAACTATGGAAAAATAGTTTTAACGAGTCGGTTTTATCATAGAGAATTTTTCAAGTTATCTCGCTCGTTAATTCAGGTTAATGGAAAGTCGTGAAATATCTCAAATCGAAGGTATGGTGCGTCAAGCCGTAATGCACCTGGTTTAATTCCATGATTCCTGTAGATCTCATATACCATCCTTTGAATTAAAAGGAAGAACCAGCAGAAACCACGAGGATGCCAATAGCGGGTTTATTACGGGACTAAATAACTAAGATCAATAACAGAAAAAATAGACATTGCGGGCATGAGTAAACGTATTACAGGATGTAAATGCATGGACAAATGAAGGAGTGTGTTGCAAAGATTAATTACTTACTTTGGTTAGCAGCAACGCAGTATCGGGACGATAACGTTAATGGTTGAGATGATTTTATTTAAATGGGACAGGACAGTATTAATATCAGATAATACGTTAATGGGCGGTACGGATGGGATTCAGGAAGTTACTCCTTGCTGCTGGTACCGGTAATTTCTCAGGACATTGCAAATAAATTACGCGTTAATTGAATCTATTATTTAACTAAACTGATTATAATCTGTGCCTGATTTAATTAGCCTTCTCAAACCACGCTGATTGGAAGATATGTACTTTTGAGGGCAGTTTGGCTCAAGAACTGCTGGAAGATTGTTTTATTCTTCGATAAGCTAATAATCCACTGAAAAATATTCACCGCTGCGCGAAGTCTACCTTAAAAAATAGTTAATTTTAAAAATTATAATTTCAAAAACAAACAGCATGAGATCTCATCCGTTGAACTTTTTTACTCGAACTCGGAAAAGATGAGTGGAAAAATTATTTAAATTGTCATAATGCAACAGTACATAACTGACCATATGGCTCAGTCTTAGTGTGGAAACACGGTGCACAACCACTTTTTAAAGTGGCATGCGGGAATGGACATGCTCGTTAGATTAGGAAGTCGAGTTGACGGCTTTTTCCTGATTGCTTCAATGTTATATTTGCGGAAAACAAGGCACGTTAACGCGGCGACGCCATCTATACGGCATGCCCGAACCTTCCACTGAAGGTAGGGCCCTGCATGCGTAACTACTTAATTAACTACCTTAAAAATTTGGAAACTTCGTTATAAAATTTAGGACAAAGTGAAACACATGTTGATATGCCAATAAAAAGGGTGTTGGGATACTCCTGTGTTCAACACTCTTCCAGATATAGTGGAACTCATATTAAGTTGATTTAACTAAACTTGCGTTAGTACAAAAATCGATAATAACAGAGCTACAGAGTGTCAAAGTTGAAAAAAGATATCCGATTTTGTTAAATAGCTTTCGACTTTTTCGAACTAATTTCACAAAATTTTGTATCTGGGTGTTTATGGGATGAGAAATTCAAATTTGTAAACGATTTTGCTATATTTTTTTGAAGACACCACAAGCGATCATTAGGACATTTTTAAACCGTCAAAACTTTTTTTGAGCTCCGACGTATGACAATTTCGAGTAGAAAAATCTTTTTCCCTATCTTTTCTGTTTAAAAAAGGGATACTTATTAAATATCATTAGAGACAACGGTTTAAAAAATATTTGCAATTTTATTAACAGACGCAATCAGTTTAAAACACTTTATTACAAAAATTTCATAGCACGTGCTCAAAATGCGCAACATTTTCTTGCACACACAAATCGATTCTTTTCAAAAAGTTAAAGTGCACTCTCTGCATAACTTCCAGCTTATTTCTCACATTTTCAACTGCTTTGAAAATTCAATTATGCAACTCTTGACTGGTGTCGAATAAACTGTTGATTTCAAAAAGACCCACAAAAAAAGTCACATGGCGTCAAATCTGGGGATCGTGAAGGCCATTGTATTAGAGCATCATTTCCCGTTCCGATCCATCGCCTAGGAAATGCATCATTTAAACTTTGTCTAACATTGAGGGTATAATGCGGAAGCGCCCCATCTTGTATGAACCACATGCCATCACGTATTAATAACGGTACGTCCTCTAAAAAGTCCGGTAAAGTTACTTGAAGAAAGTGCAAATAACTTTGTTCATTTAATCGATTTGGCATCACAACAGGCCCGAGAATAATACTGCCAATTATTTTGGTTTATAGATTAATGTTGAATGAATGTTGATAAATACTTTGAAGGCGCGCGGATGTTCATCACTATAAACATGTTCATTATGAACGTTATCCCGGATCTAGTAAAGCAAGCTTCGTTGGTGAAAAGAGTTTTTTTTACTGTAATTCCGATTATAGACCTGCTGATTTTGAATAAAATCAGGAAAAGCTATACGTCTTCCAAGATCGATTGGTAAAAGAGCTTGTACTTTTTGTATATGGAAAGGGTATAATGATTGCATTTTCAAAACTTCGTGAATTGTACTATTGGGAACTGCTAAGTTGTCTTTTAATCGTGTGATATTAATTTTCGGACCTTCTTCGACTCTGTTTAAAATAGCTTCTTCATTGCCTACTGTTCTAGTTGTCCAAATTCGACGCCCGTCAATTATTGTCAAACTTTGTCAAAACTTCCATTTTCACAAAGTTATTTTTCAATATTTGCAAACGTTTAATGATTAGGTGTTTCACTATTTGCAAATCTTTTATTGCAAATTCGAACACTTTCTCAGCCGTTTTCCTCGCAAAATCCATAAGCCGATAACATGCCAAATTTCTCATTATAGGTGCAAATATTCATTGTGAAAAACCGATAGTTATTGACTTAATAAAACTTCAGCAGTTCAATATCGTCAAAAGGGAAATAAGATGAGCAGTGTTACTTCAATTTGTTTACTTAAAGGTCTTCATAGAAACAACAAAAAACCTAAGTCACAATACCAAAAAAAAAAAAATGATGCGCATTTTGAGCATTTGCTCTGCAATTTTTGTAATAAAATGCCTTAAACTAATTGTGTCTATTAATAAAATCGCTAATACCTTTTAAACAGTTGACTTTAACGACATTTAATAATTAAATGTTTTTTAAGCAAAAAAGATAGGGTGAAAGATTTTTCTACCCGAAATTGACATACACCGTGGCAGAACAAGTTTTGACGGCTTAAAAGTATCCTAATGGTCGTTTGCAGCACCTTCTAGAAGATACAACAAAATCGTTTACAAATTTGAATTTCTTATCCCAAAAGAACTCCCAGATACGAAATTTTGTGAAATTAGTTATTAAAGATATTTAACAAAACCGGATATCTTTTTTCAACTTTGACACTCTGTAGCTCTGTTATTATCAACTTTTGTACTAACGCAAGTTTAGTTAAATCAACTTATTATGAGTTCTACTGTATCTGTTAGAGCATGGAATACGGGTTATCTGGGCACCCTGTAATTCTGAAGAGCGCTAACTCCTCTCGTTTTCTAGGAAAGCAGAAGAGAAAGTGTCAACATGAGATAGCTTTTGCGCTACTATACGGTAGGTATCTGAATATTTTCAAATCTCTATATTTTGACTGGTGAATAGCCCCATTACGTGAGACACTCTGTACTTTCATTTATATTTTAAATGTATATTCCAAAAGCAGCTTTGTAACAAAATCAAGATATAAATACAAAAAGTAAATTAAAGACACGAAGCATGGCAGTTCCTCAAGTTTTGGTGACACTTGTCCCATGGGGCTTATAACATTGTAATGTCTTTCATTGAATGTTTTAATCTGGAAAGAAGCAATATTATAATGCGTTGATAAGCATGTGAAAAGTATCCTTCCTACACTCATAGGAGTGCGCAAAGCACGTGCATGCCTACATGATCCGTTGTTGGCAGTTTGCTATATACAATTTTCAGGATATATTATTAATGTGGTTTTGGTTACTTTTATGGCAGTCGTAGGAAATCAATTTTATGTGCCGATTACATGCAAGCCTGGAGCAATATGGCGAGTACTTCGAGCACTTGCCTTAGTAAATTTAAATTTAATATTAATTTTATTATGATAGGTGTGACTCGATTTAAATTAATAAACTATCATTACTTGGATATTCGAAAGTTTGAGTTACGAAAACGCATTGATTTCTAAATTTGACATCATCAGAATCGCTCAAGGAGCACTTTTCGAAATTTTTGCATAAGTAATTTTTCATTTATTTTCGATATTAGATCTCAATAACTATGCATTTTACTACTTAAAATAAGGTAACGTGAGTACCACTTAAAATTATCTATAATATTCTTGGCTTACTATCTAAAATCAGACATAGCGATCAAGTTAAAAAAAACCTCACGAAGAGTTACTGCATTTAATCTTAATGCATAATTCAAGAGGATGATGGAATTCCTCAAGACCGGAGCTCTTTGCCCTATTTACAAACCCCAAAAGTTTTAAAAGTTTTACATAAGTTAAATACTGAAGCTGGAGTGAGATCATTTTGGGTTATCAATGGCATAATAAAAACAATAATTAACGCAAGGAACTAGTTTGAATAACTAATGAAAAAGGCATAAATAAGGCAATAAGCATAAATTACATCCATTGACTTTAATACGTTGATTTGTTGTTCCTCTTAACGGAACAGAGCAAATTGAATTGCCTGGTTGATCATAATTAAAAAATCTCGTTTCTCTAATTTTCAATTAACTTTATATGCAAATCATTAAATCCACCTTTCAAGGATAGTCGATTCCGATAGATTGTTGATGTTAAACAACGACTGAAAAGCGAAAGTTGATATCATTTAAATATATTTTAACTCCTTTGCTCTTAATAATCTCACGAGTAGCTGCCAAATTCGGGAACAAAGGGCAACTTTTTCTTAAAAATTCCCATTCCAACTCTGCCAAAAACAATAAATCTCCTTATCTCTCGAGTATGTATTCGAGTATAGATATAGATGTCCTTTCTGGAACTGGATTTTATCTTTGGCATATATCTCCGTGGCCCCGGCAATTCCAAAAATTGAATAAATCAAAAGATGTAGCCCGAGACTAGATGTTTATAATCGAATAAAGCAGGGTTGGACTTGACCGCTCGGTGTCCAATAATCCCCGGGGCTTCCAGTGCCGAGTCCGTGCCTGCCTTTATCGAGATAAGAATCCCCTAGTCATATTCCTTATGTCCGTCTGGAAAATTCTATTTTCCGAGACGAATTGATTCTATTTATCATATTTTATTTTCGCAGAATGTCTGCGGATATAAAATTATATGATCCGGGGGATGATCTTATCAGAGGTTTTCAATAGAGCCTCCAAGAGAAGAGGGTATTATGTCATCGCATTTGGGCAAAGACCTAGCAGACGGAGTCTGTTGATCGTCGACAAATGAAAGAGGCAAAAACACTCTTGGTTGAATTTGAAGCTAATTTGGAAGAAATTGCGAAAAAGTACAAGAAAATGGTGGAGGGAACCAAAGTTAAACGGGCAGGAGATACTTTAAATTATGAACTACACTTTCGACATGACTAACCTGAACTAACCTTTTATTAAACGCGGAATTTGCTCGTTCATCTGGAGATTGTGGGCAAAGATAGCAAGTCCTCAGAGAGGGTCTAAGAAGTATGTAGAAACTGAATCAATTTCAAAATTTGTAAGCTATAACGGAGTTAAATGAATAAAATATAATCCAGTGGTGTAGCAATTTTCCCGAAGTAAACTGACCGAAGATGAATTAATAACGGGAATTACATTTTTGTTATTTTCTATCCGTTAAAAACGTGGATTTTGAAATAAAAATTGATCTAAATTGTCGTAAAGTAGAATAAAACTTGTTTTGATTTTCAGAGTTGTGTTCAACCTATCGCTGGCTTTCCCCAACCCTGATTTTTAATTCTTTGAGAATTTGTAATACAAGAAGTTCAGTGACGTACCTCATTTTTGCTTTCTAAATTGTTTTTACATAGAATAAAGTTCAAGGACGACGTTTCTATTAATCTTTAAAGCTGCTTGCCAATTGTGACTCGGGCGACTTTAACTTTTCCAATGCTATTGAAAGTTCTTATAATATAAAAAAAAAACCACGAGCTTTACGTGTGCATGAAATTCAGTGGAGTATCTCATTTTTCGTAGCTAATTTATTTTCAAGTAGAATAAAGTTTAGGAACAGACGTTTCGACTGATTTTAGAGTCATTTTCAATCTCTCCTCGTTGCGACACGACCTTAATTTTTGCAATATCTACGGAAAACTTTGAGTGAAACCTTCTGAGTTTTTCCTGTGTGCGAATTTATATAATGGCTCTTTGAATTTTCTTAGTCTAGACAATCAGTGGTGTACCTCGTTTCTGGGAGAAAGATAAATTTACTAAATAAGATAATGGTTCCTCAGTGTTCTCGACAGATTTTCAAACTGTCCTTTTTAAGACACTGATTGTTTCAGTGTCAACTACAAGTTCGCGCATTTTAGAAATAGCTTTTTGATTTTTTAGAGTCTATGTAAACCAGTGGCGTACCCCTTATCTCAGAGCCGCGACAAAATTCGTATTACCCAGACTATTCCAAGTTTCTTTATCGATGCAGCGTGGCATCAGCGGAAACCAGAAGCAAACTCTAGTATATCCTAAACGAATTTTAGATACCTCCTATAAAATATCCATAAAACAAACGACAGCCATTAGAATCGACACGTTGTAAACGATCAGTTTCCACAATGTTAAAAGCCCGAACCAACGAAGCTAACAAAACTATTAGTCTAGCTAATGGCACGGTGCTAAAACTAATCGGTACAAATTGATAAAGGCCTAGAATTAACAACTAAATACATTGATTTGTCTGGTATGGACGATATCTGGTATTAGACTAGCGGATTTAAACCTTCAAGTCGCTTTAAAACCATTATTTTCCGAACTTTTATTAGATGCTTAGCAAATTGATGTTATGTATGGATGGTTTAAATTTACAATAATTAATTGCCCACGAGATTTGAGAGTGACGTAGAGAGATAGTTTTTCAGTAGGTTTCCGCTCGTCTAAATCCAATCCTTTCGCAAAATGGCAACGGGATCAGCAATACGCACCAATCGCGTGTTAGCGATTAACGGTCGTTATAAATCAACTAACAATTGAAGCCGATTCAATTGTGGGAATTGACAAGGTATTAATGCGGAATATTGAGAATGGCTGTTGTTTCCCCGAATTGGGAATTACGGGTACGCCATTTTATATTCAGAAAGCAGGTTTAAAAATCAAATTACGATCACCGAAGATATAAATTGAATACACAACTAAGTTGATCGGTAACGTGAGTTCAACACTTCTACATGACAATCATTATCGGTACATCTTAACACAGAATGATGACAAGATGACAACTGCGAATAGAATACACAAATGGTCTTGAAGATTTGGTCGTTGGCAATTATAAACAACCAGGTCATTACTATTTATTCGTAGAATCTGGCATTTGCATCTTTTTTCTTTTGCAACAACAAATTAGGATTATTGCAAATAGAACACCTTGTGTGTGACTTTGCTTTTTGAATGAGTAAAAATTTTGACAGTAAATTTTTCTATGACTTTCTCTAGGATTTTAAGATACTGAGACTTCATAGAAAAACAAGTTTTCAATAAACATCTCTTGCTCTCTCTCTCTCTCTCTCTGTCAGAATCATGTACTATTTCCTTTTTTGAATGTGCAGTGAAATCTCTCATAAGCGGATACCGTCGGGACTGTCAAAATATCTTCGGCTAATAGAGGTGTCCGCTTATGGAAATTTGTAAACAAAAACAAAACCTACTGCATTGAAACATATGTAATAAAGCATAATACAGTTATCAATATATTCCGTGACTTGGATAGTAAAATATAAACAAATCCATGTACAAATTTAATTGTTCTACGCTGAAATAATCTAATAACGTACTATGGTGAGTTTTCGTTTTAATGTTGCTGTCTTGGAAATGTAATTCTAAATCATACAACATCTTCATTGTTACTGTGTCTTCTTTATTTTTGGCAAATTCTTGTAATTGTGTGACCAAACAAATAGCTTGTTGAAAATTTTGGGAACTTGTTAGATCACTGATATTCGATTCTGCATCCGAGCCATCCAAAATGTGCATAGTTTCTCCTAATGTTACAAAATCGACAGTAAAACCTCCATCATCATGTTCCAATATTAAGTCGGTGACAATATTAATAAAGTCGTCCAATTTATTGCTATTAATCCCTATTGCTTCACAATTTCGCAACATTTTGAATGAGACAGACAAAGGTAGATCATCTTCTATTGAATCATCTCCGTTTTCTATTTTCACAATTGCTCGTGTCATTCCAGCTTTACGAAAGCAATCTTTAATTGTCTCTTCTGTTACCTTCTGCCAGGTCGTTTTTAAAAAATAAATAGCGTCCA
The DNA here is from genome assembly GCF_040115645.1 of Euwallacea fornicatus. Taxonomy (NCBI): domain Eukaryota; kingdom Metazoa; phylum Arthropoda; class Insecta; order Coleoptera; family Curculionidae; genus Euwallacea; species Euwallacea fornicatus. Next base: position 69,845 of record NC_089553.1, read on the forward strand.
GAATATTCATAATTTTAGTAAACCCTCAAGTACTATCACAAATTCTATTTTCGATAATCAAATTTTAACCATAGTTGAACTATGAGAAACTTTGAAATGTTTGATAGCACCCTGATCTAGAGATTGAATTACTCACGGGCAATTTGGTGGTAGAAAAAATAGTCGAATGATTTCTGATTGAATGCCTTTAGGGTGAGAACACGCATTGTCTAAAAATAACAAAATTTTTCTTCTTTTTGCTCTCATCTTTCTATTAAAATTTCTTAATCATTCTTCCATTATAGCCGATGTCATCCAAGCTTTTCTATTACTTTTCCATACAAAAGCGAATTATTCGCATTAATATTCTTGAATGCTCTTAGATTTTTTGATTTACCGATTGCCAGCATTCTTTCTTCCTCTCCATCCATTTTAACACAATGCAGAGTAGTAAGTCTTTCTTTAGATAATTTTCCACTGGTGCACTTCTCTCGTTTAAACGCTAAAGTTTTGTGCAGTAAAGCGCGAAAAAAATAGATCTGTTTCGTATGCGGTAAAGATACTTTGATAACGATTAAGTTTTCTTGATGAATAATCCTTCATCAATGACTTAATCTTAATTAAGAACCCTTCCACGTCTTCTGAATTGAAACTTCCAGTCTCTCCAGATGTGGCTTTGAAAATTATATGATGCCTGTTGCCGAATTTTTTAAGCCTCCAAGATGACGCATTGAAATTTTTGTACCCCAAACTTTGTGCAATATTTTTTGCTTTAGCCCGAACTGAGGACCCTAGAAAAATTTAACTAAAAAAAATAATTACACCCCCGCCTTGTACATTTACCTGACAAAGGAATGCGTTTGTTCTTTGCTTTTACGAATCGATCACAACAAAACTTATCGGTATTTAGGCCCATTGGTTTCATAAAACTTCGTTTCACCTGGGTATTATCATTAAACTGCCAATTGTGTAATAATTCGTTTCTACTCTTAACAATTCCAGCAGCTTGTATTTTTCCTATACTGAAACGTTTTGACAAATTTCTTATACTAAGTTTTTCCTTGTTCTATGTTTCCACTATGTCAATTTTCTCTTTAAGAATTAACGTGCGACGGTTTCCGAACATTTTTTCCACTCATTTTAAACACTGAATAAATATCCAAAGAGGCCAAGGAGCAAAAATTGTACAAAGTGAACAACATATTTGTAGCCGGGGAACTCCCTGCCAATCTACCTTGCCGATGCGATGCTGTCCAGATCTAAGAGATTTGAATTAATTTTATAATGTCCGTTCAAGAGAGAGTTCTGAACGCGTTTTGTATAGAATTATCGCGTCCGCGTCCGCCCAAGGGAGTGTCCTTTCAAGGGAGGGCCATTTATATGAGGTTCTGTGCAACCAAGCTTCGGACTGTGAAAAAGTATCCTCTCAGCAGCGGTATCCGTTTATTGGAGGTGCCCGTTAAAAGAGTTTTCACTGTATTAAAATGTGAAAACATTCTAACTATATCTGTCCTCTTTTGTTTTGGATCAAAATGGACTCTGCCAAACCATAACCAACCTGCACTAAACTAGTTTTGTTTACCCAAAAGAAATCCATAATGAACCGACCTTCGCCCTCGTCTGAACCATCCCTTAAACGATTCGTTTCTCTCTTTCACACCACCCGAAACGGGATTTAACACCGTAAAACACAGAAAGCCCAAACAAACTCCTGGATACAAGGAAAACGGTTATGAGGAGGATTATCGCAGTTCCACTGGAAGTTAGGGGGGGTTTCCACTTAACTTGCACCGCGTACAAACGGGTGAGGAATAGAAATTAAGGTTATTTGCTCCCCTACCAGATTGCATTTGTAACGCCGCGTTCACATTTGATGATATTTATTTGCGGTAATTTTCTCGCTCAAGGGATGAGGAATGATGGGGATTTGAGGGCTTGACATGCGGATTTGGGTAGCTAAGTGTTAATGGTGAGATTTAGCTTGACAGTCCTTTTAGATGAATTTGAAGTCAGAATAAAGTAAAGCTATGGGATATCGGGGGATTTTTTTGGTGCACTCATGAACACCCCTTTAGGGCTAATAAGGGATAAACTCACTGGCATACTAATAGATATGAAAATGAAAAATATACAGGGTGCCATTTTGCCATGTGGTCAAGCTTCGAGGGGTGATTCTCTAAGTGATTTTAAGACGAAATTTTATATACACGTAAGTCCAGTAATCCTTCGTTTTCGAGACAGGGTGTCAAACCCTTCTCAAAAAATCGTTTTTTTTTTGTAAAAATCTTAATAATCCTTTAGCCGATTTTATTGAAATTGGCCCGTATTATTTGCTGTTATTATTGTTACGTATACTTTTTATACCATTTATATTTTTTCGCATTATGCGCAGTCGTGACCATCCAGGTCATCGGATTTAAATTGGTTTGAATTTTTTGTTCGAGAGATATGTAAAATCCTTCGTTTATAGAACTCCGGTCAATACTGAATAATAATTCATAAAACGGACACGGGATTCATGTAATCAGATAAGATATACACCCGGAATATTCCAACGTGTTTGGCAATCGATGTTAAGACGAGCTAATGTTTGCATCGAAGTTGAAGAAAGGCATTTTCATCAACTATTGTTAAATATACAGTAGTGGTCAAAATTATAGCAACTTTTTAAAATTTCAAATAATTTAGACTCAACGGCCTAAATTCAAAATAGATTTTGAAAATATGATTCTACAATTACTTTTGACGATAGAAGTATATAACAATAAAACAATAATATTTTGTATACAAAAATAAAAAAATATATTTATTTCGACCTGGACAAAAATATAGCAACTTTTCCAAAATAATTATAAAGAGTAATAAAACTTCAACAAATTACAAAAGAATTGTTCAATAATTAATATTTTGTATAATACCCTCGCTGCTGAATAACTTCTGCACATCTTCGTGGCATTGAATTAATTAAATTGTTAATGTAATTGTTCTCAATACTCTTCCAGGCTGCTTGAAGTGCCTGAAATAAATCCTGTAATTGGAATATGTATTATTCCGAATTTTATTATCCACATATTCCTACAAATTTTCTATGGAATTGAGATCGGGAGATTGCGATGGCCAAGCAAGAACTTCTATCCTTTCCTCTCTAAAAAGTTTTGAAACAAGTTTCGATTTATGTTTGGGGTCATTATCTTGTTGGAAAATGCTTCTTAGTGGCATGGTTTCTTCAAGATATGGTTGTAAATGATTCCTGAGGATATCTCGGTACATGAACCGATCCATGCGACCTTCTATTTTGTGAAGCGGACATATACCAAAACCAGTGAAACAGCCCCAAACCATAATCGAACCTCCTCCATGTTTTACGGTTGGTAAAACAAACTTTTTTTGCAACCTTTGCGCCTTTGGGTCTTCTAACGTATGATGGGCCATCACTTTTAAATAAGTTAAATTTGGACTCATCGCTGAAAACTACCAATTTCCACTGTTCAGATGTCCAGTGTTGGTAATTCTGCGCGAACTGAAGTCGGGCTTTCACGTTCTTCTTAGACAGCAATGGTTTTTTCGCTGGTCGCCTAGCAAATAATCCATTTTCCACTACTCTTCTTCTTATGGTCTTGGAACTGACATGAGTCACGCCCGTTTCCTCTAAATGTGATTTTATATGAGTGGATGATAGAAATGGATTTTTTTGACATTTTCGAATTATCCATTTATCAGTTCTTTTTGTAGTTTTCCTTGTGCGTCCTGAATTTTTTGCAGCTGCTTCACTTCCTGTTTGTCTGAATTTGTAAATAATTCGAGATTCAATTGACTTATGCACACCCAAACTCTTTACAATTTCGTTTTGCCCTTCGCCACTTTAATACAGCTCAATGATAATTTTCCTGATCTATAATGAGATCGTTTTACCTCGACCCATAATGAAAATCGTCGATTTAATTTAGAATATAAAACGTCTCTAATCACACAATTCTGTAAATCAAGTGAAATTTTAAAATTCCAAGAGATGCTATATTTTTGTCCGGTATTGAAAAAATATAATATGTTTTCATAGTTTCTTATAGGAATTGTTGCTATTTCATTTGGATGCATTTTAAACATCAACGGTTGTGGAAGATAAATAATATAAAAACGTATATTGGGTTTAGCCGAACAGATACATTTTATTTAAAATTATATAAAAATATATAAAAAAAATTTGCTATAATTATGACCACTACTGTATATTTTACTTTAAAAAAATGCGTACCATTTGTTTAAATGTTATTTTAATAAAGTTTTTTTTTGTTTGATTTTACTTAAATTTCCGGCGTTACTCTTGTGCGCGTCACTAGTAAAGGCAGGCACGCAATTTCTAAGTTAAAAAAAGGATCCTTTGTACTACATTTAAAACTATCACCAACTTTCTACGTTATACTAGTTTGCAACTTCTTCTTAATTAGCAGTTTTTTTAATATGTAACAATTTTTTAAAAATGTTTGACACCCTGTATCTTGAGAACGAAACATTACCGGGCGTATGTATATCTAAACTTTTCTCCTTAGAATAACTTTAAAAAATCACATCTCGAAGTTTGCTTACGTAAATAATAACACCCTGTATACAGGGTGTTTAGATACCCGGGCTTTGATTCCTTGCACGATGACGTTTGCTGAAAATCCCTATAGTTTAATAAAACGCTTGAATATTAAAACACGCTGTATGTATATCTAGATATAGGGACACGTATTTTACCGCACAACATTAAACCACCTGTATTTCTATTCGTGCGAGACGGCCTGCGGTGTCACCGCCACTTTAGAGCGGTATTTATCAGTTACATTAACTTAATGGATATGTTGTTAACATAAACATGGACCCAGAGGGCTGAGCCCATGATAGTTATAGTAAACAGCATGGATAAGATTGGTGCTTTTGAAACGTTATGCTGTTTCTAAGACAGTTGACCGATAGGTTTTGTAAGATTAAGGTGCTCGGTTGTATGTAACCAATGATTACACAAACTCGGATGGTCTTAACTCCGCCAATAATACGTTTTATACATCTGAATTTGAACTTTTGGAAAACCGCCTCATAGACGAGTGAGATGAAAAATTGGTCAACGTTCGGCAATGGATACCGGCACTTTACTAAGTTCTTTGATGAGTATGCAGGCTGCTTTATTAAAACTAAATTCTGAGATAATTCAGTTAATAATGAATTGATTGACCGCCCCCCTCAAATAAAACCGTCGTAACTAATGTTAACTCAGCAGAACCACTAGCAATTTCAAGGGAACCTTTGTGATTTAGTTCCACAAGTTTCGATCTGAACCAAAGCAATTACCCAGTACAAAAGTGGCTTAATGAAGTAAATAGAGTTCGAAATAAATACGAGGAAATCCATTGGGAATGAGATATGGAAAAATGCGATATAATGGACACCAAAATATGACGATTAGACCCAACACACCTTATATCAATATTACGTGTTTCAAAAACTACAGGGTGTTAAAGGTTTAAATTTAAGATTATTTGTCTAATTTTTACGTGTCCAGTTACTACCTGCCGCTTCGTTGTATTTAGACCATATTTTTTTATGAGTGCGACTAAGGTCAAATTCTATTTAGTGTTATGAAGGACCGTCTATTTTCTTATGTTAAAAAGATGTTCCCGTTTAATTCCGATATCTTTGTTCGTTTGCGAGATTTTCGCCCATAAGCTAATTCATGTCGTACCATTTCAAATCCTCAACGACAGTGGCTGTGGTTCACTCGCATGGCAACGCATTACTTAGCTATTGTTACTTAAGATAATCCAAGTATGTAATTAGACTATTTTCTTGTCAGTTGTTATTTTTAAGTAAAACATTGCAATTTAAAAGTAAAAATGCCAAAGCATAATGACTTTTTTTTAGATTTGTTCTCGCTCCAATTAATTTTATAAGAAGACTTATTTTTTATTTGCTAATGGCTTTTCAATTTTTTTTAATGGTTGAGAAATTTAATTTTTTAAATAATTAATTTTCTAAAGTCAATTAAGGATTTGAAATGATACGACGTGAATTAGCTCATAGAGAATCATTTCGTAAACGAAGAGACATATTGTGATTAAACGAAAATACCTTTTTTGAGTAGAAAATAGATGCTATTTCATTATATTGCATAGAATGTGACCTAATTACGCTCTTAAACAAATTTTACTAAATATGTATATCGAAGCGGTGGATTGTAGCTAGCGCTCTCTAAGAGCTCCATAAAAATTAGACCAAAACACAAATAGTTATTAAGGAATTTTAAAATAAAATTTACACCCTGTAATTGTGAAATAAGCAACATTGGTTTAAGACATGTATGTTGGGTCCAATCGTCATATTTGGATGTCTCGAATCTCGGATTTTGCCATGTGACGTCCGCAATAAGTCACTCTTCATCAACAGGATGCCACCTTGGTGATGTTAAAATTAAAAGCAAAAGGTCTTTGCGGTGAGGGTCGTCGATTTTATAAGGGTTGGGCTGCACTACCACTAACTTGGTCTGGCTTCCAAAAAGATCTCTTAGAGATGATTCCTGAACATGAATCCGGGAGAAGTAAACTTAGAGTGCATAAAATCCTATTTAAAATGTGTTCCGATTTTAGACCTTTAGCTGAAATCAAAATCATGGATTTCTGCTGTTTTCGTTTCGAATTAACTTGGAAAAAGGTTTTATCTATTTTAATTGGTGGAATTAATAATACAACCGTTTGTGAGAACGTTCGATTACAAAGTCCTGCTAACCGAACTGAGTTAATTCTGGTATTAAGGTGCCATGAAGCTAGTAAACGTAGAGTTCATTCCTTAAATCGAAACGACAACACTTCAAATCCACTTAAATGCTGTCGAATAGAAAATAATTTGTGCGGTAGATGTTAGAATTGTAGAAAACAGAGCAGAAGAAAACCGAATGCTAACAATTATCATCTGATTCAGTAATAACTGAGAAGAATCACGTCTACGAACATTACTAACGAGAGCCATTTTTGTAAGGAACAGGTTACGAAGAAAACGATTATTGGAACAAGAATGGAATCAACGCATGTCAACAATGCTTAAAACTGAATTTCGCTATGACGAAAGTCCATTTTCGCTCGTACTTAAATGGTAATGGACGATATGGTCGCGGTCCTTGCTTTGGAAAGATGCACTTTGCTGGTTAAATGGATATCGCTGTTATGCCCTATTCTAACATTCCAGAAGCGCCTTAATAGTATGGGAAGTTATAAGCCGTCTTCGACTAGTTTAGATAGTCCGAAGAAATCATGGCATTGATCTGCGCCTTAACGCTCTTATTGGAACACGAGGATGCTCTTTTGCAAACATTTAAGTGTCAGGATTGGACGAGCATCAGACAGTTTATGGATCCAGCGGGAGACTTTAGAAAATTTAGCAAACCGTTTCTTGTGCTTATAGCTCCCATTACTCAGTTACCAAACTCATCTTACGAAAAAAAATTGACAATTCAAAAATATTTCACCCAAATTGGCGGATAGAACTTCATGGAGACGCAAGTTCTTTGGACATTCTCTATCGTGTCACTTATTTTAGCCGAAGAACCGCAGTATGCAAATCAAAGTACCACTTTTGCTGCCTAGAAACACGAGCAAGAAAAGGCCGTCGAACATTTTCCAGGGTACTTGATATCGGTTTCACTCATTACAATTCAGTACGAGCCTTCGCTGTTGAGAAAAATCTTCATACCAAGATGGTAAGATGACCATAATTATACAGGATAATCATTAAAAAAAAATGGCGATGCGGATTCTTAAACGTAGACATTGTAAAATATTCCCACCACTTTGTTGAACCCTCAAATAGCATCTGAAAAACCTTTATACGTAAATATAGAAACATGAATAAAAAGTTCATCCTGCAAGTAACTCGATTTGAAAACTTTTGAAATATTCAAGGAGTTCGATTTAAAAAAAAAACGAGTTTTTGGTCTTAACGTGGATATAGCCAAAAATCCCTAAAGCTTGGAAAAACGCCGAATATTTCGAAAACTTGATGATTCCCAGAATAGTCAGTACATATATTTAATTAATTTATTATATTATATATTTTTTTTAATTAAAAATCAATGTAAAAACGCAAGAAATATCGGATGTTTCTTAAATTATTTTTATAGTGTGGTGTGAGTACTACAGTAGCTAAACGTGCCTTAAGGAGTGCCTCGACAATCACTATTATAATTTTTAATTAAGGAAAACCTCAAACAAACACACAAGGGAAATGAAAATGCCTGCATCTTTGAGATTTCAATCATCGTCGGATTCCCACATCAAATCGCCTACCCCTAATCAGCAATCACTTTTATGAGGGTAGAAAAAAAAAACAGAACAAAAACTAACAAATTAATAATACCGAGAAAAAATAGTGACACATCACCTACATCCTGCATTAGCATTCACCCTAAGTCTGAGTCGAGTTTAACCAAAGCTCCGAATATAATGTGGCGTCAAATTGAGTTGGGGCGTCGCCCCAGGGCCGCGCTTGAGATATGGGCCCCTCGGGCCTCGTTCCATGGCAGTCTCTATTATTATTGTATAGAACAAATCAAAAGGTTAGCTCTGTTAGAGTGGCTTAATAACGAAAATAAATCATGGCCGAATAAAGAGGCTGAGGTCTGCTCTTTTCTGGTTTCGCCACTAGAGTGGGGCATTCCACTGATCGGGGGCTTCTTCGGTAATCTGTAGTCTTCAGCGTGGTAGCCGCTTCTTGGGGAAGGGTCCAGAAGCAAACCCTCAAGCGCAGTGGGATTTAAGAGTCCCAAAGGTTGGTTTTCGGGCAGAGGGTTGTTTTGCGGTAAATATGTTGTTGTATTAGCTATTGATGATGTTCTGGAGATTTGATTCCGGGATTTGGGGGACGATCGCGTAAGAGGGTGTGAAGTTAATGACGGATTATTAGATTTTCTGCTCGGAATTATTCGGGGTTAATAGCAGTTTCGAAGCAGGAATTCGCAAGCGCTGAAACCTGTCCAACCAGCCAAGATAAAAAATTGCGTTATAATATCCCAAGCGGCGTTTACCAGATTTAAGTGTTTCCCTCTTATAATTTAACTATTTAATATTAATGAGTGTCTTCATCAGGCTCGAGATACAAATTGCCGTCGATTAACCATTAATTTAATAACTCTGATGGAGCACACGTATTAAGCGACAACGGTTTGTAAACAGGCAGATTGACTGAAAGCTTCCCTCGATAACATCTCGGAAAGGAAAGTATTACGTTCTAAAACAATAACTAACAAGACACAGCCTCAATAATGATTATTGTAAGTAATGGTTGCAGTTGAAGTCATGAAACGAGCCACAAATATGCAAACCGAGGATAATTACACGGACAACATAATCAACTAAAGTCGCGGTTCTTTTAACCATAAACAAGAGTTAGCTGTTAAATATGGCAACATTTCGATGGCTTGATTATATCCCAGAGGCTCTTGTTTTTTCTTCGGCCAATGGCTTTATTAGCTCACTTGCTTCGAAGTCGTTTTTTTGGCCGGCAGGAGTGCCAGTGGCGGCCCTGAAGATTAAACGATGTTAAAGTGTCTTTTAAAACTTGCTCATGACACCTTTTTGGGGTTTGGAAAGATTAAAAATGAACGTTCTCTCCTGAGAAATTAAACATGCCAGATATATTTCCAGCGTTTGGAAAGCTAGTATCGCATTCGTTGTGTTTAACTTTCATGGGGGAGTCCCAATAAAATAATATTAAACCTATTAAAAATATTCTGCAGTTAGGAACGTAACTGATACTATATTTGTTATCAATCAATTGTCTTTTACAAGCTACGTTCGAAATTTGTAATTTAGTTACTACTTTTTCCCATAAAAAAATTTCGTTGTGCTGAAATAATTTGGTTTGCAATGTAACAAAAGCCATATAATTTTTTTCATCAAAAATTTCTTAATTTTTTGACATATGCTTCTGAGGCGGCTGAAATTGATTTCCTAGCGGTTTCTGAAACCGGGGAGTCAATTTATCTATCTTCAAAGTCATTCTTCTCCCTGAACTTTATACGTAGTTCCACATATATTTATTATGTTAACATCTTTTCTTATATTCATCAATTTATTTAAACATCTCCTTATCAAGAAATTAACTTGAATTAATTGTGCCGTTTGGGGTACCGAAAATCGGGTTTTAGTAGACATCATTTAAATCGAAGAATTAAATATCTTGCGACCTCATCGGAAATATATGTTCGGATCACATTTCCCCCTATATTTGAAACATGGTTAACCCAAATATGTTCAATATGTATGAAGTAGGTTGTTTATTTACCGTCAAACCCCCCACTGAGAGTTCAAACATAATAAAAGTTATACTTGTTAATATCCATATAACAGAAGAAATGCAGTTCCCATATCGCAATGACACAGGAATGCAACAAAGACAGCTCAAAAGAACCAAGGTCAAGCCCTATTCGCAATGTTGCCAAACCCTGAGAAATTAACCTGAACTGCTTTTTATTTTTCTTGTGGATCTTGTCATATATTTTTCGAATGCTTTTCGATCAATATAACATGGAGAACCACATTAAATTCCATAGTTCATAACTCTGGAAAAGATTCTTTTTCTTTCTACCTGAAACGTTCAGTTATTTTCATAAGATGCGCAAATTTTTGTACTTTCTACGTCCCTGTTTTACCTGCAATTTTCCATAAATCTTCTGTGCTCATTTCCATTAATTACAGCAGTTACAATGGCGTTTTAATTTGGAGAGAATCGACAATACCGTAAATTCCAATATCCGTTTCAAAGAGAGACATGTCATGGCTGGGGACACGCTTCGAATGCTAATCGTGGTGAAATTAAATTTCCCAAAATTATGCATTATCGATTATCTCGATACGTGACGAATTTCCAATTATTGGAAAGGACTAAGCTGATTGGTTAATTTACAACCAATAATTATTATTGTTTATTCATGACAAGAAAGTGAGTTAGGTAGCGGTAAAGGGTAACACTGCGATGTTTATTTATAACGGGCGAAGCTGTCAATTAGTATTTGCTATATTTTTCTTGGATGATTATAAATTTGAGTCACTGTGTACATTTCTCAAGTCATAAACAGGCCAATAAACATTTGATTAAGATATTGTTAGAGACCGAGCACATTCGAGTTAAGCCATTTTGTGTCAGTCTCGTTTTCTAAGTCGAAAATCCTTCTTTATAACGTTCCCAGGATTATCCTCGGACTGTTTATGAGTTATTTAGGAATACGTAATGGCCGTTTAAATGCTAATCAGTTTAGTGTTCGTGTAGAATGATTAAATTTAACTTTAATGCTCGGGCGCAGATTCAACAAAAACCATCCGTTAAGCAACGGTTATCTTGGAGATCAATAAACTTTACTGAAAATTGAGGCTTTAACAAAATCCATATAAAAGTGTATAAACATAGTAATTACTGGAAATGCTGCGGAGCCTTATATCAATTTTGACGATCTTTAAATGCAAAATAACAAGATACGGCATCGTCAATTACCATAAAGGTCTATAACGTCTCTATTACGATGGACAGCTTTGCCAGCGTTCGTTAGAGGCATGTGGTGTAAAAAAGAATTACGGTTACGATAATGAACCTAAAGAATTGAGCAGAACATAATTCTGCCTCTATATTCCATCGGGAATAATCCATTTTTTCCCAATTTTAAAAGGAGCTTTAAGTTTTCTTCACTGTGACTGCTCAAAGGAGCGCATATCTGAGCTTTTTGTTAAGCTTGAACCGACTTGCAAGTCCCCTCTATTAATTTTCTATCCTGAATACATAATTGAAAAAAATATTATTCTATATAATTTGGCGAGAACTGTGATTTGGTGTGGAGCTTTATAGGTTATCAATTTTTTAGGCCAATACCGGTGAAATGCTTAATTCAGCCTTTAGGGAACGATAGAGATGTCAGGAAGTTACCTGTATCAGGTTTTGCGTTTTCCATTTTCTGATAATAAAAGTTTTCGTATAATTTCATAGCAGATTTTAAATTAAAGATGTATCAAAATACAAATATCCTCTTTGGACCTTCTTTTTCAGTAACTTATTTACCAACATTCGTTTCAGGTGCAGGAAGTAGTGGAGAAGCTGACTCAGAGTCAGCAGCATCGAAACGAAGACGAAGTAGAACGAACTTCAACAGCTGGCAGCTGGAAGAACTGGAAAGGGCTTTCATTGCAAGTCACTATCCAGACGTTTTCATGAGGGAAGCGTTGGCGATGAGACTGGATTTGAAAGAGAGCAGAGTTGCTGTAAGTATAAGAACATTATTGCTTGTAAAAATATTTGTTAGGCCGCTGATTTTTACATAACACCGAAGGTATGAACGTGTACCAAACCCGGAAAAGTAATAGAGCCCCGTCTTTCATTGTTAATTACAGGAAAATAGGCAAATTGATTAATTAAACGTACGAAAATTTCCGAATTAGTTTCTTAAAAATCAGAGACGTACTGATATGATTATCATTGTACTTAAAATGTTTTTCAAAAGTGGAATTTGAACAAAAATATGGTATAAAAAATAACTTGTTTTGCCAGTCATTGTTCTAGTTGTTAATTGTAGGTGTGAGTCTGTTAAATCTAATAAAATCGACAAGTTTAAAAGCAGAAGCGTGCATTCTCGAAGTAAAGGATGAATGTAACGACTCTGTTCCAACATTTATTGTTACATTGCTTCTAGGTCTGCGTTATATGAAAAAATCGACAATTCGTTTACCTAAAGAACAATAGCGTTTCATATGCAATTAACTGACAAGAACAAACTAATATTTATACATTTTTTGTAAAACTAAAATTAAACCAATCTTACTCGTAAACAGAACCCGTTATCCTATTCAAGTTTGTGTAAGAAAACAAGTATAAACGTCTTTTAAATCTAGGAAAATTAGCAAATTGGTTCCCTGAAAACTAGACGCGTACCAGTTCTAACTAGATAATTATTTTAATTTTTGATTTTTTCTCAACATAGAATTTAAACAAAAATATTGTACTTATGTAAAACGAGGATTTATCGAGATTGATTGTTGTATTAAATAAAAAATTAAATATCTGTTATATTCAGGAAAGTCGACAAATTGTTCGTAAAGAACACTGGGATGTCATCTTCAATAAACTGTGAAATACACAATAATTATTGTACTAATATTTTTTAAGTCCAAAATCCTAATCCTCCACTGATTATTCACGTGTGAGACCACAAGCATAGACGTCGCTATTATATTAAAAATAATTAGAAAATTAATTCCTTAAAAATTAAAAGCGTATTAGAACCGATTATGTAATTTTCACAATTTTCTGAAAGTGGGATTTAAACGAGAATATTAAATGTAAGAAGAGGCTGTTACGACATTTATTGTTGTGTTAAATCTTCAAGTGCCTGTTAAAGCCAGAATGGACAAATTGTTTCTCTATCAAGCAGTGGCGTGACTTATCCCATTAACTGTATAATGCACTGTAATCATCAATATTTTCTGAAACCAAAACTTAAATAATTAGTACCGTTAAACAGTTTATTTCACCACTGAAGAAGAAATTCTAAATAAAGGCGTTTGGGTTTCTGAAAATTCAGTAGCGTACCAAGTACCGAATCGGAGTACCCAACTGATTGTTACCGTCCGCAAATTCATTAACACAACTTTACTTAGACATTCATGGATATTCCAGCCTTCTTTACCTTTGTTTCATCCTAAAAAGGAAATGGATAAAAACTCAAAAGACACTGATAAACTTCTCCTTTTCGTGGGCAATGAAATTTGAATAAAAATAAAATCGCAAAGCCAGAAAATTCAAAGCGAATAAAAAGCAAATTGATGGCGAAAAGGGCTCGTATAGAAACGCCCTCGTCGAAAGGGTCTATTTGCGCAAATCGAATATAAAGTCAGACTTTCAGAGCCAAAAAGGGAGAAAACCCATGTCAGATTTATCGGGAGAGCGAGCAAGAAAAGCTCAGTGGCGTGCCAAGTCGGAAGGTGTAGAAAATTAGCACCTGTTCTCTTGAGGGTCTCGTCTCCATTTCAAGAAAGTAGTTTTTTAATCGTTACGGCAAGTGTTATGATGTCTTTATCTGAGGCATTACCATAACTGCTGCCATTAAAGGCGGTGAAACAGAGAGAAAACAAGACACCGACCTGGGCAGGAATTAATGAAAATTAGCATGCCAGTTTGGCTAATATTACTTACCTGCACGCCAACAAACAGGGGTGGATTTCCGAGTTAATAGCGGAAAGTCCGATACGGAATATTTGCAAATTTAAGACATGATGACGACGCAAATCAGCACCTAAATTTGACCGCTATTAACATCCTGTGACCTTTCCTTATCGACCATTTAATCATCGTTAAACTTGACTGCTGTTTTATAGTCCTGCGATACTACATACAGAGGCGTGGTCTACAGTTCGATTGGCCGGCCGATATCTACTTTGTTTAATTGCCAATCATCGCTACATTTTAACAGTACTGATAAACGAGACCCTTTAAGGGCCGATCCAGGCCTGCATAGCCGTGCCAGGTTTGCGATGGTAATTAACATGGTAATTTGAGGTCGTCAGGTTGGCAGCCGGCTCTATGGCGTGTAGTGGCGAGCCTGCTCGCACCTAGGCCCTATTTTAGGGCCCGACAAAGCCCTTATTGCCGCGCCGTAATTGAGCGATATACATATAAATTGATTGGGAAATTTATAGTCCTCGGAACTTAGTATTTACTTGATGGTGGTGGTAAAATATATAATGTTGGTAATAAGGTTGTTTAGGAGGGTGCTAAAAATTTTCTAACAAAGGTTTTATAAGTTAGCGTTGGCATGTTGGGAAAATATACATATAAAACATAGAAATGTCACACAAACAGTGAACAGGATTCAATTAATATTATTTCAAAAAATTTAAAGTATCTTCCTGATGGTCCTCAAAAGTTCTGCGGAAGAAATTGAAGTGGTGGCAACGCAACAAAAACGTTCGCGCATTTCTCTATCCTTTTTCTACCCACAACTTTCTGAAATAGGCCATCCATGTTGAGCTGACAAAGGAAAGTTGCTATGTTGCCATTTTCCAGTAAGTGTGAAAATATTTTAGCCTAAAAAAATACGTAAAGCACGTCTTATACAGGGTGTTCCCTAACTACGTGTAAAAAATTTAAAGGCGTAATCCTCGACTGATTTTGAGTCAAAAATGTCTAATAAACATATGTCCGCAAATGCCTTGTTTCCAAGATACAGGGTGTTGACTGAAAGACGTTGAAAAAGGTTTTAAAGGTTTCTAAAGGTTTGGTGGTATTTACTAACTTGTTTATTGTTAGTTTTTTTTGCTACTTCCACTACTGTAAACAAGATAGTCAGTGTTATTTTGGTGTTTTACTCTTTAAAGTGAAAGAATTTAGTTCTGTGTCCCAAAAATCAGATTATACCTCAGTTTTGAAAATTTTTCAAATACCTAATTACACTAATCAAGAAATGGCCAATATGGTTTTTGTTTACGGCCTTGCTGATGGTAAGTGTTTTTCTAAAATTCAAACACCCAAAATGAGTCATTTTGGAAATAAAATCTCTTTTTCTTGTCACATTTCAACACCCTGTATCTTGGAAACAAGGCATTTGCGGACATATGTTTATTAGACATTTTTGACTCAAAATCAGTCGAAGATTACGCCTTTAAGTTTTTTACACGTAGTTAGGAAACACCCTGTATAGGAAAGTGTGTTTAAGAAACGTCGTTTGAGGATGATAATATTCAATAAAATACAGGGTATCCTATGAGAAAAATTGATTTTACCTGGAATTAAAATAAATTATTTCAAAAATCTTATTTAAAAAGCACTGAAAAAGTGCTTGTATTAATCCTTGTTTGGCTCGAAAAAGAAGAGAAATAAGCACTTCTGTAGATAAATTCGCGTTAATGAATGACCAATTTACTAAACCCAAACATAGCGAAAATTACTCCTAAAATTTTAAAATCCTGGCCTCATGGCTCATAAAGGCCTAATTAACTTGAAAGCCAATAAAATTAGCTATTAGAAAATTTACAGAGGAATTCACACCATAATATTCCCAAATGTCAACATACAGAGTGCTCAATGGAACCGATCCTATTTCCTGACTGACCGCGTCAAACATACCTTCTATGATTAGCTGATTAAATAAAAGTTCAGGTTTGAAGCAGAAATTTGATTAATTTGGATCAACCTGGCAGTCTTTTAAAGGTGAAATTTTGAGAATGAATCTTTTTCATTTTAGGAAAATTAATTGTAAGAGGGGCAGCTATCTGATTCTCAATTATCAAAATATTTGTGCAAATATATATATACAGTGGTGGCCATAGAAATAGGACCACTTCAAAAATTTAAATTTTTTATTTTTATCAGTAAAGAGATAAAAATTAGAACAAAAAAACTAAAATACAATTAATAATAAAGAAAACAATATACAAAAATATAATTTAACGAAAAATAAATAAAAATCTTCAATAAAACAATAAAAACAACATAAATATGTGGTCATAAAAATATGACTGGTAAAACATGATAAAAAAAAACAAAATTAGCAATTGAATATGGCCTAAAGTTTAACATTTGGTTGCTTCTCCCTTTTAGGCAATCACTGCCTTTAATCTTTTAGGCATTGATCTTATTAAACGCTGGCAGAGCTCACAGGAATAGTTTCCCATTCCCGTTGGACTATGGACCACAGTTCTTCTTTATTTTTGACCTGATGACTCCTCACAGCAGCCTTAAGGTGTACCCAAAGATTTTCGATGGGATTTAGATCCGGCGATTGCGAAGGCCACGGCACAACAGAACTTGCTTTATTTTGAAAAAATTGTTTCACTCGCCTAGCCGTATGTTTCGGATCATTGCCTTGTTGATATTTCCAAATTAATGGCATTTCTTCCGAAGCATATGGCAGCATAATATTTTTCATTATTTTAAGGTATTCCTCTTGGTTCAGGATTCCTTTTATCCAATAAATAGGACCAACACCGAACCAAGGGAAGCAACCGGAGCAAATTTTATATTACCACCTCCATGTTCAAGAGTTTTTAGAGTATGTTTTGGAAGCAATTCCTGTTTTGGTGGCCTCCTCACGTACCGTCGACCATCCGAACCAAACAAATTAATTTTTGTTTCATCTGAAAAAAGAACATTTTGCACCATTTTATGTTATCATCTTCGTTTTCAAAGCGAAGATGATTTTTCGCACATTTTATTCTTTTTAATTTGTTTGTTTTTGATAACAACGGTATCTTCCGAGTCACTCGGCCATGTAAATGAACTTCCTGCAATCGTCTTCGGATAGTTCTGGAACTTATTTCCAATTTTAGGTCCTTTTGAAGTTCTTTGGAACTTAAAAAAGTGTTTTTTGGGAATTCTCGCTTTATTCGGCGGTCGATCAAAATGGTTGTTTTCCTGTTACGACCGCGATTTTCTTGTTGTTCTTCGTGTTTAAGGACATTTGTTATTAACGTTTTCGATCTTCCTACTTTTTGAGAAATTTGACAAAGGAAATTGCCCTCATCTCTGAGTGTTTGTATTCTAGTTCTTTCAGTTAAAGAACAGTAGTTTTTACGCCCCATCTGTTTGTATATTAATTATTAAAACGCATCAAAATGCATCGAAATAATTAATTAGACTTACCTTTCAATTGCTATTCTAATGAATGAGCAATTATGAAGGTTTTTTAAAAAATAACGAGTTTTTAATGCACTGGTCCTATTATTATGACCACCTTAATTTTGACTGTCTAAACGAAACAGGGGAAGTACCAGGTCTGTAAATATGAAACCAGAATCTTTTAATAAAAAGCATAACTTAGCTGCGCAATAATTATAAAAAATATTTTATTCGAAATATTTCCCATCGTTACATATACATTTTTCCCATCTCTGTGGCAATTTGTGGATGCCACGCCAGAAGAACTGTTGTTCTTTTGAGGCAAACCGTTCATCGAGCCATTTTTGAACTGTTTCGTAAGAGGTGAAGTGCCGTTCTGCAAGAGCGTGTCCCATCGATCGTCACCATCGAAGTGATAATCGGATGGTGCCAAGTCGGGTGAATGAGCCGCATGCGATAGTGCTTCCCAATGAAACGTCCAAATCGTTTCCTTCACCAGTTTTGCAGTGTGTGATGGTGCATTATCATGGAGCAATATCACCTTGTGTTGCCGTTCTTGATATTCTGGTCGTCTTTCACACAAAGCTCGATGCAAGTCCATCATTTGTTGTCGGTAACGTTCAGTATTAACTGTTTCTCCAGGTTTTAGCAGCTCATAATAAATTACGCCTTTTTGATCCCACCAAACACAGAGCATTGTTTTCCGTCCACATCGATTTGGTCTTGCTGACGATGCTGATGGTTCGCCTGGAGTTACCCATGATTTTTTACGTTTACGATTCTCAAAATAGATCCATTTTTCGTCACCAGTCACAATTCGATGAAGAAATGACTTTCCGTTATACCTGGTAAGCAACAATTGGCAAGTGGTATTTCGATTTTCTTGCCGTCTTTCATTGACTTCATGTGGAACCCATTTTCCTATCTTCTGAATTTTTCCCAAAGCTTTCAAACGAATGGAAATGGCTTCTCGTGTCACATTTAATTGGTTCGCTAATTGTTGTTGCGTTTGAGTATCGTTCTCATCTAACAAAGCTGGTTTTCCACGCTCTTCGTTATTGAGGTCAAAATCGCCACTTTTGAATTTTTCAAACCACTCATAGCACTGTGATTTTCCAAGGGCACGTTCACCGTAAGCTTCAACAAGCATGCGATGTGAATCTGCAGCCGTTTTTTTCAAGTGGTAACAGAAAATCAATGCTGTCCGCAAATCGTAATTTGTAGGCACAAAATTCGACATACTCAAAGCCATTGCAAACTGTACTGCAGTATTGAACCTGTATTGTTATGATTTGAAAATCATTCTCAGATGTAAATAAGAGATGTAGTACCCTAATAACACGACAAGGTAGTACCTATATTGACCAGTAGGGATATTTGGAGGCAAATTCCGGTTTCATATTTACAGACCTGGTACAATTCTAGTATAAGGTAATTCCCCTGGTTTCTATTGACACACATAATTACCAACCTTGTAGAAATTTAGGACCGTATTTCGAACGAGATAGAATAACTTGCAATAAACTTTTTTCCATATTCAAAATTGAACCAGTAGTGGTCCTATCTCTATGGCCCCCACTGTATGTACATGCTGCCAAGGTAGTAGCTTTATAATTCTATCTGACGCTTTTTAATGTTCATCTTTCAATATTCAGTTTCCCGTAATCTTCACCGGTCAACATTCAGATTTTTTGCTAAACACAATTTCCTCACTGACAAGAAAGAGAAAAATCCTTTTCGCTTCCCTTTTACCTGTCTTCTCGTAAAACCAAAATTACACGCATCCTCCATGCAGAACGATTAACCATTAGCCAGCCAAGCAACCAGTCCTCCCAGTTATACCTATACCAAGTAGCCAAGCTTCTTGATTAATATCTTATTGGTTTCTACACTGAGGGTCATTCGGAGGTACCCGCAATTTGTAGCCTTATTTATTGGATATTGAATTTTAAGCAGCGCTGCTATTAATGGTTATAAATTGCCACGTTGAAAATTGCCTTTAAAGTGTTTGGGACTATTATAATATCGAATGTTTTGTTATTTTATATTCGGTTTAGCAGCTGTGTTATTAGGCGTGTGATACACTTGTATAATACCGCAAACAAGTACTAAGACAAAGTATCCTTGTCTTCATCAATCAGCTACAAGGGCTATCAAGTAATTAAGATCAAGCGTTGCAGCATTAACATCTTTATTATTTTTTTATTTTAATCTCCTGAGGAACGTTTTCAGTGTAATTAAAGCGGTGGTTGATCACATGCATTCTAAAGCAAGAGGGAATTTATTTTCTTTATTATTTAACTTCAGGCAAAATAAATGTACTCATTATTTCTTCGCTAATTAAACTTAACATTCAATCCAATATTTACTTTATTCACTACCTATATCGATACGTTAGTATGCATAATTGCAAAACTCGGGAATATTTTTGTACATTTTAAATAATGGCACCCCCGGATCAGTCATTTGCCCCCTCAAGAGAGCTAAACCTTTCCTGAGTAATTACAGCAATGGTTGATCTCCTGTATTGCAAGGCAAAAGCGAATTTATGTTCTTTATTGCTTAACTTCAGGCAAAACAGAGGTACTCATTATTTCTTCACTAATGAAACTTAATATTCGGTACAATATTTACTTAATTCGCTAACTGTAAACAAAACAGTATAATGCTTAATCGTAAAACTCCGGAATATATTTACACATTTTTAAAAGTGGCATCCCCGCATCAGTCATTTCTTCTTTCATGATGGTTGAATCTTTTCAGTGTAATTAAGGCAGAGGTTGATAACATTCATTGCAAAGCGAGCGCGAATTTATTTTCTTTATTGTGTAAATTCACGCAAAATAAATTTTCTAATTAAACTTAACATTCAACACAATATTTACTCAATACATAATTACAAAACTTAGGAAAATTTTTTCATATTTTAACATTTGTTAACAATGGCTCAAGATGGCTGACACATCTCCGAGCCCTGTGCGTGTGACAAGGACAGAGAAAATGTAAACCGGGCTCCAATGTTGCCAAGCTTTGATTCTTTTAAGAAGAACGTTCGATTCGTAAGGCTTTCAATTTCAAATTAATCAGTGAATAAATTTATCGAACACGAAATAACAAATTTGTTTAGGTTTATCACTCTTTGATCTAATCCTAACAATTTGTTCGTTTAATTAAAACCATAATATTCATTTAAGTATTTAGCAATTATCCAAATAGCACTATTACCTTACTCACGTTACCATCACTCTTCAATCTAGTACCGCCATGATCGGTGCACCTAATTGCCGCAGGCTCACATTATCGTAGGTAATTGTAATTACGCTCTGTTTATTAATTTTACCCGCTGCGCGTATAGATTTTACTTTTAGATTGACACATAAATCAAAATCGCCAATTCGCAATTAATAATCCACGGCCGTGTGTAATTGTTTGTTTGGAGAGATTAATTGATTGTTCAAGGATTTCGTTATTAATTACACCTAATATAGCATGTTTAGACTTGCCACTTTGTTACTTTGAATGCACACATTGAACCAACCTTATCGACTTTTCAAACGAGAAAAATCTAAAATTTTGTAGGCGTCATTATCTCAAAAACTGTGCTAGGAAAAAAACACGCGATGAGGCAATTGATAAAAATCGACCATAGAATTCAGAGAAAATTTTGAAAGTAGCTTTATTTAATCAAATGGAAGATAAAGTTAACGTTTTTTTGCCTCCCTGTATATTTCACTACAATTTTATTATAGCTATGAGCGGTGCAAAATTCTCTTATCTGCTTTTTTCTCTAATTTAGTAAAAAATTATACAGGTTATTTCGGATGAACTCTAGAGGAATCGCGTACACCATAAGAAATAGGAACTCCTTAAATTAGAGAATGCCCCTTTCTGTTTTCTTTCAAATGTGAAATATTCCGAATGGCTCCGAAGTTACTTGAGAAAATCTGATTTTTTTCAATTCCTTTTTTATTGTTTTCTGAGTTCATTTCAAAATATATGTTAAAATAAATTTGCCATTCTTTTTCTTCTCTGCTAAATGATGTTTTTAGATTTCCTATCCGACGTTTTTTTTCCTCGAAACCATCATCGACTTTGTTTCTTTAAGTAGTCAACTTTTTTTATTTCACGCGCAGTAAATTCTACTTTTTTTCTGAATCCGACGATATATCACACGATTTATTAAATAGTTTAGCCCAAAAATTGTCATTCTCCCTTTTTTAACACATCGTAACTTTTATTCGACATGATAAGTGGTTTGAAAATAATTTGTATAGATCTATCACCTAGTGACAACCAATACTTGTCAATTATATTAAAATATAATTGTTTAGTAGTTGTTGATTTGTGTTGTATTTTCATGCAGTAAAATTTACAGCAACGGAGCATTATTCCAAAGAAAATAAATTACGATTGCTTTGCTGTTATATTAAAAATTTCAAAAAATGTTCCCAAGCAATATTTTCAAAAATATGGCGAACGACGTCAACCTAATCGGTCCATATTCAAGCAATAAATTACTAATTTAAAAAAATATGGTTCATTTAGTAAACCAGTGCTGCAGTTCCAAAAAAGCTTTAAAGCTCAACAAGAAATTGCGGTTTTACTTGCGGTAGCAGAACAGAATAACGTAAATCTTCGAAGTATTGGAAATGACCATGCTCTTCACAAAACAGTAGCGCAAAGAGTGTTTCGTAAGCAAAGATGCCATCCTTATAAGTATTACATCTCTCAAAGTTTGATTTTTAGAGACTTCGAGCATAGAAGAATCTTTTGCGACTGGTTACATAGACAATGTTATGAAGACTATCATTTTCCTTATCAGATTTTGTGGACAAACGAGAGTTATTTTTCAATCAATTACATCTTCAATCGAAAAAATCATCATTATTGGGCCACAAAAAATGAAAATCGCGCTCAAACATCCGGATATCAACAGCACTTTAGATTTAATATATAATGTGGTATTCTGGGAACACAAATTATTGGACTTATAATTTATCACAGAACTCTAAATTTTGAAAAATACGGACAGTTTTTAAGAAACCAAATTGAAAATACTCTGGACCACCTTCTTTTAGTAGTTACCCGCAATATGTGGTTCTAACAATGGGGCCCTTCCTCACCACTATAGGTGTGGTACTAAATATTTAAGAGGCCGTTTTTCAAATAATTTGATTTCTAGTAAGGGTCCCATAAACTGGCCACCGCAATCTCCCGATGTTGCACCAATGGATTTTTTCTTCTGAGGATCCCTAAAAATTAAGATTGCTTTAAGACTTTCCCAAATTGATGAGTTGAAGGTTACATTTCGACGTAATAAGAAAGATAACTCCAGAGGTTTCAAATAGTGTTATGGAAGAAATTGTTAATCTGTTTTATTTATGTTTGGAAAATGAGAGTGGAATATGTGAACATAAAAAGATATTATTTAAAACCATTTTTTTGCGTTTATTTTCAAAGCCACCCTCTATGTCGAATAAAAGTTATGTTATGTTGGAAAACGGAGAATGAGGCTTTTTGGACAAATCCATTTGATAAATAATAAGAGTGATGTATCATTGGATTAAGAAAAAAAGTAAAATGTAATGACCGTAAAATAAAATTTATAAACTATTTAAAAAAACAAAGTTGATGATGGTTTGGAAGAAACGAAACACTATCTTATAGAGGAGAAAAAGTGGCAATGAAAATTTCAAATTCATTTTAACATATGTATCTCTTAAAATAAAATCAGAAAACGATAAAAGCGGAGTTGCTAAAAATCGGTTTTTCTCAAATAACTTCGAGTCCATTCGGAATTGTTTAAATCTGAAATTATAAATTTGAAAAACATGAAGAGCTGCAACTTTTCTCTAATTTAACCACCTACCTATCTCTTATGGTTTAGGAGATTCTTGTAGAGTGCATTTTTATTCAGCCCAATCTGTGTATTGAACTTAGTATTGTTAGAAATATGAGGCTCTTTGTATATGGATAATAACGTTGGGGTGATGATTTGCTGTTGCAAAAAAAAATGCATTTTCGTAGTGAATGATACAATAATTACTTCCAAATACTTCGAGAGATAAATATCAAAATACGTATATGTACTCATACAGCCCATTCATTTCAAATAGCAACTCATAATTTCGTTAAAAGTTGCTAATAGAATCTCCAAGTTAGCGATACGCTAAAAAGGGCATAGCGCGTAGTAGCGTCAAGGCAATGAACATAACTTGATGACTTGCTTTGTCAGAAAACAAAGCACCACTGTGGCTGTCGAAAATAAGAAATCAACTGGTATGTTTGATGGTGCAGTATTGCCTTTTTATATGACACCTGTCTAATTTAACAAATAAGAAAATCCCAATTCTGCAAAATTTCAGAGAAAGAAACGCACAGTAATGCCCCCCACCGCTTAGTCGAAGCAGTTAGCGGTAAATCGAAATTACAATTTGGCAACAGAGCAAAAAAACGTGAATCGTGTAATATTAACAAGACAATTGATGTGGGCGCCTGATGATTTTGTATTTGTTAATGTCGAAAAAATATAAGTGGCTCGCTGTTAAAAATAAAAAGACAATTGACATTTATGATGCATTCATCCAGCGTTGCCGATTCGCATGAAAAGTATTGAAATAAGGAATAACACTCAGCATTGAACGGATATTAAATATTAAAACCGCACAACATGAAACCCAAATCGATCTTAAATGACAAACCATTTGCATTTTTATCACGCCTTTCCGTGTATATTTTACTTACGGAAAATGGATTTTAAATGACTTGATTATTTTGTTACAATTCCGCTTTTGTTAGCATATTAGTGTTATTAATTCGTTCGTTTTTTCGGCCACGCTGCGCTACGGATCTATAATTATTTTCGTATTACGCCCTGTATAATATTAGCGCGCTCTTGACACAGCCACTAGGCTTTAATTTCTGGCTCATTATATACAGTGGACCAAAACCTTTTCTGCATATGCAGAAGAACTCATTTTCAACATCATCAAACTTGGTCTAACACTTCGAAGGATTTCAGCCCACCGCCCGCCTTTTAAAATAACTTCATTAGGCCGAACCTAAGTGGGTCGTTAGTTTCGACTTTGGGCCCAGATTTCCTCTCTAAAACCGCACGAAATTGCGCCTAACATTTTTTTAATAACAGGTATTATATCAGGCTTTTTCTAAAATAAAATTAATTTGCTTTCACGAAAACCCGACGGTTGCGGTAGTTTTGGGGTACCGTAATTACCGAGCTCGGTAATTATTTTCTTGGTCTAGGTAAAAGTGGCCTACGCCCCTGGGGCGTCTAGGCTAAGGGTTACCTCGAGGTCGGGAGGGGGTTAAAAAGCCCCGAATCGGCCGCCAAAACCAAACTCCCGAAGGATCGATTGCCCGGACTGCCAGATCGGCCTTTGATACACGCTAACTTTCCAATATTGACTGGTAATCTTGGGGGATAAATCCCTACCCAGATACGTCTATTGTTTTCGAATTGATGGTGGAATGAAGTTCCGGAAGGAACTGTCGAATAGAAAAAGTTGGAAATTTGTTATTGGGGATACTTTTCGCTCTTAAAACTTTACCTTGAAAGTAAACTCAGGTGATAAAGCAGCGAATTACATGCCGTATCTAGTACCCTACTTCATCGATATAGAAATCCCTGTGAAATTTGGAACTACTCAAAACTTTTCTCGTTTTTGCATATACAGTAGAGCAAGACCTCATGTTTAATCGGACAAACGTTGTTTGTAAGTAGGAGATTCATAAATGTTAGCAAAATCATGACACACCACCGAGACAAGAGGAATCACTAGGGATTTTTGCCCTTGTTGGAGCTTTTGCTTGAGAAAACGACGATTAAGTTACCATACTGACAAAATATACGAAATCATCATAGGGTCAAGTTATGTTCGACTGAAAAAATGCCTGAAAAATCTTCCCAATCTGTCGACATAAGTATAATTACCTCCTACGCTTTACTGCATTGTCGGAATCCCTTTGCCAGTCAGAATAGACTAGCAAATGTGCAAGTCTTTTATCGAAATGTGATTAATTTTTCCACATTTCATAAACCAACATGAATTCAATATTTGAATTATTCTGGCACGAAAAGGCTTCATATTAACCATATCCTTATCGACACCAGAAACGCTTATTCAATAATACATAAATTGATACAGTTAGCTTAAAATGAAACGTTTCTAAGGATAAGTGCATTTACCAAAGTTAAACTGTTCCTCAAAAACCCTGGTACGTGACCCAAATATGAACCTCAAATCATCAAAAATGGTCTGAAATTGCAACGATAATATCTTGCAGTATGAGTAATCAATACACCAATAATCGCAAAATACTTATTAGATCAGATCATAAAAAGAAAAAAATATATATTTATTAGTTTTTACCGTTCTTACACCCAGACATTGCCAAACAACAACAAATCTGTTTTTATAATTTTCAAAAATACATACTAGGTAACTCTTAAGAGGACTCGAACTAACCCCAAAGCAACTCTCAGCAATTCAGAAGATTTGAAAGGGCACCAAAATATCCGAGAAAACGTTCCTAATACTTCCTTTTCTTTCTCCATTGCTTCCTTGACAAATTTGATCACTACAGCACAAAAAATCAACTACCACTTCTTGATCAAACCTAATTATGATTTCTCTTTGTTTCAGGTGTGGTTCCAAAACCGGCGAGCAAAATGGCGGAAAAAGGAGCACACCAAGAAGGGACCGGGTCGGCCTGCGCACAACGCTCATCCCCAATCTTGCTCTGGCGAGCCAATCCCTCCTGCAGAGCTCAGAGCTAGAGAGAGGGCGAGACGCAGGAAAAAACTTCAGAAAGCTCTGGAAAGGCAAGCCAGGAAATTGAGAGCTAAAGGTCAGTGTAAACTGTCAATATAGTCTAAACCAAAGACTAGCAAACAGGAGATTGGATAGAGGTTACGAAACGTATTGTTGCTGACGGTAACACCATCTAGTGGAGCTTCGGCACATTAGTTATAAAAAATCAAAATCACTCAAAATCCAAGCAATTTTTCATCACGAATTACGCGATAAAGGAAACAATGATGAAGGATTATGTGTATTTTTTTGACGAGTTGTCATATGGTTCTAATACACCATCTAGGATATTTGCCCCCGCCATTTTAGAACTTCGGTATATTATTAATAAACAAATTTTTCGTATAGTGCTTCTTCAATGTACATGAATGACATACAGTCGCTCAAAAAAGTATTAGTACAGCGGAAAAAAAATTCTGTGACCCATAATTTTCGACTGATTTTGTTCAAAATTTGTATAATGAAAAATCAATCCTAAACTCAGTTTAGGGGTTCGAGCAAGTTTTGAAAATTAAATTTTTAGAGTGCTTTTTATGGTCTTAAAAAAAAGTCCATTTCGAAAACTTCTTGTGCGGTGGAAATTTTTCAGTAGGATTTTAATGATCCTGTAGAGGGGATTTTTCTACGTATATCCTGAAAATTCGATCAAAGTCAGACCACAAATAAGGGAGTTGCAGCTGTTTAAATTCGCCAAAAAGTGACGATTCTCACGCAAAATAATAAAATTAAACATTTTTGGCGAATTTAAACAGCTGCAACTCCCTTATTTGTGGTCTGACTTTGATCGAATTTTCAGGATATACGTAGAAAAATCTCCTCTACAGGATCATTAAAATCCTACTGAAAAATTTCCACCGCACAAGAAGTTTTCGAAATGGACTTTTTTTTAAGACCATAAAAAGCACTCTAAAAATTTAATTTTCAAAACTTGCTCGAACACCTAAACTGAGTTTAGGATTGATTTTTCATTATACAAATTTTGAACAAAATCAGTCGAAAATTATGGGTCACAGAATTTTTTTCCCGCTGTACGAATACTTTTTTGAGCGACTGTACATGTAACTATTGCAAAATGGCCAACTTACGCCATTTTGGATAGATTTGGGCATCTGTGCCAACTCTTTTTATGTGTTCAGTAAAAGATGGCGCCACTTTTGAATGTACTCATTTTTTTCTCGCAATAACTAACTGACTTCTTTAACTTTTTGTTTCAGGTATTCCTGTAGATCTTGTAGCCCTAAAACGGGAATACTTAGCTCAACGGGGTTCAGACACCTTGGACAGTGACAGTGAGATTGATGTTGTAGGTGATTCGGGCGCCGAATCAGAAAACTTCGGTGACAATTCGAGGTTCACCCCCTCGCTGAACGACAACAGTGATAACGGCATGGACTTGTCGTCGACAGCGCACGAGCAAGACGACAAGAGCCGGCAACGACTGAACCCCTTTAATTTCAGCATAGATTCGTTACTGAATAACAATACTTGAAAGTTTAGTGTTAATTAAACGGAGTTAAAGAGATTAAATCGAGTTCTGAGTGTAAATGTATATAGTTGCAATTAGAATGGGCATTTTGTTTTTCTTTCGGGAAATTAGTAAGTAACACTCAATTGACTCGATTATTACATATCCAACGTTTGGCGTAATTTTAACAATAACTGTGCAATAATAAGAAAATGTCATTTTGTGTGATAAATGTATGATTTATTGTGTGGGTTTTTTGGATGAATTGGGCTGACAAGACACTGAGAGAAAGGATTAAATAACATTTCCTCAATGTAAAGTTAGTGTAAGAATTATTTTGTGATACTTATCTGTGTAACGTAATATACGAGATATTTATAATGCTTTTGAGTAAATTATGTAAATTTGTACAAACACATATCCCTAAAGATGGTACTAATATTAATAATTTATTTCATTATATTGTAAATATAGAAATGCTTTTTTGGATGTAATGATAACTTGCACCTTGAATAATGTAATATTTATAAAAATAGAGTAAAAGAGTACCTTCTGTTAGACACATAAAATAACTAGAGTAGCTGTTTGAAAACATGGAAATAACTGTTATAAATTGTGTAAATACCCTCACGAATAATCCTTGTGTAATTAGATACATTTCTTCGGCTGACCATAAACTTACAAGGGAAATATAGAGAACGGCTTAGTTTAGTTCCATTTTTTGGTGAAAATTGCATTTTTCACTGCAACATCGAAGCATTATAATACCCTAAAGGGCGCGGTAAACTGCAAATTGATATCAATATGAAACAATAGTTCAAATACTTAATAAATCCATTATTTATTCCATAAAATTTGTTGTTGTGTTTTATTTTCTCCGTTGACGCAAATATCACCATTTTTTGTGGACAAAAATGCGGGTTTTAAACTATGATGACATAAACAAGTGTGATAGCGAAAATAAGAAAAAAAAATTCGAAATAGAAACTCAAGAAAATGGGTAGTAGAGTGAACGCACATTATTTTCATAAGCGCGAAGGTCTACAGACCTGTACCTGACAAATCACAATCGGCGCTTACTAGGTATTTATGTGATGGACAATACGCTCACTTCAGTACTTCGGTGCATAAATGAAGAAATTTTAGTTAAAAAAAATAAGTTAGTGTAACCAATAATCCACATGGATCGATAGGCTTTCATGCTAAGAGCTTAATAACGTCATATCTGAATATGTTTTAACAGACCATTGTAGATTTTTAGATATGCAAATTACACCTTTACTTCATCGATAAACCGCCTTTGATCTGATTTCTACTTACTGGAAAAACTTCTTTTTAAACAGCTTTTTAGCTTATTAATTCGGTAAAACCTACAAGAGGTCCAGAACATAATTATGAGGGCGTATAGTTATTTCCTACCATCCCAAACCCAATATTGGTCCAGATATTAATTTAGATCCGATCAAATTTGGTGTTTTTATTGACGCATCGGATGAAATTTTAATCAACTTTTGATTGATCGACACATCCCGACACCGCCAATCAGTGGCGTGCTTTACTCTACACGAACACCTGATTAAGCTAAACAAGTTACCTATTCGTATTTCATTAGGATCGGTTTCCTTGATTATTTTAAAGCAGCCCTCATTAAGGGCATAACGGTGTCGCAACCTATCATTTTCTTAAGCATGAAAGAAACTTGCCCGCAATTGAGTCATTAGGTCTGTTCAAAAATCACCGTCTTATCCGATGTCAGATCGGGAAAATCGGTTGTTGTGCACGCCACTTCCTGTCGTGTTCTAAGTTGTTGAAAAATTATTTTCCTTAGTCAAATGGGTTGTTAAATTAATATTCGAAATGTTTTTCTTATACAGGAAACCACTAAAGGTTTTTGGACGGAACAGACCTATAGAAATTGTAGATGAAGTTTTTAGGGAAGAATCAAATGTTTCTGATGGATGAATCACATGTCGACGCTTTCGACGTTCCGGGGAAAATTCCGCCATTTGTTCGATGGTGTGTGTGAAAATTTTGACCCCGTCCATTGAATCGCGTTCACGACCACAATATACTCGATTTTGCAAGCACCACCAAAACAGTTCCATCAGTCGCCATTCACTCTTTCTTAATGCAGTGGGAGCTAATTATAAAATCTCTGGGTCAAAATTAAAAACCATCAGTTCAAAATGCAAACGTGTGTCACGTTGGTGCTGTCGATCCAAAATCTTGAATCAACCCCCAAAGAGGTCTCAGGTACGTATCTGGGCGTGCATATAATTCTATTTTAAAGCGAGGTGAATAGTAAATTAATCTTAATTTAATCTCGCTGCCTTTATAAGCAGAATTATGGCTTGTTAATTATAGGCTACAATAAATTTATTATTTTAGCGGCAATAGGCTATGCCGAAGAATTAAAACGAAATCTTTTGTGTGTGTTTTTTCGCTGGCCGCGACATGCAAGCCAGTTTATGATTAATGGCTGCTTGCCTCACCAACCTCATCTATGCGACTGGAGGCAAAAAATCACGGAGGATGTGGTTCTAGCTTCCTTTCTCCACTTTAATTACGTGTCTATTTTTTTGCTGCAAATTAAGAAATCGTAAGTACCTGAGGTTTGCTTCTTTTTACTCCAGTTTGAATTACATGAAGATGAAATTGCGAAGGATCATTAAAATCCACTCATTATTGCCTCGAATGCGATTGCCTGAGACTGTACACACCTCAGACATTTGACACAGAGTGTTTGGGACTTCTGATGACCAAAAAAAAAAACAATCAACTCGCTCTCTCTCTATTGTGTGTTCGCGGGCAAATTACCCCTCGCACCCTCAGTATTTGAGGTAATGCAGATTTATATGCAGATCCCCGTCAGATACATGAAATTTAATAGGGGCATGATAAGGTGGGGCACCGTATGCCCGCTAGACACTGTTAATATCCTTATCGTTCGTCGGGGAGGTGTTCGAGTCCATTTGTCTTCGTCCAAATCGGTTCTTGGGGCCCCTCGGATCGTTTTCGAATTTGTTGTGCTCCCCAAATCCTCTGTAAAAAAATCACTGTTAAATTCCACTTTTCCACATGATTCTTTTAAGTTTGAACCTTACTTTTTCATGTTTATCTTTATGAGTTTGAAAGCTATTCGTGGATTTGTAAAAATCTGCATTTTGAGTGCTTTCACAAGCATTGCGCCCGTTTCAAATGTCTACGTAGCTCGACTACTTCAAATGACACAATTTAACTGACAGCGTATCTCTTACCATTTACGGGATCTTCATACTCAACACCATTATCTTGGGAGTACTGTAAATTCCGGTTGACTACTAATATCTGATAAAGGAATATTTCACTAGTGGGTGGACGGAGTGAAATAATAATAAAATAAATATTTAAATAATAATTTAGTTGTTTATGTTGAGGATAAATCTCCCAGTTTCTGATTTGTAAAGTTGAAATTGATCCTAGGGCGGTTTTTGGCTACCATAAACTCGTATATAATAAATGTTTCGCGTTTGCGGTGCGAAATGTCGACCGACTACATCGAGACATTTTTCGAATTCCTACACCAAAATGTTTTCGCACCTTGAACAGGACGTGGATATTGTTTCTGATTAATATTTATACCTTTTCGAATATAATCTCTATTCCTCTTTGCTGTTGGACATGCATTTGTATTCCAATTGTTAAAAAATAATTACAAAGAAATCTAATGGATTTAAATCGGGATTTCTCGGGGGTCACAGATGTTCGCTACCTCGACCAACCTATCCATGTGGAAAATTCGTATTTAGGGTGTCCTTTACATATATAGGATAATGAGCGACAGTCACACGGCATAAACCAAGAACATTGTCCTAAGGTTGGAAGAACAACCTGCAAAATAAGAGATAAGTCGTTTCTCAAACTCGAATACCGTTCCTCATTTGGTTTTACCGGAAGTACAACCAATGCCAACGCCATATCTCAGCTACAGCAATGAGCAGAAACAGCTTCTTTTTTCGTCAAAGTCTAGAAATTAATGATTTGCTGACCTTCTAGAGTTAAAACAAGCAACGTTTGGAGAACGCAAGTCTATCCGAATAGTTCTATTTTGTACCCTCTAGCACGCAATACTCATGTATACCATTATTTTTAACCCCTTGTATAAGCCGATACGTGATTTGAACTGATTCTCCTTTGAAAAATTTTATATATTGTGACAATCTTCAATTTTTCAATTATTGAATATTTTTATTTTTCCAAAATTTCATTAATTGGCCTATCCAATTCCTCCTACAACTGATTTGTTTATGAATATTTTTCAGTTAGCATAAACACTTCCTTCAGTTTAAATTGATATCTTCCACATTGGCCCTGCTAGCTGCAGTTTTCTCGCCGCTCCCATGTAACCATTAACTTGATACCCTGTCCATGATCAATTTGTTGTTTCCTGTCCTTGATGTCCTTAATGTTTATGTAGTCTTTGAACTTCTTCATTGCTTCACCAGCGTTAATCACATTATCAATGTGATAAAATGTTTCGTGCTTTTTCACTGTTTTTTGTATTACAGAACCTTTTGATATTGGTGTTTTAGGTTTTCGATTGTTGGTGCTTCATTTATTACCACTGTCTTTGTTACAAGACGTATTTTCACTATGCGGGTTCCTCTCAATAGCTTCATTGAATGATTTGTTTTGAGTCACACCGCTTGAGCGCCCATGTCCATTTGCTTCTCTACATGTTCGTCTATCTAGATTTTAGTTTGTAGGTTTCTTTTTGCAGTTCTCCAATTTTAAGTAGCAAGAAGGTCAGGGTTTTATAAATCTGTACTTTGGCTTCTGCCATAAGTTTAAGCTCCTCGGGCGAGATATAAATTTCCTCATTTTCATCTTTTCGGCTAATTTGATCCAATGCTAAAAAGACGACCACGATCAATCCTTCTCACCCTATTAAGAGTCTGTAATTTATTACCGTGTACATTTTCGACGTATTGATCTTTCATTCCAGCTGTTCTTTCCATTGAGCCATTACCATTGCACACCGCCTCTCGTGTGTGCTCTGCTCTAATGGGCTCGAGCCTGAACATGAAATTTTCATAATGGGTGACTTTCCAAGAGCACATATTCCGTTCTCATTGATTTGCTTTAAAACGGTTTATTACCTCATACGGCGGCATGAGACCATTCAAAGGATAACTAGAGATAACCCACAGGTCGAACATTTGTCATCTAACGGAAGCAGGCCTGTTAATGAATAAGACAAGACATTTACAATTAACTACTGTTATT
Organism: Euwallacea fornicatus; assembly: GCF_040115645.1. Lineage (NCBI taxonomy): Eukaryota > Metazoa > Arthropoda > Insecta > Coleoptera > Curculionidae > Euwallacea > Euwallacea fornicatus. The sequence continues at coordinate 103,004 of NC_089553.1, forward strand.
CCTAATTGTGCTCCAGATTTATGTTCATTTTATCAATACATTACTGATATCTGCCCTGAATTTATGGATTTTTGAATGTCTATAATCAGCGATTCATTGATAATAAAACCAATATTACATTGCATACACGCTCCCGAGGTATTTAAAAAATTAAATGGGATTAAAAGCGAGACCATATCGAGCAGAACTATCGCAATTCCCAGTTGAAATTTTAATTTAAAACCGGTCATAAACAGTGCTGGCACCGAATTTCCGTATCTGGACAGACGTAATTCGATTGGGGAGACCATTTAAGCCCTGCTACAATTAACATTGGGTCAAATTGGAGCCTGGAGCAATAGATAACGAACCATGCAATTGGCCAATCCTCGCAGGATGCGGCTGCAGGACAGTTTTTCCTGCTACCGAATTTAATGCCGCGCCGGTGTCGCATAAATATAATTGGGATGCGGTGTAAATTCCGATTGTTTATTGGCCATGGATCTAATTTTAAGGCAGAACCAATAAAAAGTCAAAAGTGTGAATTACGGGAAACTTTCCATTTCGGGAAAGTTCTCAGTCGACATAATGCAATAATGGTGAGTTTTTGCCCCCTCCCTGAAAACCGCCACCCCAAAACGAATTCCACAGTCCGTCGTATATTTCATAATTAGTTTTGACGGATATCTGTTTTAAAAAGCGACTGTCCGACTTTTTAATTCGTTCCCGTTTGTCGTCCGGGTCGTAATTTTATTTTGGCCCTCGTGTTAATCTAAAGGGCGAGTTTAAAATTAATTTGTCCTAATGAAGAACGACGCAAATAATTTATGTTTCGATTCTCATTTCGAGGAATGTTGAGGTCTGTTTGATGGCAATAGCTCACGCTGGAGGTCAGGGAAAGGTCGAAGAGGCGGTCGACGGATGAGGGACATCTCCCTTGAAATGGCCCGACTATATTAAATTTAGCAAAAAAAATTTGGTACTGTGGATCGGAATTGCGATAATTTGTCAATAGATCGCATAATTTGACTGAAATATAATTAAACTCCTAATTTTGTGTTGAAACCATAATCGCTATTTTTGGACGTAATATTTCCACATCTCTTAGAACATAACATGCATCATTATTAGTGATTGCTGGAAAAAACCGGCTGTCGGAAACAGGTACATTTCTGCTAGATAAAATTCACAACATTGCTATTATTTAAAACATTATTACTCCTCTGGTAGTTAAACGGCAATCATCATTTTGTCGGCAATTGCGGCCTCATAATAAAGTATAGGTATTGTGCGAATTTCATAGGTTGATTGACGATAAATAAACAACACACACAGGGCATTAGCAATCATCTCAAAATAGACACATTTCTCTAGGCACATTTGAGACGTGATAGAAAAACTATTAGTCCTCTGGTAGAACTCTACAGTCACCATTTTGTCATAAATTGAGGTGCCTATAACAGAGTGTAATGCACGATATGGACAGGTTGATTAACGACGAAACGGGGCTGCAGTCATAATCTGAAAGAAGGGCAATTTTTCTATTAAAATTTAAGTTCTAATTAAAAAATGCGAGACTCTTTTAGTAGTAAAATTGCACTCTCTATTTTGCCGTAAATTAAGGTGACTATAACAAAGTATATCGTGCGAAATTACCAGGTTTATTGAGTCAAAAAGAGGGTCGTAAAAAATGTGTCAAGGAGAGGGCATTTGTTAAACCGATTTTTAGACGTAATTTGAAAAATTGTTGCTCCTGTAGTAGCTGAGCAACAGTCACCGCTTTGTCACAAATTGGAGGGCACTATAACAAAGTATGTTAGGTGAAATAGACCAGTTGATTGATGGAGGGACAGGTTTATGGTACTCATTGCAAAGAAACCGATGTTTTCAGGCCAAAGTAGGTACAAAAGTTAAAAAATTATGATTCCTCTGACAGTAGAACTACATTCTTCAGTTTGCCACATATTGACTTTATTTTATAAGAGTATACTGAGAGAAGTTGATAAGTTGATTCTTGAGAACTGTGAACTCTAGCTAAAATTTGCCGGAAGAGGCGTTTTTCAAGCAAAATTTGAGATGTAAATGGGAAAAAATATTACTCTTGGGGGAAAGCAACATTCACTATTTTACAGTAAACTGGTATATTGATTAAAACTAACAAATTAATTGGAGAAAAAAATCACAGCAAACGTCTCCAAGATGATAATTTTTCAGGCCAAATCCGAAACTTTATTATAAAAATTTTATTTCTCTCATAGGAAAACTACAGTGGCCGCTACGCCGGATATAGAGACAATTAGGGTATACAGTGTGAAGTAGAAAAATTAATTGATCAAGAAACGTGATCCTCGAAGAATCTGAAGGAATAATCATTTAGCAAGCAACATTTAAGGCATATTTAAAAAATGTTCCCTTTCTGAAAATAGATATGCAATCAACAAGCAATTTTACCATAAACTGAACATAATACAATGCGTGATATTGTGTAATGTTCGAAGGTTGATTGATAAACAAATAGGACCGTAGAGAATGTCTAATGAAAGGGACATTCTTCCAATTACAGCGCTTGTAAAAAGTATTCCAACATACATATTTATAACTTTCATAAGCTTGATATTTAAAATAAATGACTTAAACACCTGCAACTTTAACATTTAATGCATTATTTTCGATTTTTAAATATCCTACCAGCTACATCTACCAACTCATTATTTTGAAGTGGAAAGGTACCCATTATAGTTATATCAAATGGAACATAGTTTAATAAGGGACACAACGATATACTCAAAACTAAAATTAGATCCGCAGTTGTCATATCTTAAAAAAAAAATCATTTTTGCTTCCCAGATAGACAATCCATTCTTATTTTACTTCGAAAGAGACTTAAAAAAATTACAAAAAGACGTAGAGATTCCAAATCGTCTTCAAGGTAAATAATTTTTTAGATACAAAAAATTTTGCTTTTCATAGAATTTACTAGTAATTCAAATCAGTTGTTAGACATCTTTCACAATTAGAATACCAAAAAAATTGATCGTTTATTTGAGAAACGAAAAATTAATATTTTTTTTGGGGGGGAGGGGGGCTATAAAGATTTCAAAAAACATTTACTAAGAAGTATGTCTCATATTTAATAAGAAATATCTATAGTATGGATATATCAATAGGTCGGTATGGAATCCATACCGACCTATTGATAGAAGTGTAGATTGTAGGATTAAACAAGTATTTTAACAAACTGAGAGTATGAAACCTGTTCCAAAACATGCATGTTAAAGTTATTAAATTACAAATCAACGTAGAAAACTCGAATCTAAATAGTAATAGATAAATAATAATTTCGGTATGGTTGAGTCATATTGTGCACGAGTTATATGGCAACCAGATCTAACAAATAAATGGGAACGAATCCTTGAATTCATCAAAAGTAAACACGTACCATAAAATTCCTCATCGCTACTTTGTATCCACTGTGTAAAAGTGACCAAAATAAGCATTTTGCTAAGTTTGCATGTTCTTGTCTATAAAAGCACGTACATCCTAAATGCAATACTTCTTTAGTTCTCGAGTGTCGTACCTATTAGAACGTCAATTTGTAAATTTTATGAAAATAAATCTTTTTAAAAAAGTTGTATTTTGAACCAAACACTTAACTTATGCACCAAGCTGATTCACATGTATATAAAAAGAAAAATATTTCTTGTAATCTTTCACTATGCTCGTACCGCAGTAGTGCTTCTGCCGTTTATAAGTAAAGTCGGTTACTGCATTCTTATTTTGTTAATCCCAATTTCCACTAAATATACTCATAATTTCCAACAATGGAAGACGTCGAAAAGCAATTGGTAGGGATAAACCACTAGACATTCTTTTATCTATCGGTGAAAATTCCATGCGGTTTACCAGGAAACTTGCTGATGAATTTGATGTATCTGCAACAACAGGAAGCTATCTTTTAAAAAGAGAAAAAAATTATCTACACAAAATTTCCTTTAGCCATGAGTTGACACCTGACGATTTTGATCTGAAAAAGAAATATTTAGAGTTTATCTAAAAAAGGTATTCAGTATAATAAATTCTTTTCTAAACTTAAATTTTCGGATAAAGCAACGTTTTGCACAAATCGATCTATTCATTGACATAATTGTCGCTACTGGTCTACAGACAATCTTCACTGGATGCAGACTTTGCATACACAAAATCCTCAACAACTCAATGTTTGGATGTATACATATACAGTAGCGACCAAAAGTTTGGAAACTTTTTTAATTTTGAATTATTTCAAAATTTTTAAGGGCAATTTCATTTTTTTTAGAATATTGATAAGCATAAATTCACATTCTTAAATACCAGTAAGAAAAAAATTGTTTATGGTTCTAAAGAATGTTGTTATTGAATATTTGCAGTTTGTCGACGGACAAAAGTTTGGAAACTGTATTCAAAAACAGAGTATTATTCGATTGTATTGGGTTAATATCGCAAATTATTTTCGATCAGTTTAGCAATATGCCTAAATCTAAATGTTTTTCGAGTGATTTGAAAAATAAAATAGTGAAATTATATTTAAGTGGTCAGCGATTAATCGACATTTCAAGAAATTTACAAGTACCAAAAGGCAGTATTTCCAAGATTTTGAACAGGTATCGCAATGATAATACCACTGCTAATAGGAGTAGAAGTGGAAGACCTAAAAAGCTAACAGCAAAAGCAGAAGCAATCATCAAAAAGTTATCAAATGGAAATCCTAGATTGACCGCTGTTGATATTAATAAAGAATTATCCACAAAATATAACATCGTAGTGTCAGTAACAACTGTAAAAAGAACACTAAATAATCTAGGATTATTTGGACGAAGACCTGCAAAGAAACCACTTATATCTAACAAAAATCGTAAAGCCCGTTTACAGTTTGCAAAAGACCATTTAGATTGGACAGTCGCAAAATGGGGTACTGTCTTGTTCAGTGATGAAAGTAAATTCCAACTCTTCGGAAGTGATGGAATACAGCATGTTCGACAACCAGCAAGGAAGAGATTTAAAAAAATATATCAAATACCTACCGTTAAACATGGCGGCGGTAATGTCCTAGTTTGGGGTTGCTTTTCTTCATCTGGTGTGGGCACTCTAGTAGCTATTGATACCATTATGGACCGGTTTAAATATAAAGAAATATTGGAAAATCATATGCTTCCATTTGCAAAATGGGAAATGCCTCTACAATGGATCTCTCAACACGACAATGATCCAAAACATGCTTCGCGTTTAGTGAAAAATTGGTTAGAAGAAAAATTTATGCATGTTTTAAAATGGCCTTCTCAATCACCTGACCTTAACCCAATTGAACACCTTTGGTATGAATTGGGAAAGAGAATTCGTAATTCCGACTTATTTAATAGTGCAGAATTATTTGCAATTCTTCAAAGGAAATGGAAGGCAATTCCTGTAAGTGTTTGTCAAAAGCTTCTGGAATCAATGCATAAACGATGCTTAGCTGTGATTAAAGCCAAGGCATATGTCACGAAATATTGTTATTTTTTATTTTTAAAATGATTATTATTTGGTATTTTAGTTTTTAGAAAATGGTTTACAAACTTTTTTCATTCAGGAATAATACTTTTCTTTGTAATTATATTTAGACTGAAACATTTGTTTACTTTTGTATAAATACTTGATCTTTATTTAAAAATATTACATTTTTAAAATATTTTAAAAAAGAAGCGATGGCGTTTTTATTAAATACTTGATTTTAAAAAAAGTTTCCAAACTTTTGGTCGCTACTGTATATAATCGGCCACCAGTTTATCGGTCCATTTTTATAGAACGAAACTTAAGCAACGCATCATACCTGCACTTATTACATATCGAAATACCAAGTTCCACCAATTGTCACTATTTTTCCTGAAGGAAATGGGAAACAAGTAGTCCATAATATTCGGTTCCAACAAGATAGTGAATCACCACATTATGCCACGACTGTGAAAGAGTATATTGATGAAATTTTCCGTAGAAAATTGATCGGTAGAAGAGGCGTGATAGAATGGCCGCCACGATCTCCAGATCTTGCGCCCATAAAATTTTTTTGTAGGACACCTTAAAAGGTTTCGGTTACTAAATTTGAATGATTTATGTCTTAGAATTCAGACAGAATTAAAATTTATAACAGAAACAATACTGGACAATGCAATAGGAGTTCGATGAACGCCAGAGTCATTGCCAAAGTGTTCTGAAGCCCAGTTTGGACATTTATCGGAGGAATTTAAATTTTGTTTGATGTAATAGTGAGTTTTTCTATTTTGTATTTAATAAGTAATTCTTAAGGACACTGTAGATTCAATTTCAGCGCTGAGTTAAAGTTGTATCCCTTATTGAATTACCTTTCATTTCATAAGTTACAATGGGTATCTTGTATTTGAAAATAATATATCTTAGCAGTGGTACCTGGTTACGGGTGAAAAATATGAACCTCGAAAATAATGCATTAAATGCCTTTTTTTAACTAAAACCATACGGAATAATAAGTATTGTTATACTACGTAAGCATATAAGTTTTTAAATATCAGATTTATAAAACTTATAAATGTGTTACAATCCTTTTTACAAGCGCTACATACAGTAGCGGATAAAAGTGGAGCAACAAACATATTCTTGAAAATATTCAAGGTTTGGTAGTACGACTTATTCAAAAACTGGTAATATCAAAATGATGTTAGGGTATCTAGAAATAACGCTGAAATGCAAAAAATTATAAGTTTATTCCTGAATTCAAGGCATTTAACAACAAAAACAAATAAATGTGCCGGACAAAAGTAGAGCAACAATATATAAATATTCCTTCTGACGTCTTTTTTTAACAAACACTTTTGAGTTATTGTGTTTAGTATTATTAGTGAAAACCAGCAAACATGCCTCGTGGTAAATCTCTCTCAGTACAACTGAAATAATTAATTGTTTCCAAGTTTGAATCTGGAATGTTCCAAAGTAAAATTGCTAAAGAATTAAATCTTAATCGCTCTATAATCTGTAGAGTATTGAGTGCCTACAAGATTCGCAAAAGTGTGGTGAGTCCTCCAAAAACAGGTCGTCCTCGAAAGACAACAAGAGTTCAAGACAATGAAATTGTGAGCATTTCGAAAGGGGATCCATATAAAACAGCAGTTGATATTGCACAGGAATGTAGTGTCTTTGGTGTTTCTGTAAGATCGATTCAAAGACGCTTACAAGAAAAAAGTTTGAATGCACGCAGACCCGCTAAAAACCCTGCATTTCTAAGAATAACAGGATGGTCCGGCTCCGTTTTGCAAATGACCATCTTAACTGGAGTTTCGGAAAATGGAAAACTGTGCTATTCTCTGACGAGAGTAAATTTAATTTGTATTCGTCGGATGAAATTCGATATGTCAGGCGTCCTCCAAATGAAAGGTACAACCCAAGGTACACTAAAGGCACAATTAAATTTGGTGGGGGTAACGTATTAGTGTGGGGATCATTTCCCGGGTTTGGAATGGGACCATTGGTAAAAATAGAGGGCATTATGGACCGGTTTAAATATCTGGAGATATTAATGGATCATATGCTTCCGTTTGCAGAGGAAAACATGTCATTGTCATGGATTTTTCAACATGACAATGACCCGAAGCATACTGCAAAAATAATGAAAAAATATTTAAAAGAGCAACGGGTAAATGTAACGCAGTGGCCTGCCCAAAGTCCCGACCTGAATCCGATAGAGAACTTATGGGAGATAGTAGACCATAAGATAAGGACAGAGAATCCACAAAAATTTAGAAACTCCGCAGAATTATTCACCGCCATTTCAACTGCATGGAATTCTCTTTCAGAAGAAACCATCACCAAATTAATAAAGCCCGTGAGGAATAGATGCATTGAAGTTATTAAAAATAATGGCGATGCTACTAAGTATTAGTTAAAATTTTCGTAATCGTTCAAAATTTCATATGTTGCTCTACTTTTGTCCGGCACATTTATTCGTTTTTGTTGTTAAATACCTTGAATTCAGGAGTAAACTTATAATTTTTCGCATTTCAGCGTTATTTCTAGATACCCTAACATCATTTTGATATTACTAGTTTTTAAATAAGTCGTACCAAACCTCGAATATTTTCAAGAATATGTTTGTTGCTCCACTTTTGTCCGCTACTGTATATGAAACAATTAAAAAATTCTTCGCCGGAAGGAACCTTAAATCGGGATGAAGAGTTCTGCAGAATTCAAGAACCTCTTGAATCACCCTAAACTATCTTCTAATTATGCTACGAGTGTCTGATACTACGATTAGGTGTCTAAATATAGAAGACAAATCTGGAACAAGCTGATTCAATTGTTCATAGTTATTCACAAAAATCAAGTATTTGCTATTGTTATTGTAATACATAAACAATAACTGTCAATATTTCATTCATAACAAATCTAAAAACGACGCATTTCCGCAGATAGTGGTCAATAAATCAAGTCCTACAGAAAATAGAATAAATAATCACGTCTAATGGATTTTATCATTATATTCCAGCCAATCGAGGTCAGTACTGCTCAATTAATAATCGAGGATAATTTCAAATATTAATTGTAAAATGCCTTATTTACATCCATTCATTATTGTGTGTTCGTTATCGAAACGAAAGCAGCTAAAATATACGACTTTAGCAATAATTTATTGAAACAATTAAAAGACAACTGTTTTATTCGGTTCACGTGACAAATGTAGCGTAATACGGTGAAATAATCGTACAGAAAACCAATTACAGTGACAGTGAACAGCCCCAATTCAAAAAGCTGCATGAGATGACAAGATAAGGTTCCCCTATAAATTCCCAGGTTAATTTCTCAAGACAAGTAGCACAAAAGCTAATAAATAGGATCGCCCTAACAATGTTAAAATATTCATGATTCTATTGAGGAAGCGTTTTATACTTTGATACCCCATTAATGGACGTCCTGTGGAGAGGACAGCCGGTGTTTTGCCTGTTGGCCCCAATTTCTTAGCGATAGCAACGCCCAAAAAGTGCGAATCATTGCCTAAATTAACAGATAAAATTGGAAGATATCTATGAGATATTCGTTCATTTCAGCAATTGGATGGTTTTATTTGTAGGTATTCCTACCTTCTAAGACTGTCAACCCAGGTCCCCCCGTTGCGACTGGACCATTCTTTACACCTTTATTATAATTCTATGACAATGTGCTTCGTGATACAAAACCATTAGTTTCAGCTACTTGGCTTTTAATAATGACTTTATTTAGGAAGTCGCCTATTCTCCATGCTATACGTGTATAGTTAGTTTTCTAATAAATTCAATAGGGGTTAAAAAATGAAAAAAGCGGGCCTCAGACTGTGCTTAACAAGCCGGCAGTCAATAAGTAGCCGCATATAGGACCTGAACTTATTATATGAAAATCGCCCTTTCGTTTAGATGATTATCGTCAGGAGTGATGGCTTCTTTCGACATACGTCGTTAACCTTAATAGTATTCCAAATTATCGAAAATTTCATTATATTAATTTTAGTATACTCACACTTTTCTGAACATTGCTTTAATGGCTGAGGCAATTTGTACGCGTCATGAAGACTTTGAGAGGGAATTGCTGGATCAAACGATCGGGATTTGGCTCCTAGGTTTCATGGCAAACAAACCGACATTTTAATAAGGGCGATAGCACGAAATATAAATTAAAACTGGCACTTTATCGCTTCGGGCATATTCCGAAAACACACGCCTCAGCTTGGAACGAATGAAGACATTAGCAATGAAATTTCCTTCCATGTTCGTGCCGGCCTAATTACGATTAATGTTCGCTATATAAAGCAGTTAAACCTTCGGGTTAAACCAGTCATTTTCGACAAGAGGCAATCATAAGTCGTACTCACCCTTAAAACTTGAAAACTATCGATTTCTTGCCATTCGGAAAAATTGCGAAAGGTTAAGCTTAAACTGGAACATTTGCCACGGGGCCACCATGAAAGCTTGGCAGTTAATGTTTAGAGGCGCAGAAGTGTCTAAGATCGTATCACGAGAGAATCGTGACTACCCAGAAAGTAACGTGCAAATTTTCTTGTTCTTATTAGCTGAAAGGAAGTATGAAAGTGATAATAAAATGTTATGGTGTCTGCATATTGAAGGAACAAACGTCGTTGCTAAGCCATTAAAGCGAGGAAATTTCGTGGGACTTAATTTGAGCTCGTTTCAGATCTTAGAACAAAGATTTTCGGAATTGTGCGAGGAGCCCTAACAACATTCAAAAAAGAGCTATTGAAAGTGACAATAAGACTAATCTTGAATTTAGAGATTAGGGAGAAATGCCTCAAAAGGGTGGTCATTTAGAGAATTAAGAGGAATATACAGTCTTCTCCCCGACTAGAATGGAGGGCGTGGGGATCTCGGCAACGGTAATAGATACAAAATCGTTTAAACTAGAAATAATTTATGCAATTTAAAGCCAATTAATAATATGTCTTTATACGGACTGAATTCCCAATGGATACGAAGATGCTCAAAAAGTCGAATCTGTCGGTTCTCGTTTTTAACACAATTAATTCATGTACGGTTACAGTTAGAGGAACGAAATTTTTATATTATTGAGACACTTTCTGAGAACTTCTTAGCAAAATACTTAGTTTTCTTGTTAAGTCCTTACTTTTGAAAATAAATTATAAATCTTTCGATTTTCACATAGGTGTAATAAAGAATATTCACATTTTTAAAATCTTGATCCATGCATTACATATGGTAGTTTTCTCAGAAACGCTACGACGAGTTGCGGCCATCAAAACGTTTTCTGATAACTCAGTTTCGAATTTGGCCTAAAGCAATAAAACACAATATATCAATAAATTATTAATCGAACTATATTTCTTCAAAATAGCCACCGGTCTTCTAAATGTGGATTTTCCGGACTGCTTCCTTTCTGGGAACTGATTTAAATATGGTTCAAATCACGTAACTTGTTCTGTACGTCACAGCCTTCATCCCAGCCGTGATGCCACATCTTTTCAAAATTAATATGTAGCAGAAACTTGACAGGTATTGGAACAACGTCATCAGTATTTTGGAGTATTTAACAGAATTGTTAGATCCATATAATGTGTCAGGCATTGGTTCTTTTCCCCTTCCGATTTTCTTGCGGGAACGTAGCCTCACATCGTCTTTCATTGTCGCTGATTCCTTACTTACAGTAGGCAAACCCAAGTTCAATGCCTTTGAAACGCGCTAAATAAAAGAAGAGTTAATAATTTTCAGTTTGAAAATATTATAATCAATTCACCTCACTTACTAGATTCCATGGTAATAAGGACCAATTATTTTCCAATTCTCTTCCAAAATAGTTGATCAGGGACGCTACAAGCTTCTTACACCGACAGTTTAAGAACTTGGGCATTATACCAACAATAATACAAACAACACTGAAAATAAATCACCAGAAGCACTATTTTAATTCTCAAAATAACACATTTTTACCGCCCAAGTTTATGAACAAAAACATAACCGTTTAAAATACTAAATTAAACCACAACGGCAACAAATCAAACGACAACCATACAAGAAAATAAGGTTATGTTTAGATATTCAAATATATCTTTATTATTTTTAGCACATTAAATTTATATGACTTCTCATTTTACGTAAGGCGACTCTCAATCTTTACATTTTGTGACGTACATAAAATACATACACACATCTTCAGCGTCTACACGATTTATGTAACATAATATGTAAAATGACAACATATCAAATATCTCTTCCTTGCAGAAGTAATTTTGAGCCACAATTATAAATACATAAAACCAGTTTAAGATTTGGAAACTTTCAAATATTTTTGACGTTTCTATAGCATTTATTTATTTAATATGCACCGTCGCTGTCAAATCAAAGGAATCAAGTCAAAATGTCAAAATCAAATCCGATTTATCAAACATTAGTTTAAAGGCCATAATTCATAGAACTTCTAAGAAAAATATAATATATGGCTTAAAGTGGAATTTTATGAAGTTTTTAAAAATGTGAATATTCGATATTGCACCTATATAAATATCAAAAGTTGAATCATTTATCTAAAAAAATACGGACTTAACAAGAAAACTGGCAACACTGGTCAGAAGTTTTAGAAACATTGTCTTTATAACGTAAAACTTTAATTCCTCTAACCGTAACTGTATAAGGGTTATTTGAAAAAATATAAAAGCCGTCAAATACGTTTTTTCCTGAATTAACCTGAACATTTTTGGAACCATTTGGAATTTAGCCGGTATAAAAACAGATTATTAATTTGCTTTAAATTGTACAATTTTTCCCAATTTACGCGATTTTGTATTTATTAATGTTACCGAGATCCCCATGCTGTTCATCCTTATTTGGAACAGACTGTATAATTATAAATTGCATTCATCGTGCATCGAAAATTATCGATAAATTTTACAGCAATATGCACTCATGCAGTTTGGATCAGAAGAAAGCACTCGTGCATATGTGCACTCATGCTTTTTACTGCAAAGCACATTAATGCAAATTGCTCTAAAATTACTGGATAATTTTCAATTCACTTGCTTTGCAACTTGTGATTAATTCATTCATCATTTGCCACGTAAACATAAGAGAATTTACTTTTCTCCATTGTCTACGTGTACACGTGGAGTTGGTTCTACTGAGAGATCGTTTAAATTTCATATCTAGTCAGCTGTGCAGTTTGTTAAAGAAGAGGACGTATGTCGAACATCGTTTGAATGTATTTGATTACCTAACTGATCTACTGCAGTTGCTAATTTTTCATGCCAAAACGCTTCTTTTGGAGACAATTAGCCAATCATTATTTATTTTTTTGATTATTTACCGTTCGGCCCTTGACTTTTTTTCCTCTTCCTTTGTTATTTTATTAATTTTAGATTGTGTAAGTTTTTTTTGTAAAAAATCAATGTGTTTAAGTTCACAGTATCGTTTGTGTTTAAATCCGGTTTCCTGTACCTATCGCAAAATCGCGTTCACGGACGAGCAGAAAACATTTATGATTGAAACTTATTTTCGTAATGGACATCAAATTAATGGAGAACGGTTTTATGGAATTCAACCCTCTTTTCCAGAATTTCACAAAAAATTCCCTGAAGTTCCAACAGATGGACTGAACTTCGTAAATACACTGAGGTATGTTGTAAATTTATCCCGTGAAACCGGCAACACTTAGAAAAGCTCAGGCAGGAGAAGACCAAAAAAACGAACTCCGGACTCTATATATAATAATATATAAGACAAGTAATGCACGAAAACCCGAATACTTCCTTAAAGAAATTCTTACAGCAGATCAACTTATCTTATGGTACCTGTCACAAAATTCTCAAAAAGGACCTAAATTTGTTATTTTACAAAATTCAATTACTTCAGCTTTTAGATTATGAAACGAGGATAACTTAATGCACTAAATTCCATAAAACAATGAATAATAATCTTCTGGATCTATCGTTCCTTAGTGACGAAGTCTAATTCAATTTGTCGAAATATGTGAACTCTCAAAATGCGAATGTGAAGTGCAAATGATCTTCACATATTTCTAAAATCTCCCTTGCATCCGCAAAAAAAAATGAAGTTTGGGTTGCTGTTTCCCGAAGACGTTTAATTGAACCAATTTTCTTCAACGAGTGTGTTGCAGCAGAGCGTTATCAAAACATGTTGGACGAATTCATTAATCAACTGCACCCTGGCGAATTACAGCAGGATTATTTACACCATGATGGAGCAACAGCTCGTACAACCTTAGATTATCTAGCAGAATATTATGTCGATCATTTGATAAGTCCACATACAGAAAATATCTATCCATCTCGGCCCCCAGATCTTACGCCAATTCTTGTTCCCAACTTTAAAAAATAACATTTTTAAACAACCAGTACTCACAATCGAAGACCTTAAGGAATGAATTAAAGCAGAGAGTGTGCAAATGTCGGCTCAGAAGTTCTTGAGAATATCTCTAAGAGTATGAAACGTCGGGCAAATTTGTGCATTGAAGTGAATGAACAACATTTTCAGCAATTATTGTGAATTATTCAAACAATTAGACTTTTTCCTTTAAAATATGTCATTAAAAGATAGCTTTAATGTTTAATTAAAATCTTGAAAATTAAAAGTAAATTAAACAAATTAACCTCACTCGACACCTTTATCAAAAATAAATATCAACATCCCTTTGCGGCATATGATCAAGCTACGACTTACTTTTTTTCTTTTTTTTCTCTCGGGTAAAATCCCGCTACTAACTAGATATGAAATTTAAATGATCCCACTGTACATTTACTGAGCATTAAAAAAAAATCGAGTCGAGTAGGTTTTGAAATTTTTTGATACCGACCCCGTACGTCTTTGATATGTTCTACGTAATTTCAAACAAAAAAATAAACTTAACTTCACTTAAATACGACTTCGTTTACTTTTATCATTTATTAGATTTTATAAAAACCAGTCTTTTTGAAGGTTTTACGCAGTTGTGTGTTGATTAGTTAAAGTTTTCTAAGTGCAAAAAATGATACTTCCATTGAAACGAAAAGCCTTTATGATTGAGTCTTATTTTCGAAATAAACAGTTCTTAAATGAAGAATGTACCTTTGAAAATCAACTCCGCCTTTTCAGCATTTGTTGTAAATGGGGTAAGTAAATAAATATTAATTAAATTTATTTATGCTTAATTTTTTTTCTTGACCGCTAGTAAAGGTAAAAATTAAAAGGGGAGTTAGGTTTATTTGTTTACGTTCAAAATTACGTAGAACCTATCAAAGACATACGGGCTTGGTGTCAAATAATTTCAAAACACATTTGACCGGAATTTTTTCAAACACGGTATGAACCAGGCTGAAGCATTGGATTTTAGATGGCGCCACCACCACAGCGTTTTTTCCGTTCTTGTCGAAGTTTAAAATGTTATTGGGTGATTACAACCCATAAGGAACGATTAAAACCGATAACTGACGGTTAAAAACTTGTAAAACAGCCTTTTTGAGAAATTTGGGCCCATTTTTGACTGCCTGACATTGTTCATAGGACTGTCACGTTGAAGTGCAGAGCACAAGTGAACAATGATGATAAGCAACTAATAAACCACTGTAAGCAACATATTTTATTCTGAATTAAAAGAAACGATTAATCCGCTAATGAACAACAATCATTTTCAGCTGGTTGTCGACTGATGCAACCATCAACAACACCCAATGGCGACCCATCAGCAATATCTTAGAAAAGAACCGAGAGATGCCTAATAAAGACCGCCAATATTAATTACTACGCCTCGGGCTCTTTTGCCTTAAATTAAGATTTTTTTTAATAAAAGATTCCTAGTGTTTATTACCTGACACATTATTTCAAGCCGAGTAAAATAATAAATAACTTCACGGCCACGATTTCTCTTAAGGTGTTCCTGGAGTGAGTGCGCCGTGACAGCAGCCCCAGATATCTTAATAATGTAGTTTGGCAGGTAAATTGCGCATAACCAACTGGTCGCCCTGTAGATAGTACATAAACCATCGCTGTGAGATTAGCGTTCGCCTCCCATTTCGTCTTGTCATTAATCTCCAAACTCCAAGATGCCTTCCAGAGGGTTGCCGCAATGCACTGTTATTGTCACGGTTCACTTCGTTAGTTTAATTCCCTTTTAATTAGTTATAAAAATACTCATAATGAACAATATAATTTAGCCGTCAAATTAAATACGAAGTGTCTCATTTGAATAAGTCGTATTATAGAAACTTGCAAAGTGTTCAACACCCGCATCAGTGCGCTCGCAGTGTGGCAATGTGGGCCACTTTTCTCACTACCCCTGTGTTATTATAACGTAAGGTAATACGTTACGCCGTCACAGAAATCATTCGACGACCATATTGCCACTCCCATTGCGCAATTTTTTGGATGCTCGAATTCGCTATCAGTCAGGACTTCGGTTTGGCGAGTCACTCAACGTCCTGACTCTTTTGAAAGCCCCTAATTTTTCGAAACGTATGCATGGAATCAATATGGATAATTTTCACTCATTACAATCACACTTAAGAATAAAATGAAACTGTGAAAGAAAACATAAAGCGTTTCACTTAAAAAAATCGAGTTATGAAGGTTCGAACACGAGCAAGATCCAAGACGAAAATTTTCACAAATCCTTGAATCTCTCGTAATTCAAAAAGTCGAATGTAGCACCATTGCACTCGCATTGAACAAGAGAATATTATTCTCTATGTACATAGATATAATCAAAAATCTGAATTTCCCGTTAAAAATGCAGATCGAACTCCGCTTCGCGTCGTTCGATCAACTGCAATCGACGGGTGTAAAATATCTTACTTTGCGTACTTATTAGGTAAATAACTATCACTGCTTCATTACTCCTCCATCTTTTAATTAAAATCGCTGAGATTAGCGTTAGAGCCCTGGAGCGGAAGTCTCTAATAAGAATTCCAATACATTTAATTTATTATGTATTACCTATACATATTTCCCCGTAGAGAACCAAGCCTAATAGACAAGAAAATAGTTAGCCATTTTGTTTTATGCGAGTATCATTCCACGTCGGTCCATTAACTCTTGCCCAAAGAATCCTCAAAGATAATGAAGACATTAAAGTTTTATTGTTTCTCTCCAATCGCCATTTTGCACGGATCGCTTTTTCTTTGGAAATTTCAATTTATGAGTTGTAAACTTGAAGATTTCTTTTGCCTTTCCAACGGTCGTAAATTGTTTAATAAACTTTTACAGCGCGTCGCTAATTGGAAAATATTAATTAAATCTCGCCAAGACGTAATAATGGCGTATATGAACATGATGATGCAGTGATTGTCCCGAAACTTCCAAGAAATTCAGCCAGGATATACTAAGCATGGGAATAATCGTTGTGATTATTTTAGTTTTGCTTAAATGGAACCGTCCAAAAATTATAAACCGAAATCAATTTCCTTAATCCCTCCTGAAACTTAAATGAATGAAATAAGCTGTTTTAAAGTCCGCAGGACCGCATTATACGACCCAAAATTTACTACCTACAAGCCGCGGCTACCATAACAACATAATGATCGAAAAGACGCTACACAAAGGACTAAATTAAAAAATCTAGAAATTATCGGTAGGCCTAAATGGCCCCGTACGGGACCTTAAAACTCAATTCAGGTAAAGCGGCCATTAAAAAAGGATTAAAATTATTAAATTTCTTAATTTATTGACTTGTGCGTGCACCTGCCTTTGGGATCCGGCCGGACTTACAGGGGGAAACAAAAAAAAATGTAAATGCATTTCATGATTTTTCAGCAATGTCGAGTTGCCAGAGCCCCGAGAAAGGTGAGAATTAGTCCACCATGATGTGAACGAATGTAACAGTAGCGACAACAATAAAAGTTTACTCGAAAATTCACATTTCATTTATCATTACTACTTTTTAACTAAATTAGGATTTACACATTAGCGAAGAACCGGGAAGATACGCAAGGAAATCTATGGCCTTTGAAGGACAATAAAACTTTTTAAAAACGTCCCCTGTAATGAAAAATGCAGAAAATTATAATCCGAGCGAGCGCGTTTCATTTTCATAAAATGCAAACAAATCGAAAGGGAACATAACCAATCGGAAATGTTGCTCGTTACATATTTATGCGTAGAGTAATATGGTTACTCGGATTGATTTACTAAATCATTTGAGTAAAAATCGACTGATATAGAGTGGTTAGCGATATCAAATGAAAAGGATTGCATTCTCTGTGAGATATAATTTTAGAAAGTGTCATTAATAGTTAGTTAAGATCCATGTAATCAATACAAAGGAAGCTCGTCAAGAACCATAATTTCCATAAAACAATCGACTCCAACAAAATGCATTATCATTTTTTTGTAACTCTTTTGCTACTGGGATTATTTGTAATTCAACCCTAAAATTTTTTGCCAGTTTAGATCATGTTAGATTCATAAATTGATCTGAAAAATTCCCCTCCCTTCACTTCTATACTGCTAATTTCCTATCGACCAACTTGTTACGTAGTCTTTCCCAATCGGTGACTGCAAGTGAGCTGCCAGAAAGTAGGAAATTTAGGCACTAGTTAATTTAGGGTTATCGGCAAGTTTTAATTACTAGAATATTCCTAATTGCTTAAACCTGCTCGACCTAAGTGCTCAAATAAAGGACGTATTCACACTCATTCACGTGCTCGACATTAGTACTAGGTGTGAGTGATGTCTAACAAATTTGATGCTTCGATTGAGGGTATTCTTTTTGTAATATTACTGTAAAAACAGTTTTTCAAGAAATTTTCAGCATGAAGAAAAATTCCAACACCCAAACAAATACACCCGACAACTCAAGCTGATGGTTAGCCGTTAAAGCCGCGGTGCTCGTGTAATATTTCACAGCACATTAACCTGTCATAGCGTCTAATAACATAATATAATAACCTAATCTTCGCCTCGGTTTTGGTTCGAGGCGACCGAGGCGGTACCTTTTTTGTTCTCTTTGTTGAGGCATCTCGATGAGCCTCATTGGGAAATATTTTAATTATCTGATGGGTGTTATGTGGCCGAATTGTTTTGGATAATAGATTAACAACTGCTTCTCTCTTTTTTCGGATTATTTCACACTTTCGTCCAGTATATTGATTAATCATAAGTGCGAATCAAAACAAGAGTGCATGCGACTGCAAATTGAAATGCACACACGCGATCACGCTGCGTGATCCGTTCGGCTGTAAGGGGTGCCTTGTAAGTATTAATGGCCCGAGTTCCAAAGATTTATTCTTCAGAGACCGCATATCGCCTTGAGACTGAAACTGACCCCTTGAAGAATTGAATAACGACTAGAGAGTATGAATATTAGCACGTCAACATCTCAATCCACCCGAAAGAATCTTCTTAATTAACACAGTGACTGGTGGGTTTAGTGGGAATTAATTTTTTTTATTCGAAAAGTGATTGAACAAAGTGATGGCGTGTAGGAAAAAATTAATTAGTTTATCCGAGGTGATGGGCTACTTGTTTTTGGTCGGGGGTTGGGTGTAATTATTTTATAAAGTTGAAAGTGTAAATCGCAATATTTAATGGATGAGAATAAGCGCGTGGAAAATATACTGGCGAGCATAAAATTCGGGTCACTTTAGTATTTTCGAAATTTTTGCCTTCCTAACTTCCAAAAAAATAAAAAAGGATAGCCTCTATCGATTCTGAGGTTCTTTAACCTTGTTAAGGGTAAATGGTAAAAAAAACACGATCCTGTACCCAAATAACCGATGTATTGTACAGATGTCCATTACCCAAGCACTGTAACATTTTGATATTGAAGGTATTTTATCAATTTTTTTTTCATGGTAGAACCATGCAGAACCGCAAACATTTTCCCAATGATCCGAAATTTCATGGAGCAATGCCAGTATGCCAGCGAAAAATATCACTTCTCTTTCAATACATTTATATTTGAAAATTTCGAAGTGACCCGAATTTTATGCTCGTCAGTATATATGGGTAGGTTGGTGAAAACCGAACAACTCGTTCTCAAGTTCTAGAAGGATCGACGATCAAAGTTAAAACATTTTCGGAGTACTAGACACCTTTCTACCTTTGGGAAAATGCCGCATTGTAGAAAAAGCACATAAATTCAACTATGCGACCTCAGATTGAGAATTCAATTTTTTCCACCTCTTATTCTCCTATTGACTCAGGCCCGAAGTTAACCGAAATTATTTTCATAAAAATTCCTAAACAGCTTATCAATATTCTGTGGCAACCGGAAATGCTGCTTTCGCATTAGCGTGCTCTCTTATACTGGCTTACGTAGGCAACTCACAATACACCACTGATCCTCTGTGTAGGCGACGTTGCTAGAATTCTTAGAAGATTTATCCTAGTAAACTGCTTCGATCGGCCCGGAATACCTTGGCAAAAATACTCATTAAATTTAAATAAAAAATAAAATATTCTACCAATATTTTCATGCTTTATTCTTTTTGAATCGAAACTTCGGTTTTTCATTCGACTAAACCCAAAAATTGAACCACAAAAGTTTATATTTTTTAAATATTCCAAAGTGCAGAGGTTTTTTACTTTCCGAATTTTGAGCGCACATATCTAAAGGACCATGGAAATTTCTTGCCTTAAACTTGAGTTCAAGTTGTTCGTGTTGGTTAGCCCTATAAGTCTGCCTTTAGAGAGCTAAAAAAATTCCTTTCATTTCTGAGATATGGTAGTCACTTTGTCACTTATATTCGCAACATTGAAGGTGCCTCAAAATGATAGATTAGTAAAATCCCATGTCGAAGGTTTCAGGAATAGAGGTATCCAGGTTCAATATAGAATACTCTGTTCTTTCAAATTTCGCGCCTCAATATCTTGGAAACTGATGAAACAAATATCTTATGAAACAACTGAAATGATCTTTACAAACCTATCCTAAGCAGGTTGTAATATGTTTTTCACATCCTGAGATGTTGGAGTCACTTTACTGTCTTTTGCAGCTTTCAACGTGCCTTAAAATTAAAGTTTCTGAAAGTCCATTTTCAAGGTTCCAGGACCTCGATGGAAATACGTAGGATCTTCGCAGGATCTCTCTTATCAGTCCGTTAGATCGAGGAAAGGCATCGCATTAAAAGTTTTAAATTTTCGCTTGTTGGAATGGGATTGCCTAAGGGTAAGTTCCCTAGCCTCCCGCCCCTAATTCTTCATCGCAGTTTGATAGAAAATTATATCTCTACATTGAGATTTTCTTTATAGTTCGCTTTGAATTATTTGCAAGAAAAACGCTAACCAAACGTTTTCTTTATGGGGTAGAGATTGCTGTATTTAACTGCTGGCGCTATTAAAGAGCGTCGATAAAAAGCGACCAATATTATACGGGGTGTCTGGAAATAACATTGAAATATTTTGGAGAGTGATTCTAGAAGTTAAAAAAATAAAAACATTCTGGGACACATACCTCAAAAATTGCGTCTTAGAGGGGCTGGAACTCTTAAAAGAGGGACCTCTGAAAATTGATTTTTCACCACGTTTTCGAGGATACATTGCGATGAACAAAGGCGATTTTCAATACTCGTTGTAAATGAGTGATAAATCCTGAATAACATTAGTTTTGTTATTACTAGTTAAGGAAAAAAATGTCGTAACAAGGTGCCTAATACGTTTATTAAGATGCATTTCGATGCCCATGGAATCGTGTAACAACTCATAAAAATGAATTCTTTTGGAAAACCATTTATCCCGACAAATTGAAATTAGAGGACCTTTTTTTTACAAATATTTACGATTCAGTAATTTCAGTTCAAAAATGTAGAAATATCACAAAGAGTTAGAGCAACCTTTACGTATGTGACGTACCTGACTAAAATGTGCAATTATTAACACAAACAAGTTCCATTCCAACTTATTAAAGCATACCGAATTTCATAATTTCAGCCCAAATAGTTTCGAAAATATTGCGAAAAAAACATCTTCAGAGTTATCCCTTTAAGAGGCTCAAGCCGCTTTAAGAAACAGTTTTTGCGGTATGTTTATAAGAACTTTTTTTATTATTTTAATTTCGAAAATCACGTCCCGAAATATTTCGATGTTATTTTCAAACACCCCGTGTATTAGCGGTAATGATTAAATGATTTATTTTACTTGTAAGTAATTACCAGAATCAATCGCTATTATAAACCGGTAATTTATAATACATCCTTTATTCAATTAATGATTTATTGTTCTTCCCAGCTCCACCTCAGTATAGATAATCAAACCTTTGCACTCCGCACACTAAATGTCAATGAAGAGAAAATTTATAGCCGTTAATTCAATCATAAACAATTTATGGCACCATGAGTAATAGAAAATCTAAAACATCCATCATCGAGAGGTGAATGTCAGAGCTTGAAAACCAAAGAATTCGATGTATTTATCGCAACTAGATGTTTATGCTAATGCAGCCCGAAATGTTTGTAGGCCGGCTAATAAAGTCGTCTTCAGGTGTGTCCGATCCGAAAAGGCCCAATGCGGCCGCAGCCCCCAGGGGGCCGACACTTCGACGGTGTAAATCACACCAGGGTTACCACCTGGTGCTCTTTGCGCCCCCTGCGAGGAGCCCCATTTTACCAATTTAGTATAGTGGGTGAAGGCTGATTTGAAATATCACTGTCTGAGGAAGAGTGCACTAAAGGTGAAGCGAAATAGGAAACATTCGGAAGATTATCAGCTCGGAACCCAGTCCGCCAGAAACGGAGATGAGGCAGAAATTGTCAATGTCATGACAACTTTAGTCGGAGGATAGCTTCTCGTGGTTAACGTTCTGGAATCGAGAATCAAGATTTCGTAATTAATAGTGTCACAAAGGGTCAGTGAAGCAGGAAAATCCAGGGACCTCCATCACCTGCCCGTGAGCACATTAACGTTCGCTAACAAGCGATTAGCAATAATTTAATAGATCTGCGATTAGCGGGACGTCTCTCGAACTTATCTCTCCTATTATAATGAACACGTACGTTATTCAGTTTCACACCAGACTGTCTGTAAATGTAGGTTTATTATAAAAGCCTAAACAAAATCGTGAAGAAGATAGAATCGGGCGCGGCTTTCGCTAAAGCCCCGTCCCAACAGTATTGAAAACCGTTATCGGGGCAGCGCATCGGGGCCCCTTTAAAAAGCCGGTGTTAATTTTAGCCCCTTTATCTCGCACAACAAGTGTTTTCGGCCTCGCTGCCTCGGAAATTATAATTAAAATTTTTTGAAAGATTTATCTCCGTGGAAAAAATTGCATGGTAAACATGTTTTCGATGATTTATGGTAAAGCACGCCTTTAGGTTATTTCTAGCGGTTTTTTGGTCAGCTCACTTCGGACTGACCACTGGAGTGCGGAGTCGAGGAATCGCAATTTCATAAAGATTTTATTTAACAGCTGTTTGAAAATGCGCGGAAATGGCTAAAGGCAGAGTGATCCCGTATCTTGGAAACCAGAAGAGATATCGACACCCTGTTTCCGAAAGCTTAGAGCGTAGAGCTTATCGGGACAATAAATTTTATGTATTTTTTGAGAGAAACGCGTGCTCCAATTCTCCAAATACCGACAACCAACGCTGAGAAAATGGCAATGAACAGGTACGTGAACAACTTAGAAATTTTTCTGAAAATCCTTTTGGAATCATTGATCTAGATCGAACAACTTAATCCCACATTCAAATCCTCAATCAACGGATGTGCTATAAAGAAATTCCTCTTATTTTTCTGATTCTGATTTTCCTCCACAAGACCCTTTTGCTGGAATTATAAACTCTGCTGTTTCCATTCCTCATGCGCTGTCATATGTTTTTCTCCGTTTGGTTCAGGCCAACTCTAACCAATTCTAACCTTTTTATACATTTTGGGAAACGCTCGTTTACGCATACTAAATCCTTCGTGGTAAGATCCTGTTCAATCTGGTAGGATAAGATTCACAGGTTATTGCAGAATACCAACGAAAATCTCCTTTCCTCTCTTCATCCAGTTGTTCACTCGGAACCGTCATCGAGTATTACTTCGGGTGGACCAAGCCTAACTTGGATTAACGTGACCTAACTTGGTCAAAAAAGTTCCAGCACTTGTGATTGTCAAAAACTGGTTCATAAAATTCTTGATTAAACTAAATTGATCTCACTGAGAAGATCCGGCATTTCTGTCTAACTCGAACCGACATGTGGGAAAATGAAAAAAAATTAATGTTAGAATAATGTCTATATATTCGTCAGATCGTTTGATTCCATGGATTCCATGCCTTGAGCCTAAGTTGACACTATATTAATTTAGTTGATTTTAAAGCCAAATAAAGCTGACAAAAATTAATGTTTAACAAATGTTAGAAAATTAATAATTGTCAACAAAACGTAGAAAATGTTGAGAAAAACACCACAAATGCGTTATAATATCTACATATAAATAAAATTATCGTAATGCTCAATAAAACCAAGTTTACAAGATTAGCATACGTTTATGGTATAAAGCTAATGGAGAGATTACTTTGATAAATTTTTCGGGTCAATACAACAGACGCTGAGCAACGCAATCGCGCGATAACGTAAACAATTTTTACCCTCGATAAAGTAAACAGTTTTTGACGACACACAAATTAAAGACACTGAGAATAGAAAAGGCCAAATATCCACACTCGTTTGAAAAATTTAATATTCCTGCTGATTATAGCAGTTAAAAACCACTTGGATGACCAGCAGTATATTCCTCCAATAGTTATTCAAGCGCCTTATCCCTGAGATTTGACGATGAATTTGTAATCATAAATGCTCTACATATTCATAATTTGAGGATTATTTGATTTGTAGATGAAAAATTTACTGAAAAAATAGAAACTTCCAAAAAAAGTGTTGCTCCTATTACATAATGTATCAAGTCATCCTCTAAAGCAACAACCGAAGAGCAAGGATGAGTCAATTGTTGTTATATACATACCGTCCCACGTAATTCCATTAACTCGACCCATGGACTAGAACGTAATAAGCCTCACCAAACGATACTATCAAAAATTTCCAGTTTCGTCAGTCTTATCATATTTAGAATCCCGAAAAAGTATCTGAAGCTTTGAAACTAGTAACATTACGAGAAGCTGTTTGAAATTTACATATGGCTTGAAACGCAGTTAATTAGCAAACTATTCAACAACATTGGAACAATCTCTGTCGTGCAAATGATCAAGATGAAGATGATGTTCCCTTAATCATAATTAGTGAACAATTGCTATCCAGTGCTGATGTTCCTGTCAGTATGTCATTGAATGTTCTTGATTTGTTGAAAATAGTGAATCCCAACATTGCTTGCATTCCAGCAGATATTGACTCATGGAACGAAGATAAACAGACGAATAATGTTAATAAGGAGGAAGATATGGACAGTGAAGATGATGAGGACGTTCCCATTGAAGTTAAGAATGTAGCGACTCAGGCATAAGCTATACAAGTTTTTGACAAAATTTTAGATTGAATTGAAAAAAAATAAGTACGTATCACACATGAACCGTTTAGTTCTTCGCAAATTACGGGCACAGGTATTGAACGACAATGCTGAGCTCTAATTTACGTGAACTAAAATTATAGATAATTTTTCTTATAATTAGAAATACTTAGCACTATTAAAAAATTTATTTATATTGTTATATATATGTACTAAACGTTTCTTCAATAAATCGTTTATTATTTAAATCATACTCGCTAATGTAAACATTTCGATAATATAAATCACGTTTGATTTGAAATGCTTTACATTATCGAGTGGCTGCTATGTATCCACAAATTTTCGAGATATCGACGATCACAATTTGGAAAATGGCAAAAACCAGGTACCTCTCAACCGAAATTTCAAAATTTATGAAATTCAATTTTTTGAGAACTTCATAACCAACGCACCAAAACCTCAGTTAAGGTTCTGGTGCCTTGGAAATACAGGTTGACTCTTTGAACGTCAAGTTGAAGGACAGTTTCAAAATAGCCAAAATAAGAGAGTCTAGACAACCAAAAGAAATATGAGAATCTGATCCGTGTTGGCTTACCGAGCTTACCGACCACTTTGAAAAAGGGCAAACCGGATGTACATTTTGATTAGTATCTAAAATTGCCATTTTTATGGATTTAATTGCGTCGGTATTCATTCGAAAATCGCATGTTTGCGCCTATTTATTTGAATGGCCTTCACAATAAAAACATGGGCCTGTACTTAGCTTGGTGCGATTTGTACGTCCATCCAACACGCCAATGGCTTAATCCACCTAATGCGGTCTTGTCTCCTTCGCGGCCGATGTTGTTCCATCAATCATTGAGCATAGAGAGGTGTAAATTACGGCATCATTAATAAATCAGTCAGAACTATAACTTAATATAAATAAAAAGCCAGAGGCGGATTTCTAAACGACTTTGAAAGGAATTTTTAGGTCAGGTAAATGTTTCACTTCCATAAAAGGATATTTACATAATTCAAACTAAATTTCTTCAAAAAAATCATTAAATTGAATACGATAAAAAACCGAAGATTGGAGAATTTTCCGTAAGGCTACTACGGCTCTGTGCCCGAAAACAGAAATTCTGTCTTGGGAGTGACTAAATTGGTCCCTGGTTGCTCGAGAAATCGGTGCCCACTGGTAATCGTCTTAATGTTAACATCATTTTTCAGGTGTCCGAAGTCTTGTTCCTATTTGTCTTGTTTCAGGTCGTTTCGATTACGTGTGGGGTTCAATTTTTATCCTCGCTACTCAGGAAGTAATTTTAACTTTCTACCTAAGTTAAACAACCATAAGAGTAATCTGAAACATGAAATTTGCGGTTAAACACCTTCAGAGGAAAACACAAAAGAAGCACAATTAATTACCCCTTAGTCCGAAACAGATGTAATTACTTATTAATCTGATTGGAACCTTATCGGATCGACCGTGGTCGCCTGCGGCTCTCTAATCGATCGGTATCACTTACACGGCTCGATTCTATTAATTCCAGACTTATTGAGCCGATAAATTATGTTTTTTTACGGAGACAGAACCAAAAGATCCAAGAATATAATAGTAGAGAAACAATTCTTGACATAAAGGTGAAGGAGAGTTGTCCTATCATACAGCAGTACCATCTCTAAAAAAATTTTTATATTACAATTGTCAAGAAAATAACGTTTCGGTGAAAGATCTTTTAAATTTTGAAAATCGGAAGAAATAACTGTAATAATGAGAAAACACCTTCAAGATTTAAAAACAAAAAATTCACCGAAAGTTTTTGATCTATTATATCAAATTTTTATATTTTGAAATATCATCTGAATAGAACTTAAGATATCTTTAAGCGTCCCCGGTAACACAGACCTGATCCTATTAGCTAGATAAGATACAAGGTATTAATATGACCGTATTGTGCCCATATTCGTGTGGGTATACAAGAGATGTCAAGAACTCTCAGCTGGGGCCGATTGTTGTCGATAAGAACTGTTTTGTGCGGTGTCTCTATCAGGGTTATGTAAGGTGAATTGTTATGTTATATCACAATTATTATTGTTATATTGTGTGGGAAGATATTTTGACATGGGAAAGAAATCCATTGACGGGTGGATTTGCCAAATTTCGTGATTCACAGTGATTGTTTTTGTTTTGAAATCAGATTTCGGCAATTGCATTAATTTCCATTGCAAATTTTTCGGCAATTCGATTGTTCAAATATCCGACAATCAAAATAATTCAATTCCTTTTCTACAGAGGTAATTAAAGTTTTGCAGCCTCTCACGACGGTAAATGGCGTTTAAATGAGCCCTGCTTTCGCCTTATTATTAATAAAAGATTTAAAGATATAAACTTATCTTTAATATTAATCCCCGGTATATGTCTCAAGTTTTTCGCGCCGCAGCAGTACCACAAGCTAGTTGGAAACGTGATCCCGCTCTTAGCTTATTGTATGGTAGGGGATATTAATTTAAACGGCTTCCCTTTTAGATACTAAATTACGTTAATGTAGTTTTTGATTAAACGTGAAATCAACAATTGACTATTTAAAATTAAAATTCTGGCTCTTTGGTAATTAATATGTGATCTCATCTGCTGATGGGAGCGAACTTTAATAAAAAGACTGTGATCATTATTCCTGGCGGAACGATCACAAAAGAAACCTTTGCTAATATTTTAAAAGGCATATCGCTTTCACATTATCCTCAAATAAGCAATATAACAGCTCCGCTCCAATCGGCCAATGGCCATTAAACGAAATTGTTATTGTGACATATTGCAATACAATATCCATTACTCTTTATCCATACAACTTAATTAACCCCGCGAAGCGGCCCGGGCAATAATATCTCACCTTTCTACCAATTACTTGCGAGAATCGAGAAGAACGAGAGGAAGAAAAGGAAGCGTCAAGCGCACACCATTACAGAACGCCCCGTCTTTGTTTCGCGCTCGTTCTTCTTTCTTCGTCACCTTTATCTTCCGTGGGAGGTGGGCGGATCTGGTACTCTGCGAGAGATGTTTCATGGGCGGGGCTGCACGCTATATTTCAAACTTCAATTTGACTCCAACGATGAAGAAAAGTGATTTCAGATTGTCTTTAGGCTTTCGCTTGTTAGGAGGATAAATTTTCTTCACTAGATCAATACCCTTTGTTCTGCATTAATTTCTTCGTTTCTAACCTGACACCCTTCGTTTGTTATTTCTAGTTGAGCTTAAAGTTAAATAAAACCAAAACTAATTATAGTTATTGCGAACTTTCTGGACAGAATAGTGAATGAATTTGGGCGTGAAAGTCTGTAACTTAACAAATTTCTCAGACCATCTCCTGCAATATGGGCATATGTCTGAGTAAATTAACCAAATATCATGAGGCCGTTTATTCATACGTTAACGTCTGAAAATCGCACTAATTCTAAAATAATAGTATCTCTTTTGGATAATACATATCTAATTTAATAGCAAGAAATTCGTACAGAAAAGTTAAAAAAAATAATCTTCGAAATGAAAACAACATACAGTCTAGATATGGAACATTTAGTAATGTTAATAAGACAAATATGGGGTATATAAGCAACATAGGCATTATCGGTTGGCCTTGTACTCGTATCATAAATCACAAGAGCAACTATCGGAAAGCGCTAATTATTAGTTAATATTAATGAGCCGATTCGGTTAATTAGAAAGAGACGATAAATCGTGCTAAAGTGACAGTTACCAATAAACCAGAAACAAATTATATGCTCCCCACATACATTGTAGAGTCATAGATGTAACTTGATTAAGTAGGGAAAACATTTGTATACATACATATAAATATATATATACATACCTAATCCTAAGTTTCGCATAAAGCTGCTTAAAACAAAACCTGCCGTTTTAATCAATGAAGCAAGTGTATATAGAAACATAGAGCATAGTATTTATTGTCTAATGAAGTTTGATTAAGATCAACAGTTTAAAAAAATATATGATTTTAAGTTTTGTCGTTTTTTAAATAAAAACCTAATTTACATTCTTAATAAGCTTTCATGGGTCTGAATTGGACACCCATGAAAACCAATAAATGTTGTCTTCCCCATCATTAACCGCCGTAAAAATGATAATAATCCCATCACTCTCTCTCCCTCCCAATGAAGCAATCAATTCTATGTGAATAACCAGAATATCATACAGTCTTTCGTTGGAGGGTCGTCGAAGTTTACGATTGATATATTTACATAATTGGGTAATCGCCAAGTAATTACTCAAGTTTTACGATTCTTTTTTCCGAATTCGTGAGTAACTGCAAGAAAGACGAATGAATAATAAATATTCAGAGTCCGTTACAAAATAATTTGCTTAATAATTACTTAATTAAAAGAACTATATTTCGAAGAATGGCAGTATTTTATATATTATCATTCATAATGGATTTATTAACGTTTCTGAATAATTTTATAGTGATGCCTCAAAAATTGTTTTTTCTCATACATGGTTTTGATTTTCTCAGAGATAGTGTCGACATCTATTTTCAGCACTATCAACAGATAGTATCATTTTCGTAGTAACCACAGAGTTTGATAATAGTCTAGTAGATGGCAGACCTTTTCATACTCCGTCTCTTTTCAACACCGTCAGATGATATACAACAAAGACAAGTAAACTCAGATACTATTAGCAAATACTCAAATACGCTTTTCTCTTTTCAACAGCCTCAATTCACTAACAACCAACAGAGACAAAACAGCGAAGAACGGGGCAGTACTAAAAAGGGGTTCGCAATGTAAGACAAAGACAGAGCAACCATGTTTCGCAGGTGGGAAATGCTGGTGGTACCGTTTCAAACTCGGTGAACCAAAGCGGTACTCCACGCACTGTTGCCGTTTTTCTTTCAAAACAACTAAGTTTAAGAAGTTACTCCACATTATTATCGAATTTTTTTGAGCCATTTTCCTTATCATGACATGCAACACAAGCACTCAGATTCTCGACGCTACGTTGGAACGTCACCAATTCTATTGATAAAACTGAAATTAATGCATTGATAATAACGGATCAATACGGGAAAAATATGACAACACAGCAGCAAGGAAACAAACTAATTGTTTCAGCAGATGATAGTAGGTTCGCGGTATGGCAGGTGAGTGATCAGAACCTGTATCGATGAAACTTTTATCCGATTATCGGTAATCCCAAAGAACAATAAACAATTTCCGATAAGTTGTTTTATTCAACCGGTCGACAGAAAAGAAGATTAGTGGGCTAATACTGATTTCGGAGTGTTTTTCAGCTAGAAATCACAACGTAAAAGGTGGTTAGTTATAGAAGAAAAGAAGTGAGAACCTGATGACCTAGAAAAATAAGAAATACAAAAATGACAACTGATAGATTTCACAAGTTCGTAAGAGTTTTTTTTATCTGTAAAATATACGATGTTCTGGAAAGTGACTGAAAAATTCAGTCACAGAAAGCCAGATTTTTTTAGTAATAGTTTAAAGTTTTCTCGAATTAGCGATGCCATCGAATGTGAAGGAAAATTGTTATAATGTATGTGACTATTCAAACATAAAAAGATAAGATACAGATACACACAAGTACCAGTGAAGTTATAGGTAATATTAACTGGTACCACGTTCTTGAAATTCGCAAGATTTATTGTAATGAGATCAGTAGCAAATATTCCAAAATTCCATTAAATTTTATCAGAATCCTTGATAAGATATCAAAGAGATTTTTATGTAAATAATAGGAGGATTAAACAACAAAATCAGAACTTGAGGTTTTTCAATTACATGGGTGTTTCAAAAATATTAGAGGAGACAGTGATTTCACTAGGCATGACGAAAGGGTATATACGGTTGATTAAAACAGCTTTTAAATTTAACAATATAATCGAATTGGTATATTGTTTTTTCGCAGTAAAGAAAGTTAATCACAAAAAATTTTTCATAGATTAGAAATTTCATTTGTGAATAATGCATGTTTCTATAAGACTAAAATGGTTCTATTTAATCATTGTGCAATGTCAATCGCCGAAACTTTACAAAAAATCTCGTAAACGAAACCATATTGAAGAAAATCGCAATTTAGGGAAAAGTCAAGCACAATCATCGCTCACCATGTTATCAAGAAAATTGCACATGCTTGGAAACAAAATGTATTGATAAATATAATTTTATACCAACGGAAACTCCACTTATCGTCATAAACACCTTCAGAGGTTATACAAACAACTCAATGAATGCTGAAAAAATTGATTACTGACTACACAATAACGAAATGCGTAACCATTTGTTAAGGCTGATTTGGCAAGGAACCAATAAATACTTTCAATTTTAGCGGCATTCAAATTGAATTTATCGCTGATTGATTAAAAACATCAATCAATGCAGTAACAATTATTATAGAATTCTCCACGAATTGAATAGGGAAAACGTTTTTAAAACACTTGGAAAAGGCTTAAAATTATTTAAAACCCCATTAGGGAATATTACTCAGATACGCGTTGCAGTAGAGGGCGCATATTTCGGCTATTGAAGACAAATTTAAATAGATGGCGCGACAAAAAAGGTGTGTAATTGAAATAACCGATAAACTTCTTTCGCCGCATTGTCAAGATATTCTTGTAGGTTTCGCCTTTTTTTCTATTACTGCATCGTTAACTTTATCCCACGTTCAATATTTATATTAAAGTATTAAAGCATTCTTTAATTTAAAAAGGATCTTCATTCATACAGAGCCGCCAAAGATGGAATAATCGACATCCTAAAAGAAGCCACCAGCAGAGACTGTAATGGACGAGACGAACAGGGTATGACTCCCACCCTGTATGCGGCATTCCATGGTCATCTAGAACCTCTCAGACTTCTGTGCGGTCGAGGGTAATATCACCATAACTTATTCTGAACAGATCACTAAAAAACCCTACAATAGGGGTGATCCAGACAAAGCAGATCTCTTCGGAAATACAGCTCTCCACCTGGCAGCCATCCAAGGTCACATGCGAATCGTCACCTTTCTGGTGAATTTCGGCGCTAATGTATTTAATACGAATATCGATGGGAGGACCCCGCAAGAGGTAGCAGGAATGAACAGCAGCGAGGATATTCTTAGGTTTCTCGACGGGGTCACTGCCAAATTGGAGGCTGGAGATAAGAAGAAGGTGAAAGCCATGAAGGAAAAGGCGAAGGAGAATGCCAAAAAAATTGCCAAAGTAAGCTGTATACATGTATATTCTTTGATATTATAAGCGATTTTTAGAATTATAACAAACATAAAGCAAAAATGGAGCACACACATGAAAAGATGGAGAAACGGCAAACCAAAGATTATAGGCCTTCAATGATAAACACTATTAAAAGCAGGCTGAAGAGTGGGTCAATGTCTAACCTCTCCAATATGCCTCCAGACAGACGAAATACCTTCAGTAACTTGGTCAGTGGAGGAACCGTTAAGGGCTCAAAAACCATGGGAACTGTGCAAAGAAGAATTATAGCTAACAGAAACAATAGGCTTGGGAGTCAAAACGAGGACGATTTTAAAGTAACAAAAATGTATCACTTATCTTCAAAACAACAACTTTTTCTTCTCTAGATTTCAACCATTGAGAACGGTAAAGCTTCAGTGTCGAAATTAACAGGGATTAGACGAGACTCAGAGGTAATATTCGGTGGAACATTGCAACGATCAGCATTTGAACCGCATCAGAGGGGACGCCTGGATGGATTATTTAATGAGGCTGAACAGGTGGACAACAACCCTCCTCCCCCTCCAAGCAATGGGTTGTCTAGGAGTGTATCACAGCCAGATTTTTTGGCTGAACTACAAAATAATGCTGACAAACCTCTTCAGGAACCCTCTAGCATTTTCATTCGACCTGGAATGGGTAGTATTGTAATCAGGTTAGTTCAATCAGTTAGTGTCCAAACATTACTTAGAAAATTGTGAATTAATTTGGGAATTTATTTAGGAAAAGTTTAAACTCTTTTGGCTCATTTTATCAAAATGCTAGTCGCCCTGAAGAGAGTTCTATAGATTCAGGGGAAAGTTACACCCACAGGGCTATGACAGATGATGAGCTATCAGGTAATAAGGTTTAAAAAAATATTAATAGAGATTTTATTGGTAAAAATATCAGATGCAGAATCCGAAGAAGAGGAAGACAGTCCCAATGCGCCTTTAGAGCGCTTCCTCACAGCCTTTGGATTATGCGATTACGTGCCTCGGTTCGAGGAGCAAAAAATTGACCTTGAAACTTTGCTCATTTTGACTGAAAACGACCTGAAGAGCCTCAACTTGCCAATAGGACCTCATAGGAAATTGGTCAATGCGATTAACGAGAGAAAGGCAGCGTTAGAGAATCCGGGTGAAGTTACTGACAGTGCTCTCTGAATGTCCTAGCTTATTGTTGACGTAATAAATGTTTAAAATTTGTAATTAAATGTAGAGCGTGAAAATACATCTGTTATTTATGTGTTTAATGTATTTTTATATTTATTAAACTTATCAGCCTAAAATACCCAAATTCTGTCAAATATTTTGACATGTTTTATCGAAAATGTTTAAGATCATAAAGCAGAAATGTATGTTTATAAATTTATATAAAATATCTGCCTAATCTGAAAAAATTACCTAAATATATTCATACTGATTTCTGTGGTTGGAAGCACTCCATTGAAACTTTGCAGTTGAGATTTAAATAATGCAACAAAAAAAGAAAGAATTTTGTTGTTATTGAAACAATTATTAAGGGAAAAATATCAAAGAAAACTGGGTGAGGTTTAAACTAGTTATGAGCAGCAATTGTCTGAAAGTAAATGCAAAAATCATAATATGACCTGCAAAAAAAACAGATATACTCAAATTATCAGGAATTCAAATTTTATTATTTTCCCAAACAAAATTTTACTTTCTAAAGAATTGTAGTGTACATAATAATTTTATAATTTCTAAAAAATATTTTGTACAATAAGTGATATATTCTTTTTAAATAACTTAATATTGAACTAATGCTATGACAAGAAACTTTGTGTAATGACACAATACGTTTCTACAATAGAAACAGTTTGCCATAGGTCTGAATAATATTACTTGAAACGGATTATACTTTTGATGCAAGAACTTAAACTTAAAAAAATATATCTTAGAGAGAAAGCTAAAACTCTAATAATAACAGGAATTTTACAATGGTTCACCTTCAAGAAGTTTTCCGAAACTTTTTGTTTCTCTGTTTTTTGGTTTTAAACTTGTTGCTAATGGTATCTGCAGCAGCAGAATACTCCATGGCCATTTGCTCGTCAGTTATATCTTTTTCCTGCTTCTTATTGGCTTCTGCCACGGCTTTATTATAATCACTCTCCATCAATTTCTCAACGTCAGGATTCATACCACCAAAGGATAATCTCCCATCAATGAGGCCCTTACAGATAGTAATGCTAGTTTCCCGGAATATAATGTTACCGTTTTTCCTCATTTCATCAGTGATTTCATTAGAATACATGGCTTGACTTTCTGCATCTTCATTCTCTTTGAGCACCTTCTCCTTGGTTCTTTTCATAAATTTCATTTCAAGGATTGAATTTGAAAGCTTAATTTTTCTGTCTTTATCCATTTTTCGAATTAATCTGCTTATGTCTTCTTTTTAAATTTAATTTTAAGCAAACCTTGTTAAAAAAATTTCCGTTTCTAATACTTTGTGGATTTATTTTGGTTTTTAAAGTTTTGTGTATATGTGAGGTTAGAAAATGATGTTTAAACGTGTTGTTTGCATAGAACATTTTCCGTCCCACTTAATGTTTATTTAAAGGACAAGGACAGAATGAGCCTCTACAAAGTTCTTAAAGCATCTTAGATCATATTTATTATATACTAATCAAGAACGTTATTAATGGTACATCATTAACTCTGTAATTTATACTAATTTTTTTTTATCATTAATTACAACTATAAACACAAAAAGCAGAGCTAATAACTTAAACTAGACAAAGTAGTACACAAAAATTTGAAAGTTTTGAATTCTTTGAAAATAAGATACATTAAAATGTTCGTGACCCATAAAAAAAAAATTCAAAAATGAAGACGTTGGATGACATCAAAATTCTGTACCTAATAGAAGGGCCACAATATTAAATAAAAGAATAGTGGATGACTTAATAATTGGGAAGCATTATTTTACTTTAGAAGATATTACGTACTACCGAAGAAACTAGACATATCAGGTGAAAATGTAATTTGTACTTATTACACAGCCAACATATTGTGATAATGATACAAACATGTATTTTCCTAGCGTATAGAAAGTTAATCAAACTAAGATGTATATTCGTTATCCCAATTTTCATACTCCAAATTCCAATACCTAATGTTTTGTAAATTGGCTTCGTGCATCAACTCTTCCGATTCCTTAAGTTTTTCTTCTGGAAAATCTGGTTTGCAAGGACAATTTGGCAAATGTTTTTCCAAAATTTCATTTGATCTACAAAAAAAATTAAAAATTGCATAAAAACTGATACTGACAAGTAAAAGGGAAATACATACAGTACCGAGCAAAAGTGGAGAAACATTTAAATTTTTGTAATATTTTAAATAAGTATTAAAAATAAAAACATATTTTATTTTTTTAAATAAGTACTAGATAAATGTAACTTAAAAGTAAAACAAAAGAATTTTTCCTACTCACAATAACATTATACTGAGTGATATTTGAAAAAACGACGAGCAAAAGTAAAGAAACATTATGAAGAAAAATAGTTAACTATAAAACTAGTTAATATTTAGTAGAGTAGCCTTTATTTTTGATAACCTCTAAACATCTTCTCATGGAACCAATAAGTTTCTCAATAGTTTCCTTCGGTACAGTGTTCCAAGCTTTTTAATGGCCTCAAAGAGTTCAGCACTATTTTTGAATTTTTCAGGATGTTGGACGCGGATTTTCTGATCAATTAAATCCCATAAGTTTTCTATGGAGTTCAAATCGGGGCTCTGTGCCGGCCACTTCATGACTGTAACTCCTTCGTCTTCAAAAAATTTTTTTACAATTTTTACCGTAGCTTCGGACCATTATCGTGTTGAAAACACCAACGTAAAGGCATATTGTCTTCTGCATACGGCAGCATTGTGTCAGCTAAAATCTCCAAGTATTTGTATCGATCCATGATTCCGTTAATTTTGATAATAGGTCTCATTTCCCAACCAGAAAAACACCCCCATATTTGAACATTTCCTCCACCGTGCTTAATGGTGCCCAAAGTATACTTCGGATCGAAACGTTTGTTAGCAGGACGTCTCACCCATAAAATACCATCCGAGGAATGCAAATTAAATTTACTTTCATCGGAAAATAATATGATATTCCACTTTGATTGGGACCAGTTTAAATGATCATGTGCAAATTGGTCCGATTTTTCTTTGAAATAAAAGGTTTTTTAGAAGGCTTTCTTGCCGGAAGGCCACCCTCCTTCAGACGTCTTCGAATTGTGTGAACACCAACATCAATATCGTCTAGTTCCGATTTAATACGTACTGCGGTAAGAAATGGACTTTGCTTTACACGATTTATAATTTTCTTATCAGTCTTGGGTGTTGTTTTTCTTGGTCTTCCAGTTTTTGGTGGACTTAATAGAGATTTTCGTAGACGATACAACTTAAGAGTTTTAGATATAACCGATCGATTTAAGTTCAACTGCTCGGCAATGGTCTTTTGTTTTATACCGGCCTGGAACTTTGATATTATTAATTGTTTTATATCTAACGACAAATTAACACCTTTGGGCATTGTCACAATATTTACTTTTCGGCAATAACACTGAAAAATCAACTGGTCACTTTAGCACCTAAAGATTAAAAGGGAATTTCAAATTTGTTTCTTTACTTTTGCTCGTCGCCAAATTGAAAAAAAAAAACAATCTATTTGCTTTTTGGTGCTGGTAGTAAACAACCATCGTAGTCATATTTGGAAAATAAATAATAAGAATATATTTTTTATAATTCAATAAACAGTTTCTCCACTTTTGCTTGGTACTGTATATGAATTGATGGAAGAGGTAATAACAAAAACTGCCATTGGTATTCGCATATGTTTCAAGAATTAACCACTCAGATTCTGCCTGAATTGTGAAATTACTGTAGTACTACCAACTACATGAAGTGAGTAAATTTATTGGGACATATCTTTTCAATGCCATGACGCAATAGAATTGATTGTCACAAATACACCATTAATTTGAGTACAAGTGAAATCTAAACATTCCACCAGTTTTATCAGGATTTCTCAGTAATACCTATCAGATGTTGACATTGAATGTCGGAGGTGACAGAGGTCAGTCTGTAGACCAGCTACAATTTTGATACTATTTCATTCGAACGATATCACATACAAAAAATCATGATATCACATACAAAAAATCACGTAACTAATTATTTAAAATGTGTACCGGATCTTCCAATTTCCTTAATTAAGACAAGTGCAATTGCAAATATCACTATGGTAAAAGATAGCTATTTCAAATTCCCCTTCAACATAACTCTATTATCATGTCAGATATCGGAAAAGTGGCATTATGAAATGCATTTATTCTTAATTTTTTTACACTGTCGCTGCAACATTGGCATGTAACATGAGAAATTTAACTTTCTTTTTGAGAAGTCAATTCTTTTGAGGATTTTCACATTAACTATTACTCAACATGCTCAGTACTTGAAGACTTATAATAAAACCTTTAGCTTATGGATTCTTTTTGATTGGTTGAGGAGATACAAATTCTAGTAGTCCGCTTTAAGAAATAAAACAGTTTTAGAAGAAAAAAACAATTTCAGAAAATATTGGATTTTTTAAAACATTTCTCGAACCAGTCAGAATTTTCTAAAGTTTAAAGAATTGTTTAGTCACATGTTAAAAATATACAAGTTTAGCTCTATTTTACTATCTTCACATCTATAATAGATTTCAAAATTCCAATGGAAAACAGTGAATTTGAATAACACTGTATACAAATGTTTGATTTACAAATGAATGAAGAAGAAAAATTTAAACTTCATTTCGTATTTAGTCACATATTTGCACGCCGAGAATAAGTTAAACTGAAATAGAAATCTTACCTGAAAAAATGCATTGCATTATACGGACATGAAACATAAGTAGGATAATTTTTCCTACAACGTATGATGTGACGCTGCAATGAACTTTCACACATCTTGTGTTGGAAATTAAAGGGGCAAGTAGCCAACTCTTCCCTTCCAAATTTGACTATAGGAAGATATGGGAATGACCTGCGAAATTATGATAATATATTCAATTGTACAGTTCTTACTAACTCTCTTTTAAAAGAAAAGAAAATTAATTTGGACTCTCAGAAAAATGTGCTGAATACCAGTCAGGCCTTGCATATATTTCTAACTTTATATGATGATTGGCAAGTGATGTTTTTTTCTAATGAAACATATCTATTATTAATCACAATTTGGCTTACAAAAGAAAAGTAGTCTTGACTGTCTATTAGTAATAAGGAAATCTACGATATCAATCCAAAGGGCCAAGATACTTGTTTTCACTTACATTTTAATTATGGGGAAATAAGTTTATAGAAGAACTTATAAA
Source organism: Euwallacea fornicatus (assembly GCF_040115645.1). Lineage (NCBI taxonomy): Eukaryota > Metazoa > Arthropoda > Insecta > Coleoptera > Curculionidae > Euwallacea > Euwallacea fornicatus. Next base: position 141,483 of record NC_089553.1, read on the forward strand.
CAAAACCTTAAGAAACGCAAAATGTGCTTTTTACTGAAATTTATCCAGTTTTTTTTATAAAAAAAACTTTTAGAATTTTTCAAATAAAAAATTGATTATATGTATGTCACAATGACATGATAGATGTTGTCATTACGTCAGATCAGTTTAAAAAAACATGATTATATCGGTAACTCTTCTGTCTAGGCGCTTTAGACAAAGATAGCAATATATTCAAGTTGCTCAATAACCTATGAAGAATAAAGCATAAAGTGACATACCATCTTTCATCTTGAAAAGTATAAATCCTCATTTCTCATTTGTAATTTGCAGTTTCTTTTCAATTAATTTTACTATAAAAAAGTTCGTTGTTTGTGAGACTGAAGTGAGCTTACCTAAGCATTGATTAAAATAGTGAAAAAATAAAAAATACTCTCCAGAGAATCCCCGAATTGGAACTCAAGTAAGTCTATAGCATTCTTTAATCATTTATAATTTTAAAAAATCCAAAGGTTATCTCTTATTCACACTATAACAACGTGCATTGTCTTTAAGTCCCTTTAAATTCCACTCATCATTCTTCAGTCCTAAACAATGAGCAAGAAAAGCAAACACCAAAAGGACCCCTCTAATGCCAATGACTCCTCAGACTCTGGCGATGAGAACCAGAATGTTGTCGAATGCATCCACGTTAATAAAGCCGTAGATTTACAGAGAGTGAAGAAATATATCACCAAGACTGGTTTCCATACTGAATGTGAAGAATGCACTAAACAGCCATTAGATCCAGATTTTGCAGACCTGGAACTAGATCAGTCTCTATGGTTGTGTTTGAAATGTGGAAATCAGGGCTGCAGTCGAGGCAAATGTCAGCATGCATTGGCACATAATACTACACCGCATTCTGATTCCCATGCTTTGTGTGTTAATACCACAATTTGGAGTATATGGTGCTATGACTGTGATAATGAAGTAAATGTAACTTGTAAAAAAAAGTTACTGGAAGCTGTCGAGTATCTGAGAAAACATGCTGAGTCAAATAGGTCAAAGCAAGCACCTGTACCAATGATTACTGAAAAAGTAAGTAATATTGTGAATTGTATGTTTTACAAGTTATGGTTGTTGCAATTATATATATTGTGAGTTGTTTAACACAGAGTGTCTCAGAATTAGATGTAGGTATCTCAGAGGATGATTGTGCAAACATAATGTGACCAATGTGTTCCAAAAGACTTAGTCTCATTTAAAGGGTGAGTCCTGAAGATGTTTTTTTATTGATTTAATGAAAACAGGTGTTATAAAATTTTAAACATTATTTAGATTTTTATGAACTCAATATTTAAAAGAGTCTAGGTCTATTAAGAGGCTTACAAACACACACACATAGGGTCAAAAGCACATGGACAGAGCTGGACAGGATTAAGTCTGGTAGTCTGTAGAAGTGTTCTATCCTGACTCTTACTTGTCTAAGCCTATTGAGGAACATAAGAGACAGGCCTAAAATCACTAGTATTCTGCTAAGTTTTTCGTTTTTTATTAGTTAATTAAATTAAAATTAGCTTGAAAGCTAGTGTTTGTCCATTGCAATAGATATTATCTACTTGATTATCAGTACCTTTCTACTTTCTTTAATACCAACTTTAGTTCTAAGCCTAGTTATTGGAAATACAGTTATTGTTATCATATATAATAGGTACAACAAATATCTAAACCTAATAAATAGTTTATTCTAATATATTTATTTATAAAGCACTAAAAGGGCTAAAAGTTCAAGGGATACTAATGTCATGATTTTGTCATAGAATCTCCCACTAAAATACCTGTATCTAAATTTGAAGCACACAGCATATATATGATGAATTTCAGCTTATGGATGAAGTTACTACACTCCCTTTGAAACCAAACTCAAGCACTGGAGCATTTCCAAAGGTCCCTTTAGCAGGTCTAAACAGCCTTCCAAGAGCCAGAGGCTTAACCAATTTAGGAAACACATGCTTTTTCAACTCAGTAATGCAATGTTTAGGCCAAACCCCGTATTTAGTGCAATTGTTGGATGAATCAGCATGTGCCCAACAGTTTCAGTTGTCAGGTGGCATCATCAAGGTTAAAGACAAAGCTGAGATTCCTATACCATCTTTAGAGGGTAATGAATAAGTTAACTAAGTGATGATAATAAATTGTTCATGGAAAAGATAATATTTCAAAAAGGCGCTTCTTCGTAAATAAGGGTTGGATATTGATCTTGAATAAATGCTATTGTCTTAAGGATATACAGGGTAAAAAAATCACTATAAAATAATGACATGCCAACCTTCTACATTAATACCTTGTGTAATTTGGGAACTTTGGTTCTTATGACATTTGATTACTTTGGTTGAGATCTTCACAGATGGTCACCAGTTTTGACTGTTTTAATACTAAAATAAAATTAAATTTAAACAATTTGTATTGTCTTATAGGTTATAGTAAGTTACTTTTTTGTAGACCTAAAAGATAAAAATTGCCAAAACTTGTCTTGAATATCAACCAAAGTTCTAAAATTATCCTAGCTTCCAAATGCAGTGGGTAAAATATAACCGTTTTTCTATTGAGTTGTTCACCACACACTGGACGCCCAATCACCACTGATAACGATAAAATAAAGACCTTAATCGAAGCTAATCGGCGTATGACAACTCGAGAAATAGCAGAAAATGTGAACATATCGAATTCAACCGTTTCTCTGCATTTAAAAAAGCTTGAGTACGTTAGCAAATTGGATGTTTGGGTTCCTCACGAATTGAAAGAAATTCACCTCACTTAATGTATTAACATATGCGATTCTTTGCTGAATCATAATCAAAACGACCCACTTCTAAAAAGAGTCATAACGGGTGATGAAAAATTGGTGGATTGTCTACGATAACGTAGTTCGAAAACGATCATGGACCAAATAAGATAAACCTGCGCAATCGACGTCCAAAACCAATATTCATCAAAAGAAAATTTTGCTATCTGTGTGGTGGGACTACAAGGGTATTCTTTATTTTGAACTGCTTCCGAGAAACCAAACTATTGATTCGAATGTTTACTGTCGTCAGCTATCGAAATTGAACAAAGAAATCAAAAGAAAACGTCCTAAACTCGCCAATCGCAAAGGGGTACTGTTCCATCATGATAACTTTAGACCCCATACGTCTTTAATAACGCGTCAGATATTATTGAAACTAAATTGGGAACTGATACCTCATCCACCATACAGCCCTGATTTGGCGCCATCAGGTTATTATTTGTTTCGTTCTTTTCAAAATCATTTGAATGGTAAAAATTTCGATTCTGATCAAGCAATTAAAAATGAGTTAAATCAATTTTTTACTTCTAAAAATCAAGGCTTTTTCGAACGCGGAATTTTCCAATTTGCTGAAAGATGGCAAAAGGTCATCCACCAAGATGGCCACTACATCATTAATTAATATTTATCATTAATATAAATATATTCATTAAAAAAAAAACAAAAAATACGACATTAATTATCGAACAACCCAATATATCTTGTATATACTTGAAAAAATTATTGTTATTCAAGATCAATTTCCAACTCATTTTAGAAGAAATGACTTTCTAAAATTTCTTTATATGAATTTTGGCTAAGGTATTTCCCAGATACAGACCCTCAAAACTTATGAAAAATTTTCCCGCGTCAATTTTCTCCGTGACCAGTGTAGTTTATTGGTAATTGTATAGGAGAAACTGAGACATGGAAGCCGCTGACACAAGCTTTAGCCGAAACCCTGCATGAGTTGCAAAGTGGAAGAGCAGAAGTGTATAACCCAAGACATTTGTTGCAAAAATTAACTTGGAAATTGCCTCAATTTGGTGGAGGAGAACAGCATGATTCTCATGAGTTATTGAGACATTTATTGGCAGCTGTTCAGGAGGAGGATCAAAAGAGGTTTAAGGCAGTTATTTTGGGAAAATTAGGTACGTGAGAATTAGTTTTTAATATTTGAGGAAGGGGCGAGACATTTTACTTCAATAAATGAAAAAATTAGCTTAAATATATTTTTATGAATCTAATCTGATTCAGGATTAAGAAAATCCGACCCATCTACTGTGGACGACGAACAAAAACAAATTGTCAAGTTCTATGGCCAACAAGTATCTGAAAGGCTTCAAGCTACTGAGCAGGTCTTCAGGGGAGTTTTAGTAAGCATCCTGCAGTGCCAAACCTGTTACCATCTCTCACATAGAGAGGAAAAGTTCCTGGATTTAAGCCTGCCCATTTCTGAGAAACAAGTAGCCCCAGTTTTGTGGAGAAAAGCCGAAGATAACGAGGGTAACAAACCATCAAAGTATCAAATGAAAAAAGAGAAACGCGCGGAAAGAAAAAAGAAAAAACAAAAACACTATAAGAACAATAATCTTTTGATCATGAATGTAGATAATGGGGATAACAATACGGATGTGCAGATGGAAAATAAGTCTGACAGTGAGGAATCTGATGCAGATATTGAGGATAATGTTGAGGATTCCTGCAACAACATAGTTATCGCTTTACCGGCTCCAGGGGAAGATTTTTCAACCAAAGGCGGTGAATCGGGCTACAACTCTGATAAAGTGGAGAACAGTAGTCCTGATTCGAATCGTATTAATTCCCCCAGCGAAGCGAACGTGGATGATAGCGGGGTTCCAAGTCCAGCGGCTGTCAATAATATCCCCAATAGTCTGAATAATAGCCCGGCTTCTAGTGAGACTAACGTGGATATGGGCAGTCCCTTGTTGGGGTCCACTAGCCCAGATGATGAGTATCAAAACCAGAATGGGTAAGTGTTTCTCTTTTAATCCTACGATCAACTCTTAAAAGCAATTTTATGCGACGTAGGGCTTACACTCGTGCAGTGTCCCGTTTAGCCTTCACAGAGAAAACTGACCTCAAGACCGATCTAAGGAAGCTTAGCCTGCTTAACGATGGAGACAGCCACAAGGTTAATCAGGTTTTCGAACAGCCTGAAGATGGCGCTTGTGCAATGGAAACCTCCAGCGACATGGTACATGCTTCATACAATTTCCTCAAACACCTTCGTGATTTTTATCATCAATTAGATGGAGCAAGACGAAGACTTTTGCGACGATGCCACATCATACGAAAGTACCTTAGCACCGAGGTACCAATGTGAAGAAAACGAGTGTTCCGTGGAATCTTGTCTCAACCAATTCACTGAGTGCGAACTAATGATGGGCAGTAATAAAGTAGGCTGTGATCGATGTACTAAAAGAAGTGGAAATAAAAAAACCGTCTGTACTGACACTTCCAAACAATTGCTCATCTTCAATCCCCCCGCAGTGTTAATTTTGCATCTTAAACGGTTTCAGGTAAGAAAATGAGCAGTTTGAGGGTGATTAAATTTCATTATTTTTCATTCCTTAGGTGTTTCATTACCGCTCAGCTAAAGTGTCAAAATTCGTCAAATTTTCCACTCTACTGGACTTAGGTCCGTTCTGCTCAAAGCGATCTCAAAACCTGCCGTCCATTCAAGAAGGGCAAACCAAAGTGCTTTACTCTCTTTATGGAGTGGTGGAGCACAGTGGAGGCATCCACGGAGGTCACTATGTCTCTTATATAAAAGTTAGACCTCCGCTTGAGGAGAACCATCCTCGTTGGAACTTCATTCCCAATAAACAGAAAAGGCAAATTATTCAGAACTTAAACGAAAGTAACAAAGAGCCTGAATTGACAAACGGAAAATGGTATTACGTTAGCGATTCTTATGTCAGTGAGGTGGCGGAGTCCAAGGTATTAAGCGCGCAAGCCTACTTATTGTTCTACGAAAGACTGGTGTAAAGTGTTTAACTTCTTTCTTGATTTTGCTATATTGCGTGTATATGATTGTGACAGGTCTTAGTGATTATTTATGAAGATTATTTTACGATTATTATTACTATCCGAGCGAATTGAATTGTTCTGCTGAGAGGTTTCAGACTCATTGGAACTACAACTTTTCCAGTATTTTACAACAAAAAGCAAAGCCATGATGTATAGCGTAAGAATTGCGCTGCGGGTAATCTATCAAGACCGTAGTTGGTTTGAAGACCGATCTTTAACGTTTTAAATTATGGTTTCATTTTTATTAATATTGTTTAAGGAGTATCTGATATAAAAATAAATTTTCATCCAATAAATTTTAGTTTTATTTTTCGAAGAGGAGGAAAAAACAACAGTCCGAATTTAGATTAATGAAGTTTCGTTTCCTCATCAAAACCACGTGCCGTTCAGCTCTAGATAAATACTTTGCTTAAAACTTATAATACACACATCGACAAAGTAAGACTATTTTTTTTTAAATCATAAAGCTGATGCCAAGTGGTTTCACTTGTGGTTTAAACTATTCTACGTTAGCGTAAGTCCTCACTCTGTATACATATTTCAATTGTTTGAAAAAACGTACAAGTAAATGAATAATTTTCTTACGGATAAGAAAAAATTATAATTTTGTACTCTGCTAAATTTTCAGGTTGATTCAATTTTGTTTCTTTGACATTAGCTGGTGTTTAACAAATGTTTTGAAAATACTGTGTTTTACCACGAAACGATCATATTTAACATTGGTTAAAATTAATCCAGTCGTAAACCTTCATCAACGCGGTTTGAAATAAATTAAGGTAGCTGAGCGCGTAGTTGTTTCTCGAAGTGTTACCAATCGATTACAGCAGAGCTTTAAGGAAACTGGAACTCCGACCAAACAACACTCAGAATGTGAACGCATTATAACTGTAGCTCAAAATCAGTTTTTGATTTAAATAGCTAGGAAGAAAGCTATAATTACGGCACTTGAATTGGTTTGCAGATTTCTAATGAACATACCGCGTAACTATAGGCCGAGATAGTCTTAGAAATCGTTAAAATAAACCGCACCTTCATAGTTGAAGACCACTGAAATGTCCATTTCTCTGTAGAGACAATCGCGCTGCAACATTAGATTGGCCCACAGTTTTATTCACTGACGAATCCAGATTTAAAGCTCACCAATATTCTCAACGAATAGAAGTGTGAAGACAGTCTGGAAATGTTGAACATTTACATGTGCAAGAACTCTATTTATATAGAGTTTGTACAATAATGGTATGGCCAGAATAATGATTGACGGCAGAACCGACTTCATTTTTCCAAATCGATAATACATCGATACCACTGATGACTTTGCAGTCCGACGATTTGCTGGTTCTGTTAACCAAAACTTTCGCCTTATGCACAACGATGTTCGTCCACATGTCGCCGAAATTGTGGCAAACTGGTTGACCAGCGAAAGAATCGTGGCATTGCCACGGGTGGCACCATCGCCACGTCTGAATCCAATTGATCATGCTAGAAACACGCTTTAACAAGTTTCGCTACATGTAACTAACTTTTACGGTGCTTTTCGAGTCCAGAGGGTACTGTTAAAAGAATGAAGATGCCGCAAGGATTACACAAAGATACTACAAGCGAAAATAACAATATCATTTTGAATATTGACCATAAAATTCAGGCTGTAAATAATGATTGTGAAGGCCATATTTTGTATTAGATTTAATCTTTTTTGATTATTGAAAATGTTTTTTTTAAGTTAACAGAAAGTTATTTTTAGTTATATACTGTATGATATAGAAAAGAGAACACCCCGTAAAATTGGTTTTATTTAAATAATTTTTGGTATACATATTTCTTACGCTAAAACAAATAGTTCATTAAAAAAATTAACAAATTTAATTGTTAAAAACCAAAAAAATAATTAATAATTGGTCGATCCTCCAAGGTGTCTTATTCCTTTACACGTCTAGGCATGAATTTGATGAGTTGATTGATGATCTCTTGGAGATCTCATTCCAGGCTAACCGAACAGCATGACATAGCGCCACTACTATATTTAGAAGGTGGGGTAAATTATGCAACCTTTTTCTACAATATCCCATATATGTTCAATGGGTAAAAGGTCTGGAGCACAAGGTGGCCAAGGTAGTAAATTGATTGCATTTTGTGGAAAGAAGTCCATAATCACTCCAGACACATGTGGTAGTGTATTGTTTTGCTTGAAAACTGGATTCCAGGAGTTCTTAGATATATCGTTAGGCTATCATACTGCCTCTAACGAAAAGTAAAGATGATCTACTATGCAATGGCACTTCAAACGATTACTCCAACAGTTTGATTCACATGCCTCTGTATTGTAAACTGAGGATGCCGTCTTTTATCTCATCTTCTTCTTACTCTTACCCGATCATCATGCATACCCCAACAGATTTCAATATATCCGTTCTCTGCACCACTGCTGTCGATTTTAGCGATGATTGAAATTGAAGGGTAACAAAAGATGAGGACGATAATAAATCAGTCCAAAACTTCTTATCCGGCGATAAATGGTTCAAATCCCAATGGGTCTTCCATACTCAGCAAACCATTGATCCGCCAGCGTCCTCGACGAGGCAAACCCACCTTTTAAGGCCATAATTCGAAGGCGGCGATCTTGTTGTGTTATTTTTCGGGATCGTTCAGTATTTCTCCTTCCGCTTATTTGTTCTTCGTAGAACCATGCCTGACAACATCTCACTATAGCGTTTACACTACGGTTCAATCTAGTGGTGATTTCCCTCAATGACTGACCAGCCTTTCGTAGACCCATAAATTCGACGTCTCTCAAGCTCGTTTCACTTGATTAAAATTTCACTGCATTCTGCATCTAGCTTTATGTAATTAATCTAAAACAACTTTCTAAGCACATTATACACTAATAAACGATATTTTACAGTCATATTGTTGATATTTTATTGTAATTGTTATGGTAAAAAAAAAACAAAAATTCCTGATAACTCTTAAATACATTGATAAACATGGCTGAAAATTTAATCGTTTTTTGTGTCTCTATATACAAATACGCATACCAAAAATTATTTAAATAAAATCATTTTCATGGGGTGTCCTCTTTTTTATGTTATACAATATATTTACAAATTATAAATGAATCAATATAATTTAGAAATCTAAGTAGCAACAAAAGCTTATGTTGGTTGTATATTAAACAATTTCTAACACTGTAAATGCATTTTTGTTTTCTAATTAATTTCAGCAGAACTTCAGTTCTATTTATAAAAATACTCTTAGATTTTGTCGATGTGTGAATTATTTTATGTGGACTAGTCAATTTGATCTCTCACTTGTGAGACAAAAAGGTGAATGTTATATCAATGTAAAGTACAATACAACAATAAAATATAAAAATAATGATTACATGGTAAAATAAGAATATCAATTCGGACGCATTTTTATTGTTTTAGAAAGATAACTTTAATATAAGTTATAAAAAAGTACAGAAAATGAGGATGTCTATAAAAACGATTTTCTTGGATATGCAAAATAAATCAATAGAAATAGTTAAATCAATTACTTTTATTAAGACTATATTTAAACTAAGATGACTCTCCGATAGACTTCTTAAAATCAATAAAATGTAACATATATAAAGTTCATGGAAAAAAATTCGACGCCCTAAATGTCCCGGTAAACACAAAATTTGCACAGTTTAACATCTTATAAATCACTCAGAAAAAAGAATAATATTAAAACACCAAGCAGTTATGCCCAAAAAGGGTGTTTCCTACAACCTCAATAGAAATTTAAACTTTCCTTTCAAGGGAACAAAAATATTTTCCTTCATTGCAAGTATGTCCTATACGTTTGCGGGGAAGTATTCATTTTTTATATTTTGTTCGTGAATAACTTTTCACCCCCAAATGGGAGTTATTAGAGCGGTGAAAATGCATATTATTCAGTTAAAACTAACTCAAAATAATATTTAACCGTTGCTAAGGGCTCGGACAAAAACCGTTATTAACCTTTTGGTGACAAATATGTCATCGTTTTGAAACTCTAGGAAAAAATTGTTACAAAAACGAAATTTAACAGAAACAAAATATATAAAAAGTCAATAAGTAAAGTAGATGAAACAATTTATAAATTCGTCGCCTTATTTAAATAAAATACATGCACTTTAGTTTTACATTTTTTTAATAATACTTTCCTGGTAACGATGCAAGCATCGTTCAATTCTGTGACCACATATACGCATTTATAATTATATCTTTAAACCTTTATTTCGTTTTTCTAAGAATTTTTTTCTGAGTGTTAAAGACACTGATAAATTTGTCACCGCATCGTTAACATAAGTTTTCGCCACGGTTCTTAGTAAAAGATGAAAGTTGCGCAAAGATAGTTTTAATTGAAAATGGTCTACCGCACCAACAACCTCTACTTATGTGTGAGAATAAAATAAAAGAAAACATATTTTCTTCTCTACCCATCATAAATACACATACATAATACCTGCGCTTTTCATAAAACAGAACATTGGTAGTAGAAAAAAATTAGACACACACCTCTGGAGGAAAGTGCTCTTTTCTTCGTCGAATGTTGAGGCCCTTCATTTCGCATCAGGCATGATATTATTCGCGGATGCAAAAGTGGTACTTTCCTCCCATGTTGAGCAAATAACTATTGCCCATAATAAATTAGACCAATTTATAGAACTGATAACGTGTTGGATTTAACTCTACAATTTCTAACTAATGGTCAAACATCACAAAATTATTATAAATAAGACATTATTTTACAAAAGTTTGGATTCACTTTCTGGAATCAACTATTCAAAAATTCATAAAACGCTAGTTTCCTGTAAACAAATCGCATTTGGGTACAGGTTGATTTAATATCAGCATTTAACAACTCATCCCTATAAAGTCAATTTTAAATCGCACAAATTAATTGCCTAAGACACCAAAAAACGGTCCTTGTCTTCTCGTACATCGGCAGCTCTAGATTAGACTGGTAATTCGCTAGGAAATCGTCACTAATAGTGGCGTAAATGACCTAAGATTAAACGCAATGCAATATAAGCGTAGAGTAACAATTTCTTGAAAAAAATTAAATCTTACCGACACTATGTGACGCAAGATGATGCGGCCCCACAGACAAATTCGGAGGTATTATGACTCCTCCATGAGGACTTTGCATATGAGGGGGGTGTGAATGAAGGTGCCCTTTAATTATTTAAATTTTAATCAATCAAAAAAGAAATTAAATAAAAGTGCGAAAAAAATCCAATATAATATTACCTGAATTATGAGGGGATGGAGGTGGTAAAGATAAGTTTGGCGGTAGACCGGCAGCTGCAAGAGGGCTTTGAACATGGTGGGATTGGTGAGAGGGTACTGAACCTTTCAAAAAATATATATAAGGACTTCAATGAAGAATTTATTGCAGTGACTAATAGCACAGAATACACTATCTTACCTGCAGAATGTTGAACTTGATGAGGAGATGGGGGTGGTACGCTCATCGGAGGCAAACCCGGTGTTCCAAGCGGACTCTGCAGATGGTGATGAATGGTTTGAAGGTGGCCTACAATCGAAAATCTTTAATTACTTAAACCCTTGTATCCAGGCTATAAATACCAGTGCAATAAAAATACAATCGTAAATAAAAAAAATGATAATTACAACCTAAAGCCTAAAAATTTAAAGAACATATATTGGGGTAAAGGTTTTTTGTTTGCTCTATATAGAGGCAACATTACATTACTTACCACTTACCGCAGAGCAATAATACAAAATTTAAAAACCATTGGAAACGACCAATAACAAAATTACAGTTATGCTAAAACTAAAACAACTCACTTTGAGATAAAGCTGGAGATGCCATCATAATACCAACGGGTCCTCGATGCAAGTTGGACTGATACTGAGCCGGTGCTTGCTGTTGTTGCTAAATAAGAAATAGATAAAACTCATATTAATATAACAACACATCTAGAGCAAGGTTTAGGCTTTACTTACTTGTTGCTGGGCAGAGTGAATAATGGAAGCCAAATATCCGGCTGGTACATTATTCACTGGTGCAATTTTAATTCGTGGTGGGAAAACGTGCGGAGGTGGTGAGCCTGGTGGCGGGGATGGGGGCGGTAGATTGTCCTCTGAGTCACTATCGTCCATCGGCGAGGACAATCTCTTAATCACTTTAACCTAAAACCAACCACCAATTAAACAAAATTCAACTATAATTATTAAACAGAAACTGTAATTAATTTTAAAAAAATCTACAGACCTTTACCTTCTTCTTCATTTTCTTCTTTTTACTCTTATTTCCCAACAACACCTTCGTAAACCTCTTCTCCTTCGGCAATTTCCTCTGCGGAGGAGGAGGTGACGTCAAGTCCTCTCCCGCAGAAGGTGACGTTCCTTCCCCGGGTCTAATACCGTCAGCGAACTGCACATATTTCGGTCGCCTTTCTACAACCTCCTCCAAATCTCTGTACGATAAAAAAATTTCAGATTTTTAAAATTTTTTACATCGATGACTACTAACCTGTCTTGCCTATTAACCAAAATACCTTTACCCGCTTCTTTATGGGCCACCACAAGCGACAACGGAGGCCATTGAACAGGTTGTTCGCCTAAGGCGCTAAATTCTACAGAGTCATCCTCTTCATCTTCCTCCAACTCTAAGGCCCTCTAAGATACATTATTTGTTATTTGTAATTCAAGAAAAGAAAATGCCTCCCGACCTTGATCATACTTTCAGTCTTGGCCTTAATTTTCGCTTGTCTTATCTTTTCCTTTTCTTTCCGCCTCCTTTCCTTTGCTTCCCGACGAATTTCCCGTTCTAAGCGACGCATCTCACGCTCCGCACGTCGCTCTGCTATTTTCTGGAGCATGGCGTATTCTGCCGATGCTTTTTCTGGCGACGTGAGAGGCGATTCCAAGGAGTCAGGATCGGTCTTTTCGGTTTTAATCTAACAAGAAGGAATGGAGAACGCAATAAAAATAATATTTATTTGAAATATGGGAAAACTAAAACTCAAAGAAATAATAACGATGGAAAATAATTTTATGTAATAGTATTTTGTTTACCTCAGTACCAGAAGATGGATGTGATGTAGTCAACTCGGGAGGAACAATGTCAGTTGGGACGATCTGAAGCATGTTGCCAACTTGCAAGATTTTTGGTCGCATATCCATAATGCGGGGAGGTTGAACTGGTAATTGCTGCTGAAAAACGTCTGATTGTTTAGAGAAATTTTATACATATATAGAGACATATGTTGCAAACTTTTTTGCTATTCAGACTTAGACCTAGGTATTCCACAGCAGATTCAGCTGAACCAAAACCAAAAACCAGAATAAGTCGAAGCTTGGTATATAGAGTTTGAGAGATATATGCCACAAATGAAATTAATTCCACAGTAATGCTAATATTATTGAATTGAGCAAGCACTAATTTCGATTCAGCTTAACCGACTTTTTTATAAGTGGGCCCTAATGTAGATATAAATTGTATATGCTATAAAATCCTTGCAAATTAAGTATTAGCTTCAAAGTTGTTTAGCTACAATTCAATTTGCACTACACTGGAGGTAATATCTTGAAAAGCTATCAGATTCTACCAATACTGCTTCCTACGCTGCTCGCAATTCTTTGCTTTATAAGAGCCATAGCAACATTTCTTTTAGTTTTTACTTTCCATGTTAACAAATATTCGACTTTCTAAATAATTACTCACCAAACCCACTCAAATTCATAAAGAAAAACGTACCTGTATTTCATACGGTATACTGCTCGACGCTCCCGGAACAGATATAGGAATGCCGGCAAGATCATCAGTGGGCACAATTTGCAACATATTTCCTACTTGTCGATAAGTGCTCTGTGGAGCCCCCATTTTAAACTCTCGAGGTACTGAAATTTGCGATTGTATCGCACTGTATTGCTGCCCGTAGTCATAATCTGATGGAATGTTAGTGTCGAATTCTTTGGTCGAATCCGAATGTGCCATTTCCAGTTCCTCTCTGATCCGAACATCCAATGGTATTCGTCTGGGCGATGGCAAACCTTCCCCTGCTTCCTGTTCTATGACATTAGCCTTGAAGAAATTTATTTGAGGCAATTGATCGTCACTTATAGTGGAGTCTGCAACGCTCAACTTTAGAGGACTACTTCTGCGAAGAGCTGGTGATTTCCTTCCCTTTTGTTGATCTTTCAATCTTTTTCCTTTAGGAGAAATACTTCTTCGTCTCCTAGGCGAAGTATGACGGTTTCTAGGTGGAGATGATAACCTACGTCTTGGAGAAGGGCTGTGCCGTCTTTTTCTTGGCGACAAGCTACGCCTTCCTGGCGACTTTCTTCTCTTAAAAGGACTTCGACGCATAGGAGATCTCTTCCTAGGTGACAACCCTCTTCTCCTAGGCGAGCGCTTTCTTGACATTTCACTGTTATGAGGAGAAGTTTCTTTTTTCCTACGTTTTGGAGAAGGCTCCCTATGATTACCACCACCTTTACCTAAACTAGAGCTCTTTGAAAGTTCCTTGTTTTTCAAACCGATAGGCTTTACTGACATCTCATCAACCTTAATTTCTTTCTTCAAATCCTCTAGTTTTCTTCGTCTTGTTTCTTCAACCACCGCCTCATCCTCCGCATCTGAATCATCCAGCTTTACACGGGAGTCCAGCACTTTCTTCGAAGGAAGGGTTAAAGACGTAAATGTCGGCCTCACATTTTCTTCAGATGCCCACACATCAACGGTTCTAAATAGACCTGCAGTAGGACTGATGCTAATCAGAGGTTCGGAGCTCAGTTTAAAGTCTTTGGTGACGTCCACGGATGATGAGTGACTCATAGGCAGAGGAATGTTGTTCATGCTCACAGTAGTATCATTTGATATTTCTACACTAGGCGTGGATACATTTTTAGTGGACATGGTTGGAGCTGATATACTTGGCATACTAGTCGCCAGGCTTAATGTAATGTTTTGGGTGACGTTGGCAGATAGACTTAGATTAATCATAGGTTTGTTCAAATCCAAGACAGCCTCTATTTTAGGGGATGGAGAGGGCACAGGTTTGATCGGATGATCTGATGTTTTAATTGGGGGTAGAGGGATTTGGATTGTAGGGATATCCACTGAAGATGGAACTGTCGAGCCCTTCAAAATTTTTGACATTATGCTCTTTTCTGCCTTAAATTCATCCACAAACATAAGAGAGCAATCTGAGCTGCTGTCAATTTCTATTGGCTTAGACGGACTTCGAATCTCCACAGATTTAATAAACTCTTCGTATTGGTTCTCCAAGGCGTTTCCGCTATTATTTGACTCTAAATCAATGACTTCATCAAGTTTTTCCAATTTAATTTTAGGGAACTCCGCAACATCCCATCTTTTTCCTTTATTTGGTATAGGAGTCACATCAACTTCAATGTCAAAAAACTCTGGATCGACATTTATCGAAACCTTTTCAAGTCGACTTTGTGGCCTTACAGGCGTGCGGTCTTTTTTTAACCTATTCTTTCCTTCGGTAATCGAAGCAGTCGTTCGTTTGTGCAATTCTTCAATTGATAATATGTCTTTTTCAACTTTTACTTCGATTGGAATAAACGGTTCTGCAGAAGAAGGCAACTGAATATCCAATGAACTATCGGTATTCCCAATCTCCTCATCACTCTCCCAAGAACTAATTTCCACGTCCTTTTCTTGTTTTATCTGCGAAAGAGGAATTAGCTCTGGAGTTGTCTCTTTTCCAAGGTTTTGCTTGAGAGAACTTTGGGAAGTTTCTGATTTTTGTTGCTTCCTTTTAGGTGATATTTCTTCCCACATATCTAAATAATCCAAGTTCTTACAGCCTCTTTCAGACCCTTTTGTATTAAGAGGAGCAGGATTATCTTCTAGAACCAAAAGTCCCTCGTATCTGTCTCCTAAAGGAGATCGAAAAATATCGGATTTTGGAGATAATCTTTCTGTTTTAATCTCCTCTTTCAGTTTAAGCGGTGACTTAGCATGGTCGAAAACTCTCATATCGGCTTCTCCTGATTGTTCTTTTAAAAAAGCCTCATTTAATTTAAGCAAATCCACTTTAACGTCCTCGATCTTATCTCGATTTTTTTTAGCAGAATCGGATTGTTCAGCAGTTTCCGCATTATCTTTATCCAATGTTAGATCATCTAGCATTATAATAGCTTTGATATTTTTATTTTTAGATTTCCCTTTTAGCTTCTTTTCCGCGTCTAATCGATCAGCGAAGAACTTAATGTCGTCCTCATAATTCTCTTGAGTGTTGTCTTCTGTGTCGATGCTCTTCCTATCAGAATTCTTCACTTGAGAGTCGCCGCTAATTGTGCGTTTCTTCTTTTTCTTTGAAAATAATTGATCCTTTCTCGTCCTTTTCATCGAATGGCGTATTTCGACCAAGTCAAATATTTGCTCACTGTCCGTTTCTTGACCTTTCCTTTTTTTAAATTTCTTACGCTTCTCTTTACTTATCTTCAATTTAGAATGTTTTCTTTTCTTTCTCTTCTTCTTCTTCTTCCTATCGCTTTCATCGTCTGATTCTAAAGACTCATCCTCATTAGACTTATCTTGCCTCTTTGCTTTCTTTGATAATTTCCTATTGTAAGATTTTACTCTCAAAGAATTCTTTTCTCGATTTTTTTTATGTTTCTTTTTACTTCTTCTATCTTTAACAGATTCAGCTCCACTAACTTCAAATCCTTCCTCTCTATGTGACTCACTACCCTCGATTGAGGCTTCAAGAAACTTTAATTTTTCTTTGACTAATTTATATTCCTCTGTGTTTACATTTATATCAACGTTACCTTTGACAACTTCTGCTATTTCTTCATGTTGGCCATCCCACTCTAACTTCTTGTCATTTTGGACTAAACTTAAATCATCTTTATCTATGTCTGTAACTTTGGGCGTCCCAGCAGGAGTTAATTCCTCACTTATTATTTCATCTTCTAGCAACGATTTTTCATCTTCCCTGATTAATTGAAAATCAAAATCATCCGTTGAATTATCATTAAGCTTTTCCTTAATTTCCAGATCTTCAGGGACTGCCTCAGGTTCTTCATCAGAATAGCTTTGAAGGAATGAAAGACCCACGGAATTCTCCAATAATGTTGCTTCAGAAGTTTCTGACTTTTTCCAACTTTTGGGGTACCATTTCCCAAAGTAAGTAGATTTTTCTTCTGGTTGGCGTTTAGAACATTTGCTTAGTTTTTCTATGATAAGTCTTCGCTCTCGCGGTATTAGGTTGAAAACTTGCTCCCTAGTTAGGAAGCCCTTTGTGCTTTGCCGCTGGTTTGTACTATATAGTATTGAAGGTTCTGTAGCAGTACATCTAAAGATTTTGTCTTCTTAGAAAATATTTCGCTAAAACAGGGATACATTACCTTAAATATGAAAAAGGAACCCATGAGAATTCTCCAGTTTGCGACTCAATTTTGTAACTTTCTATAGGAGGTGGTGGAGTTTCAAAGTTAAAATATTTTTTAAACCTATAAGATATTTCTATAGTCACTACCAAGCAATAACAAGCTAAATACTTACTCAAATCTCCTTTCCCTGGATTTTCTGTGCAATCTCTTCAACGCCTGATCTTTTTGAAAATTAAGTCCCATTTCTTTGTACTCAGCCCAATTTTTTGGATACTCTTTCTCCTTCTTACTGCTCCCGCCATTCCTCGTCGACTCCCTATCCTCACTTCGATATTTCGTTGAACTTCTAGGCGACACTGACCTATGAGCGGTATCATTCTTTCTAATATTCCGGCACTTAATCTCCCGCCTCTTAAACATATTTTCTCGCTCTGAAACTGATTTCAAAAGATTTGATGTTGAATCATTTGCTAATATGACTGAATCTTCTGGTATGATAATGCCAGCAGGTAGTGCTGGTGATGGACCCTGTGGAGCAAATCCATATCCAGCCCTTTTTAATAGCTCTATATTCCGAATCACAGCCTTAGCAGACTCATTTGGATAAGTGGCTGAAGAAGGCACTGGAAAGAAATTAGATTTGAAACAAACGTAAATTAAGTTTTGGTAACAAAAAACAGGCACAAAATATAAAAAAAATGTCTCAAAAGTTAGTTAATGAATTATTCAATTAATGACCTTATAATGTACAAGTTATCAAGTAACTGATAATTAAGGGTAACTATCAGTTAAAATAAGTGTATAGTTTTCATACAAAAAACAAGAATTCCACCAATACCTTGAATTCCTTCCTTTCCTTTCAATGTGTCTATAGAAATTAGCCTGCAGTTAAAGTTACCAGCATGTTAAGGGCAGTAATTGTCATGTCTGGATAATCATTTTTGGAGATAATCAGAATACCAAGAAATCAAGAATTCATAAATAACTAGAGAGCAAGCCTAGTTATATTCATTTGAAGCTTAAGCTTAATATAAGTAAAGGAGCTACTCACTTTAAAGAACCAATTCAAGCCTTTTGTTATTGTTGCCTCATTGGACAAAAAAGCACAAGTTAGATAACACTAAATTCCAGCTGCAAAATGTTGATATGAACAGATTTTATTTGTAAATAAAACAATAATACAATAACATAATACTAAAAGAATTTTAACATTTTCATTTGCGTGTATTTTACTATCTCTAAAATTTAGCAGTTCTACTTAGACCCATATCCGAGTACTACAAATAATTCTCCACTGTTAAAACACATGCCAGGCACTCTGAGATAGTAAATTGAATATCGTAAAATTTTCTAGTTTAGTTTTAGTTGGACATAGGTGCAATAAATATGAAATAAGCCAGTAAATACAAAACTGAAATTTGTGAGCAAATCTGCTTTGTTGGCATTCTATTAGTTGTAATTGATGATTACAAAAAATATAGAGAAAATGAAATTAAAGATCATTGAAGATATTAACAAATCCAAACATGACCAATTATAAGGTAACCTAAATCATTTCAAAACTAAGAAATTTCCATTTTTTAGTTATGTTAATATTGTAATAAATAAGTAAATCATGGGTCTTAGAATGTGCCACAAAAACATAAACACAAATAATTCCAATAGTTGTATTACCTCTCAGTGATTATATCCATATATTTCTTGCTATACAACTATTCAATAATGCTGAATGTGAAAACCCATCATTCTATGCCCCATATTTCATTAGTATAAAATTAAATTAATCTTACAAACACATCAAATTGTTAAAAAAAACTCACTTTTTTTAGGTTTATCATTTCGCTTCATAGAGCTAACTTTATCACTCTCATTTCTTATTGCTTTAAAACTCTCGCATCTCTTAGCACAATAAGCTTGCAGTCGTTTCTTAGCTAATTCAGAATTTTTAGGAATCAGCCCTATTTTAAAAGGCTGAATTTGGTCAGTAGTGGGATTGTCTGAACTCTCATCTTCTGAGTAATCCAAACGTGTGGGACTTTCCACAAATTCATTTAAACTTGCCAGGACTGAGGCAGAGTCCCCAGAATCTAGATCAGTTCTCCACAAGTCCATATCTCTCTTCAAAAAGCAATTTCCTAGTAAACCTTGGAATTAGTCTTGGCCCCAGATTCAGGCCATTGTTAAGGCAGATTTCATTTACTATGGATCAAACATCATCTTTGAGAGTGGAGGCCTGAATGTTAATTAAAAATATTAAAATGTCGGCTGTTTACAGTTGAAGATCTGAACTTACTTTTTAAATACTGAATCACCCTAAATCAGAAGGCTTATAGAAAGGACCATGAATACACAATTAAT
Source organism: Euwallacea fornicatus (assembly GCF_040115645.1). NCBI lineage: Eukaryota > Metazoa > Arthropoda > Insecta > Coleoptera > Curculionidae > Euwallacea > Euwallacea fornicatus. The sequence continues at coordinate 161,031 of NC_089553.1, forward strand.
ACAGGAATTGTTTATATTTGTCCCAATTTAAGTTTTTAGAAATTCTATGCATTTGACATGAAATGCACTTTAGAGAAAAATGATGGTATGGTGCATGTGGCACTGCTTGAATTTATTCGATTTATACTTTATCTGGTCTATTGCATGATTCGCTTATATTGTTTTCTAATCATATAGATGCGAGAGAAGCAGATAGCGATAAGATTTTGTCAAACAAAGATTGCTACTCACTCCTGAATCACTCTGCTTACTCTGAGGGTAAAGGGAGTACAATGACCGTCAACAATATTCTAGTCGAGTTTCGGTGAGATCAATCTGAGCAGTAGCGTATTGAGCAACACAACGACGGCACAATGAGTAAATCCTACTTAATCAATAACAACACATTTATGTATATTATAGATCTCCTTTGTTTTATTCCATACAAACCGTCAAAAAAGTCTTTACAAGAACAAGGTATCATCAGGAGCCAATAAACATTTTTCTATAACAATTCAGTAAAAACTATTAAAGAGGAAATACAGTTAACAAAAGAAACGGTTACTTAAATAATCCCTAAGTTTGTTTTGCTAACGAAAAAACGTCGAGTTAAAATGCATTTCCAACTCACAAAAAAGGATTATTATTTATTGATTATTTACACAAAAGACTCAAAAACTAAAACTGCAACATTTAAATGCGTTTCTAAATGTAAGTAATAAATACCTAAATACAAATAATGGAACTATGGATCATAAAAAGGATACCTAAATAACAGCTACAGATCATATAAAATAATAATTAACATAATATATTACTTCTATATGGCAGTATGAAAAGAATGTGTAAAACTGCAGGGTGACCACTTAGATAATCCTTCATATTATCAATAAATTTATCATATATCTCTTGTGCAGGACAACACTACTTTAAACTGCAAATAGCCTAACACATTAAAATATACATGGTCTTTTATATTTGGTGACACCCTCGACTCATCCTCTCAACATACATTTCATACAATAATTTGTTTATATTGAAATAATGAGGATTTTGAGATTCATTGAGATCAGGACAATACTGAGATTGGGGGCTGTAGTTCCACTCAATGCTTTGCTCAGAGCCACTGGGTGATTCAGGAAGGGGAAGAGATTGGCCATTAAGCTGGCCCCATGGAGGATTGGGGCCCATGTGAGCGTTTGGGTCTGTGAGCATGTTATTTATATGGAGGTTGTTAATTCTTTTCGACAGAGGCATGAACTCTGTTTCGTCCTGAAAGCTGCGAGTACGTTTCCTGCAAAAATGTATGTTTTGCAATGTGAAAGAAATGTTGTGAGATAATGTTTATTTGAAACTTACCTATTTTGAGTCATGATTCGAGAAGGTTTAGTCAAGTATTAAGTTAAGTGAAAAGGCTTTATTTCTTTCTTTTTTTTTATTTATTAGAAACTAGTTAATTTAACGAAACACTGTCAGAACCATATGAAATGAAATGAAGAAGAATAAAAATTGTGACATTCGCCAAGCTGCCAAATCAAGTTTTAATAAGGGTTTAAATGAATTGCACCTGAATGAAGAAATATAGCAACACTGCCGGTGCTTGGTCATTTTATACATTAAAGATCTGGTTCTAGTATTAAATGGATGAATTTTGATGAATATTTATTTATATAAAATTAGGAGAAGTGTTGCTAAATAGCTAAAAACGCTGATATTTTAACGCTTTCTTGAGTTTTCTTTAATGATAACCCTTTATTGTTTTATATACAATCACGTTGAAAGATAGACACGTCAAAAGAGTTAAAAAGTAAAAGAAAATATTAAGAAATACCATGAAATAACATCAATGAAAAACTCTAATTCATTCATAATGAAGTTTCATGTGAAATTATTTTTTATATAATTATATTCACATGAAAGTGTAAATGTGATAAACACTTTGACTGATAAAAACGTTTTTTTTTTTAACATTTTACATTTAACTTAACTTTACAAACTGCGTATGTTTCAATAAGAATGATGTGTAAGAATATTGCTTAACAGGTAGAGGTATATAGGAGGATAAGGAGTTTAAGAAAAATTACCAAGTTTGTTATATATCATTTTATAAAAGAGTTTCTATCTATAAAATTTTTATGTCATCTGATGCTTATCTTCAATACGTTATTAATTCCAATTAAACTAGAAATCTTAATATTACATATATAAAAAGTGATAAAATATGAATATGATTAAAAACTCAATTTTATTTCAAAATTTGTGTCAAAAATGAAGTTCTTAAAACAGAGAAATACAAATATATCATTAGAGAGTTTTCACAGAAATTATCTTCTATAAAAATTAAAGTTGAATAATAAAAATATAAGTATTCTTAAGTGATATTTGAGATTAAGTAGAATCGCTCTTGTACCTAACCGATATGCGTTGTTGCCGTTATTACTTTGTGCCTCGTATTTCAATATAAGTTCTACATATTTCCGAGGTCGCCCGATTATTTTAACCGGTTTTCCGTATTCCGAACGAACAAAAGCCCTTTTGTCAAGCGATGCGTGCAAATTTGACATATTATTTGCAAAAAAACGTGGGTCATAGCATGAATTAAAGACATAAATATAAGTTTGAAAGTGTTTCACTGCATTACGTGCGTCCGAATTAGTGATTTAGTGGAATTTAGTGTTCAATTATCATCATCGCTATGGCCCCGCGAATCTGGGAAGTTTTGGTGTATTCGGTAAACGAAGAGAACCTTTCAGTCCCCAAATATAATAGGAAAGTGAAACTGAGGGCGGATTATGACCCTCAAGGGTTAAGCATAAGCCTCCTGGAAATGGACGAAGTCACAGAACTCCTAGAATTTCCTATAGACGCATACACTGAATGTTGCAAAGTGGGATTCAAATCCTATTTGTTTACTATTGACAATGAAACTTTACTAGTTAAATTTAATTACAAAGAAGAAGCCAGGGAGTTTTCCTTAGCGATTACGAAAATCAAGTCCGGAAAGGATGCCTCAGTGTTCTCAGTAAGAACTGAGGACTCATCTGCAACACAGTATTTTCAGTTTTACGGTTATTTATCCCAACAACAAAACATGTTACAAGACTTTGTAAGGACTTACACGTATCAGAGAGCAATATTAAGTAATTTAGATGATTTTAAAGACAAAGTAGTATTAGATGTAGGTGCGGGCTCTGGTATTTTATCCTTTTTTGCTGCTCAAGCAGGTGCTAAACGTATTTATGCTGTTGAAGCCTCCACGATGGCTCACTATGCCCAGAAGCTAGTTGATACCAATAATTATTCTAATATTATTAAAGTATTACCAGGTAAGTGTTAATAAAACCATTATGATACTGTAATGTTGGAAAATTTATTTAAAATAATAGTCAAGAGGAAAATTAGTAGACATGACAATTTTGCTTAATAGAGTATCTAAAGGAGAGTTTAAACAGTAAATGATCATATCACTTTAGAGGTGATATAAAATACAAATATAAGAATCAAATTTTTATCTGGGATTAAGTAACACTTCTATTCAGAAAATTACTTCTTGGCAAATATTTTTTAATTGCATAAGGTGCAATGCCATGAACACAACACCTGTGTGTAGAGGACCTCACAACAAATAAATTTTTCATAAGAATTTATTTTATGCTTATGATTGCTCTAATACTAACATCAAAAAATTTCTTAAACAATTTTAAATAAAAAGTTTTATTAGAAATATCTCAAGATAAAACAACCAAATTTTTAAAATACATTTCTTTTGCTGACATCTTCAGTTAATACAAACTTGAAGTACCTGGCAACTTAAGAAGAAATGGCTTAGTAGTGAGTCACCCTTGAAAATGCATGATTTTTTTAACTAAAATCCTTCTAAAAAGCAAATTTATTACATCACATACAGATTTTTAAAGCATAGTTACATAGATGGAAGATTTTAAGGACTGGAGTGCTGCACAAGATTCAACTTAATAATACTTCAACTGTAGGTGTTCAAAAAGAAAAGAAAAGAAGATTTAAATTGAACTTGAATTCTCTGTATAATTTAGAGCTTTGAAAAAAATAAATCTCATTTGTTATCCTTTGATTTCTTTATGCTCAAAAAGTTAATACTGTTTTTTAATTATTTTGTCAAATGTCATGGGATTGCCTTTTCTTTACAAGGCTTAGTATATTGTTTTCCATTTAGGAGTTGTGAACCTTATTCGTGATAAGCAATTATTAAATTTTAACACATGTGTATTCATCACAAAAATTATAAAGAAAATCATGAAAACTTCAACAATTTTATAGGTAAAATAGAGGAAGTGGAGCTTCCAGAAAAAGTAGATATAATAATCTCTGAACCGATGGGATACATGTTGTACAACGAACGAATGTTAGAATCATACCTCAACGCCAAACGGTGGCTAGTTCCAGGGGGTAAAATGTACCCCACAAGAGGCGATTTGCATGTGGTCCCCTTCACGGATGACGCCCTTTATATGGAGCAGTACAGCAAAGCCAATTTCTGGTTTCAAACCTGTTTTCACGGCGTTAATTTGGCGGCTATACAAAATTACGCTGTAAAGGAATATTTTAGGTGATTTTAAATTACTTGAATCTGAGGATTTATATATAAAAGTGTGTGATTTTAGGCAACCAATAGTAGATACTTTCGACGTGAGAATTTGCATGAGCAAAAGCGTTAGGCATGTAGTGGATTTTCTGGAAGCAGACGAGACAGATTTACACCAAATAGATATTCCTCTGGAGTTTCATATATTAGAGTCAGGCACTTGCCATGGACTAGCGTTTTGGTTCGATGTAGCTTTTATCGGTTCTCAACAAACTATTTGGCTCAGTACCGCCCCAACTGAACCTCTTACTCACTGGTATAATAAATTCGATTCCTCTAAATTAAATTGTTTTAATGTTGCTCTATAGGTATCAAGTACGTTGCCTATTAGAGCAGCCCTTACTGTTAAAGCAGGGACAAGTTTTAACAGGATCTGTGATGTTGGTAGCAAATAAAAGACAAAGTTATGACGTAACCATAGAGTTGACAGTAGAAGGGACTGCACAAACTTCAAGGAATACACTGGACCTTAAAAATCCTTATTTTAGGTACACTGGGGCTCCTGTACAGCCTCCTCCAGGTAAGTTGTTTGTATAATTTGAATTGGTGTTGATTCCTTTTTCTTCAGGCGTTTCAAGTGTGTCTCCCAGCGAAACCTACTGGAGTCAGTTGGACGCCCAAGGGGTGCGTAATGCTGTAAACATGGTCAATGGCATGTCAGTGAACGGTCTTGGAGAGGTTTCCATGGACACAACCCAGACTTTAATCAACAATAATCTAATGGCTAATAATCTTATAGCTTTAGTGGACCCTGCCCACATGGATCAGGCTGCGCCTAATATCCATCCAGGATGTATTCCAAGCACAGGCAGAGGTGAGTAAAAAATATTGTGCATCTTGAAATTCTGAAAGAAGTAATACCAGAAAATAAATACACATATTCAAACATCTCAACCATCAATTTAACAATTATATGGTTTTCTGAAAAGAACCAGAAGCTTATGTTATACGTAATTCATTATTTTGACCTATTCAATTAGGTTTAAAAATCGAATTAGGGGATTTCACAAATTCCTAAATTACTTTATGTTACGTGCTATATATTAGTCGACTTGCTTTTTTGTTTTCTTTTCCTGAAACATTTTGTATAATATATTTTTTTCAGTTCATATTTATTAATTATTCTTTACGAAAAATTAACAAATCAGTTATCTTCACAGGTCGAGTAGCAGCCAGTCCCACATCAACTCATACAGCTCAGTTGATAGGAGGAGCAATCTCTCCTTCGTTGTTCACTTCGCCGGCCGGAGCCCCTCAGCAGCCTCTCGTAATGACGAATTACCCAGTGGCCCAAAACCTGATGATTGGCGACTACGTGAAGCCGGGCAATGGCGTCGTATCCGCGGTTTACAGGCAGTAGTTTTAGTCAGTATGTAGTAGTGCATATGGTGGTAGTTGTAAAGGCAGCGTTAATGCTCAATAATTTTTTAAGGCGTTCGAGGTGGATTTAAATAATTATATCTTGCCGTTATTGAATTCACGTTGAAAACTACGCAATTCATTTTGAATCGTAACAATTTCATTGGTGGCAGATAATATTGCAAATAGATCTGGCGGTCGTACATCGGGGAGCTTTTATTTTAGTTGGTAGCGTCCTAAGTTATAGTAGTGTGTTAGATTAAGCTACGTCTCGCCTTATGGAACGCAGTTAGCGGTTTAAGTTTTGCGTCACTTTTTAGATTAGGCGGAAAGGGTGGTTAGTTTAGATTTAGATGAGATTGGGATATTTTCGCCCTGTTCTCTAATATGTTTAAATTGTCGCTAAACACGACGTGTTTAGCGCTTAAAAAGTTTAACAAATTTCACGTTTACTGCAAGATTAAAAAGCGTAACAAATATTTGGCGGATACCAAGTTGTGTATATATTTAGAATAGCGTTGGAAAGTTAGAATCAAATTTTATTGAAGTTTTCACTATGACATTTGAAAATTTGTTTAATGCGGTTAAATAAAACCAAATTTACTTTGTCAGTGTAGAAAAGTAACTTTATCGCAGTCATTACGAAACAAACACTCGGTGTTTGAATGTAATCTCTCCCAATTCCAAGTCAGTGCGGCAACGTACACTTTTTCATACGCGTATCATTTTTCAACAAGTAAAGACAGATGCTTCCTGCATGAATTGGGAACAATAGTTTTTATAATTTTGATAAACAACGTGAGTTTACTTAAGATTTCTTCATCGTACAGAAAAATTGGAAAACAAAAAACATGTATCAAAAATTCATGTCATATACAAAATCCAACTCGTTGTAAATTTCTTTAAAAAATCATAAACATTCTAAACTAAAAAAACTGCTTTTATTTCCGTGTATTTTTTATATGAACAATAAAACCTATCTATGCTCACATGAGGAAGATAGGCTAGAATAAAATAAGAAAAAACATAAATTATATGTACAAAAAATACAGCCCGAGTTCGGAAAAAAGTACGTTACATAATGAGGTGGAAAACGTCACCGTAGCAGAGGTGTGCATCATAAAAGGACGAAAAGTAAAGTTTTCTGATCAGAACAAGAAGATATACAGCTTGAATAAATTGCGGCAAAGTAACTCAATTAATTTCTCCCTTGATAAATTTTCTGGCGGTTTAGACTTGACTTTGAGGGAGTGATTGCTTTATACCTAGCGTACTGACTCAATTATTTGAGGTTCAGTGAGTTTCTCAATAATTTTTTGGAGAACAGGGTAGAAACATCTTCGAATCTTCCAAAAACCTCCCCGACCCTCACATTTCCCCTTAATAAAACACATCACCCTATTAAATTTGTGTTTCCGGATCATAGACCAGTACCTGCGTTTTCCTTTTTACTGTGTGATTTTAATCTAAGTTATTAGATGTAAGTGCACTCGTATACGAGGTGTCTTATTTAGGTCTGCCCTCTATCTCCAAAACGGTAAGAGTCCAAAATCAGTAAATTGAGGAGTAGGTTGTTATTTTTGAAGATTTTTAATCTGCCGTTAATGGAGTTGTCAAATGGTTTTTGGTTTCTAAGATTTTACGAAAAATGTAAATATTCAAAAACAGCCGATCTTTTTTTTTTTAATACCAATCGGCCATTTTTACTTTATTCATCAAGATTTTATTCATACAGTAAAAAATCCATGTAACATATGAGTGTTTTTTCTGTTTTTAGCTACCTGGTCTTCCTGATAGAACTCTAATAGATTTGGCGAAATATGAAAGACCCAGTTTAGAACAAAACATAAAAAAATAGACTATTTCAAAAATACAATAATTTATAAACTCGTTAATGATTTATTGATATTTTGGAAAGAAAAGAATTAAGTTAAATCACTTAAGACCAAATATTTCAAAAAATATACTGAACTTCTTTTAATCAAATTAAGTCTTTGAAAATTTTGATATTTTTTGTTAAATCTTTAAAAACCAAAAAACAATTTGGCAACGTCGTTTACGTGTAGCCAAATTGTTGTTGTTGCGGCATTAAAAGTCTCCAAAAATGGAATTTTTTACTTACAGCATTTTAAAGATAACAAGAGTGTGCGCACGTAATAAGACACCCTGTAGAATTCACACGAGGTAATAATAACAATAATAATAATAATAATTACCTTCCGTCGCATAAGCTAGGTCCGTATTACACGCCGCAACAATAATTTCGGACGTTTAATCTTAAGGCCTGTTTGTTATGAGTGAGTCGAGACCCGTGGCTTTTTAGCGCTAAGTAAGACTGATTTCGGCGGATTCGCACACAACCCCTCCGCATCACTTCAAGATAGTCCGAGATTTATTAATCAGGGCCCCTTATAAGGGCCTATAGAGGGCAAGAAAGAATTATTGTGATTTTTTTCAGAAAAAAATCCTTATTAATATGCATAATAAACTTATTGATTTTGTAATTTTTGCCTTAATTTGGGTTCAAGCTAATTAGAACGAGTCATGCTAATTTTATATTTTTAAGCAATTTGCAGCTGTATATTGTGAAATTGTAATTTTATCGAACGCAATTATGGTCAGTAGTCAATTTTGCGATTGTGTGCTATGATTTTAATTGAGTACAGGAATTAAGAATATTTGTGTATATTTTGATTTTAACTATTTATGTAAGTTCGCTGAATGTACAAGTGTGTGTAGTTCGTGATTGTCGGCTAATACATCATTCTGATAACGTACAAACAGAGGTTTTATTATTTGTTTATGTAAAAACCCAAAAAGACTTATTCTTAAGGCTTTTAGTTAAAAATGACAAATAAACGTCTACCTCAGTGGTCTTAATTTTTAATCACGTTAGCATTTATTCTTTGAACAACATAGGGGAGAGGAATATTAAAAAACTGATTTCTTTTCATTCTTGACTCGATTTAGATGTATATATTCAAATTTTGGATAGTAAGTAAAAAAGAAAAACGTTACTGTAATTGCGATTTGAAGACTTAAACGCTCAGAGAGTCGTTTAAAGGTTACTCTTCTTGCTAATTCGTTGAATCGCGTCCATTTTCACAAAAGTAAAAATTCAAATTCAATATTGTGGTATAAAATTCATACTTCTTCATTTAATACATTCTCTGTCATCCACAAATAACATTAAGTATCTTAAAGCCAAATAAGGAATCAATTGGTCATGAACATACTATCTTGTCAATAATGAAATTCACAGTTCCTGCTAAAGTTAGCAAACATAATTTTCCCTTAATATTGACACGTGTTTTTTTTTGTTTTCATATCTATTGTATAGATTCCTTGAAAAACAAAATATTAACTGAAAAAATGGGATGATTATGCAAGCAGATCAATTTCTCTATATCCGAATTGAATTAGAACATAAATAAAATTAATATGTAGTAAACAAGTTCTTTAATAAAACTATATTATAGGAATATACAAAACAGTTTTGAAATTAAAAAAATTTTAAATGCAGATAAGAGGAACATACATTTTACTATCACATATATTTCAATCAATGTATTCAATGACTTCTGATCTTTCAATTTCTTTTTTAAGCACATATACGTAATTTTAGAACAAGTTTTACTTGTTCTAACAATATTTGTAATAGTGATATTTCTAAATGTCAGGGGTCATCATCCCTCAACATTCCATTCGTTTGATATAACTCTGCCATAATAAGTCCCTGTAATTTTTGGCTGCAACCACTGGATCTTTAGCCTCTGTAATACCACGCCCAACAACCGCAATATCAGCACCTTTTTCTACCACTACATATTCTGGTGAGTTGTATCTTTGACCCAATGTATCACCTTTGTCCCCAACTTTTACCCCAGGGGTCAATTGTATCATTCCTGGGTGATCCAAAAATAACTGATTTTGGCACACAATTCCTGCTACAAGATCAGGGAATTCACTGGCAAGTTCAAGGGTGGCTTTTGTGTATGTGTCGGTTATAAGGCTCTCTGATGCACTTGTTTCAGCAAGAAGGAATACACCTGTTTCTTTAGCGCTTTCAATGCCTTGAATTGCATCAAGCACACCTTTTCCAAATAGTGAATGCACTGTTACTAACCCTGCCCAAGAAGATATTTTATAAAGGCCTTTGCTGTATTGTAAAGCAACTGTGTTACCAATATCAGCAAATTTCCTGTCTTCAAAGAGGATAAAATTATGACGTTGAGCTATCTCTTTCAAAGGTTTAAGAAAATTTTCATTAAAATCTTCAATGATATCTATATGAGTTTTTAAAACACAAATATATGGTCCTACTTGTTCAGCTAAGTTTAAGATCTTTGTTGAGTCAGTTAAATCAGCAGCTAAACACAGAGTTGTTTGCTTGGTAGCCATGATTTGAAACAACTTGGAAGCAACAGGGTTTTTAGCCAAACTTGCCCTTTCCAAAAATGACATTTTTACTCTGTTAGGTATTTTTGTCATGGTTGCCCGAGTTACTTGATTATCATTAATGTAGTGAGCCACTGTTTGAACCATTGCTTCATCAATACATTTGGCTTCGAACAAATATTCAACTAACTGACTTAATGTCAGTAATGCATGCATTGTAATCCCTTGATTTTGCAACAAATTTGCACCTCCTTGTTCTCGGTTTAAAAATATAATGGCGTCTTTACATTTTAATCCTGAAACAATACAATAGAGCAATCATTAATTTCCTAGAAATATTCTGATTTCTAGAATGTTGAGAGTTTTTGAATAGTATATAACATCCTTACCTTCATCCTGAAGATCTTTAACCATCTCCAATATACTGCTTCCAGAGTTAACAACATCTTCAACAATAACACATCGGTCCCCAGTGTGAAACACACCTTCAATTAATTTTTGTGATCCATGGCATTTTTGTTCTTGTCTCCTCATTACCATAGGAATAGAGGTCTGTAAAGATATTGCTGTCGCTACTGGTAAGGCAGTATATGGAACTCCACATAGTACATCTACATCTATTCCTTTCATTTTTTCAAGGAGCAAGTTTGCCAGAGTTTTCTAAATCAAAAGTGCAATTAGTTAGTTTAAGGCATTGTCTAAATGAGCATAAAGGGTCTACAAAAACAATTGTACTTACCGTAATATCCGGATAACTGATCAATATACGCAAATCGATATAAATAGGGGTCGCAAACCCCAACTTGGTTTTAAATTCACCGAATTTAACAGCATTAATGTTAAATAATTTCACTGCAAAAGCTTTTAGGTCTAGGTGGTCAGACATGTTAATTATCAACAAATTCAAAGCAAAAATATGAGCGGAAAGTACTAATTCTAGTGGCGAGGATAATTCAAATTAAAAAAGATATTTCAACGTTCTGTAAACAGAAAAGTGAGGTTAGAATTTTCTGATCATTTATGTATTTTTGAAGCTGTGTTGCCACAAAGTAAACGTGACGAAAATTTCGAAGAGCGGCAAAGATGCGTATTGCGCGGCCCAATCATTTTTTTGTTTAAATAACCTGCTTTTCGTAAAGATATAGACACAATTTGCATCCTAAACGTAATAAATTAACATTCGGACGACAATTACACAGCAATAATAGTTTCCCTTTCGATTTAGCCTTATCTAAACTATTACTGTGTTAATGTGCTATTTTGGGTTTTTGCAAGCCTAAAACTAACAATATATTTTTTACTATTGGAATACGACTATATTGAATCTAAAAATACATAAAGCTTTTAACTCAATCACAAGCATTTCTGTTAAAAGGAAACACACACAGCTGTAACAAAATATTAAAAATAACAACGCAGACTTACACATACAACACGATCACATCGCGAACATTATAACTTATAAAATAACATAATCATAACAAAAATGAATACAAAATCGGATAGAAAAATCTGCTTATGGAAGAGCCTGTTATAGATAACCTATATATTATAGGAAAATTATTATTATTATTGCAAATTTTAGAATTTCCTTACTTGCTTCAATTTACTCTTTCGCAGATAGTAAAGACACAATTGATCATTCCAAACACCAGTTTTAACATCATTATCACTAGAGCTAATTATAACAATAAGGGAACTGAATTATCTTTGGTTTTGGTTCATTCAATAGTGACGCAAAGGTTTTAAAAAATATTTTATATAGATTGTAAAAGCAGTTGCGAAATGTAAGGTATAAGAGCAGGACGAACATTTAATCGCGCTAAAGTTGAGCATATTTCCTCAACGTCTTATAGCAAATAATGTCAAGGTCCTTTAATCCGTATCATCTTCATTAAAGATTTACCTGAAGACCATTTATAGCCTCAAAAAAGCCTTTTACAGCGTACTACCATCTACACCTACATATACCAAAGTATGTACTTCATCATGTATCACAATATATAATAATATAAAAGCTGAGGTAGTCATATACTTAGTAGATTTTTAAATGCTCTTAAGCTTAAAATTTATCTTTAAGAAACATTGTTGTACTCAGTTTTGCTACGCCTCTACCTAAAGCAGGAAAAGAGATATGCGATCGCCCTGTACATTTTTCTCGTGCCTTACTAACAATACTTCTCGTTGATTATATAAATTCCACTGTCTAATACACTAATATCACCGAACGCTTGCGCTTATTATAGCCAAAAACGAATTTAGATTAAGTCTAATTTTTTGTATACCATATTTACATCCAATAACTATTTGTCTTCTTTTATCACAGCCCAAAATGTTTACTTTTTACGCAACCTCCTCCATTTTTTATAAAATAATTTTGGAGCTATTAAACAGTAGAATTTTAGCTATAAACTATTCATAATGTAGAGCTCACGATTAATGATGATTTGAGTCAAAATAAAGACACCAAAAATTCCCAGCGACTCAATTTCAAATCAAGACTTTCTAAACTGAAACGAAGCGGATATACAGAATAATTTAAATTTGCTGTTCACTATAGAGATCTAGAAATCTATTAAAGAGACGAGGTTGTTTAAATTGGGGCAAAAGTGCGCAGTTTTGAGCTTTACTAAATGCCGTTTTAAAATTTGGAAGATACTTGAAAAAAACTTAATTTCCATAAATGCCCTTTTTTTTAAGTTATTTGAAGAGATTTTTTAAAATGAATTTAACTTCCTCACAAGTACTCTTGTTCCTTTATAAGATGGCGTCATTAGATTTTGAATACAATGTTTCGGAAATTGAGAATCATTATCAATGCATTTTTTAAAACATGGAACTGAATTGTTGTACGTTATGTCTGAGTAGAGCTTCATTATTTTATTTATTAGAAATGTATTTTGCACTCTTACGTTTGTTTTTACTACAAGTGTGATACATCATTTAATTCAGAAAATCAAAGACTTTCTAAAAATATAATAAAAAATTTCAGGTCTGCATTTAGATAAATGAAGTTTACGATAATTCCCAAATTCCGAAACATTAGATATAAAATCTAATAACACCATTTTATAAAGGAACAAAAGTGCTCACAAATAAATAATATTCATTTTAAAAAATCTCTTTAAATAAGTTAAAAAAAATTAAAGACATTTGTGGAAATTTCGTTTTTTTTTCGATAATACTTGGAAGTAATGGGAATATTAGAAATTTTAAAACGGCATTTAACAAAGTTCGAAAATAGATAACTTTGTCCTAATTAAACAACTTGATATTTTTTTGGATTTTCGAGATCCCAATGGTCAGTAGTGAATTTAAATTACGCTGTATATACAGAGTGTGTCAACTTTTAGTAGAAGGAATTTAAATATTGATGAAGAATCTTATTTTAAGATGAAAACGCTATATAAACATATCTTTCAAAACGGCTTAGTTTTTGAAATACAGGGCGTAAATATTTTATTAACCCTAGAATACTAATATATTGTAATTTTTGCGACGCTTGATTTTCTTCGGTCAATTTCGTATAGATGCTGTCATTTAAACGAGCTCCATGGCGAAGTGCCCTTCTAGTTGGTCTTGTTCTTGTATTCGTCGTATGTCTGACCGTATCGTTGTGACTTTTTACTTCACAAAATTTTGGCACGACCATCGTAAAATTTAACATTCATTAAAATTAGAGTAAACTTTTTAAACGAACATCCATTTAGTAAATAAAGTCAATGTAAATGCTTTTTTTTAAATTGATATATTGTATTTCCTAAAACCAGAGTTCTACGACTGGATTCTAAATCCCAGCTGGCATTAAAATGAAACAAAAAAATATTTTTGACATTTCTGTATGTGACAATATTTATTAATGAAGTCTAATGATGAAGATGATAATGATGAATGAAAATAACATAAAATTAATAATGAAAGGTTTTAAATTTGATGTTTATTTAATCAGATATAGTAATCACCGATTTGTTAAATTAAAATTTTTACGAAAGCCATTGGAGATTTCGCTTTTCAATAAGAGTATCTTTTTTACGTAAAAGTCTTTAAATTTTATATTTTTCCTATAAATTCGTCAATGAAGTTAAGGTAAAAAAAGGTTGGATTCGTTAGAAAACAGAACACTGTAACAACTATACAATACGAATGAAAAAAGAGCACATGAAGAGATGTGAAAAACAACAAACTGAGGAGATACTAGAAAGAGTATGTACCTCATGTAAAGTCAAAGAGATCAAGAGGTGGGAAACAATGTATGAATGTCCGAACTGTCCGGTCACACCATGATTTTGGTTCGACTGTTCTAACATAATTCATAAATAAAACGTGTCTTGTTAAAATTTGATTTACGTACTTCTCATACCTCTCAAAGTTTATATTAGCCAAGGAAAAATATATTTTTGTTTTTGTCGAAATCAGTCTTTACGTTTATGTTCGTTCTTACTCTATATTTTTAAAATTCACTTATTTTTTGTTTTTTTATAGCAAAAAAAATTGTTTCATTTATATTAAACAAGCGTTTTTTACTTTTTTATGTAACAAATGCAAAATTAATTGACTTTTATGATCAAGAATACTTTCTTTATTAGAAAATAGGTAAAAACTCGACACTCGCGTATACGCGGGCAGTGGCAATGCAATACATTTTGTGAATCAGTACCAGTCCCGCGTTTATGCAGTTGCACACAAATTTGCTGGTTTGTCCCAGAAAACCATTCTAATATTCCTAAAACATGATAAAATCTAAAAACAACATATTTCTCAACAAACAATTCTCGGTCATAAGTTGTATAATGCAAAATGGCATTGACAGCGAATGTGTTAAAAAATACACCTAATTACAAATATGAACAAAATAACAATCGGCAAGCTAGAAATTACAGCTAAATTTTATGTGAATTTGATAGGGATCCGAAGACCAATACTCACAGAGTGGCGGTTACTCTAGGCGTCTTCCAAATTAAAATTCTGTCTGCTTTAAAATGGAATCACAGGCACGCTAATTTGAGATATCTGATACCAGTACCAGATACCATATATTTGAGACCAGTACTTGGTTCACAAGAAGGTAATGAGGAACAAAGAATAACATTTTATTGGTAGGTCCTTAATGCAGTTCAGAATAATAGATATTTTTTGTTCAATGCATTGGGGACTGATGAATCATATTTTATTCGTCAAGGTGTTGTAAATTTTTGTAACTAACCCATTTTGCACGGTAACCCGCATGCAATTCATCAACGAGCTTTTCAGAATTAATTTAGCGTAAATGTTTGGATTGGTCTTTATCGTATTCATTTGTTAGAGCTATTTTTTTTTATCACCACGTGAAAACAGGATTATTTCTTAGAGTTTTCGCAAAGAGCATGCCAATATTTGGGATAAAATTTCTCTTAATGTAAAAAACAAGATCTGGTTTCAATTAGATGGGTGTCCCACATATTAAAAAAAAATGTGAAAGACTGGTTAAACTGCAATTTCCCTGAAAGATGGATTGGTCAGTAGACTTTTTTGTGTAGGTACATTTAAAGGAGAGTATTTATATGACTCCTGTGAAAACTACGGCCTTTCTAATTAACAGGATTAGAAATCTTTGTAAGAAACTTTGAAATTCAAATTTAGTTAATATAGTACCTTTCATTAAACTTCAATGTGAATTTAGTGTGGAACAAAATGTTACATATTCAAATAGTCAAGTATTCTTAACAGTAATTTATTTTTACCTAATTCAAAAAGTTTTATTTCGTTTAATTTAATTTAAAACAAATAAACATTATTATTACCCCTGTAACGTATTTAGATTAACGTTAAGACATGAAAGTGAGTTTGAATTAAATTTACAATCATAACCAACCGGTACATCAAAAGAAAATTGAAACTGATAGTTAGAGTAAGGTAAAATATCATGCGGCATTCAAGTGGTTTTAATTTTTTTAGTCAAACACGGTGTGTGGGATAAAAAAAAGTCAAGAGACCTTTTCACTTCTAAATTAAATAGAGAATAAAAGAAAAATCATTATCGTATCATCTTTTTTCTTTAAAAAAAGTTGAGAGATGTGTCCGTAAGTATGCTACTGGAAAACTTAAACAAATATATTTTTACATCAAAAAACGCACCATTATGAACTGTTAAAACGAGCAAAATTTTATTTTTAAAATATTAACCGTTTAGAAAATATATATCAACAAATTTATAAGTTTTGAATAAAACTTTAACGCCCTGTAGCTCAAAAACTAAGGCCTTTGAAAGATCATTTACCTAATGTTTTTGCCTTAAAATAAGGTCCTCTATCCATAGTTAAAGTCTTAATACTAAAAATTGACTTACCCTGTATAAGAAGTCTAAACGATTCAAAATTACGTTTCCGCTTTAATTCATCGAGAACTCATTTTTTCTCTCTTAATTTTCGATATTCAATTTGCATTTTAAGGTGTAATACTATGAGAACTTATTCCTTGTTGTGAGAGCTCCGCCTTCACTCTCCTGGCAATATGGGACCGTGTGTGCTTTCTCAAGTGATCCTTACGATAAAAACCTAAAAAATCATATAATCGTTTAAAGCACTAAAGAATACATTAAAAAAATGATACAATATTGTATGATTATTACAATTTGTTAATCACATCGTTAACTAGTTTTAAAGTCATTCATGAAGAACAACGGGTATAATGCACGATTAGCAAAATAACCACTAAAGGATTATAAATTGCGGCGTATGCAATTAGCGCTTCTAATCCAACCGTGAGTTTCGGTTTTATCATTTTTAATGATCTTTTCAAGCCATTTTTAAAAATTGTGTTTACACTATATTATAACTCCACTTAGAGGGAGTGTGACAGACCCATCTAGTTAACTTATACGTAGTAAACAACATTTTCGTGTTTCCCACCTTTCTTTGATTCATTCAGATATCTATACATACATTAAATTAAATATTCAGCCAATGGACGAAAAATCTTTAAAAATATATTGAGAATGATGCATATAAAACGTACCTTTTCCGCACTCATTACAAACATGCCTTTTCTCCCCTGAATGAATAACAAAGTGCAGCGTTAACTGCTCTTTTCTCTTAAATGCTTTCAAGCACACAGAACAAACAAAAGGTCTCTCTGGATTATGACTTTGCTTGTGCCTTGTTAAGTGATCTTTACGCTTCAAAGCAGCCCCACAAATGTCGCAAACAAAACGTCGCTCCATGTTGTGTCCCATTAAGTGCTGCTCCAATAAATCTCGTTCTGGAAGCGCCATATGGCACTCTGGGCAACAATACAAAGTAGATCCATCTAAGGCCGTTGACAGCCGTATTTCACCTACAGATAATTTTATTTGAGTTGTTTTAGTTCATTCTCATTCACGGTTTTTACCAGGTTTTGGTTTTGGTTTTTTCTCCTTCTCAGGCCTCTTTTTCTTCTTTTTCTTTATAACAATAGTAGTAGAGTTGTTCAAATGATCAGTGTTTATAGTGCTTAAAGTATTGCTATTTGTACTTAAGTTTCCATTGGTATTGCTTCCAATATTTAGAGAGTCAATGTTGATTGTGCCTTAAAAAATGGTGCCCAATTAAGGTGGTATATAAGAAACAGCTTACAAGCTACTACCATTGTTCATCAAATTAAGATTAGGTGAGCTGCTCTGTTGCAGCAGTGTAGACTGCTGACTAACACTACTGTCTTTCTTTAAAGACTCTGCAGA
Organism: Euwallacea fornicatus; assembly: GCF_040115645.1. NCBI lineage: Eukaryota > Metazoa > Arthropoda > Insecta > Coleoptera > Curculionidae > Euwallacea > Euwallacea fornicatus. The sequence continues at coordinate 179,081 of NC_089553.1, forward strand.
ATATTTGAGGATGTCCTGCAAGGTTATGGGCAGACTGTTGGCTGGAAGCTGCGCCAAATAATCCATGGAAGCTGTCAGATTTTGCCAAGAATTTGAGAGCACCGAGGAAGACGGATTGCTTGATATTGCCTGGTTATTGCTTTGGACTTGACCCAGAGATTTTGAAAGTTCATGCTCTTTTTTCTGTAAAAATGTTTCCTTCAGTTTTTGTACAGAATCAAAAGCTTCAGATACAACCTTACTATTCTCCCCATTACCAACTAGCAGCTTGTCACTCCGCAAGCAAAAGACATCCAAGTTTTGCTGATCAAAATTTTGCCTTTTGGAAGAGGCATTTTGAGAGTATAAACTTTGTGAATTGAGGTAGTTTCCGTTGCTTTTATTGGACGCAGCAAGAAGCTGCTGTTGGGCAGTGGCATGATGATGTTGGGTAAATGAGGGAACACCATTTGCAGTATATCTGTGTACATAAAAAAGGTATATGCACAAATTCAAATCCACCTTAAATTATCTCATCAATTTTATTTTTATACTACAGTCTACAACATAAAAAAAAGCTTACCGATTTGTTAATGTAATATCATCCAAAGAATTCAAGCTTGTTGAAGGAAAGTCTTGTGAGAGTTTAACTGCAAACTGATGTATGTTTGGAATAGAAGTAGAAAGATGACTTCCAAATGGAGAGAAATTCATTATATTAACATTATATTGCCTAAAAATAATTAGATATTACTTTAGCATTTCCAGTGGAAATTTGGAAATACTAACATCACAAGAATTTCTAATAACCATAGACGAACGTAAATAGTAAAGTTGTAAAGAACTAAATGTAAAGGACACTTACCATAGTAAAAAAAATAGGTTTTGTGCGGCTTTTTATCATAATCGCTACGCTTGTCGGGTCGCCATTCAACACGCTTTGGCCCTGATTCGTCCTTATTGCGCAAGGGTTTGAATGAAATCGAAAGGAAAGGGGTCGAAGAAGAAGCTAAAGGGGTGAAAAGAAATCCATAATCGTTCCTCCCTCATTTTCCGCTCAAAAATTTTGAATTAGCGTATGTCATTTGTCATTACTTTTTGACAGGTTCATAATAGAGATGAATCTGACCCAAAGTATAGATATTGTAGCATATGTAGTAAATCCGGGTATTGGAAAGCTATTTCAATTACTTGATTATGAAGTTTTGTTTCATTACAGCACTTATATTAAATCAATTAGTACCTAATAGAAAAAAAAACTTTCTGTGTTTCACAATCTTAAAGGCAGTGCCAAGGAAATAAGTGGAACTCAGAATCTTAAGAGTAGAAAAATGTACTTGAAGTAGAACAAACAAGCAGCAATGACATTTATAGAAATCTAACCTCACTCATTTTTTTTAACCTTTAATATTTATTTAAATATTAATATGTTATAATAAATTATTAAAATCACAACAACGTTTCAATTTATCTCATAATCCTGTTATAATTTTACGCTGGTAAACACTCTCTTATGAAAAAGCTTTTATCATTCATCTAATCGCATCTTTCTATTTCTTATTCGCCTTCTAATTATGGCAAGTCAACAAGAAAATTTGAGAGATTTTGCCATCAAACTGTTTAATATCAATGCAATTAAATTTGGCGAATTTAAGACCAAAGTGGGGCTTATGACACCGGTTTATTGCGATTTAAGGGTTATGGTCAGTTATCCAGATGTAATGGTGAGTCAAAACCTCATCAGTAAAAAACCTTTAGTAAAGCTGCAGTATCTCTATCCTAATATAGAAAAGTTTGGCCGAGTTGCTAATCTATGAAATCAAAGGAATAGATGTTGATATACTATGTGGAGTTCCCTATACAGCTCTACCAATTGCAACAGCAGTGTCTTTACAAACCTCCATTCCAATGGTGATGAGGAGGCAAGAACCCAAGTATCATGGCACTAAGAAAATAGTTGATGGTGTCTTTAAAGCAGGAGACCAGTGTCTTATTGTTGAAGATGTAGTTACATCAGGATCTAGCATTTTAGAGACAGTAAAAGACTTGGAAAATGAAGGTAAGTATAGTAAGAAGATTATGGTGAGGAATGAACAAAGTTGAAATCCACTGAAGTGTTATTTTATAACTTTATAAATAGTTTATACTGTGTCAATGCTGCCTAAATTTTAGACTGTATAAATAAATGATGAATTTAAATTTCTCTCTAATGGTAATTATTAATTATAATCACTGGAATAACTGAAGTGCAGATTTGCTCTACTACTCCATACTCATTGTACACACTTCTGTGTAAAAGCAAAAATTTCAAACTGAAACAATATGTTGCAAAAAATAATTTTTTTATTCAATCTAAACTATTACCCAGTTGTCTCTTTCATATTGCAAAAAGCATGTCCCTTACAACTTCCTCTATGTTTTCACTTCAAGTTTTTAAAAGACTTTAGAAATGGAGAATACATTAATATTTTTACTCTCAGTAAGGTAAAATTTGTTTTTACCAATCATCAAATTGTTATGTTTCATAAATAAAAAATGGCTGAGCTTAAGTCACAAATCAACAACTCAAACCTAAAAGACTTGAGTTGTTATTAAATTGTAGAGATATGTATTATCATATTTCAGACTTTAATTATAACAAATTTTGTAGGTAAAAAATCAGTGTTTTTGTTCTTTGTAAGAATTACTATTGTGACTAGTTACCTATATAAAAGCTAATAATTCAATAAAGGGATACTTTTTTATTATTTAATTAATTGAATTGTTTTTTGCAGGTTTAACATGTACAGATGCTATTGTGTTTCTAAATAGGGAACAAGGGGGTGCTGCACTTTTAAAAGATAAAGGTATTACTATGCATGCTTTAATGACTTTGAGTCAATTGGTTGATTATTTGTTTGAAGCCAAGTGTATTGATCAGGAGATGGTTGAGAAAGTGAAGCTGTATATTAGAGATAATCAAGTAACAGCAAATTTTAAATCAGCAGCCTAAAATTGTGGTGTTTGGAAAAATCAAACATTTCTGAAATTCAAACTAAAAACTTACACATTTTGTTTTAATTTAATATATCAACAAATATAATACTTGCTCAACAGTTAAAGACACACTATGTTAAAGGTGCATTTAAATGTAGTAAAAATATAATTGATGGGACCAATCAAACATACTTTTAATTTATCTAATAAATGTAAATTTTTAAAACCAATAATGTTAGACATAGCATGTGACTCATAAGCTTTCTTGATCAGAACTACCATTCCTTTAATATTTAATTGGACATTGAATAATAAAACTATTATTAACTATTGTTTGCTTCCCCACTAACTGTGATTGAGGTACTTTTAATAAAAATTTGCTTTATATTATGGTAAACCCATTTTGTTATTTTATTCAATCTACTTATGGTATCCAAAGTGCGTTACAAAATCCACTGTAAATATTTGTGGTATATTCTGAAACTAGAGTTGATGTCCATTTAAAATTCAACCTTCAGAGTGCATTTATGTGAAAGTATAGAACTGGTACTGTACTAATTTGTTTTGAAAGATAACACATTAAAATTTCATTGTACCACATCTTTCCAAATGTGTTAAATTATAATTTAACACTCTCAAAATATTTGGTATGCAAAGTGAAAACTAAGGAATCTTATAAGTCAAAAACAAGCACAGCAGAGCATTGATAGGAAATAAAGTCCAAGTGTCCAAATATGCCATTAGTTGTAAAGGTTTATTATGAAAAAAAGAACATTCAGTATAATAATGTAATAGTCTAATCATCATTATCACTCCCTGAAGTGTCCATCTCTTCTTCCTCATTTCTTGAACTACCTCCTTGGGTTGCAATATGTCGTAAAATTTGTTTCTCTAATAGCAGATCTTCTTGTAGATCTGCTGGAGTCAACTTGTTATTTTTGCATCCTATGTAAGGACACATAGCTTTCTTTTTAGATTGTCTTATATAGTCATAAATTGTTTCACTGTCATATATATGTTTGCATTTAATATTTCGTAAAGGCTTTCGAATAACCCCTTTCCTTATTGGATCTAGTGGGAGAGTAAAGGAGGTAGAACACATTAATGAATCACCAATATCTTCATATGTACTGTCTTCTTGTGAATTCTTTGGCACTACTTCAAGAATAGAGCAGTTGTTGTGGAACAATTGGTCCCATATTTCATGATCAGTGTGAACTGTTTCGGATTGTGTGGACAGTTTTTGCTGATATAATTCATCAATTAAGTAGTCTTGAGATGGATCAGAAATAGTCTCCTCCACAAGAATTATAGCCTTTTTAGAGTTTTGGTATTTATTATCAATGGTACAAAACTTCTGGGCAATCTCCTTTAGTTTGGCTACTTCCACTTCTTTTTCGGGATCTTCCAAATTTTCATTAATGAAGTTTTTCCACGTTGTTAAGGAGTTAACACATTTGTCTAGGAAGATGGAATATCTATCGTGTAACGACATATTGAATAATGGATTGTTCAATTATTAATGCAGTGCTTCACGAGAATTATTTGAAAATTCCAATAAATCACGTGATAACTATTGTTACGTCACTCTAACTACCCTTTCAACTCAATGATCGAACACAAAATTATTTTACATGGACCAAAAGTGAGGTTGTAAATCTTTTTATTTTTATTATAATTTTCTTCAAAACACTGCATACTATGAAACCAAAAACCAAAAATTTGCAATGATAAAATTAACATTCATTAACGGCAATGTATTCGTCTTCGATTTAGAGGATTGGTCAACACTCAGATCAGTTCATCGGATAATGGGGCACATTATAGGCAGCACAAACTTCATTCCTTCATTACCTTCCAAATTACTTCCCGAAGAAGTGCTTCTACTGATTGACAAAGAATTAGCGGAAGTTGTTGAATGTCATAGTACTGAAATTGAAGATTGCAAGTCTGTCGAGGAATTTGAAAATGCCTTAATGCAGGGGCAACAGCAGGAGTATAAGAAAATGCGCAGAGCTCAGCTAGAAACTTTAATAGACAAAATTGTGCAAATGAGAAGGAAAGTAGGCGACCATAGAACTAAGGCAGAAATTTTTAATGAGGAACTTGATAAATCGTCAGACATTACCAAAGCAAATATGCTATGGCCAATTTTCTTAAAAGACTCAAGTCCCCAATCCTTGTCCTTCATTTCTAAAGAACGTATAACTTCCCTTACAAATAACTTAAAAACTATTGTCTATCGCGATTTATGGGATAGGGGTTATTATGTTACAAGTGGTGAGAAATTTGGTGGCAACTTTTTAGTATATTTGGGTGACCCCATAATTTATCATGCAATATTCATAGTTAAGTGTATAGAGTCGGAAAGGACGTTTACCCCCACGGAATTAGTTGCTTTTGGTAGGTTAGGGGTTTCAGTGAAAAAAGGGGCAGTATTAGCCTCAGTTAAAGACGGGTGCGTTTCTTATGTAGCAATAAATTGGATTGATGCCTAATCATTGTGTTTTATTAAGTAATTCTCCTAGAATTTACATATCACAGTAGGATATCAATCTGGCAAAAGTACATACTACAGACAACCAGTTATAAATCATAAATATTGTTATTATCAGTGTCTTTTTTTGCAAATTGAAACCGTCCACAAATATCCTAGCGATAAATATTACTAATTCCAGTGAAATGATTAAGGCATATAGTGCTAGAAATGGCATGTAAAAGATGGGGTTGTTCTAAGGAAATAATATTGGTAAATTAATATTGTAATTGTATTTTGTATTCCACAAAGAGTCCTGAACTCACAGTAAGTAAACCCAGGAGTAGAAAAAGGTAGTACTCTAGAGATAAAACCAAGGATATAAGCTTGCAATCTCTCTCTGCCTCTGGAGCTATAATTTTTCCCTTTTTTAGGCGTTCCTTCCAAATATAGCCCGGCAAAACTGAGCCACATTTTATTATCCTATAGATATCAAAAGCGTTTAATACCTGAAAGTTGTAATGGTGTTTTTCGCTTTTATAAGTAATATGTATAAAATAAAAAATCACCACTCCCAAAACACCTAGCGCTGCAACGTACACTGGGGCGAAAGTCATTGCCGGATGGACACAAAGATAATTGATATATAGCTTGTTTTTCTGAAGTATGGGTCCTATTACCGTATAAAAGGGTATTTTCATATTTCTTTTATAGGCTTTGTGTATAACATTGTCAATATTCTTGATAAGGGGGATTTTTTTAAATGTGTAATGAATTTGTAAAAAATTTGACTAGAAATTTATATTGGCAATAGCTTTGGCAGTAATTTGAGGGATAATTCCACAGGTAATTAATTTTTTATCAAAACAAAGGAGGTAAGTATATTGTTTACAGGTGCAGAGAGACTAGAACACAACACTGCATATGTAACAGGGACTTCTTTATTAAAATAAATAATTAAACAATATTTTATGTTCTAAACTATTCTATTCAACAAAAATTATGTACAAATTCTATTTATAAAGGAGATATAAACTGGTATAATTAAATCTATTAATTTACTCTTAGAAATGAAATCATTAGATTTTTCCTTAATGAAGCCTAAGTATTTACAGAACAGCTTACCATCAAATTTAAGAAAAGCGATGCTTAATTTAATCTTTAAAAAAAGAAGCGACACTTAAAACAAGGGTATTAAACTAAATCGAGTTCACTGAAATAATGTCATTTCCACTGAAACCAAACTTCAAGACGTGTATTTTCCATAGGTGGGTCGGTTCCTGATGCGTCTCCTCAGCTTTTTTTACACCTAGTGACCAATAAGTATAGCTTGTGTTAAAGGATTCTCTGATGGGGACAATCTTGGAATGACTATGATCTATTCACTAAGACTAGATTTAAATCACATGTTTTCGGGTACAAGTTATAAAATAATAAATAAAGTAAAACTAGAGAAAAAAACACCCTTCCGCTAGACCTAATACAATCTTAAAGTATAGGGATTGTTACTACAAAATTATGAGTTTCAATTTGAATACTACCTTCAGCTGACCGAGGGCTTATGTAAATAATTTTTTTTTCTTAAAATAAATATACGAGTTTGAAATTATGAAAAAAATTAAACAGCGAAAAGGAACAGGGTATACACATGAGCCTACGGTCATTGAATTCTATGAATTAAAGTGTGTGGGAAATGGGAAAAATAGCATGACACACATGAACAAATTGGCCAAACTACAAATAGGTCCATATCACAATATTATCACAGATATAATGTAGGTGATTCTGGTATCATACAGTTCTTACCTATAGAAACTTTAAAAAGAGAAATATTGTTAGAATTGTCTAATAATCAATAAAAGAAATAGAAGTATTATTTGGTACTTGTTCAACGATCCTGCTCACAGTTTTAGTTGCCTTAACACCGAATTAAACTCTTCGCGCATAAGAAAAAATACTTAAACAATACCAAAATTACGATCAGCGCACAACAAACGTTATTTGAGCGTTTTGTTAAAATTCGACTGGAAAATGTTTTAACAGACACTTTTATGGAAGCTATAAAATAAAACGAATTATGTAGAGCTAATATACACTTGGTTGAATGCATGCAATATCACTAAAACCTTTTGAAAGCGCCACATAAGACACATCCATTCTATTATTAAATTCATTCTTGCGCCTTCCTACATTCATCCAACTTTCCATATCCAGCATATACAGACCATAATTAATAGCAAAGATTCAGTAAGTGTTTCAAATATTATAAAATCACAGCTTCACGTAAAAAGACATATAGTTGATAACTCAACTTGCAATGAGGGGCCCTGAAAGTTTCGTTTTGGATGTATAGTAAAAATGTATTTATCTCGATCGGTCACTGTAGTAAAAAGAGATGAAATTCTTACCAGCTCGGTATGGGTTTTAACCTCAGAGAAAAAAACTATCCAATTACGCATATATAACCACAGTTTACCCAAATTCTATAGATTTCTCCAGATATACAAGTCTCTTCACTTTGCTTGAAATTCATTGTCTCCTTGATAAACGCTTCTAATAATAAATTTATTTTCTTATTATTAACTCTTTTAATAAAATAGATGTAGTTATGACTTTGCAAGGTTCGCTAACAACTTACATACCCCAGTGGGACATGCCTTGGGTCCTTTTAAACTTCAGCAGCTAACATTTTTCTTAATTTCCACTTTTCCATACGAATAACTGCAATATTCACGAACTAGGACAAGGGTAGTACGTTTTTAATTAGCTGGCATTCAGATTTTTCATTTTTGTGTTTGAAATTATTGTAACATAGAAACGTTATCTCTTACATGTTATCCTAAATTATACTGCAATCAATGTGAAAACATTGGTTATGACGACAACATTTGATAATTAACAAAAAAATTGTTGTCCATCCCCATTTATCGTCGTTTGTATGTCTCATGTTTATCACTTAAATACGGCTCTTTACTGAGGAAACTAGCAAGTACTTAAATTTTCAATAATAAGAGCGCTGTTCCACTCATTAATTCCGTTCTGGCCTTGAAAAAGACAATAAAGCCTTGTCGCAAACGTGTTTAGTATAGAAATGTTCTTATTTCCTCCACAAGTCCACACTGGTCACCTAAGAATATCATCCCTTCTAGTACTAAAAATGGTTCTATGAAAAGTTCATTGCCTAGCATTTAACTAACTCACTTGCTTTATGTACACTGAAATACTAACTGATGATAAAAAAAACATTGCAGTACGCTGTGAACTATAAACGTAGGGCGTTGATTAAGCTATTTGCTATACACATCATCAAACATCTCATTGAAAACAAATAACAAATTAATTCATCCAAGACATGCCTCTGATATTTAAACGACTACTTGAGGCTTTTTAATCACCCTTCAGTATCACAATCACTATAGAGTAGCTTTAACCATCCATCTCCTTTCATCAATACAAACTCATTAGAACAACAACCGCTTTTACAAAAGACCCACATTTGCTATATTACTCAATACGTAAAAATGATCAAATACCTGGTGTTCGCTATCATTACTTTTCCGTTTCTTAGACTTCCTTTTAGTCTTGGTGAACACGTCGGAATCGCACGCTATGCCCAGTCTCAGACGGATCGGCAGCTTACGTTCTCCTTGAATTAAAATTTCATTTATTTATCGTTAAAAATCAAATTGAAGGCACTTAAAAAAAATAAGCAGGAAAACAAACAATTAGGAGGGTGACAAATAATACCTTCTACCAGGTTGGACGGGTTGAATTGAATGTTAATTCGTTTATGCTTATAGACAGTTACATATCTCTTGGCATTGACCTTTAACCCCAGATAGGCGATAAAATCAGCTGTAAAGAGGCTTTTCACAGCGGCCAATTCTAAGATCAAAATATTTTCTATTGTAATGTGGAATTTATGTAAGTAATTCACCAGAAAATTGTATGGAGAGAGAGGAGGTATTATTAATTACACCACTTCTCTTTGCATACCTAAATAATAAATATCAGTTATTATTAATTGTAATGGTCAAAACATGTGAAAAATTCTTACCGCAACTTGATAATTCTTTAGATTTCGACTTTTTGGACTTCTTGATCGGCAGGGCGTTTTCTAGGGCATTTTGCAACAGCCTGGAAGTGACACCTGGAGACGACTTAGTTTTGTGCAGCTTCTCGGCTCTCTTTTTACTTAACTGAGCGCGTAAATCACCTATCAAGAAACAAAAATAAGTTTGACGTGGACTATCATTAAAATTTTAGTGTATAGATTATTATAAGTCGGATTATTCGTTAAATTGCAGAAATGTCTTGTCGGATATGTTGCCTAGTATAGGCAGTCCCGGGTGGATTTTGTGTTGTTTTATAGTATACCTACCCAAAATGGGGTTTACATTCCGTATTCTTGGGATTATATTTAGTTATTTTTTTAATTACTGAAATACAGTAAATATCAATGAAATAAAACAATAATAATATGAAAAAGAGCTATACATTTTAGTCATAGTCAAGTAAATAATAATGACTATCCACCTACGCATTATTTATATTTCGAACCGTAACTGGGGACATAATTGGAAGTCTTCAAGTGGTCCTGAGACAAAGCAAAAAAAATTATTTAAAATTTCGATTACAAAGTGGTAAAATCAAACCTTGACAGAATAGTTCTCACTACTAGTAACCGTAGTCTATAACTAGCCCTTGTTAATTGCGCTTTCAAGACAGGACTTAAATAACTAGTTATAATAATACTTCAGGCACATAAGATAAAGTGTATCAAATATGATCAGTGTAGGTTTATAAAAAATAATATTATATGAATTTTACCTTCATCATTAACATCATTCTCTACTTCATCGCTCTCCACCATAATTTCCGTGTCATCATCATCGCCCTCCATATTTTTTAATTTTCCACCAACTCCCAATTTGACTTTCCTGGCAGAATTTCCCACCTCTGATTCTTTACCCCCTTCCGAATCACTTGTCTTTTCATACTTAGCCGGATTTTTAATTTTGATCTCTATTTTCCGTTCAAATTTCTTGGGGTGCCGTTCAGCCTTTACTCTCAATCTTTTAGACGCCGATTTTTCCCCTTTCGGTGATGATTTGGACTTCCCAATTGGAGATTTACGGTCGGCTAGTTGGCGATCACGTGGGTTTCTGCGGCGCTCCTTTTCACTTCGCATTTTAACAGTGCTGTGCCGACTTTTCTTCTCTCTTGATTCATTTAAAGGATTTGAATCAGGTTTCTCTTTAACTTTATAATCATTCTCACTGAAGGATCCGTCGGAAAACAGATCCAAGTGAGCGTCCAAATACAACTCATCTTCTAAAACGGATTCTTCAGTCAAAAAAGCATCTATCGGTTCTTGTTTTGGTTGCTCAAGCTTCTCTTCAGTTTTGAGAATATGAGGTTCCACTGTGGTTGTAATCTCTACTTGAGGTTCAAGTTCGCATTTATCTGTTTCAAGCTTTGGTTCATCTTTGGGCTTTAGCCTAATTATGCCTTCCTTAACATTGATTTCTTTAGATTCAAACTTCTTTTTTCGGGCTTCTAATATAGGATCTAGTGGTTTTTCATCTCTTATAGGACTAGAGTTGGATTTGATTTTTGTCTCAGTTTCCTCAGGTTTAGACTGTCTAAGACCCAGGCGGTCACGCACACTTGGTTTATTCTTGACGATTTCACCAGGGTCTGCAAAAAATATTTATGAGGTAAATTTACAAGTTAAGATTAAACACATACCTTTTCTGTCTTTTCTTCGTGGCGATTGTGATCGCTGACCAGGACTAGGTGACCTGCGTTTCGGACTGAAATTTCTCAACCTGGGACTCAACGGTCTTTGTTTCGGACTAAAATTCCTCCTCTTTGGACTCAACGACCTTCGTCTCGGACTTATAGATCTTTTTCTCGGCGATCTCGAGCGTTTTCTCAAAGGAGATGGCGATCGTTTCCTCAATGGAGAGTTTGACCTTCTTCTGATGGGCGACCCTGCCCTTTTCATAGGAGATGGGGACAAAGACCTTCTTCTTGGGGTTAAGGATCTCTCTCTGGGAGAAGGGCTCCTGGAGTATGATCTTCTGGGTGATCTTTTCCTTTTCTCGATTATGGCGCGGTTTTCCAGCACAAATCTGGCGCTTCTTGGTGACAAAGGGGCCATAGTTTGGGTTTGCAAAGTTTCAGCATTGATTAATAATGGAGGAAGCGTTTTTTCATAAAATGGTGGAATTGGAGTTATAGAGTTGCCAAGCTGAAATGGGGTGTTGTTGAATATAGGAGGAGGAATATTTGGGTGAAAAATCGGAGGACCGTTTGCAGGGAGAAATGGAGGTATTTGAGGAGGCTGCCTTGTGAAATTTGCCCCCCTGCCATGTTTAAAATTCCGGTAATTTTTCCTTTGTGAAGGGGAAAGTGGCCTTTTTTTGTTGTATGTTTCAACTTTAATTGACTTCTCATTTATTTGTTCAGAATCTGGGCTCCCACTCGAAACAATAATTTCACTTTTTCCAGGCGTACTTTCTTCTTTTTCTTGACCCTCCTTTTGCTCTTCAGTCTTAGTTTCAGTAGATGAAGATGGAACATTATCTTCACTATTCAGGTTTATATTCCCTTCCACTTTCCCACCATCCTTTGCCTTTTTATTCTTTGTCTTTACTTTGAGTTCCAAATCTTCTTTAACATTTCCTTGTATTTCATCATCCAATTGTTGCATTAATGCCTCAAGACTGTCAGATCTCTCCAGTTTCAAGGTACAATCATCCTCTTCGTCAGTATCAGATTTTAGCAATTCATCTTCTGAATCTTCTTCATCTGATTTATCAGTGTCTTTATACCGGTCAAACTTACTAACTGGTTTCTCAGGTATTAAGTCAGTAGACTTTGATATTTGACCCTTATGCTTGTCCTGAAGTAAGGGAAATGTTGGTTTGATGCCAGTACTAGGTTGTCTTAAGGTTGGTACAACTTTAGGCTGAGATGGAGTTAGAGGTATAAGATTTCTGGACACTTGTCTGTTGCTTTGAAAATGGTTCTATAACAAGTAAAAACAACTGTCATAGATCATAAATATGGATTAGATTTTCAAAAATATGATTATGAATTTTTTGTTCAAAAAAAGAAAAGGACTATAATGCATATAGGCATGTATAAATTATCTGTTCAGTGTAGACAGATTCAGTTTTGACAATTTTTAGTAGAGAAAATATAGGTGTTGAATAAAAAAAAGAAAAACTACTATTAGTGCCAAATTGTTGAAGTGTTGACAAGTGTAGCATTTATACAGTGCATAAATAGCTTTTAGTCTACTACCACAGAATGACTTTCTTTTAAGAATTTGCTGTACTTTAAGGAGAATGAGACTGTAGAGTGTTCTATGAGAATGTCAATTGACAGACAAAGCTAATATCTGTTTAGCAAAAGTTTATTTGTGGCATTGACTTTTTAAATTTATTTCTTAATTAAGATCATTATAGTTTCCCTCTTTTTCTGTATTGAGTATCATTTCAATATAATTTTAATGAATTTAAATGCAGACAATATAAGAGCATTTATCCACCTATATGGTGAATTATGTGTCCTCTGAATAAGACCTAAATACTGCCTTCTACTGAAGGTATCAGTAATAAATATAATTCATTAAAATGACAAGAACATTCTTCCCAAAATAATTTTTGTGTAACCTTGAAAAATGCAATAAGCATTGTAGAAATCTCATTTAGTATAAAAGTTTTATTTCTTTGTTTGCATTGATCTCCTAAGAATATTGTCCCTTCTAGTAATGATCCTAAGAAAACTTCCATCTATCATTCAACTAATTGACCTTTATATACAATGAAGTATTAACAGGTACTCAGAAAGAAAGTATTCAGACCTTTACACTAAATGAGTAACAATAAACTTTAGGCTTCTAGTGGAGCACTGTTATTAGTTCACCCAATTTAATATGATACAGCATAATATTGTTGTTAAACTTTCAAGTCCACAGTTATACCAATGCATTTGTCTTGTATATAAAAACATCAATTTTCAGAGTGATTTCTTCAAATCAAATACTTTATGGAATATCTACGTAGAATATTCTTTTCTGTGACAAATTTGAACAAAATACTTACCCCTCGACTAGACGAAAATCTAGTAAATCCATGAGGTTCATTTGTTGAACTAAATCTATGACTATTTGTGTGGATAATATGGTCCCTAACACTATTTGGGGGCGCACTGCTCACGGAGCCTAGAGAAGAACTCTTTTTTAACGTCTGCAAGGCAGCTAAACGTAGAGCCTCCAACTCATCTTCCTCCTCAGATTCGGGTACCTAAAATTGTACGGTATCAATTTTAACGTACTCTTGCAACTTTATACGGTTATCTTACCTTATTTGATACGTTCATAATTTGTGAATATGAATGGAAAGGAGTTATTTCTTCAATTCCAATCAGTATGGCTTTAAAATTCTATTTCGGGATGGATTTTGTTGGTTGTTGACATTTTTAATTTCTAATTGCAAAATTACACGCAATAGTAAGTATGGCGCTGGTGGATTTGACGTTAATGACACTATTGTGAAGCTGTTAAAAGGCAATAACTTCGAAACAGAGGAATACGAGTTGCTCTAGTCGCTCTTACTGTCACAGTCGGGTTATATTTGTAGATATTATTTAAATAGCCGTAGACATTTAAATACCGTATTTTTTATTTGCAAAAATATGTTGTTTCAATATTCAACTCTCACGGACATAATCATAAAAGTGTGTGTGCATTTCGGAAACCCCTTTTCCATCTGCCGTAACAAGTTCATCAATATTTAATTTTTACTATTGTTAATGTTTATACAATTAATTTATTTTTGTCGAATGGCATAATAGTTTATGAAGAGTACAGCGATTTAACTAGTGTATTTATGTAGGCAAAGTTTTTTACTCCTGTTTATTTTTCATAATTTATTCGCCCTTCACAGTTTTCAATTTTGCTACTCCAAAGCTTCATCATACATAAACTGATATAATACGTAATATATTCACAATGGATTTTACTCTATTGGCACACAACAAACTACTAATTATCCAAAAGTCTATTATGATAAATTTTCGCTATAAATAAATATAAGTTCCCTTCACAGTGAATAATGTGACTATTGGCGCGGAAATTTAAATATTCTGCGTTCGAAATGCCCTCTACGATGACGTTTATACAAGGAAGGATTCTTGGCAAAGCGAAGCCAAATAGATGAACGTATGAAAAGTGAACGGTATCCGACATGTTGTACGGTTTTGTGTTATGGTGCTAAAAAGTTTTCTCCAATTGGGACCCGATTTCGGATAGTTGAGAGGACGGTAAGTGCTTGGTTTAAATCAAAATACGTTTAAATGTACCTGATACCGATAACAGCACGTAAGATTTCGCGGGTCGCGTGTGTCCGAGGGTAGGGAGCTTCGTCGCTGTGATACGTAGAAATTTGTGGAAGGGGTGCCCGTGTGTATTCATCCCCACAATCTTTAGAAAAGTGGTGGTGGATTTCCTCCACCACGATCCAAGTTGGGCAGCGGCGTCAGATATATCTTGGATGCAGGAGAATTAAGTTTTCCGAAAATCCTGCCGAAAAATCGACAACAAACTGGGAAGTTTCTCTAGTATTTGCGGTAGCCATTTTAATTGCGTTGGTCTGGTTGCTGCTGATATCACCTCTAGTTGTCTCCATTACGTAAATGTTTTTTTTAGCGTTCTTGCCTGTTCATGTCTACATGCTTAAGGCTTTGAACAATTCAAATTAAAATTTTATTAACAAAACCAAGTCAGCTTTATCTACAAGCTATGATAAAAACTATTAAAAACTTTTAACAAAAATGCGTTTAACTGCTGCCAACTTGCTCCCCAATGGAAAGTTTCCATTATGTACTAATTACGTGGTTCGAATTCACTATCAGAACCTGTATGAAAACTCCAAAAAGTTAAAACTCTGAAGGTTGAACGACTTCTGTGTAATATTTGTAAAGTGCAGCCAACCTGAACTTCGGGTCAGTCCAGTGTTTGGATTTTTCTACTTTGGGCTATGTTATAACGATTTATAATACATTGGTAGATTCACCAGAAATGAGTTTTCAAAAAGGTAGTCATTGTTACATTTTTCACTTGAGTCCACCTCCCAAAGGTAATCACTCCGCAAATGTAGTATACAGGCTATTACAAGTATCATATATTAAACAAATGTTGGCCAAGTGTTCTAAATGTTTGTTATGATAGGTTTATGCAGTATATAATTCATAAAAATTACTCCAAGAATTGTATTAACTTTGAAAGGAAAATAATGTTGACTTAGAAGCTCATAATAATTATTGTTAGTTACAACATGAAACTAAATCCATCTAATAATAAAAATTAGATTTGGTTTCAAAACCAACATTTTACTTAATTTCTTCAATCGTCTCCTGTATTTTATAGTTACTTATGCTGAATTTAATTTTCTAAAATTTTCAAAGTTCAATTATTTATACAAGAAAATAATTTTCCTGTTGAATTATTTCTCTTCTATTCAAAATGGTAATAGTTCATGGTCAGTTCTTATACAGCATAAGTTTCTATTCTTAAATACCCTTTTTTCTTCAACCTACATTTGAGTAATGATATTGAACCTGAATAGTTTGTTAGATAGAATTGGGAGGTTGTTACTACTTTGAGTTTTGTGAGGATCCACAAAATTGCTATCACTCAGTTGAATATAAATATACCATATGCTCTCTTTTTGGATAGCCAACCTGATGTTAAGGATACCTACCTTGGGCTTGTTTCTGTATTCTAAGAAGTAAAATGTTCCTTGGGAATTTGGCAATAGGATCATAATCACTTGAGTGTGTTTGATTTGTTTATCATTTGTACACCAACCTTTTTATTAGAGTACTGCAAAGATTGGCTTAATGACAATCAATTCCATAGTTCTACTATTTAGAGTTTTCCAGCTTGGTCCTTAGATACCTCATCAATTTCTGGAATTGTATTTTTACTTTTTATTAAAATGGTGAAGTATTATTTCTTTATAATTTATAATTAAACTTATTCTTAATTTTTTTTCTTTTCTCTTCACTCATATTCTCATGTGAAGTACTGATTTTTTCCTCAGGGTACACATCTAAAAACAATACAATGCAAATTTTCCTTTTGCATTCTAATTCCTTAAAAGCAAAAATGATTTCAATTTTTTTTTGTTCTGCTGAACTAATAAGTTGTTGATATTAATCTCCCCTTATGTACACACTTTTTTAAATAATTTGTAATAGATAATTAATAGTAATTTCTTATTCCCAACATCACCTTACTGTTATACATGCGAACCTTGATCAAATCAAACTATTGGCATAATATACAGAAATAGCGAGGGATGCTGATTATTACCATTAACACAAATAGATTGTCTAATAGCTTTGTTCATGAATGTATATTTCATATTCATAGCTGGTGTTGTTTCATTGAATCTAACACTCCCACCATTAACTCCACAGGAGTAAAAGTGTTTCGAGACCTATCTAGCGAAACCTTGACGGTGTTGCAAAATACCAAATCAACCTTGAGTGATCATACAATACTGAGAAAGAACTGTTCCATTAGGTGCAATTTGTGAATTTTCTAATATATTGGCGACTAAAATCTCTTGTTGTCGAAGAAAATACTGAATGTACTTTAGCTAGGCAGTTTCTTTTTAAAGTCATATTGTGCGCGACTACGGTAGCTCTTAAAAAGGTGAAAGTACCTTTTTATGTAGGTAACTAGGCCTCGGCGCGATTTCTCTTACATCAAACCCATGTAGGACATTAAAATGATCGCCTCCTCCTTGTCTAGCTCCGCGTAGCCGACGAAGACGAGAGGCCTGGGTACCGAGGCCACGTGACCCGTTAGAAACCGTGGTACCGTACAGTGGCCCCTTCTTCCAAGTCGATGGCTTTGGCAGTTCGTACCGTACGAGTGAGTTTTGCGTGGTGGTGTCGTTCTTGTAGTGAGTCGCTTCATCCCCTCTGTATTCCGTGGGTGCAAGAGTGGACACGATAAGGGCAGGGGTTTCCTCAAGGACACGGCGGTACTGCCTTTCCGGGGGGGACACGCTACTTCTTCAACTTTCTGATAGGGGGATTTGAATTATTGGCGGTCTTGATTGAAAAGCTGATTCGAACGGGAGCGCGCAGCTGTTCAGGTATATGGCTTTGGACAAAGCCCTGGCAACCTCAGAACAATTATTGGATGATATTAATAATGCTTCCATTTTCAAAAGCACCATAAAAATCTTTAGTTTACCCTAGAGTTGCCATGAATTGATTCGAATGGTTTAAGTTTAATTTATATGAGTGAAATTAATTCGTGTTTTAAATCAAATGATTTTTTTTAGAGGAAAGCTTTAAAGCGACATCCTGAGACGCACACCTTTTTGAAAATTTGATATTTAAACTTATTGATTTTTTTATAGATATTGATATTGATTAGATGTAGATATTGATTTTTTCAATTTCTTGGACAACACCTTTTCTTGGATTTGGGGCTTTTCAGCACTACGAGATTTTAATGTCTATTTCAAGAACGAGTCCCTGGTTTCCTTGTTCTCTGTTTACGAGATTGACCAAGTTTTCACTGACTCTTTAAATATATTTACTGCAATGTAAAAAAGATAAATCTGTAATTTTAACTTAACTTTAATGTTTAAGTTAATAAGATTATGAAGAACAAGAACAAGATTATGTAAGTTTCAGTCTCAGTCTCGATATACGAGACCAAGACAAACCGAAGTTAAATTCTAAATATGAAACCGAGAGTGACGCTACAGAAAGATCCATTTCGTGAAGCTCTATCTGAATTATTTGAACATGCATGTAAAAGTTGCAAAATGCAAAATTCCTTAAAAGGTGTTCATTTTTTCTACTGTTTTTTCATAAAGTAATAAACCTTCTCTAAAATCTTATGGCGTCTGAAATAATTTATGAATTTGCTTTATTTCTTCCTCATTTTTGAATCGCCCTTTAATCGATTTTAAATAAATGTAAGCTACGATATCAACATTTTGCGTTTTAGAGAATTTCCCAGGTGAGGAATTGACACATTCGTCGTTTTTAGGCGTCCACCTAAAAATTTGTTAAGAAGCTAATTTTTTTCTAATTATTTAAAGCTCTGCAGTTTTAGTTTGTGAACATCAAATTAAAGATTTAACAATTGAAAACATCTAACAAGTATTTTTGAAGCTCTGGAAATTCTTTCCTCACTGTTTTCTGGGACCGCTTTGGATTCGCATTTCTATTAACTTTATATAGGTGCGACATAAGAGAGATAACTACACTTTTAAAAGCTTCTTATCCGTTTAGATATAAATACATTTAAGTATTACTTAATGATTCTTAATAGTTGGACTGAAAAATTTTATATTTCCAGGTTTTTCATATTAAGACATGAATTTTGCACCATTTGGGGTACCTCTGTCTGCGGCTCTGCCAGTAGCCACTCAGTTTTCGGCAGGAA
Organism: Euwallacea fornicatus; assembly: GCF_040115645.1. Taxonomy (NCBI): domain Eukaryota; kingdom Metazoa; phylum Arthropoda; class Insecta; order Coleoptera; family Curculionidae; genus Euwallacea; species Euwallacea fornicatus. The sequence goes on from NC_089553.1 coordinate 198,004, forward strand.
AAATCACACAAAGTGTGACAACAGCAAATGGACAAGTCGTTGGCGTTCTACAAGGTTTGTTTTAGTAAAGCAACAATTAATGTTTATTTCGGTATGCAGCTAATCAAATTCTAAATTCTCCAGATTACTTGAGGTTGGTTTTCTTTGTTCATTTTATTAAACTACACCATTTTTAAGTATAATTCAGAAAGCGACGAGATTATTTAGGACTTATTACGTATAATTCAGAAAAGGTCAGTTGTACAAAATTGCTCTTAAAGGCGGTGAAAATGGCATCCATTATATCCGCCCCTTGGACGCCAGTGCCTTCGCCCAGGCCCCAAGCAGCCCCACCGGAGGTCAGCAGGGTCAAACTGTTATTACTCTGCCGATAACGATGCCTGGATCAAAGCCAGGAGATCCCCAACAAACTGTACAAATTCAGGTAATTTTCTCGAATTACTGCTCACAAAATGGCCAAAACATTCCATAATATCAGGTAGTAAATCCCGCCCAAACAAGTGGAGGCAACAGCCCCAAATACCAGCTCTCTCAGATCCCCATCCAAACGTTCGGTCAAGGTGCAACAGTGCTTACAGTAGCGTATAATGGCAATCAAGAAGGGTTGCAAATCGTGAGTTCAATGTCTATGACGGTGAGAAAGGAATAAAAACAGCAATCTCTTTAGCTTGATGGTGGGCAAAGCGGCCTAGAAGGAATGACAGTGGTGGCCGCGTTACAACCCCAAGATATTCAATTATTGCAAGCCCAGATTGAGCACCACCAAACGCAGCAGCAACAACAGCCACAGCAGGAAGATAAGGATGAGAGCGATAAAAGCGTGGAGGTGCCGATGCCCGTGGCCCTCATTAAGACAGGTTTAATGGATTTAACATATTAATTAAATTGTTTTAAACATTTTGATTTAGAAATGTGCAAAGACGGAGAGATGCCACAACAGACTGAGCCCGAAGCAATCCACGTACCTGCTCAATATTTGCAGAACATGAGCAGTTTGCAGGAGTACCTTCAAAAGGTAAGTTGCCCAAAACTGGCTCGTGGATTTGGAAGCATGTACTCGTTAATTTGAAATCGTTGGATTGGCAACCTCACGATCCTAGTCGAAATTTGTTATTCAACTTTATTACGGCAAATAAAATTGAATAACGGTTCCCTAGGTGCAGGCCGCTCAAACCCTGCCACTCACTTCTTTACACCAGTTTCTCAAGTTTAACGGCGCACCAGAGATTAAAAGGGAGTTCACTGAGGACGGCGTGATCGAAACAGTGAGCATCGCCAATCCAGATGACCATGTAGGTAGAGTATTTTTGTGTTGGGGTTGTACTAGTGTTTTTACATTTTTGTTTAGTGTGTTATGCGTAGATTTGTTTATCGATTTTTTTCTTTAGTTTTCCTTGGTTTTAATATTTTCCTTTTTTTGGAAATGTCCAAAAAATTAGTTTAATTTGCAGGAACATCTCATTATGAACAGTATCAGTGAAGTACCACAAGAGGAGAACCCGGATGATTCTGCAGACAAGGGCAAAAAGAAGAAAAAATACAAAAAGAAGCCACCAAAACCCAAAAAACCTAAACCTGGACAGGTATGTTTTATTGTAATAAAGCTATGAATGTTAAATCTTTCCTAATGTTTCTCAATATTTTTTCATTTTTTTTTTAAATAGATTTTGCCTGGTCTATTTTCATCCAGTTTTGATCTTAAGGAAATAATACGTTATGCATTTTTAATACAGGGTCTAATAGTCTTGATAAAACGGCGAATAATTACATCTATGTTGATCTTTTAGTCGATCTAATTAAATCTCATTGGGCTCTTATATTTTTAGCGAGTATGTTGGTTTTTAAGGCAAAAGATGAAAGGAGTTAAGAGCAGCTAAGAGACGCTTTTATTATATGTACCTAATTCATATCAGATTTCTTTATCATTATTAAGGTAGCAGTATTCTTAAATAAGCCTTTGCGCCATAAAAATTATACATCAACATTACAATTCCAGTTTAAAGAAGGTATAAAATAGTTATTTGAAGGCTTTGAATAGAAGTTAGTCTCTAAGTAAAACAGAATATTCTGAGATATTCAGTAACGGTTTTATTCTATATACCTTTCTATACTATTTGTGAATTTTGAAACAATAACTAATCTTTTAATTAATTTTTCTATGAAGGTACATATAGCCACAGCTCTTGACGGTACCACTCTATTTTGTTGTCCTGAATGTCACATGGCCTATCCAGAAAAGGATTTGCTTGAACAACATCTTGTGGGCCATAAAATAGAGAGAAGGTTTATCTGTGACATCTGTGGTGCTGGTCTCAAAAGAAAAGAGCACCTGGAAAGGCATAAGTTGGGACACAATCCTGAACGACCTTTCGTTTGCTCCGTATGTATGAAAGGTAAGTGTAGATTTATCTTCATAAACAACTTTTGATACAAAATTTGTTTGGTTTCGTATGATATTCTTTAGAGAATGTTTTTTCCCGCAGGTTTCAAACGTAAAGAGCACCTAAATTTGCACTTTGTTATCCACTCAGGCGAAAAAACTGAGATTTGTGGGGAGTGCGGAAAAGGTTTCTATCGGAAAGATCATTTGCGAAAGCATACTAGAAGTCACATCACACGGCGAGCGAAAGTGAGTCATGGGACTGAATATCTGAGGGTTGTTGGTAAATATTTAAAATTAATTATTTTATGCCAGGAACAAGCAGAGCGAGCGCAAGCCATTTTAAAGGCGGGTGGCACCCCTGAGGATGTGCAGGCCGAATTAGGGGGGTCGTTACCCAATGGGACTACCCATGCGCAGGTTACCATTCAGGTTGGAACTGGCGGGGTAAGTAGCCTATTGTCGTTTTCCAGTAATTGATATTTGTTGCGTTTATATCGGAACTATAGAAATAAACACTAAAGAGGACAAACTCGACTGACCTATCTAATATAATCTTCTATCATTTCATAATTCAGTTAACAAATACAATCAACAATATTTGCTTTTATAACTAAAGAGTCCAGCATGAAAATATTCAAATATATGATTTGCCTTTGATTATATAGATATCCAATATTTAATTAATTCCTTCATAGGGTATTTATATCTAAATTACAATGCACTTGCTCAATCAATACTACCCCGCAATTAATCCGCCATCGTCAAGTGATTGCTGTATACTTAACATCCAATGGTGGACACTCTCTTTTACTTGCTTTCATGCTTTCCTTTATATCGGGTCATGTGTTGCTTATATCTTCAGAAAATGTAAGATTCATTGTATACTATTTTTGTTCCTGAAATTCAGGGCGGCATTCAAAACCCATCCTTATACTTCCCGGATAGTAAATGTAACGTCACCATTTTGCTACATAAGATCACTATATCATACTGTATTTTGCGAAATTCACAAAGTGATAGATAAGAGAGCAAAACTGTGTATCATCAGAATTAAATTTAATAACATAATACTAGACTAAACTTAATGACATATTTTTTGTACATTTATCAATATTAAAAATTTCAGGGTCCTAACAGCCAGATTCAAATTCCCGTCCAAATCCAGGTTCCACAGCATACGATCCAACTGAGTAGCACTGACAACGACAATAACCAGGCGAGTACAGTTGTCCTGCCCTCGGCCTCGGAGAGCATCAATATAATGCCCAATTAATCGTCTGTTGATGTACGTTTCTGTAATATGCTCATTTAGTACATATGTCATTGTCCATAACATTTACGGTTTGTATCAGGTGTCCGGGGCACACAAACACAACTTTCATAAGATTTAGCATTGGTCATATTTAAAATTATGATGTGAGGTTTATTTTGAGGTGCGAAACCATCTGTGGCCATTCTAATGGGAACGGAATTTCTTTATATTTGCAAAATACGTAAATTTAAAAATTGCCCATATTACATCTTGTAGCACCCATGATTTTCTACCTCGGAAGCCGGGTTCACATCATAGAAACTTCGTGTGCTAATGTCGTGAATTAAATGAGCGTGTTAAGCCACTTCAGATCATGTTTCTCGCACTAGCCTTTGTGATAAAATTCAAAGATCTGAACCTTTAATTATAAGGTTAAATGCGGTAAAGGAGGGTTTTTCAGTTCTCTAATTTTATTTCTGGGCAGTTGATATTGTAAGGTTTTAGCTTCAGATTAGTGTTTTTTACAGTGATAATTGTATGGAGTGTCGGTGCCTTAAAGTGTCGCTAATATCAAACTGCTGAAAAGGAAAAGCAGTACAGAATTTCATTTAAATATTATTTTATTTAATTCAGAGACAAGCAGAGTCTTAATGGTTGTTTATTTCAATCCTGTGTTGATTGCCAAAAGTGACGAAAAAGAATTGAATCGCGTAGCTCGAGTTGAAAAAGTGCCTCCACAAAGCGTGTCGTCCCACAAGGGTCAAAATTGGTTACAAGACATAGGTTTTGATCTTTATGAGACCAAACCAACTATAAAGAAACAATGTGTTAATTAACCCATATCATTTCAAGGGTAATGATAAGATTTAGAAAATGAGTTTTTTTGAGAGAAAAGAAAAGAAAAAGTTATAATAGAGTGTTTAAATCTAATGCAGCAGGAGACCATTTCTTACCGCAGGTTTTCAGGTAGGGCAGCTAGTTCTGGAAATATCAAAATTTATGTCTTAACATTTAATTTCATCAAAATTTTACATGATAAAATTCAGGTTAACTGGACTTAAGAAATTATTGTCTGAAACTGTAAAACAAAGCACAGCCGTTCGTGAGCCGCCATTACATTTATGCATCATTTAAAAATTCTGTTCTTTATCGCAGAAGAATACTTGTCGTCGGAACAGAAAAACTATTTTTATTCTGTGAACTTGTGAAGAAAATTATTAACTTAGTTCGGCAATAAAAAATAAACCTAATGTAGGTATGAAAACTTCCGATTGATAGATCAAGTTATCTCAAATGCCTAGTTGAATATTTAATGCACTCTCGAAATTTTACTTTATTTGACATTCTATGTTTGGCTTCTGCAACAAAATGACTTTCCTTTTCGCTTGAAGAAAAATATTTTTTACCTTCCGAGGCGCTGTCGAATAGCGTTTGCAAAATATTTTAACTTTGCGCCTTTTTGTCCCAGATCCTATTAGTTATGTATACAAGGAGTGAATAAAAAGGTTAAGGTCACGAGTATTATACAAAATTTTATTCAATTTTGAACATATTGCGATGAAAAAAGAATTAAATGTCTATCTCATTTGATTTTGGAAAAAATAATGTGTTTTACCATTGGTGTAATGTATTGTCAGTGTCTGTAATGGGATATAATGTCAGTGGTATCGAGGGATTATTATTTTTTTAACTCTTAATGAATAAAATAGTATTTAAAGCATTGTTACGCGTTCAATAATTTACTAATATATTAAAATTGAATAAATTATATTATTGTGACCTTTTTTCCTTATATGCCTAGACTTTGTATATTCATAGTTTTTTTTTTCTTTTTTACAGTATTAACTCACAGAGATATACATACTATACTAGGTGTCAAAGAATTGATGTTATAGAAATTCTGATACACCATGTATACATAGTGTAAATATACTTTTAACGGGAACAAGGGAATTTATATCGTGTATATAGATAGAGTCGTTATCGGAATAGCTTTAGGAGAGTATAAAGAATAATTAAATAATGTAATTTTTATCTTGAATTACTATGTTGAATCCTATTGCCATAGATGACTTTAAACCAACTTCTACAATTTTTTTAATATCCAGTTTTTCTATCTACCTTTCCTGTTAGACTTTGCAAAGATTCTTTACGAAGGTTAATAATTGTGATATCCCATTATTAGTTTCACTTAAAGTCCCAGTTCGGAGGAACTCAAAAAAACTGTACAATTGTTTATTTGCTCTCAACTAACCGTCAGGGTTTTAACGTATGTGTATATATTTCACATTAAAATGTATTATCTTTATATTGTTTTGCTTTTAAAGGCATGTCTGAATTGATTTTTAATTTTTGTAACTGCCTACGAGTAGAATATAATTTATTTATTTGTAAGTATCTAACTTTTAAGAAAACATTTTTTATTCGCGAGATGGTTGAATTTATCCATAAAAAATATTTTTAAAAATATTAATTTGTTTCATTTAAGTTCGCATGTAGTATAATGTACGAAGGAGAATGTAAGTATAATCGTACAATTGTTGTTTACTTAAAAACACTGATTTTTTTGGAAACTCCTTGCTATTGTGATTATAATGCCCGGATGAGATGTGGTAACATTAAGTTTTCGACATGGTTTGGTATTGGGTCCCCTTAATGGAAATAAATAATAGTTGGGATTTTAAGTTTCAACAATTTTATTGTTGGCCATAACATTACCAATACAATAGACTATAAATTTTTTAATAACGAATATCTTTCTTTAAGAGATTGCTATAGAAATAAACAGCGACAAGTAAGGATCAACAATGTCTCTAGATTTATTATCTGTTAATAAAAAAGCTTACAAACTTTGAAACGAAGAAAAAACCACAATTGGCATAAATTGTTGTACTCTCAATGAAAAAAAGTTTTAGATTTGTGTGTTTTTCAATTTGACAACAGTACAAGTTAAATTCGCCTTGCCTGTTTAGTCCACTGCTACTAGAGTTTCAATTTTTGTGTGTTAAAAAAAAGGAAGAGTTGATTTATTAGAAGTTATCAAAATTAAATAACTAATGTGCCACATATCTGTCACTGATCTATTTGTCAAATGTTTTAGAAACTGACTAGAAAATGTAGATCAGTCATTCAACACAATAAATAGTGTTTTGTTTTAAAACTATAAGAAAAATTCTTCAATAAAGATTAATTTTATTAATAAAATGTTCTAATAAGTGTATAAAAAATAACAATACTTAAATACTTTTCATATTTAACTAGCCTACTTCCCAAACTGCCTACATTATTTCAAAAACATCTGTAAATTAATCATTTCCTTTTAATCCAATCAGAAACTTTGCTTGCCACATCCACACTATGATAAAACCCAAAAATGTGGTTGAAATCTGTTAATTCAACCCTTGCTGAAGGCACTTCTTGCTGCAAGGATTCAAAAAACACTTTGGGTGTCCAACCGTCAGTCTTACCATAATAAAATCTAATATTTTCCGCATTTCTTCGAATAACGTCATTATTTCGTTGCTTTATTTGATCCATTTCTTCAAAAGCAAGGAAAAATACTCTTCTCAACACTCCAGGCTTTAGTAACTCTCTAATGCTTTTCTCCTGAGTGTCTATTGGAATGTTTGCGATAAAGGTATAAACATACAAAAGGATGAAGGAAATTAGTGAAGGTAGGATAGTGAATATCCAGCAGAGCAACAAAACAAATGGTACAATAGGGCGAATGACCCAGTTGAGAAATTTGCCATTTCTGGTCTTTGCCATATGCTCCACAGTTGGAAATAGAAGAAATGTTTCTTGAACTTTATTTTTAACATGCTCATGTTCTAAGATCTCCAAGCACATATAACATCCAATGGAATGCCCCACTAGATACACCTTTGCATTATCAGGTACATACTTCTTAAAAAAGTCAATCTAAAAATTAAACAACAGGTAAATTAGATGCTCTCAATTTGAATAGATATTCACCTTATGTGCCAATTGCCCCTTCAAGCCATAAAGTGCCTTATTTTGCTTAAAATTTGGGAATGAAACAAAGCCTGTGTCTGAAAAATTGTGACCTGCATGACCGAGACACCAAACTGGAATTTCAGTTTTTTCATACAAGGCCTTGGCAAACTCGTTATAGAAACTATTTACACCTGGATTACCTGCAAAATAAAAAAACATAAATATAATAATTAACAATAATGTTGGGAGCAATTATTGGTTACCTGGTAACAGTATAATTATTTCATTAGTATTTCCTGGAGATTCCTCAATCCAACGTCCAAATGTCACCACCTTTGTCATAATGCCATTTATGTCAACAAATGCTTCATTCATGTTTATATAGTAATATTCCTGTTATATACTGAAATTTCAAGAATCAAATTGTTAATTTTAACATGTGTAGCCAGTTTTTATGGTAGCTACAAATCTGAGTAATATCACATATATTCTCTATTACAATGTTTCTATAGAAACCAAGTTGTATTTGCAGTTAAAGTTGGTAACTCATTCATAATATGACATAACTCTTTCCTAATGTTTACTTATTTTCTTCACAACTTTAAGTCCAACATAAAGTTAGAGCATGGCCTAAATGGACTGTTTCCATAGATTTGCCAATTTATGTTGCGGTTATAATTTTAAGTTCGTTTTTTATTCTATATTATCTAAAATGAACTTACCTATAGAACAATACTAAGAAATATTGAGAAAAATTATAAAACATAAAAATGTATTCAAGTTAAAACCATCCAGTGTTATTCAATGTAGAAAATACTCTTATTGTTAATGACTTTGTTGTAATACTTGCAATGTAATTTTATATTTAAAATGTGAATATGCATAATAATTGTTCTATGGTACATATTGTATCTATTCTTTGAACCTTAGACATTGAGCAACCTTAAAAAAAACCTTATATCCGAGTCTGAATTTTTACATAATATGAAACAGGCAAGGTATCGTGTCCAATTTTATAGAAAGGTATGAAATGCTTTTTTCTCGACGTTTTATTTGATTGAAATTTTCATTTCGAGTTCGTCCAGAACTTACCCTGCAATATTTGTTTAGAAGTAGTAAACAGAATGATAGAGATTTCTTAAAAGCTCAATAATGAATATGCATGACAATTTTCTGTCATAGTTGTCAAAGTACTACACTACCCTATCTTGAGTTACGAATGGAAAATTTAATTTCGTAGAGAATATAGTTTTAAGTTCATATAACACTTAAACCAACTCAACGTTTTCTAATCAATAAGCAACTAAGAAAATGTTAATTTAGCATTAAAATAATATTATTTTGACTAGAAAAAAATTGAAATTGAAAAAACAATTTTTAAATTAGAAATGTTAGCACTACCTCTTCTCATATTGGCAAACCTTAATTTAAAAATGTCAGTAATAAAGTATCTCTTTCCTTGCCCAACTTATTATGACTATCCCTTTTAAAAAGAGATAACGTTCAATTTGAATCACGTATCGTTTACAAATAACTAATCCGTTGTTTAGGTTTTGGCTTTGTTTACTCTTAATTGGTGGTTAGCGACAGCTTTCCGTAATCTTACACATTTTTATAAATGTTTTGATTCAGGTTTAAACTAATTTAATTTGAAAATTAATTCTTTAACGTAATTTATTTGCGACAAAACTATGGATAAACCAATTAAAAAATCGGAAACCACAATTTTGACGATTATAGGCAATGCCCAGAATGGACGATTCAATCATCAAAAGTGTTTGAAACAATTTGAGAAAGTTTACAAATCGGTAAGATTAATTTATTTACATTATATGAGGTTTATCAGCTTTTAGCAATATACAGCACTAAATTTTGAAACCTCATAGTCTCTAAAAAGATAATAAATATGTGCCAACCCAGTCTTAGAAAAAACTGAAGTAATAAGCCACAAAATAAGAAAAGCCCATACCCTACCATATACCCCTACTATAGTAATGGAGGCACTGCACAAAGAATATTTCTCGAGATTAAAAGAGCCTTCAAAAATTCCCTTTTAACTCCCTGAAGGGCACAGGGTGCAAGAGAGACAAAGTGGATAATGTAACACTGGGGAGCTTGGCTGTGCCCAGAACTTAAATCAAACTGGAAACTGGAATAGACTGGTGCTTCTGCCTAAATGAAATTAATATTTTCCTTTTTTTCTTAAAAAAGAAATGGATACTTGTTTTTGATGAATTTAGATCAAATGTACAAATCTTTCTGTAATGCACTACTTCTTCTCCCTTCTTGAAAGGTTTTGCATCTGAAAATCTGACATAGATACCTAGTAAAATTAATATTGTTTGGGTTTTGTTATAAATATTAAATCCTATTAATTCCCATATGTGATCATTAAAAAAAACTAGCAATCCCAGTGACCCATAAATGGCAGTAATTAAGCCATTTGCTATTTACTTTTTATTTATTAAGGCATGCTTGAGATTCTTTTTTATAACATTCCTTTTTGATGTTTGCGAGTGAAATGAGATTGAGTTTCACATTTGCTTTAATTACTCTATTTTAAATGACAGGAAATGTGGCTTTAATAGTAAACATTATACAACCAACATCAGAATGTACTCAATTTGCTAAAAGTAGACTATTTCTGACTAACTGATGGTTTCAAAAGTTGAGACCAAATTGTAGCACAGATATACACTTCCAAATACTTTTTTACTATGAATTATATGCTATGTCCGAAATGTGCTCAATCATCTAATAGGTAAAAGTAATCAATTAACTTTGGTATAGGTTTCTGACTACAGAGGCTTAGAACGCAATAAAGCGCTTCTCTTGCTAAAAAGGTGGAGGTGAATGAGGTCACTCAACGAGAAACAGCCCGTGGCATATCCAGAGACATGAAAAGGAATACTATTTTCTAATAGTTTATAAACAAATAGAGTCCTTCTAAAATTACTATCTATCTCTGGCCTACAAACACACATTTAACGGCTGCTAGAGAATAGAAGAAAAGACTTACAATCTCTTGGCAGAATGTATGCATGTACAAGATCAGATTAGTGAGCAACACTGAGTGCAAACTATACATAGAAGATAAAGAAACGTTCGGACAATTCTGAATGAATATCCAGCTGCCGAAACGCTAAGGTTTCACAAACTATGGGACATAAATCCGTCCAACATATTGGCACACAACAGAATATGCATCAACTAGGTGAAGTGTAATGAGTGTCGGGCATAATCGTTAGTTACGGTGCGAGGGCATATACGCCCACTCTTAATTAATTTAATTTAAGTTAATTTGATACCATCGGAATTATCTGATGCTTTACCATTATTAATTTTTTTTTTTCCAGTTGGATAAAAATGAGTTCTCAAGAATCCTACTAAAAATCCTGCAAAGGCTTATTCCACATAACTCAAACAATGAATGTTGCAAGCTAGTGCTGGAATTCTTAGGCCACTTTGTGGGTCACATTGTTACGATTGAAAACAGCCCCAATCAAGGTTTAGCTCACCCACTACTAACCATATCTGTAAAATTTTTATTTAATGTATGTAACTTTATATTAAAAAATGAAGTATAATTTTATTATTCCCGCTCATGTTTTTAGCTACTACAAGATCACAGAAACGAATGGTTCTTAGTGAACACTTGCTGCTTTATTGACTCAATGTTTAACCATATTGGGGATGAGGTTATAGTGGACGACACTATTGGAAATGATATTGAAAATGTGTTGTTGCAAACTTTGCAGGTTTGTTTTCTTAAAAACTAAAAGAGAATATCCATATATGTGTATTTCTATAGGATGCAAAAGCTACGGTTAGATTAAAAGGAATATCTGCATTAAGCAGACTGCAAAATCCGACCGTTGAACGATGTGCGGTAATACGAGGTTTTGTAAAATGCTTGAGAGATGCAAATCATCTGGTGCGTGTAATAAAACTAATAATATTTTAATTTTAATTGATATATGCAGGTCAGAAGGGAAGTAATAAAACGACTGGCTCCAAATAGTTTCACTATTTCGAAAATTAAAGAAGCAACCAGGGATAAAAGTGAGCTCGTCCGATTTGCAGCGTTTTCACATTTAGCGGACATTGGTATTTATTTTCGTTAAGGAACTAAAAATTTAACAACATTTTAATATTCTCTATAGGCATCAGGCGATTGAAAATTGCTCACAGGCGCTTTATATTAAAAAGTGGATTTTCAGAGACTAATTCTCACGTGAAAAAGGCCTTTTTGGAGTATTTAATACCGAAATGGCTTACGCAGCTAAATAAGTCTTATTTGAAGTTCTTGGAGGTCATTAAATTTGACGCAGATGAGAGCGACATAGAGACGACAGAAGAGCTTAGCAATCAAGTAATGAATGTTTTCCTCAAGTAAATATTTTATGCTTTTTTTGGGTTGTGTCTGTACAGTTAATTTTAGGACTGAAACTGTTGAAAGTTTCATAGAAGAATTAAGCCTGGACGACTCCAAATTAATACCGCAAGATAATATACGAAGCGAAAATGTCTTTTATTGGAATATGTTAGTGAAGTTCTTGTGCCAGGAGGAAGATTATTTGGATCGAATCATACCAGAGTTGACTGTGTTTTGCGATTATATCAATAGGTTTTTTTTTCATTGTAGAAAATTTATTTTTTTAGGTAATCTAAGGTTTATTTTTCAGCTTAATTGAGAAGAAATATCTCGAGGGAATGGACGAGTTTGAGACATTGTACTTTCATTACGTACTGTACCAGTTATTTGACATTACTGAGAAAATGGACTTATCAGAAGAAGTGAGTTTATTTTAAATTGTGTATGATATTTTTTTATTTTATGTACAGCATTGTTTCAACTTGCGGCTCATCATTGGAAAATTGTCAGTACCGAAGTGTCAATAGTTTTCAAATATTTTCAAGCAATGCCAACTAGGAACGAAAACCATTTTACCAATAATCAGTTTTTTCTCATATCTCTGTAAAGAGGAGAGTAATTAATTTCGCAATTTTGTAATATTTAAACTAAGTTGGAGATATTCTAATGGTGAATTTTGAATTTGAAATTATTAAAAGACAGCAGAGTGTGTGGCGCAAGTAGTTAATCCGCGAGCTGTTTTGCCATGTTGTTGGAGCTGGCATTAGATTGATGAAATTCTTGTGTCCGTTTGTCGTGTAAACCACTTCTAAGGAACAAACCAATCTGACATAATAATTCGCCATTTCTAAAACGTTGTGTCTCAGCAGCGGTTCAGTTTATATTCATATTAAAAAAAAACTACAAAAGACCGTTTCTTCTATGAGTAGGTATGCAGGTCAATATTTCATTAAATCCTAGATTAAACCTAAATCGAAACTAAGTGGTTTCTAAGAAATTATGTATTATCGACTTCTTGTTTATAGTGTATAGGCTATTATTTTAATCTTTTATTAACATTGCCATTTGCCAATATTAGGTTGGCAGAAAAGCTTTGGATAAATTAATCCAGAAAACATTACTCACGCGCCGACTTCAGCCTCGATTGCTCAACAAACTAATTCAAATAGCCGCGAAACTCAACCCCAATGTGGATTCTTTAACGCAGAAAATTTGCCACATAATCAGCGATATTTGGCAACCTGTAACTGCCTTTGAACAACCTTCTGCAGCAGATCTACAAGAAAAGAAGTTTTTTGTAAGATTTTGATTATAATAAATAAAAGGTAATTTTTTACAATAAATGTATTGCAGAGAGCCAGATTGTTGGTTAACCTGAAGACTTTAGAAGGAGACTTGGAAGATGTTTTGGAAAGTAAAGATTATATTAAAGCTCAACAGTTATCGGAGCAGATCGCAGAGAAAATGAACGAATTGGCAAAATTTGACGATGTAGATAATGCACAGGTCCCCGAGTCTCAGACAAGAGTGGTTAAAGACGACCAAGAGACTCTATGTTGGTGTTTGGACATGTTAATAAGTCTTCTGCAGTATGGTCGCTTTCAGACGTTGCCGCAGGAGTTGCAGATCTATAGGTGAACTTTCTATGCTCTTTTCATTACAAAATTGTAAGGGAATTTTCTAATTTAATCAGGGATGAGTTCTTGATGCCACTGATCAGCAAACGAAACATAGAGATTTGCTGGCGCGCCTTTCAGTGTTTGGCCTGTTATTGCATCTTTGATAAAAATTTTGCGCAGAAACATTTAATTACGTTGTGTGCCCCTGTAAGACCCTTTAATTTGTGTTTCTTAATTTAAATATATAATTCTACAGCTCTTATCCTTTGGCGTCTTACCAAATGTGCATATCAAAATGCTCGTTGCCTCAGTACATGTTGTGACGGATTTAATCCGATTATTCGGTACCGAATTGTTCGAATCTGAAGCTTCGACTTTGGCTTCAAAAACCATGGACGGCACCAGGCGTCTTTATAATCAAGAGGCAGAAACGGATGACCCAATTTCAACTACAGATCGTCAGCTCACAGTGGACGCTTTTATAAATATTTTGCTGGATATTTTGGACAACGATGAAATAGTGAGTTTTTGGGTTACTCATTAAAGTAAGTTGGAAATGTAAATATGATTTCAGTGCGAAGATTTAAGAGATGCCTCTATAACGTCAATCTTGACACTTATGCTGAGCAATTTTCCTATAGACTCTATGGTTATTATGAGGCTGGTCCTCAGGTGGTACAGTCCGACAACGCGTAAGTAAATTGAGGATTTTTAATACACGTTCTCAATCATATTTTCTGCCTCGGCTTTGCATTAACTTTAGTTATTTAGCATGGTAGCATAATTTTGGGCCTGGTTCAAGCTTTAATAACAATGAGTAATGTTCGCTTTCATATATATCTTGATATGCTTTTGTAGCTTTCACTAGTTCCCCTGTTTTTTACGAGTGTATATTACATCATTTTAAGATAAATTTTATTATATTTTTAAGGGTCTACTGAGGTGGCATTATCTATGAAGACCTACAAGTTGATTGGTATATGTTAATTTTCTTGTTGTATTCTTTTTGTTTTGTTGGTACTTATTTTTTTTGTGTTAACACGCAATATGAATATTTCTAATCTCTAGAAAAGCTATCAGTGGCTGACATATAACTGGGCTGTTCGGTGTTGTGATTCGCTTAACTCAAAAGTTCTCTCTTTGAAGTAATGAGTGATCATTCAAAAAAAACTTAGTAAAAGGTGAATCGTAAATGTATTGTGTTTGCTAAGCCATTGGCTATTTATCATCGAATATCTGACCAGCAATACATTAATAGATGAATTTATCGAGACATGCTGTTGATATTGCAACACCTATTTGAAGACATTTTTAATGATCACCGTTCACATAATAGTGAAACTATTAAAAAGAAAGGCGTACACATTCAAATTTTCGTCAAGCCAAGAGATAAGTATTTTTGTAAATTTGCTGCTATCAAAAATATTGTGATACGCCAATGCACCTACTGTGCATATTAAGGTCCACTTATCCCTAGACCAACCATTGAAAGCTTTTCATAAAAACATAGACCAAGCCTAGCAAATCCGAAGTAAAAATGTTTCAAGTTATAATAATGGTTTTAACGTTAAGATTGTGGTGTGATCAATTCTACATTGAAATTCAATTACAAGATAGAAAAAATGACTACTGCTAAATGCGAAAATGAGTTTTCTTGATAGTCCGGATAATTTCATATAGATTTACCGTTATATTTTTATTTTGGAGTTTAGGCTTGCGAACCCTATTTGAAGTCTAAGTTCTTCATTGTATCTTTACAAAGCAGCAATTTCCAAAGATGATTGAAAACTTAGACGTCAAAATATCATTATTAACATGTAAACAAAATTTATGCCCGATTAAAAGTTCATTTGAACTACTATTGAATTTGCAAATGATTACCAGAGGAGGACCTTCAACAAAAAATTGGGATGACCCTTCAAGCGTATACGAACCAGATTACCAACGCCAAAGAAGTGGTTGCTAAAGCAATAGTGCCTACTTTGTATAATTTGGCCGAGGCACCTGAGACCAGTCCTCTGGCGAACATAGATGTGGACAACTTGATTAATTTTATGTGTGTCCTATCTGACTCCAAAGAAGTCCGCGTAAGTTCGGTTTGAAAATGAAAAAAGTTTCGATTAATTTTCTATTCATTCTTCCAGGGTTTACTACATATCCACAGTGAAATAGCCCGTAGAGTTTTGCACGAAATTTCCTGTAGACCGACCAGCATCGTCGTCGTTTATTTCTCTAAAGTGTTGGATCACATAAAGGTCGACCCCAACGATTCGCCGGCAGCGAGGGAACTTATAAATAATGCGGAAATGATTCTCGAAAAGGTATTATGGTGTTATGTGATTTCTAAGATTCACAGCATTTTCTTTGCAGGACGATTTGGACAAAACGGCGAAAAAGAAAATCCAGAAGTTTCTAGGAAAATTGCAAAATAAGTCTAAAAATTCCACGTTAAATATTGTGTCAACTAATTCTCATCAGGAGAATACGAGTATTGTGAGGCAATCTGTGAGTGAAATGCCTAGGAGATGCAGCACGATAATTGAAGAGAGTACTAATGATGGGTCTGCTGAAGAGGATGTAGATGTTCCAAGAAAGAAGAGGCGAATTGAAGTGTCTGAAGGCGAATTTCACAGTAATAGGTAAGGAAAGAATAGGTAACAACGATTGTTCACATAATAAAAAGTATTTTGTTAATTTATACATTTTCTAACGATGCTAAGGGAAATCCCAAATATTTACGAGAGATTTCGTCTTATAGTCCACAAACATGCAAATACATATTGCAATTCACCTCTCATTCACATAATCAAAATCAAATCTGTCCAGTTTACAGAACCTGATGTGATTTATTTAAGATTTCACTCGAATTTTTGCTATATTAACTTCTAATTTTAACAATAATTTTAGACTGAATGAGACTGTACCAAACTAACTTAATTTACTACTTCAAATATTTTATCAGGGAGACAGAAATTACCATCACACCTCCAACGGTCATTATTCAACCTTCGGAAGACAAAATTCCCGAAACAAAACTTCAGGATAACATTGTAACGAATGAGATTAGGATCAACCTTTCTTCTGTCTCAAGTTCCGAGTCTGAGGTAATACCCTCAAGTCAACCAATCACGAGATCAAAGAGAGCCGCAACTAGACAAAATATTGAAAATCTGACTATAAAACCACCAAAAAGCAAATGGAAAAAAGGTAAAAAATTGCATTATTTTGCTGTGCCACCATAATTTATCTTAGTATTAAGCGTAAGTATGCCTAAAGTGTTTTTTAAACAGGACGAGTTACAGAGATTTAAAATATATCGTATTGTTTTTTTTCAGACATTAATAAAAATAACGGAACACTTGGTAAATCGAACAGAATAAAAAAAAATGGTGCATTAGAAACAGACAGTTGTCCGCCATGCTCGTCTATTTCCAGCTCTTCAAATTCGAGCCGATTATCTCCAAGCTTTGATATTCAAAGCGACTCTTGTAAGTTAAACGTTAAATACAAAACTCTTCCAACAATCGTTTTCATTAGGTAGAAGATCACCTCGAATTCAAGCTACAATCAATAGATCTTTAGATTCTTCGTGTTCATCAATTTCTAGTACAGGTTTTCAAAGAACGAACCGCAGAAAATTTGAGAGTGAAGTAAGGACGCGACAAGGTAAGTTTGCAACGAGAAAAACAGGACGACTATTATTATTGATGAATAAATTAGGAAAAAAGGATGCAAGTGAACACAACGGGAAGGAAAATTTCGTAGCACAGAGGAATTTTGAAGCAAGCGGCAATCGAGCATTAAACACCAGAAGCGCTACGAAAAGAAAGCTGGAAGATGTTAACGAATTAAATGTGAATAGCAGAAAAATGTTGTATATTAAATGTAAGTGAAGGTTGTTTTTTTGCTGTTCGTGTCCGTAAAGTTTTATTTCCAGTAAATAGATATGTAATAGAAGACAAAAATGATGTTAAAGCCCCATACCCCAATGAATCTTGGAGGTAGGTAATTATCGTCCATCACGTTAATGATTTTTTTTCCAATTTTATAACGTCATTAATGTGGACTATTTTGTATAGATCACTTGCATCGAAGGATTCGAAATCTCAGGCCAAGAAACGATGTACGTCACATCTTCAGAGTCGACTTAAAACAAAGAAATATTAACAAATTGTACGTTAGACGTCTATTGTTAAATCTTAACATTATAATATGAAAGGTCCTAAATGAATCAAAATTCAATTGGGATCCTTCATATTGCAGTGTGAAGAAATACAAATTTAGAATATATTTTTAATTACTGAAGAATTATAACTTCTACAAATGAAAAGGTTTAGTTGAAGCGATATGTGTTTATTTCTTTAACTTACATATCAGTTTGTAGACTCCTGCAACCGGACTTTGCATGGGATGCAATGCCACATACAAAATATGAAAAATAAAAATGTGTACAGTGCTATACTACTTTACAATAATGTACAATAAAGCAAAATTCCTTCTTGGAAGTTAAAGATAAATATACAATAAAAACATATGTTTATATAAAAGAGTATTTTTAACCATCAATATGAACAATTATATTGATAAAATTGATTTTCTGCCTATTATAACTTAACTGAATCATTTAACCGGGTGTTGAACACAGTGACTTACATTATAACTTAAAGAGTAAAATATTGCTTTCAATGTGCCAAAAACTTCTCGTATTTACAGCCTTAAAAATAAATCACATTTCTGCTTTTTAACACATTTAGTACGCCCCTTTAAAATAATAGGAAAATGACCTAAAGGTGTAGTTTCTCAAAAAAAGAATTACTATCTCTCCTTGAGATCGATTCCGGAGAACTGGAAATTATTATACTCGCAATGATCAGCATTGTACTAAACAAATAATAAAAATAGTAATTTACACATACGTAAAAAAACTGGGCATCTTCGACTTAAAAACCAGTCGCGTAACTCAATTTATTAGAATATTTTGATATGTTAGCTTGCTTTGAGACAACAAATTACAAATAATGTAAATCCTGATATGTAGGTTTTAACCTTACTATCGAAATTGGCTTTGAAATAATCGGAGAAGTATACACATTATACTAAAATATATGTTTGTGAAAATAAAAATACAATATAAATGCATCACTTGTTTAACCTCCTGGTGTGTTGTGTCATCTTTTGAAGTGTAGTGTGAACAGCATTTAAATACCAAACAAAAATTGCTTTTCTTTACAGTGTCAAAAGGTCAAATGCTGCACATAAAAATCGCTTCATTTGAACATACGTTTATCTGCCTCCCCCGAGTGAAAATGGCCAACCATTCTCACTCATAACATAAATAATGTATACAAATGGAGAACACGACATGTTCTTAATTTGTTATTATTTACGTTATCGAGCACTTTTACAGTCTTTGCAGCTATATGTATTATTTTAATGTATTGCTCGAAAAAAGTTCCCATGCTAATGGTGCCATTATGGAAAACTGACTTTTCAGCAAATGATTTTTTCCATCGGAATGTCAATTTATACATTGAAAGTCGAAGTGTTGAAGCTAAATTTTGAGGTGATGGAAATGTTCCCAAAATTCGTTCGTCAGATAATAAACCTTATATGTTTCTCTCAACATTTTATGCAGCTAACAACCTGTATGAATGTAGGAGATGGTCCAAATGTAAAATGGAATATGTAATGGTGAAGATTTCTGATGTTATTAAGACCGACCAATTTATGGACGGTGTTGAGGAAACACGACGAGGAAAGAAAAATATACCAACCAAAAATATTTCCCAATTAAAAACACAATGCGTTACACACAAGTATAAAATATTTTTATGCGGTATACCTAAAAGAAATTGTTTCCTACAGTTAACTAACGCGAACTAACTTGATCAAAAAGTGATTAAATTTTGTATTTTGATTAGTATGACCTTTATTTTTTACAGATTTCTCATAGTACATATTTTTTATTTTTTAATAATAGTTATATTTTTCTTTTCTTTAAACTCGGTGGAATTTAACTAATTGCAAATCACAGAAAAAAATATTTTTTGACCGTCAGGAGGTTCAAGCCGCCTAAACGAACAGTTACCTTGAATTAAAAAATTAAAAAAGGAAACTTGAGGACACATACTGAGTCCCTTGGAAATCTTATAAATCCATTAAATGAAACTGCCATTAAGCAGCTATGCTAACACAACGTTCCAAAATTTACAAGTTCAATTCAACATTAAATTAACTGTATATTCTCTAACAATGAAAGCCGAAATAAGTGGATTACGACACATTTTTGACTAGCGAATAGGCACTTGTCGGTGAAACGAGATGAGGGCGTGAAAGTGAAAGGCACTTAACAGTCTTCTTACTACGATAAATCTCTAGATATGGGTGATTATTATTTTTACCGTCCGCCGTGCCAGGGTAAAATGCTCAAAAGCCGAATGAGCATTAATCATTCAACTGCGAAGCCGCAAGTCTCCTCGACGGCCTGCGTCAACTTTTCGTACAAAACCTGATAAGATTCATAAGGGGGGACGTCGATTCTATTGAAACAAGTGTGTGCCTTGGGAAGATTTTGTGGAGGTGCTTCGATGCAATGTATAGTGAACAAGCGAGGACCAGCCGCGCCTGTACTACCTGAAAATTGCGAATAAAAAGTTATGTCAAAGTCAGTATTTATTTAAGTTTAAATAAAAAATTTAAATGGTTTCTGGTTTATTAAATCATTATGAAAATTTTCTTTTCAGTTTCTTTAAATCGATTATTGATCGCTTAAGATTTTTGCAAATCATATTAAACCCAGAATATTTAAAGCTAAAATGGATTTAAACAGTGAGGTATAACGTACCAAAATTCTTCAAAAATTATCTTCAAAACAAAACTGAATAAAAATTTCAATTTGAAATCGAAGTCTACAGTGACGCATATAAGGAAAACTTACCTTGTAACGCTTTGAAACCTTGAAGAGGAACCCGCGAGCTTCCAGTTACGAATTGCAGAAGGCGCGCACGCATTTCTTCAGAATATGACTCAACCGCCTGCCAAAACCATTGAACCACCGGAGTCTCGGGAGTGCAATGTTTCAGCCTTGTGTGTGCTCTCCAATCTGTTATATCTATCGACCCTGAAAAACACCCAAATCATCATTCAATCAGTCTCTGAAGACAAAAGAATACAATACCAATTCCGCTGATAACTAACTCCAACTCCCTTTCATCAAAGGGTCTCAGTGAAGCTGTAGGAATGAGCTCAGTAAACCCTTTTTGGAGCGCCAGGAACTGCTGTTCTATGCCTCTCATAAACCTTGAGAAAAATAAGCATAATAAGGTTTAGGGTAAGAGGTTGGTTTAGAGGAATTTACCGATAATTAACGTAAAGTTTAACATATTCCCTTTTGTTGTCTTCAGTAACCGCTATCTGGGCTCCGCTCGGTTTCAGCTCATGCACTTTTACCACACCAAAACTATTGTTCTCGACGGAAAAAGTAGTGTCCAGTACGCCATCAATGTTATTTTCCCTTATTTGTTAAAGGAAAACCTTTACATATCCGTACAAAAAACAAATAAATAAGATTCACTTACAGCATCCACGTAAGGCTTCTATGCAGTTCAGGATCGACTCCCTCTATATCCTGCAACGTGATTGGTTTGTTTAGCAATTGCTTATAAAACGGAAGCGTAAATCCCCCTTCAAGCTGATGGTTGTGAAACACGGCAATTCCTAATATTCTCCCCACGAAGTGAAAGTAGGACAAATGCTCAGGATTGACTGCAGAATCGGGATTGATTTGTAGCGTGTAATGGTCGTCTCGGCTGTATTCAAATAAGCCATATTGCGGATTCAGCATTTCTCTTGAGAGAAGATGAAGCCATTCTCGTGCTACGCCGCCGTAGTCCAGACCTTCCTCACCACGGAATTTAACCATTAGTCGTTTGCGCATATCTTTGGGACGCATTTTCATTATAAGCCTAAAGGAAACAGGGATGTTAGAACCAGTACTCTATTATTCTATAAAATTAAGGAGTTACGCCTTAAGCCCTTCCTCGGGTTCTTCAAACCCACTTTTTGTTGTAAACCACTGAATCAAACAGTTAGAATTTTAGAAAACAATTAAGGTCCCGAAATCTTTACCACCGTGTACGCGATAGTGAGAAATACAATCCGCGATGCCCATCGCTCGAGAGGTGATAATGTGATATGCCTTACGATAACCGTATAACCTTAATGAATTAGTGTATCAAAGCTATTTATTAATTTTTCATTTAATGTCATACCTGTAACTCTCTTCAAAAACTTCTTGTCTAGATACTTCTAATCGGCAGTGGCCACTTTGCGGCTGCAGACCAGTCAACTCCGCTCTAAGCACCTTGAGCTTGGCGACTAGATCTCTCCGATATTTCGGTAAATGCTCGTTTTCGCTCAACAACCCCTAAAATAAATAGTAACCAACGAGTCATAAAATTCATCAAATTTATTTTGCAGTCACCTGCGGCAAATCTTCATAGATCCTCGGCCTAGGGGACACTGGAGCAGGATTTTGCGTCGCTACAGATGTATTTGCAACATTCCCTCGACTAGGTGACGTGGTATGTGCAGCCGGAGTTGCCAAACCACCTACTTGTGGCTGACCATTCTGCTGTGGCTGCTGCTGTTGTTGACTACTCTGCGGAGCAACTCTTTTTAGAATATTATTTAAAATTTGTGAGTTGAGTCGAGGATCCGTGAACTGTGTAGTCCGACTGTTGTGGTCCACAAAATAAACCTACAAAAAAAACAATAATTACTCTGCGGAAATGAATAATTAACACACTTACCCTCCCTGAAGTCGTCTGGCGCATTTCCCAACCTGATGGCAGAGGCCCTAAATGATCCAGAGCAAGACTAAGGGGAGTCAAGTCTTTAGGAATCCTTGGATCATGCCACGTGGAAACTCCAGTAGGGATATGATAGAAATAGACTTGACCTTGTTGGGTTGTGCGCAATTCTGAAGAAAATCTCCAGATATTAAAAAAAACTTGACACAAATCAAAAACTCACCATAACCAAAAGGCAAGTCTAACTTAGCCACAACAGTAGTAGAACCATTGGAGACAACTTGACCAACAGCTGCAGCCACCTGTGAAGCTAAAACAGCATTTCTATTCCTTCCTCTTCTTCTACTACTTCCATCTCTCCGTTCCTCGCCATTTCTGGGCCTGCGATTCACTGGTCTTTGAGGAGTAACTACATTTGTTGTTGAAGTCAGTGTTACTGATGTAGTGGAAGCTACATAATCAAAAAAATTTGCTAAAACCATTTAAACTAACATCTATTTCAAAAATAATTTTGAATTCTTTTTTAAATTTTTTCATTAAAAAAATCAAAGGACAATTAGCCTGAAATGTATAGAATATTTTAAAAAGAGAGACCTGGATGTCTAGAGGGAGGATAGAAGTAGACAAAGGAAGATTTGGTTCCTGAATATTGGTGCTTGAGAAGGTGTCAGAACGATCTGACATATTGGATAATAAAATTGTTCAATGTATTACCTCTTGTATCAAAGACCATGTCCATTAAGACCTTTAAGGAGAAATTAAAGTATATTTCCTACAAAAAGGTTTAATATACTAAATGAATTTCCTGAACTTGGATTTTACTATATTGCAAATGTTATACACAATTTTTTTTTCTTTTTAAAAATATAATAATTTTTATTTCTTATTCTCAATGTATTGTATTATCATATCAAGATGATACATTCACTTCAAGATGGAACAGTATATATGATTGTGAACATAATTTTAACGTAAATTGATTTATGACTTTTTGACATGGGTAATACTGTTGTCGGTGTCGGTAAGTTACCTACCTGAACCATTGCTTGTTGAGGGTGTAGTTGAAGGAACTGGGGTTACACTAGCAGAACTTGTAGGTATAACCCTAAGTTCAATTGGTGAGAGAATCGAAGGTTCTTTATGCTGTGGACTCACAACAGGACATGCTACTGGTGCACTTGTGCCCGGAGACAAAGGTAAAGTGAGATCAATTTGGTTGTTGTTTGTAGGTTCCTCAATTCTTCAAAATATACTCTTATACATAAACTAGATACAAAACATCTCAGCCTTACCTAATATCAGCATTAGAATTATTATTAATATTTCCATTTTCATTATTATTTGCCATCCTTATCCGTGATACTGCAACTTTGTCATTTGCCTGTGGCCTAACCCACTGAGTGGATTTAGTCAAGTGGTTGACATAATAAGGCCTCCCATTAGAGGCCCTTCTTTCCTCCCAGCCAGGAGGCAAATCATTGGAGGTTTCAGAACTATTATTTGTAATGTCAACATTGCCATTTTCATTGGAGGGACTGTTAATAGGCCCTCGGATGTCTCCCAAAGGACTCACTATTGCTAGAGGGGTACCTCCACAAGGGCCATCACGAGAGAGAAGGGAAATTATAATTTGGCCTTTGACTGGTTCATTATCATCTTGCGAAGCTTTGCACAGATCTAGACATTGGTCTAGAAATTGGTGGAAAATGCAAATATGCAAAAAAGAAAATATAATTTTGATACTAATCTTATTTATTATGTTCAATGCCAATTACAGCTTAAAAATCCTTGGCAAGAATGAGTCTTACATATTTAATTTTACGCATATTAGTCGAATAAATTATAAGGTTTAAAGGTAATAACAGATCATGAATAATTATATATTTTATAGCTACTTGAATTTGACATTTTATTCTATTTTGACTATATTACCTCAAAATAATACCAGTAAAATCCTTAAAAAGGTATTTTAATTGGGTTTAGTTTACTCAACGTAACTAGGATTACAAACGAACATTCTTATCAGTGAGTGTGTCAAGTTTGAAGTGCAAAAATTAAAGAGAATAAATTTCCAAAAACAAATTAGTACATTAAAAAGGAAAGTAATAAAGAGTCAACACAAATATGATTTATTATCAAGAAACACATGATATGAGATAAATAAAGATAGGTCAAACATTTTTGTAAGAAAATAAGCTTGTGATGATAATTGAAACTGCTGTTTTGAAGAAAAAAATCTTCCACTTTCTTTAATTAAACTTCATTAGACAATATGCCAAAGAGGTAAATAAGATTTTTTACAACTTTTTTACAAATGTTCTCCTAATTAATAATATGATTTCTTATGTGAAACACTTTCTCTAGCAATGCATCAAAAGACAATTTAATTAGCATTTACTATTAATTTTTTTATTGCATGTTATTTAAAACATGCCAACGTAATATATTTGTAACTATGTAGAGAATTCAGTTACAAAGGCCTAAGTGGGTGTATCTACTAAAACCTAACGCATCCTATTGCAAAGAATTTTTAAACTGATCTGAACAGTTAGTAAACAATCTCAAATGTACTTACATCCAGTGTCCTTTAATCTCTGCACTAAAGAGTTAACAATACGAACACAACCCAGGAACCCTCCTCCTTGTCTTTTATGCACTTTCCTGTGGTTCCATACTGAAATTGTAATACTATCGCTTTTTCCAATATATAAATCATAATGTGAATTCCACTTGGGATCTAATGTATTTTTTACTGTTTCAGTGGAGTGACACTGGCCACTTCCGTCGACTGATATCTTAGCGAATGGATCTGGGAGCCCTATAAGAAACATCAAATAATGTTAACATACATTTCCTGGTCTGTAAAAATCAATGTGGCACTTACGAAAGAGATCTTTTCGGACCAAACTCCTCGCGCAAAGAACTGCAAAAGAACCGTGCAATTAGAATTATTACATCACAAATTAAGTTTACTTGGGAGGTCCCTTCAATTGAGGCCATATTGTTTGACGGGGGATATTTAAAAATTTTTTTCGTTGCTCGTTTTCGTATATAAGAAAAAATTAGACATTCTGGTTCTTACTTGTTAAACGGATTTTCTGGGCCCCATTTCGACGAGTTGATGGTGTTCCGGACATCGTAAAATAAAATAAAATAAATTATTAACAAAACTTCTAACAAACA
Organism: Euwallacea fornicatus; assembly: GCF_040115645.1. Lineage (NCBI taxonomy): Eukaryota > Metazoa > Arthropoda > Insecta > Coleoptera > Curculionidae > Euwallacea > Euwallacea fornicatus. The sequence goes on from NC_089553.1 coordinate 223,583, forward strand.
TCATCATAAAATCGCCATTTTGTTGTAATTTGTAATTTTACCTGACATTGACATTAGTTAATACTGGCATGTGTGAATTTGGGATTTTCGTTACAATGTGGTGTATACGAATGTTATTCTGAGGGTTTTCTTTAGAACTACAAAAGTTGTAGACATTGTAAACAACTTCCATAGATTTTAGTTATCCATAGTATAAAAATTCCTCATTTTTAATTTTTTTATCTAAGTGTTCATTAACTTGAAATATAAGATGGTAATCTCTATACAGAACGTGAAAACCTCTGAAAAAATATGAAGAAGGAATGAGAACAGATTACAGAAAAACCATTATCTTGTTTTATGTATGCTAATTTTTTATAAATTTTAAATATCTAAACTAAACGATTTATAAAACCTGGATGTAAAATTGGCCTTAATATTTGAATGCTATCATTTGTCACCATAAAAGCATCATGCACCGATGCAATCTTCATATACACATAAAACGTAGGTATTATGATGATATCACTTCCTTCGATCTCACCGCCATGGATTAATTCTTAATTCGCCAAAATGGTGATAAAAAAAAACTTTGTGAGATCTACTCTTAAATTGTTGAGTAAACTCATAGTTGCATTAGATAAGTAATATGTAACAGTAATGAAATTCCCATTCACACAAACTAGTCTCTATTAAGCAGTGCAAAATATATCACGAGAAATGACAGTAATAAATATCATATGTCACACATAACGCTACCGTCATGTCATTGATTCTCATTCTTCATCTACTTTTTTTGTCAATCCGTGTTTTACGCGGATAGTAACGTTTCCACGTTTATTTCTGCATTTCTCAAATTAAAAATTCGCACTTCCCTTAAAATCTCTCATAGTGCCGTGTCAATAAATATCAATGACCATGACGGATAACCAGCAAGGGGCTGACGCGCCTCATTTTACATCTCCGGTGATCCAAGATAACCCAGCCGGCTGGGGCCCCTGCGAATTGCCCGACCAATTCAAAGATATGCCTTATCAACCGTTCAGCAAAGGTGATCGTTTAGGGAAAATTAGCGACTGGACAGGAGCAGCGTTCCAGGACAAAAAATATGCTAGTGAGAGTTAAAAATCACAACAAAATATTTCATATAATTTACATTTGTATGTAATTTCTCACAGACAAGTATGCGTCCCAATTTGGTTCTGGCAGTCAATATGCTTATTATCATGATGAAGACGAGAGTACTTTTCATTTGGTGGACACCACTCGTGTGCAGAAGCCTCCATATCAAAGAGGACGTTTCAGGGCTAACCAGAGAAACATGAGAGGACGTGGGGGTCGTAGTAATGTACAGAGTGGAGGAATGCAGTCCCTTGGCAAAGGTCTCAAAGCTAGGGACAATTATAAGAAGGGTCAAGTTAGGAGATGGGGTCAAGGGAGGGTGAGTATTATCTAAAGTTACAGGGGACATAGTAGGCCTTCCAGATTGACACAGCAGTTATTTTTGCAGTATTTTTTGTGTAACCATACAATATTTTGTGCTAGACAGTCTGTTACCTTAGATAAATTGATATTATAGTATCTCTTTATACTTCAAAAAGCAATAACTATTGTTAAATGAAAAATATAGTTTTTTAAATCTGGAAACTCTAGTGAGACAAACTGTTTGGAAAAAAATTATCACTAAAAGTTTTACTATAATTTTTAACACAATATATTTATCATGCAACACAACATGTAAAACATGCTACAGAGAATTAAAAAAAGTCCCTCTTCAATATTATGGTTCTTTAGCCTCAAATCAAAATCAGAGATGCTTCAGTCACTGTTAAACCAGATTGGAGCACTATTGAGGAGATGGATTTTCCAAGACTTGGAAAATTGTCTCTGCCTAGCATTAAAGAAGGTAAGTTGAAAACTTTGAAAACACCCTTAAATTTCAAATTATATTTGCCCATATTTTAATACCAAAAGCTTCATTGTAAAATTTAATCCAGGTGATGACATTGTCTGCTGTGGGGAATTGGAGTACTATGACAAATCCTATGATCGCATCAATGTTAAAAATGAGAAGCCTTTGCAGAGTGTGAATCGCATCTTCCACACTGTATGTTAGTTAACCAAATTTAAATTATAGCCTGTAATTTTTTTCCAATTTAGGTCACAACAACTGACGATCCAACTATTCGTAAACTCAGTAAAACTGAAGGAAACGTCTATGCCACTGACGCTATTCTGGCCACCATCATGTGCTGCACCAGATCAAACTATTCTTGGGACATTGTTATTGAAAAGATTGGGGAAAAATTGTTTTTCGACAAGCGCGATAATACAGAGTTTGATTTGCTAACCGTTAACGAAACTTCCGTGGAGCCACCGCAGGATGATGGCAACTCTTTGAATTCCCCAAGGAATCTTGCATTGGAGGCTACTTTTATTAACCACAATTTTAGCCAGCAAGTGAGTTTTTAGAGGCTGTTTTCAGGCCGAATTTAACTCATTTGTTTAAAAAAAGGTATTAAAATCTGGCGCAAATGAACCTCGCTACAAGTTTGATGAAGCAAACCCATTTGTATCTGAAGAAGAGGAGGGAGAAGTGGCTAGTGTTGCTTATAGATACAAGAAATGGGACTTGGGAGGTGGAATTGTATGTTTCTCTAATTGTTTTAAGTCAACGTTTTGTAAGGGAATTAATTTTAGACTTTAGTGGCGCGTTGTGAACATGATGCAGTTGTTCAATCCCCCAACGGGGAGCTTCAATTCCTGTCCATTAAAGCCTTGAATGAGTGGGACTCTAAACTAGCCAATGGGGTGGAGTGGCGTCAGAAACTGGACATTCAAAGAGGAGCGGTATTGGCAAATGAATTGAGAAACAACGCGTGCAAATTGGCCAAGTGGACGGTGCAGGCTTTGTTGGCCGGAAGCGACCAAATTAAATTCGGGTAAATATTTGCGTTAATTTTACAACTGCTCCCATTCAGATTTTTCTAGTTATGTGAGCCGTGCTCATGTGAGAGACAGCAGTAAACACGTAATACTGGGGACACAGCAGTATAAGCCCGCAGAATTTGCCACTCAAATCAATCTCAATATGGATAATGCTTGGGGGATTCTTAGGTAAGATTTTCACAGACAGTGAAAATCATTTTGTTGACAAAATGATTTTTCAGATGTATTATCGATATCGTAATGAAGCAAAAAGACGGCAAATATTTGATCATGAAGGACCCGAACAAGCCAATGATACGTCTATATGATATTCCTGACAATACGTTTGAGTCAGATGGGGAATCTGAGAGTGATGATGATACCCCTCAAGAGTCTGCAGCTTTTAAAAGCTTGAGATAATTGTTTCAATGAGAAATAAATCATTTTACTGAAATGGTCGATATGCAGTTTTACTATGCGGTGTTCACATTCTTCTCTCTTGTGCCTCTCAATTCCGTTTATATTTGGCTATTCACTTGGGATAATAATTATTTTCATAGCGAGGAAGATAGTAACTCTCAACGCAAGAGCTCCAAGCCATTGCGGCAACCACATAAGAAGCTTTCTTATATTTTATGTATTCTGTTCTCCCCACGTTATATGCAAACATTTACTCAGAATTGAACCCAAAACATTAGAGCGAAAATACAAATACTTCACGTTGTTGATCTACCTGTTTACGGCTCATCTTTAACGTTGTGATGATTGTTATCGAAATTATTATCTTGTCATTTAGGAGACCTGTAAGATGTACCAAAATCATTGATAGAGGGACATATTTACCTTAATTGTACTAATTGTATAGAATCTTACTCATTAGCAATTTTTTTACCTACAGTAATTCTGTTAAACATCAATTCATTTTTCCAATACGCATATTTGTCAATAAAGCAGCTACTTTTGTATTTGCAATTTGCTAAATTCAGAATTTTTCTATAAACTTTTGTTCAATTTAACAGAAAATGACACTTTGAGTTATTTTAATTCTGAGAAGTTTGCAAATATTGATTAATCTTTGATACCAAAGGAAGCTAGAGAAGGAACTTTACAAAACCGTCGTACGAGGAATTCTAGCAAATTCGTATTTTAAATAAACGACTTAGTTATCGAAAATCGAGGGTTTATTAGTTTTAATTATAAAAAAAAATTACACATTATTCAATTATTAATGAGAAATTTATCTAACTAAAGACCTTTTTAGAATTCTCTCACACAATCATGAATCTTGACAAATAAATAAAACATTCTTATTATACATAGGTCAGTTTTTTGTCGCTCACACGGCCGGTTTTTTAGGTGTCGGCCCTTCGCTGCCGTTATCTGCTTCTTCAATTTTTCTTTTTCGCTTCACCAAATGGGAAATGTCACTAACTCGGGCGTTCCCATTGGAGTTACTGCTGGCTGCTTCCTGTTTCTTTGTTGATTCAGTAATAGCCTCAGTTACTTTTTTAATCGCCTGTAAGAAAAATGCTACGGCTCATAATTATGTAATTATTTCAGAATGAGCAGATGCGGCAGTGACTTAAGTCCTGACTTGAAGTGAACGATAAATGAGCTGATTTTTTTTTTGAGAATATTAATGCACATCTATTAATCACACACACGTACAGTTAAGAATTAAAAAAATATATTCCACTTACATTTTTCTTTATTGTTAAGTAACGAAAGAAAGAGACAAAAACCGATAATCAAGGATAAGGCAAAAACGACCACGGCATCTAAATTTAAAGCAAAAAAAGTCACTAATGACTCTCTGATTTTTTTAATATGTGAGCCCTAAATGAGCTATAAAGGAATAGTTCGAAAAAATATTAAAGTTCAACATTCTGCCTTTCTTCATGGCGCATTGTTTGAATGTTGTTTTGAGCTCAACAAATTACTAAACTAATTATATTTTTGGGCTTAGAATAAATTGTTAAAATCTGGCTGCAAGAAAAAACCGAACAACCTGTATTTTCTAATTAAATTAGAACATAATGATAAAGATACCTAACAAACCACTGGAAAGTTTCTTGCTCTACACAATTAACTGGAGATGTAATTTGTGTAATCTCTTGCAATTTCTGAAATCCCAAAAATTACCCGGAAATCTGAGATAGCTTGTAATGGATACAGGCTAAATTAATTATGGTTAATTCATAGGAATTAACCATAATTAATTCACTGCTAGAAGTTGTGAATAAATAGCATTACAGACCCCAAACACGGACAAAAGCAAAAATTATAGGGTAAGATGGTTAATACAAAACAAAAAGGAAGAACACAATTATTTTTAATCGCCCTTATACAAATTCTCTTTCTTCTTCCGAAAAATCCCATCAAGTCTCTAAAATTCTTTCTGTAATGATATATGAAAGGCACAAAACTATTACAAAATAAAAAGCTCTCTATTATTAATGCAAACTGTTTATTCCAACAGAACCGATTAAAAGCAATACAAAAAAAGCACAGACGTTTATAAAAAGGCACACACGATTACAAAACTTGGAAATAATAATTTAAAAAAAAAATTAGGATCGATAACTTGGACCTATTTGGAACAACTGAATGAGGATTACTACTCGTTTTCATTACCCTCTTTATTATCAGCCTCATTAACCGTTAATTTATTAATTCTCTCCTCAACTGAGGACTCCCTAGGGGCACGTCTAACCTCAATCACATTCACCGATTCTCGATTATCGAATTTTATTTTTTTGTGTTTCAAACAGTTAACGATTTCTTTACAGACACATACCTCGTCTTTATACACGTGCATATCCGCGATTTTGTCCTCGATCTCCGGAATTAAGCCCTGGATTTCTTCTATTTCATCGTCATGTTCTTGCGTTGGCGGTTTTATCTAAAAAAAATCAAACAAACCAAAAAACCGCTGTAGCTGATTTGAATTTGAGGCATGGGAACGTTAAATACCTCTTTTAAAGTTGTGATTCTATTTTTTAGATACTCTAAAGAATTAGTGAAGCTTTGAATGGCCTCGTCCATTTGAGAATTCGTCGAATAGGCCATTCCTAGTTTATATAGAGTCTCCGCCACAGTTCTGCTGTCCTTTGCAAAAAGTCCCTTTTGGAGTTCGAGGCCTTGTTTTATGTCGTTGATGGCCGATTCGAAATTTTCGCTTTCAAGCGAGACTTCGCCGAGGACGATTAGGGCTTCGGCCAAACTTTTCTTTTCGTCTAAACACATCACTATTTACCGAGGCACACGAAACAACTTTACTGCAATAACTTACCTAATTTTTGGAAAATCTGCTTGGCAAATTCCAACACTTCCCATGCCACCTGCAAATCACTGGTAACATCTTCGCTTTCCTGTTGATCATCTGAAGGTTCGGCTCCGTCACCTTTACTTGTTGAAGGTCCGGGATCATCACTGGAACTGGAGAGTAGATTCTCAGTCTCTTTTGTCTCTTCTTTGCCATTTTCTGGCTCGCCCTTGCCTGACACTGACGACGAAACGTTGTTTTCTTCAGTCTTGGTCTCTCCTGCGTCTTCAGACCCTTCAACGCATTACAACAGTACAAAAATAATATTTTGAAATACTAAATTTAGGATATACCAGTACAGAGAACAACCAAATTCCAACGGCTTGAGGTTAAAGGAAATCTTAATTTAAATCAACTAAACAAACTAAGGATTAAGATTAAAAAAATACCTTCTTCTTCTTCTTCCTCCTCCTCGTTCTCGGATTCTTCGTTTTTCGGGAGGGCATCACCTAAAGCTTCGCTTTCTTCCCTTGAAAGTCCCAAAAGCGCTTTGCCGTAAAACAGATAGATTTCACCTAGAGACTCGTGCATGTCGTCTTGGTGCTCATTGACAAGAAGCTCGGATGCCTTACTAAGAGCTGCAACTGCCGCTTCGTAATTTTGGAGGATGTAGGCACGAACTCCTAATAAGCGAATAGAAAGTTGTATATTTGGTGCTAAGTTTAAGAGTCTATAATTTAGGACAAAGAGTTATTAATCCCCCTGGAGATTGTTTCAAAAGACCGATAAACAGAGGTGTAGAATCTTAACCAAGGATTAGATAAGAAAGACGACAAGAAAAGAACTGAAAAAAAATCGTTATTTATAAATAATGAACCTGTGGCCAATGGCTTTAATGTACTGGGTGCCACATTAAATTCCTATTCTTAATAAGTGATTCATACGTTGATACTTTTTTTAAAGTGTGAATAGAAGTCATACAATATTTTCAAAAAATTGTAAAATAAAAAAGTTATATCAATTTGGCACAAAATGCATTACTCAATTATTTAAAAATAATCCAATGATAATGTAAAGTAAAATATTTAAATGCGAGTTTTTTATCTCCTGGATCTTCTTATATTTTTGTGTCTTGTTATTGCCACTTTTTTATTTTTCTTGCGTTGAGACGTTTTAATTTACACATTGGTAAATAAATTTAACTTGAAAAAAAAAAAAAAAACACACTAGTGCATATGTTGCTTATTTACGGGGAGTATCATCACAGTGCAACAGTAGGAACATGGTTGCATTCAGCAGAATGTTGTGTTGAACTTCATGCTGGCAAGTTTAAAAACATTCTTTAAATTAGTTAGAATTGTGGACTCATTTTGTAGTAAATAGATGTAATTTGCATAATTTAATAACTTCTCTATTTAGTTAAAAAAAAGTATCAACTTATGTCTCACCATCTATTTAAATTTTTAAGGGTACGTTAAAAATAGAAATGCCCGACATTTTCAGTTGGGTCTTAAATGCTTTAGAACACGTTTTAAATTTGAATAACTTGTAATTTTTAAACCTTCCATCACCACCTTAATGAAACACAAAAAATCTTGCTCAAACAAGTTTGTTACAGGTAAATTTATGAGGATTTCCATGTTTGCGTGTTCCATCTAATATAATAAAACCGTAACGTAACGCTCGTTTCATACTAAGGGTGAAGTGACGCTCACGTTTATACTCGTGAGTGAGGAGCCGAAACAATATGGACGTTCCATCATAAGGATGAATAAATAGAAAATTATTATTGTACATTTTTTTTACAAATATCTTACTCGTGGCGTTCGAAAGTACCAGGTGAAAAGTGGTAAAATGAAAGAACCAGAAGCGGGCCCCAATAATGAAAAATTCGTACCTAAATACCTCATCCACCATAAAAACTAGACTAACTACATTTTAATTTCCTTTTTCCGAGCTCTATTCGCCCAGCGGAAAAGTGAATTTTCTGGATCTTTTTTAACCCAGGCATAGACAAACATGTGTTTCGATTTATCTGCAAACTGTCAACTCCATTTTACAGCCTCTGGAGGGAACCTCCCTTCAAACATTTAAATACGATAAATATAGTAATATACAATGCTCTTTTTAACGCCGCTCAGCCGGCATTCGTGCGATATCTAGGTATGTGCCCAACCCAAAACTACACCAATGTGGTACCTCCCGCATTCACCGTTGTGCCAAATTTCAGCACGTTTGAGACGCTATGGCACTCAAGGAGTTTGAAGATACAAATTTTAAGAAAATGATATCTTTTTAATTTTGCACGCTACTAGTATCAAAACCAATAAAATATATTTAAATAATAAAAATTAATCAAAACAAATAAAAAACAAACAAAAAATGGCAAACTGCAAACACCGCAGTGCCAATCATTGGAGGTGTATTAAATTTTAAACCACCCGAGCCCCCAAAATTTGGAAATGGCGGACGTTCAAGAAACCAGAGGCGCTGGCCGAGCGACGCGGCATCGGCGAGTCCGTTGGTTGCTGGATCGACCACGTGACTGCACTTCGACTGAGCAGATCAGCTAGAGAGCGTTAAGCGATCAATGTTCAGCTGTGCCATCACTGACACACACCTCCATCTGATGTTCATTAAAAAACTCGTATATAGCGCGAGCGTGTGATTTCGATTAGCGGCTAGATGTTATTCGCGGTTAGATAGCACTTGTACCGCGACTTTATACGGTAAAAATAGCCAACCGAACGTGAAACTTAAAGTTACAACTATTGGCCGCGCGGTTATTAGTATCGAATGTAGACTTAAAGTTAATTGAAAACAAAATATGGTTGACATAAATAAATATTTACAATACATTTTTTCCACATACCTTGGCCAAAAAGTTCTTTCGGGTCGTTGCATTCTGGATCTACACTCACATCCGCCATCTGAAAATACATGTTATATAGGTACAAAAATTAATAAACCTTCTAATATCGCATGAAATAGTAAACTAAATACCTTTTTCGACATTTATGTGAGTAAATTATGAGAATTCATCTGAAATTAACGACACCACAATCGAATAGAAACTGAAATTCTTGATAGGAACAAAAAATGTATATGTTTCATTGAGCTTGAGAATTTAGTAAATGTACAAATTTTTTTATTTTCAGAAATCTACTGCTCGCATACTGCAACGGAATCAATTGAACAAAAGGCACAAGGCCGCTTTTTCTATACGGTTCCAACCCTTTCATTTAAACATTTTCTTATACATAACATACAGCGTTGCCATTAAAGGAATTTAAAAAAAATATACAAAATTGATACTTGATATTAAGTACACTTTAGAATATTCTTAAGCCTCATATTGCAGACTTAAAAAACCCATTAAAAAATAATTAATTTTACCAAGTCATTCCTTCAAAATAGTCATATCCAAAGTGTGTCCAAGAATGAAAAGTGGATACGTGTGTCTTATTTACAGTTTTAAAGGCTATGAAAACACGAAATCAATAATAAATGATAAACTATCCACAACGTGACAACACGGCCTTTATTGAGGCAGCGCACTATCCGAGCTTTCCAGAAACCCCGTTTCCAGTTTTCTGGCGAAGAAACGGTCTGTCGAACGATTGCCGAACGAAAAGGGTACAAATGACGCAGATTTCGCAACAAAACCGGGCAGTGGTGATATGGTTTCAGTGTAAAAATATTGTGTAGCAAAAAATAATAGGTAAATTTCAAATAATAATATTGTATCTTCAAGAACAAATAAATCGTGATCAAAAGCGAAAAGAAGTATGGTGAAATCACTACAATGATTTTTTAGGATTGTAGTAGTTCTATTTCTGGAGGATAAATTTTAGTGTAGTTCTGTTCAAACTCAATTTCACATCTTAAAACCCTATTTATAGGGATGATGTTTCAGCGAGAATAATTTATACCTAATGGTGTTTGGCTTTTACATTTATATTTCACTACCGGATACACTTAAACAAAGAAACATACTATAGAATCAATTATGAATGAAATAATTTAAAAAAATATATAAATCTGGACAGAATGGCGGAGAAATAGGTGGTATAAAAATAGAATTCCCACGTATTTACTAACTTTAATCATCAAATTACATTTAATATTTAATCGAAAATTTATACATGTACTCATTGAATAAAACAGATTAATTATGAGACAATTGTTGTAATCAAATTTACAGGAAAATCACTTGGGTACACATTTTACTTTATTGCTATTGATAGGAGTTGTAAATATGGAGAAACTGTGCATAAAGTCCTTCGAAACTCAAGCATAAAATTCCCATATACGTCTGTACTTGCTGCTTCAGTAAAAATGATACTTTTAAATTTTTATTTGGAGCAACCTATATAGTCTTACTTTATTCCATAGGTCTTGCATTTTTCAACAATAATTATGCTAATTATCATTCCAAGTACTACTATGTCTATGATTGATTTATGTCCAATCTTACTTCCAACGAACATTGTAATAATTGCAAAGCTCCCCTGCTCAATAACAGGAATAACGACCCCTACCCCGAAGCCCCAGTTTATCGTTCTACTTTCCATCTTGAGGCAAAAACCTTTTAAAATGTCATCTTGGTATTTAAAAATGCATGAGAATGGATCCTAACACTGTTGCCATCAGGTCTTATGACTGACCCAGATGAACTAAAGAACAATTGTTTAATTAGTCATAAAGCTAGATCAACATGTCGCGTGCTCCAGTTCCTTTAAATTAAAGGTCGAAGAGAAGGAATTTTATAGATTTACTTTTCGCGGACCTCGCAAACATGGCAATTTAGCAGGCAAATGGCACAAGGTGGGACTAGCTTGATGCCGTCTAACTTTCATATTCCCAGAAATGATTTTCATATTTACTCTTTTTATTTAATTCAGGTCAACGCAAAATTCTCCAAACTGACCCCTTGTCTTAGAAGGTCTGGCGCGATTCATAAACTGGAGGGCGTCAGCGCCCAAGGGTGCTTTGGGCGACTACGATCTCCTCATCGTGGACTACGATCCTTTATTGATGGACGGCAACGTCGCGGGAGCGAGCGGCAACACCGGTGCGGAGGACCCTGAGGAGGCCAACTGGAATTGCACTGTTCATCCCAGTGTGTTTTTCTTATTGGGTAAAAAACTTCACAGCAAAAAAATTCAAAAATTTACTATTGCTTTAGGTACGTTGGTTTTAACTACTTGTGCCACGGGGATGCTATGTGCTGCCATTATGACGGACCACTGGGAGGAGGTTACGTGGAATATGAATCAGTTGGAGGCACTGGCTAATGGTACTGTGAAATTGCAGTGGTTACTGGACAGAACTGTAACTAGAGTGGATACACTTGATGATCGCACAATTGCGTTTTTGGTGCCTATGCATGGAGGGATTTGGACTCTCTGCCTAAGTTTAACCGGTAAACTCATTTGCAATTATCTTAAAATAGCACATTATATAATGTATCTTATATTTCAGATGAAGAAATAGACCTCTTAGGACGAGTAGGCTTTCCGTCCGTGCAACCTTGTGTCAATTATTTATCAGGTGGATCTGAAAGCATCCGGGGTTATGAGTCTAAAGCAGATTGGCAACATCGTAAGCCAACCCCTAAACACCACATTCTTACTTATGAATATAATTTTTGCAGGGATGCAAAACCTTTCAATCTCCTGCGCATTGGTTTGCTTAATAATTCTGGGCAGCGCAGCTTTAGTTGGAGCCTTCGGCGTGTTCCAGCATCAAATAAGCGCAGTCCTAGTCACTGGGGTCATGTATTTACTTGCAGGTAATTACTTTTATCACAACAACCCCAAGGAGTTGATAATGACGACTTTCAGCATCTTTCGCCCTATTTACCCTCACAATAATCCATTTCAAACGGCTGCACATTAGGCCTCACTCAGAACTTCATGAAGGCACTGTAGATGGAGTAGTGAGTTCTCAGGGAGGGAAGAGTATTAGCCAGTTATTTCCAGCCCGTATTTTTACTACCTCTTGGTCCCTGGATTTAGGCTGGGGAGGGGTGATGCTCTGCGTTATGACCTCTGTGCTCTGGATTCTTTTAAGCAAGATAATGAGGTTCAATCCGATAGCGTCAATGATTAACTGACATCAGTGGGTTTAGGTTTGTGACTCATGCAGCTTTAATAGAGCTTTAGTAAGTCGCAAATGCTTTGGTTTGGAGATAAAGCAATAGAAAATAAACTACTGTAGTTGCCTTTATTCACTTATGGAAGATGGAATGTATTTCCTTTTTAATATTTATATAAAGCACATTTTTTGGTATCCATTTTTTAAAATCCCTACACATTGTCTTCCTCTCATAAACTTTTGTTTGAAAATGGAGACATCAATAGAGACTGAAGTATTTTTAACCCAAGAATTAATTATATTTTAGCTAGAATATACATTAATATTTCAAAGGAATATTCGCTTACTTTTGATGATATTGTGCCTTTGTGTAATTCTATAATGTAATGCGTTTTTAAGATTATTTGTCCATGAATCTTTGCGCAATTTTCTAATAAACTCTTTGTTACTATTTTTCAGCTAAAAGATATTTTTGTACGCTAAAATTTATAATATAAAAAACCATTTATGCTTGTCAATATAAATTATAATTTTATGTGGCCTTATTCATTTTATAGTATTGATAAAGCATTGTTAAACTTGTTTAGAAATAAGTATATTCTATATTATGAAAATAATATTTTTACAAATTTGAAGCTTTTTAAGACATAAAAGGTGATGAAGTAAAAGGTAGATACAACTAGTATTTATGCTACGCCATTAAATCGGATGGCTCTATCAGGGCTACTGGATTATCAACAATAAAATTAGTAATGCAAGAAAAAAATCCTTTCCTGTTGAATTTTTAGAAATTAACGAATTGTTAGTTAAACAGTATTAGGAATGTTGATAGTTATTTGAGCATTAATTACCCATTAGCTTACTTTTGCAAAACATTCAGTTCCAACAGGGAGTGGAAAATATTTCAAACCCATTCAATTACTGATCTAAATACTGATTTTTTTTCTTAGTCTTATGAGAAATTTAATATAATTATATGTTTTTGTACCTATTTAAACACCATTTATTATAAAATAAAAAGGAGTGTTGCAATGCTCTACCTCTGGGTAAATTGCATGTTTCTGAAAGTAGGTATGTGGAGACGGGGGTTTTATGGCTGAAATATTATGAACAATATTTTTTTGTGTATTTTAAGTCTGATGCTGATGTAAGAACATTATACAAATAAAAGTAAAAGGTAATTTCATTAGTCATTTATTACCATTCAAGACCCTTGCAAAAAAATATTAGTAAGGTAGGTACTTGTTATTACAAACAGCTAATATCTATTTCAAAATGTTTGGCAGCACAAATAAGGGTCAAAAGTCATAGAGCCTCAATAAACCATATTCGTCCCAAAAACTATTGTCTGAATTGTTATTACATTTCTAATGATACTGGAATAATTTTTTATTATATATCAAACTTTCCCTTTCTTTAAATGCCATTAATACTACATTTCAGGGCCACTACCATTGTTGAAATGTTTGACCTATTGTGTTTCTTGAGTCCAGGTTGAATAGGACCTTAATTTGAGAAAATTACCTGTTTACAATGAAAACTTTCCTTAGTATTTGCAAATATTGGGAGTGCACAGTATTAGTCTAAAATCGTGTTTATTGGTGTTCTGCCAAACATTTTGAAATAAACTGTACAATTACAGAAGATCTGAAAAATGTACTAAAATTAGTGTCTCAAATTTTTGCCATAAAATTATAAATAGTTTGTTAAGACTGACTAAGTGAATTACATATATTGCAAATTATTCTAATGATAGATTTTAACAGTTCCATTTACTGTACCAGAAATAAAGTGAATTCTCTAGCATTGCTTGGGACCAAACTGCCCAATCAGAAATTCATTTGTTTACTTTGTTAGCCATGCTAATAAGTTTTCAAGGAACATCAGATTATGTGATAATGATGTATCTTTTTAAAAGAGAGAGCAACATTTTTTACACCAAAAAACTACTTGATTAGTTATTTTTCTAAATCATATCCTAGAGTAAGTCTAACTCCCTTTCAGTGCAATTATCCTCAGATTTTATTTATTTAAAGTTTCTATAACAATTATATGTAAGTTGCTTTCCTTTTGTTCACCAGTTTTCTACTTCTAACAGTAAAGTGTTATTTTATCTGATTTAACAATTTGAGGACATTTTTTAACATTTTGGCACCACAGAGTCTACACAAAAAGATGTTTGGGCTCTCAAAGTTTGTATGTCCTGCCTCATTCCATTGGGAAGTTAAATATAGAGAAGTTACACCAATTTGGGGTACTAAATATACACCACTCAGTAGCTAAAACTGTGTCAGAGATGATAAAATATGATTTTAACGAAAAACTCAAAATATCAATTAGTGTTCTTGAACTTTAGGATCAAAGATTCTGTTCATTCTTCAATCCCACCTGTTAACTGCAGTCAATTCAGCATGACTAACTTTAATGGACAAATACCAGTGGACACTAAAGTGTCAAAACTGAAATCGAGCACTAACAAGAAATTTTGTGGTCCTGAGGCTGGAACTGATCTACTTCATGAGGGTCAAATCACATGGTTCACATTCTGTGCCCTTAAAAACTTTAAGCATGGAGGCATGCATGACATCATTATCACTTTATGGTCAATTGATGCAGCATGGTTCAAAAATGTTTGAACTTTGATTATTAAGACAAATCGGCTAAAATCATTGTGAAAATATGCAATTTCTTATAGAAAATGTAAACGATAATTTAAATAATGGGTAACGTATGATCACTGTCGTGGCAACCAGGTTTCCTTGAAAAAAAAAACTAAGGGCACTTACCCTATAATTTTTCAGAAACAGGAGACCGAGAATTTGCTGAAAAACCGAAAACTTCGAAAATTAACTTAAAAACAATAACAATATAAAAATCACACCAAGATCTGGGACAACTAGAAAGCCGGAAAAAAGAAAGTCCTAACTAACATTTACTCGACATTGACATTAGTGACAAATTGGATAATCGTCGCGTTCCGATCACAATTGAACGATCAGCACAGATTCATGTGAACTGGATGGGTGATGAAGTAATTATCACCTAATAGAATTAAAATTTCTCATCGATTATTTAAAATTTATAATTAATTCTAAATCTAAACAATCGTTATGCTGGCATACTTAATGCATATTTGAGTTTGTAGTCAAGAGGTCATTATAATTGTAAAATGTCAACTCTACACTCACCCTTTACAAATGATGAAATGTACAGATTCCGACAAGACTCTCACTTTTAGAACGATAGTGTTGTACTCAAGATAGGAAAAACCTCTATATTTTAGGCTACCAAACGTACCCTAGGGACGATATAGCGTGAGATTCGAAGATAATTCTATGTCAGTCCCACTCATAAGTAAGAGAGAAAACAAAATAAAATGACATTTCATATACCGAAATTTTTAGCAAAGCTTCAACGCAAATTGAAAATAGCCGAATAAGTTACCGAAGATTAACGAAACGGAGGTAATTTTTAAATAAATTATTATTCTACAATAAAATTCAATTTAATAGTTTTTACTGATTAACGGTTGCGGGCTACTATAAAACATACTAAATCTAATTCGATTGCAATATTTGGATTTTAACTTGTGTATATTGAGATAAATCCACGTAAAAAAACCAAAATTTTGATTATAATTATTATAATGCGCGTAATGATTAATGTTTCTTTCTAGCTCATAAGATTAGATAAACAACACAAGCTATGAATGTCGGAACTTCTTCTTTTTTAATTTCTGAATTTATTTTTAACAAGACTTTAATGTTATAATTGGAGCAAATGCAAGTAACAAAAATAAATAATTTAAGAGTAATTTTTGCACATATTGATCAACGTAATATTTTTTTGGTATATGTTATGTGTTAAATAAATTCGCAGAAGCCTGTGAAAGTCTCTTTCCTTCTTTCTACTTATTATAAGCATTTTAATCTTAATTTCATAATCTTAATTTGCTAATATACTGATGAATACAACAATATTGTAATCCAATAAACATTGTGTAAACTATCAAATTTAAGCAGTGTTGAAACCTTATCACCAACCTATAAGATATTTTTTTTATTCAATACAACATTCAACCTATTACCACCAGCACTCGCAACTTACGCCAGACCATAATCATCCGATTCAACGATAGTATAAAAGACCTTCACTGCCTCTCCTCTGTTTCATTCCTTCAATCTCCATCACCCAAGTTTCATCACTTGAACAAGCATAATGTATGAGAAAATCAACATTGACGTATTAAACAACTCTGGAATACGGATTGTGGATCTGCGAAGTGATACTGTTAGTAAACCTACCCCAGAAATGAGGGAGGCCATGTATCGAGCTCCTGTAGGAGATGATGTTTATGGGGAAGACCCCACAGTGGCCAAGTTAGAAAGGCAAGCAGCCGAACTGCTTGGTATGGAGGAGGCAGTGTTCGTTGCTAGTGGGACCATGGCTAATTTAATTGCAAGTAAGTGCAACCTAATTACTAGAGATTCTGGATTAGCCCTTCAATATGAGAATATGAAGAGATAATTCTGGAAATCTTGAATGAATTAGAGGTACTTGTTTAGCAGCTTGATGATGACTACTTTCTTTAAGTAATATAAAAAAAATTATACCAGTTCAAGCTTTACCTTGTTTACAGCTTAACACATATTAAATTATGTTAATAATTAATCATCCCAAAGTGGGTGGAAAGTACTCAGATATTTCTGAGAATATTTCTGTAAATTTGAGGTGGATTATGTGTTTTCCAGACTTGGAAGTTCACATATGTTCCTATTTTTGATTCAGATAGAGTCAAATTCTTCAATGTATTGTTAATTTTGTATAGAGCATTGAGAAATTGAGTATTTGGTTGTAATAATGGTTTCAGTGGAAATTTTCTTCTGCATAAGATTCATGAATATCTTTGATATAATCTTTTGGCTCTGAGAGTCAAATTATGAATATGGTGTTAACTTTACCAGGCAGATAGTTTTTATGTAAATTAAAAAATCAATGTTTCTATAAATATTCATTTTTTAATTATATGATTAACTGGATGGTGCATTTATATTTTGGCCTAGTCCTTAAGCGCCAGAAAGTTAATATTTAGATAACTCTGTACTAAAAGAATGACTTTTATAGAAATGAAAAAATAAGGTGAGGCCATTGGCCAGTTTCTCTGTTTCTATTTAAATTATCTTATAAATAAAGTTGCCAGTATCTTTATGTATTAGCTTTTAAGAACAAAATTATTGTTCTGCTAGTATGTTAAGCTTCTATTCTCAACTTAACAGAATGTTTGCTTTCAGAAATTGTGCTAATTTTGCTCTTAACAAAGTCATTTCTAGTGTTAGTCTGAAGTGCTTCTCAATCTCCCATAAAACATTTTAAGCAGTAATTTTTCCAGCCATTAACAATGCAATTTTTTATGATAATTTTGCATTGAACTATTTTAAGCAATAAAAAGATGATTCAAAGACAATTGTTGCTAACCTTATTAGAACCAAAAACTGCTGTGTTAACAATGTATAAAAAAATGATTAGTGGAATGATTCCCTTTATTTGACCTTTTGCAATCTTTTGGAAGATTATTAATGATGTTGAAATGTAAATTTTTTCATTTTGGTACATTTAGTGAGTGCTAGTTTTAATGTGATTGCCAAATATGAAACTTGTTTATCATATAAATGAAAGTATACAGGGTAATTCCTCTTGGACAATTATGTCGTAAATCATTATAAACTAAATTAACTGGTTGAAACCAGAAACATTTCTTTTTATGCTAAAGGTCAAATCTCTAATTGGCTCATTAAGGATTGTGCGTCTACAGATAATGCATTGCTGAACACGTTTGGGTCTGCATAAGAATTCAGGAAGAAAAATACCTGAATAATTTTTCTGTTCAAATGTAGTCAAAAATATAATAAATTTTTTTAAAGAAATATGAAGCATTCATAAAATATTATTTATTTTTTTTACTAGTGACATATATTTTTCTTTTAAAATATTCAAGATCACTTCCATGAGAACGCTTCTAGTGAAATAAAAATATTTTTCTCCTTTGAAAAATACGTCTTTACACTTATTTTACGCTCTCCAATTTTCATTAAAACACTTTATGCCGGAACGGACTTATTAGGAAATAACTAAAAAAAAATTAATTTTTTATCACCTTGTATTTCAGACGAAAAGCGATATCATACTCATGCTTGTACGAACTTTTTTTTCGTTGCGGTCATACAAACTTATAGTAAGCAGTAGGGAGACCTATTCTGAAACACTATATCATTTTATAGTTATGGTGCATTGCAACCAAAGAGGCAGTGAAATCATCTCCGGAGATTTCGGACATACTTTCAAATTTGAACAAGGTCAGTCGATTTCATCAATACAAAGAAAACTAGATATAAAGTCGTCAATGTTTTTAGGTGGTACTGCTCAAATTGCAGGAGTTCACACCGCCGTAATTAAAAACAACGAAGACGGTACCTTTAGTATCGACGATTTACGTAAGAAAATCCGGAAAAATCCCGATTTTCATGAACCAATTTCTTCGTTGATTATCGTGGAGAACACGCACAACTTGTGTGGAGGCAAAGTAAGCTACGATTCCTACTTGCATAAAGTAAAGTCTCACATAAGTGGTTTAAGGTATTGCCCTTAGAGTGGATGGAAAAGGTTCACAATGTGGCCCAAGAATACAATTTGCCGGTGCACATGGATGGTGCTCGCATGATGAATGCAGCAGTTTATTTAAAAGTTCCACCTAGCAGGGTAGTGAGGGATGTGGATTCTGTGTGCTTTTGTCTTAGCAAGGGTCTTGGATGTCCTGTTGGGGCTATTTTAGCTGGGACATCAGAGTTCATTGCCAAGTAAGCAATAGTTTTCATTAAAAAATTATTCATTTTTACATGTATCTAGTTTGTACTTAAAAAAAATTTTTTTTTTAGAGCAAGACGAGTACGTAAGGCAATAGGAGGCGGATGGAGACAAGCTGGAATTATTGCAGCTGCGGGTTTGGTGGCATTGGATAAAATGATCGGGAGACTTGAGGAGGATCATAAACATGCATTCCAGATTGCCAAAGGTAAGAATTTACTTCAGAAAAGACTGTATGAGAAGGGTTATTTAGAGGTCTCTTGAAGCGTATTAAACTAACCGGGATTATGATTTAAAGTAATGCGTTTCGATTCCATGGTTTTGCACGCTTTGTTTTATTATAAGTTAATTTTTAATAAGCTCTTGATTTGTATATAAATTCGAGCTTATACTTCCACGAGGTGTTTGGGTACATTTACCGGTGAACATAGTTTAACGTTTATTAAGATTTAATGAAGTTTTTATTTACGTTAATATATTTATATTGACGCTATTAAAGTAATGGTTTACTAACTGAATTCATCAGTAATGGTCATCAGGATTAAGCAATGTCATTTTAATACTCATCTAAAACGAATGAGAAGGTGAATATTTAAGGAGTTACTATTTGACGATTTCTTATCGTTTATGGTACGTATCTTAAATTTTATGGTTGCTTGGGCTATGTTATCCAACTGCTCATTATTGTTCATGACTTGCACACCAAAGACCGCAGTAAAATGGGTCTGTAGGTCTAACATACGCCTATATTGTTGATGGGCTAGGAAAGCGTTATCCTTCCCCTTTAAGCAATGCATCAAGATAATTATGTTAAGAATAAGCTATTTCAATGAAAAGTAATAAATTTCGTAAAGTTCTTGTCTATTAATAGCTTCACCATATATGTTCTTGGTGTGCAACCGCCTTATTAATTTGCTCTTAAATATCATTATCAAGTTTCTAACATTATCAGCTTTCGGATGATCATCAATTCAGCCACACCACTCCAAGATGTCCTCTCATGAGGGAAAGAAAATATCACAATTACAGCAGACTTCCCTGGGGCGAAGCTGAATCTGTGCTCCTCCTATTTTTTGAATTACTTTCAAGGTCTTAGTCATGACTTATACTATTCTACCAATTTCTATGCTGGTGACCAACAGTGCAATATCGTCAACATGATTCAGAATTAGAACCATATTCCAAATTTTTTCCTTTATTAATTAATTATTAAAAATATCAAATTGGCATAAATGTTGAATAGCAATGGAGATAATAAGAAGCCCCAAGGCACTCTCTTGTAGACCTTACCAGATTCAACGAGGGTTTGTCGCACTTGATCCTAAAGTTCTAATGCGATGTCGCACAATATCTGTGACGGACCTAGATTGCACATGTCCTAGTACTAAGCGTATTCCTGTTCACATTTACATAAACTCTTGTGATGTTTGAGATATTTATTCTTTTATTATTTCACTATATTTTCCGTTCGTTGCTTGAACATGAACAGTATCTTCGAAAATTTGTAGCTCTGAAGATTTTAACTTTGTTGCATGTGAAATATGTAGTAACAATTCCTAACTTAACTTAACAAAAAATGCTTTCAAACCGCTAATACACTTATTGAGAGGTGCTTCTACTCAATGGGGTTAAATAAACCGATCCAGCCTTCACTCGATAAAAGGAAATAAAATGCCTTTACAGCCATATATGCCACAGCCTCAAACAATTTCCGAGTAGACCTCCAAACAGTTCAAACCAATATGGTCCTGATGTACGTGGATAAGACCAGGATCCCCATCAAAGACTTGCAGAGACGACTACAAACTGTGTTAAAGACCGATAGTGTTAAGTGCAGTGTAAGATGCATGTCTCTCAATCACGATTGCGTCAGATTCACCCTCTACTGGGAAATTACGGATGAAGATATTGCCTTGGCCTGCGAAAAAATACAATTGGTCATCAAGGAGTACGACGGGCTCTTTACTTTGAACTTGAACGGCAAATGTTGACGCGGACATCGGTCTTAGAGTATTTATTTCTCAACAAAAGTATATGATCATCATTGATTTGAGATAAATATTGCATTTATTGGAGTTATTGCACAAATGACGTGAATTCATTATATGATTCCGTGATCATGGGGCAATTATTATGAAATGTTGTTTCATCAGAGTGCCGCCTTATCGAAACCTAAACAACTTTATATTTTGAGATATATTTTTAATCTAAAAGTTTAATATTCAAGCAATGACCTGTGATATTTCCCCTTACGTTTCCGAATATGCTGATAAGTTGGTTATCTGAATTTTTTTGTAGTGACGGTAGGTTAGTATTTAGTAATAAATTTATGTTAAATACTTGTTTTTAATTTTTCAACAACTTTATGACCGAAGATCTCTATTTCAGTAATATTGCAAAAATATCAATAGTTTTTCTGTACAATTTTTAGGTATAGCGGAGCTGAACTCTGTATATTTCAAAGTAAATCTCTCAGAAATTCAATCGAATATTATTATAATGCGCTTGGATCCTAGAATCAGCCCCAAAGACACTCAAAAAAGGTAAATTACTATGTAGCCGTTTTTCTATTGTAGTTTCGCCCCACTTAGAGTTGCACAACTACTAGATACTACATTATATATTATATTTAAGTAGATTTAAGTTATACATACATGTATAATATAAGATATGCTCAATACTTTATCGACGCACTCTATACCCAAAAATCGGGCTAGTTTTCTATATGAACAATATTCGGGAAACGTTATGTTATTAAAATACAGAGTGATTGATTCTCTTTTAAATTTTATGTCACAGGTGTTTCCATTTTTGAAATAACAAATTGAACTTTTTTATGCACTTAAAAAAAAATTACAATATCAATTCACAAGTTGTTCTTTTTTTATTACTCTGTTACATAGCGTCTTAGCACCATTTGAGATGTAAAATATGTGGTTACTCCTGAGACAGAAAATTCACACACTCTGAATTTTTAGCTTAACTTATTTTGTAGGCTGGCAGCAATATATCCAACAGACCCCATCAAAGTTAGCGTGAAATGCAGTGCTCGAGACGACTGGATTCGTTTCGTGACCTTTTGGGAAGTGACCGATGAAACTGCAACTTTGGCCACGCAAAAAATAGTCCATGTATTAAAAGAAATTGAAACCGACTTTGTCAATAATAGAGGAAACGCCAGTTTATTAAAAAGAACGTACGCACAAACCCTGGCAGCAATACAAGCTCAAACAAAGATCGTATCAAAACTATAAAAAATATTGTTATGTTACATGTAAATAGATTGTTATTACTGAAAAAAAAATCATATTAAAGATAATGATACATTGTGGTATTATTCCAAAATTGTGGTTTTTATCTATCCAAACTTCAGAAGGGGGGTCTTGGGGAGTTTTTCTTCGTTTTGCAATTGAAAGGGAAAAAGCAAGTAGTTGTGATTCTGATGATTTCAGCTATAATAGGTAGTATGTTATTTTGCAGTTTTTGTAGTTCTTTTAGTAGACAATTATTTTTTGTAAGATACACTATACAACCTAATCTCGTTTATGACTACAATTGGTGAGTCATCAACTCATTGGCTTCGTTTCTCGTATCGTTAAGTTATATATTTTGACATTTGACTTTTCAATGATAGTGACAACTGTAACTGGTATTTGCATTTCATTACAAATTTGGATACGGTAATCTTATCCATATAAAATCTAAAAAATTGTTCTTGTTTAAATTTATTTAGATATAAATTATGAATGAAAAGATTTAAATGTTTAAGTAATACTTTGATTGACGGGTCAAAATTTTCTTAAATCTGCACAAGGTCTCTTATCCAATGTTATGGGTGCTTTAAGTAAGTAGGTGACGTAAATTCTAAGCGTGACAAGTCAAAAACTTTTACATCTTCTCTAAAGATCTGAAGCCAAAAGCATTGTTATTAATATAATACTACTGTTAAAGTATAAAGTGAAAATTAGACTGAATTACATCAAATTTTAACTGCAGCTATCATGAGTGGGGAACTTAAGCTTCGGGTAGGTTCCAGGAAAAGTGAGGTAGGTATCCAATTATCTATAGAACTTTACTACATTAACTTAATAGCATTATTAAATTATCTCTATATGTTTTAGTTGAGTGTTCATTTTTTCTTTACTTTTCCTTGGCAATAACTCCTCACAAAAAAGGGTTACTGTGGGAAAGATCAGCAAGGGTTTTTGTCCACACCTGCAAGATCCCTTTGCGTGAGCTGTTATTTTGAAACAAAATTTAAAAAATATATATTATTAATGTTTTCTTAGCTGGCTCTAATTCAAACCAGACATGTCATATCTTGTCTAAAGCAGATTTATCCTGACATAGAATTTGATGTTGGTAAGCAGCCTCAAAAGGCCCAATTTAAATCAGATTCATAAAATTTATTTTTTAGTGACTATGTCAACTTTAGGAGACCAGATAATAGATATTCCATTACCCAAAATAGGAGAGAAGTCTTTATTTACTAAAGAATTAGAAACTGCTCTGGCTGATGGTCATGTTGACTTTATTGTACATTCTTTGAAGGATTTGCCAACAATTTTACCTGTTGGAATGGCTATTGGAGCTGTTTTAAGCAGGTAAGAACTATTTAAATTATTCCTTGCCCTTTATTTACATTTATGAGGAATAGAGAAAACCCTCGAGATGCGTTGGTGCTTCAAAGAGATATAAAAAAGCACACTTTGGCTTCTTTGCCCGAAGGCAGTGTTATTGGAACTTCAAGTCTAAGGAGAACAGCACAATTGGCTAAGAAATATCCCCATTTGAAAGTGGAAAATATAAGGGGAAATTTGAACACCAGACTGAAAAAGCTAGATGATTTAGGCAAGTATCATGCTATCATTCTTGCCTCAGCAGGACTTGTTAGAATTGGGTGGAAAAACAGGATATCAAAGGTGAACTTTCAATTACATATATTAATTTCAAATTAAGTTTTTATTTGAAAAAGATGTTGGATGCCCAAGATTTCCTTTATGCAGTGGGTCAAGGAGCTATAGCAGTGGAATGTAGGGCTGATGATGAAAAAACATTAAAACTGCTTGAACCATTATATGATTTGCAAACAGCATTGAGGGTTATTGCTGAAAGGAGTTTTTTGAAGACTTTAGGAGGGGGTTGTAGTGCTCCGGTTGCTGTTATATCAGACCTAAAATTAGTTAAAGATAAAGAAGTAAGAAACAATATAATAATACTATAATTTTTAACAACATAGTCACTTTTAGGTAAAACTTACTTTAAAAGGTGCAGTTTGGTCTTTAGATGGCACTCAAGAAGTAGCAGATGAAGGGGAAACAGTTGTGAATGTTTTAAGTTCTATAAGATGTGCAGAATGTCCTTACAGTAATGGGGAACTTAAGGTCATAGATATTGGTAGTTTTCTCCATTGTTTTTGTGTGTGATCATTCTCCATCAATATGCTTATAGAATGTTGTGTAACTTGCCCCATGAATAATGAAGTAAATGGACCAAGTTTAAAGAAGCAAAAACTGGATATTCCTAATGAAATCCTTGAAAATGATCCGCATGACAAGTTGCCAGTTCCTATCCCCATTGGATCAGACTTTATGGGGCAATGTCCGTTTTTGGAAGGAACTATTCAGGTACCATTTATTTGAACAATTTAATTATATTATTTTTTAAATATGTGACTATTTAGGGTGTCGAAAATCCGCATTTATCATTAAACGGGGATGCCTCTAGTATTGCCAAATTGGGGTTAAAATTTTGTCCTGCATTGAAGGGCTTAAACTCAGGTAATTTTTCTTTATCTATTTCTACAATACTCCATTCGTAATTTTGCGCATTTTAGATAAAAACAACGTTAATAAAGTGACAATAATAGAAGATGATTGTCTGTTTGTCGGTTTAGTTCCTCATAGAGATGCCACCTTTGATAATTTAATGAAATCCAAACTTTTGGGTGAAAATCTGGCTCTGAAACTGAAGGAAAAAGGGGCTTTGCAAATCATGGCTGCTGCACAAGCTGCAGTGCATGGAAAAATTAGTAATAACACTGCTGCTAGTTAATATTTCCTCTCTTATATTGTAGTAAGTACCAATTATTTAATATAAAAATAGATTTATGGATATTATTGGGTAGGTAATAGTTTAAAAATTATTTTCTCTTTTTGTTATTTAAAAGGCAAACTGTTATATATATATATATATATATTTATTATTTATTCATGTAAATGGTTGTAAAATTTTATATATTATGTTTTTTCAAGTTGTTTTTTTACCCATCTCTAATACTCTTGTATTGTGATTAATTGTTTGGTGTGATAACAGTAATTTTCTGCAACCCAAAGTTGAGAGTGACTGTTTCAATATGGTGTCTTGTATTTGTGCAATTCATGCATTTTAATTCTGTTATTGTTTGTCTTTCTAAAGATTATTTTGTTCTGGGTTCTGAAGGTTGAGTCAGGCTTGTCATTGAAACAGTAACAAGGATTTTGAAGTGTACCCTGAAAGGGTAAATGTTATTCTCAGTGAATTTTAACTGAAAATAATGTATAATTCCATCTTTTCAACAACCTTTTCTTATGTGCGAGACATTATTCACAAAGAAAAACTGATAAATAGTTCCTCCACAGAACAAGTGACTCTAAAAAAAAGGAGTAAAAATCCAGAAGTTTGTTTTATAGTCTGTTAAAAAGAAGGTATAGAATTCAGAAAGGCCTGGAGTGTACCCTATATAGTTATGGTGCCACATCTTCATATGAACTAATAAATGGAATCAAACGTACTTGATAAAAATAACCTTCAAAATGAGGAAAATATTCACAAAATTATATAAAACAATAATTAAATATAATTTTAATAAATCACATAGTTTTAGGAAGTTCTGTCATCACAACTATCTTATTTATAATTTCATTAAACACTTTCCCAGCTGGTGTTTCCTGCAACTCAGTCACTGCTGTTTTCCCTAATAGTTCCCCCATACGAGGATCAATTGGCAACGCTCCCAAAAACGGAACTTTAACTAATTCTGCCAAGGATTCGCCGCCTCCTTTACTGAATATATTTGTGCACTCTGTGCAGTGCGGGCAGACAAATCTAACATTGATTCTTATTCAATTAAATTTGTATTTTATTGTTTTAAAGTCAGCTTTTACCCGCTCATATTCTCTATTAGACCTATTAAATGTATCCCTGTTTTTCGACAAAAAGTTATTTCTTTTCGAACATCTTCTATGGACATCAGCTGGGGGGTGGTCACTATAACAGCACCATCACATTTTATTGCTTTTAAATTCTCCATAACTGTTATGTGTTCATCTGAAGTTCCAGGAGGAGTGTCTATTATAAGCAAGAATAATTTTTAAATTATTCTATGTTTAATTATTCCATAACAATTCTTTACCAATAATCAAATAATCAAGCTCTCCCCAGCATACATCAGTGAGAAACTGTTTAACCATTGCAGTTTTCTTGGGACCTCGCCATACCACTGCACTATTCCTGTTATTTAGTAAAAATCCAATAGACATTACTGCTAATTGTTGGTTTTTGTCTGCATAAACAGGAATCCATCTAAGTAAAGAATATATTATCTTTGCAGTTAACTTTAATTTTAACTCACCCTCTATCAGATTGATGAACATCACTGTTTTCTAAATTCAGCAAGTATGGAATAGAGGGACCGCAAAGGTCAATGTCTAATAAGCCCACCTAATAAAATAGAGATGAGTGACATTTCAAAAAGAAACATTTTCTAAAGCAGACATATTTCTACAAAATTGTGATTTATTATAGAATACATAATCATTTTTGCAAATTTTAAATCAATTTCAAGGGTGAGTAAAAAAATATACAATTGATCCCAAACCCTTTTAGGATTTTTATACAAAACTTTGCGATGTCTAGGTATTGATGTCTCCTTAGAAATACAAAAATGACCATGATTTGCAAGAAGTAGTCTTACAGGAGATGTCTTCAATTTCTCTGGTTGGTGACTGTATCAAAATAAACAAACCAAAACTCAAGGCCAAATGCATTAGTGAGAAAAATAGGCACAGTCTATAACCTCCCCTAAATCACTATTTATTCCTGGTAAGTTAAGTAACTCTGCTCCAATATAATTATCGCGTACAAAACAAAACCAGTTCGACGTGTGCAGGTTACATTGTTAAATGTGCTACTTCTAAGATCTTTTATATATTTCTCAATAAATCGCAATGTATGTTCAGATACCCACATATATATATGCGAGGAGAGCCACCTAAAAAGCATTCATGTTTGAAGCACATGTGGTTTATAATACCTGCATTGATTTCCATGTGGTAATTGCTAACTATATAACTAAATCATAAATAAAATTAAAGGGAAGTAGACAAGTTCTGGGTATAGTTTTACTTACTTTGGAGCCCCTTTCGACGAGTCCTAAAGCCAATTGTGTGCTAACAGTCGACTTTCCTACCCCTCCTTTGCCGGATAATACTAAAATTATGTGTTTAACGTTATCAAGCATATTAAAAAGTTATTAATCTTGTATATGTTCTTAGAGGAATGTTCCGTATGATGTATAATTTTAATTTTAAATTCGATATAATTTGTTTTAGTCGATTCAATTATGACTTTGACACACTTTACACGTCTGTCTCTTACTAAGGAAAAATTGTCACGTGCCATTTCGAACAGTTCCGAATTGAGTCAGCTGACGTCAGATGTTACACAGACTTCTAATTTTTAGTATGTTTTTAATATTATATTACTAAAGTTCTTTTTACAATTTTCAGAATGTCTAAAAATGTTAATAAGTTGGCTTTATGAAACGTGCCAAAATAATAGATATCAGAAAATTTAAGCGTTTTGATTTTAGTTAAATATTTTCTAAGTGAATCGATTCTGTCTACAAGGATGTTAAATCGAGTCGATCTAATTGTTAAAAATCGATTCATTATGACATTTTGGACATCTCTACTTCTTGATGGCTGTGGTTTGTTTATCGTCGTTTAGTTTGAGCCAATTTTAGTGGCGAGAAAATATTATCAATAAACGTTAGATTTAAACGAGTTTATTAAAATATTGTTTTTAACATATTGCTCACTATCCATAATGACGTTAGAAACCATCCCAAAAGACCTAAGGGGTCTGAGAGCCTGTTTGGTGTGTTCCCTAATAAAAGTAAGAATATCCATATACACTTTGTTTTTGGTTTTAATTCTAAAATCAAATGCAATTTAAAAGTCATTTCATACTGCAGGGACATTCAGGCTCTACTCAAGTAAAGCGCAAACTTTAATATAATGAAAAGTAAAAAGTGAGTACTTTTGAAAGTGAGTACCGTACTCCTATGCAATAAAATGGGAGTAAAGCTGATTTAACAGTAAGCATTAGTGATGCTTGACCCCTAGTATGAAATCAACCTTAAATTGAATTTATATTTTGTTGTTTCCTGTCGTTGTTGCTGTTTGGAAAATCAAGCAACAATCCAACATAAAAAGTAACATTTTTTTGTAGTCCTTTGATCAATTTGAATATGAGGGATGTGACAACTGCGATGAATTTCTGAGAATGAAAAACAATAAGGACAATGTTTATGACTGCACAAGCTCCAATTTTGATGGGTAAAAAATTCTTGTATAAATCTTTAAATTTTAACTTTTCTCTGTTATATATATACAGTAAAATCTCCCTTGACGGACACCTCCGATAAGCGGACCTCTCTAATAACCGGACAGTTTTCTGGGGACCAACTCTTTCCCATAAGATATTCTAATAAATATTTTCATTTTCTAATAAGCGGACACCTCCTATAAGCGGACAAATAGAAGACGACCACCGGTGTCCGCTTATGGGAGATTTCACTGTATATATATTTGTATTTATCATTATTCTAATTTTTAGAAGCTCATATTTTTTCATATAATATATTAAAAAAAAAAAAATCATTTTGCCTTATAAACCCATTTTCCATTCTACTTCAACCTAGCTTTATTTCAAAGTTGATTTTTTAGTTTTTGGGATTCTATAAGGATTGAAATACCATGAAAAAAATATTGAATATATTTCAATTGTCTCTGCTTATGTCATACTGAGAAACCCTAACTTCAGCGAATTTATATAAACTACACTTAGGCTCACGTTAGTATGGAATTTAGTTTATTTAAAAGTTATTGCATCCTGGTAAATGAAATATGTCAGTCATTTGTGTCTTATGAAAGTCTCAATTTTGAAAACTAACTTGAAAATCAGCATGGAAACCCAAACAAATGTTTAAATTTGATTCATTTTCAATAGACATGAAAACCTAGTAAATGAGTGAAAAATTCACAACAAGCTCTATTTTTTCATTAAATAATTAATAAAATTCTTGGGTTAAATATTGATATTTGTTTTGTAGGATGATTGCTTTAATGAGTCCAGAAGATAGTTGGGTGGCAAAGTGGCAAAGAATAAGTAAGTAATATTTTTAATAAAACATTTTTACTCTTCTGTACATATGCATCTTTCTTGTTTAAAAGAAACAACACAATATTTGAGAAATAGTGATTTGAATGTTTGAAGTTGTAATGCCTTTTGTGGGAAGGTGGGTGACTATTAAATCTCACTAGAGTAATTGATTCTTCATAGATATTTTACTGAATGTAAAAAATAGATAACAAGTTCACAAGCTACCCAGTATAATGACTGTGACATCTAACTTTAAAATCATATCAGAATCTCTTATAATTGTGGTGCTATCGCTTTAGAAACAATGTGTCAGTGACGATAGTTGTGAACGTTATGTGAAAAAAGAAAAAACGGTTATACACAAAAATCTAAACACAAACATAAACCGTCACCTGGGAACCATGATATTTGAAATATAGTATTAGAGTTTCACTTTGTTACAATTTAAAGATGATAGCATAGGTACTACCACCTCAGGCTGGGATGCATTAAAATGGTGTTGATATTCCAAAAACTAGGAAAATTCAACCGACTGAACATCTTATAAATGCAAAAACAGGGAACTTTGTTGTTAATAAGATATTCAAACAAGACATTATCCAAGTATACTATTTTTCTTCATTCACAGAAGAGTCGACATGTGTTTTATTTTTTGAAGAGTCGTTTTACCTATTCGGAAACACATTGTAAATTATAGTTGGATTTTAGGCAGTACAATGTGCTCTCAAAATAATCTCAAAGCCCTTAATTGGGAAACATTAACAGAAGGAAAACTGGAGAAATTAACTTGGAAAAATATTGTTTCAGATCGTTTTTGTAAAGGAGTTTACGCCATCTCAGTATCTGGCAGGCTACCCAATGGAATCATCAGGGAAATGAAAAGTAGGAATATACCTTATAGACCTAGGGATACCAGCCAAAGATAAATGAATTATAATTTTGAGGTGTGAGAAAAAATAAAGCTAAATTAAATTTTTTAACTTGATAATTTTTTACATATTTAAATCATGTATTATAAAATATGTTATTTTTCATCTCGTACAAATGAATTTTCTTGTAATAAAAAAGATATAGTTGATTGTGTATGCTTGTCATCATATAACAACAATCATATCTTGATGAGAAGAAAACCTCATAAATTGGTGTAGACATTTATTTTCAAGCTCAATGATTATTAATTACATAAATACAAAACATAACAAAAACTTAATCGAAAGATTCAACCAGTGTATTATACAAAATTGGACAATAATGCCGATCTCTTGTTCTGCCAATTTTTTAGCTTATTTAATAAACCTTTCTATGTTTCTAAATTTATCGTTATTTTGGTGAGTATAAAGCAATGCCATAATTTTAAAATAGCATTTTATTACTTATATGAAACACATCTAAAAATATAAATTTTATTCTTAATGTTAAATTTAAAATTCTACGCATCGGTCAAGTACGAAAATGAATCAACAACTATACTTACAGTAAAGTTTAAAGGAACTATCCTATTTTAATACTTGCAATAGCAAATAAATTTAAACCCAACTTCTAAAATATATCTCCCCTTGTTTAAAAATATCGCATAGGCACAATAATTGACTCTGGGATCGAGTTTAGCAAATAGTAATAGATAGATAATTAAATGTTTTTTTCAAAATAATTCTCGTATTTAATTTTTCGTTCAGTCAGCAATACTATTTATTTCTTTCAAAAAAAGCTCATGAATAATTTACTCTTTGGGAAGCAAACTTTTCCCGAAAATATTACCAGCTAGATCATCTATACCAGCATGCGCCCTTTTCTTACTTTCTTCCATCAATTCATGAGACTCATCAATTGCATTTCCAGCTTCTCTTAATTTGTTGTCAGCACTATGAGCAGTCTGTCTCAGTTTATTTTCCAGGTTTATTTCTGCATTATGGAGGCCTGCATTCACTTGTTGTGCTCGTTGGGACATTGCATTACCAAAAGAATTGAATTCTGAAGCAAACCACGAATAATGAACAACGAACTATTATAAATTTGTGTTTATTACTTACCCTCGCTTATGCTCTTGGTCAAATGATGAGCCCCCTCAGCAATGCGCTGCTTCTCAGTTTCAGCGGAAGCTGCAATATCATGCAATTTATCATCAAAACTTTTGCCCCAAGACTGCGTTTCTTCAGCTGCTTTCTTGGCGTTTTGTATAGCTGTTTCTTGCGTTTGATGCAGTCTTACATCTGCACTATGCGCCACATCTGCTACTAATTCCTTGGCCTTATTGATTGCAGACTGCTGAGTCTCCCTCAGCTTATTGTCTGTTTCTCTGGCAAGGTTTTGGGCACCTTCTATAGCCTGTTTGGCTTTTTCAGCTGCAGCATTTTGTGTATTCTTTAGAGTGCTATCAATTCCTTGGGCGATTTCTTTGGCTTTGTTAGTTGCAGCTTGTTCTGCTTCTCTTATTTTATTATCTGCGTTGTGGGCTAGATTTTGTATCAATTCGGTGGTTTCTTTAGTGTTTTGGGCAGCAGTCTCTTGAGCCTCTTTGACCTTGATATCGATGTTTTGGGCTACATCCTGAGCACCTTCAGCAAGCCGTTGTTTTCCTGATTCTAAAGCTTCAGCAGTTTCACGTGCTTTACGTGCAGCGGCCTTTTCGGCCTCCTTTGCCAAATTCTGAGCTTCAGAGACTTCCTCTTGGGCTTTATACACTGCAGCTTGCTCTGCCTCTTTTATTTTGTTGTCAATGGTATGGGCAAGATTTTGTGCAGTCTGTGCACTTTCCTTCGCCTTCTGAGTTGCTACAACTTCAGCTTCTCGAACCTTATTATCCACACTTCTGGCCAAGTCTTGCGCTCCTTGAGCGGCAGCTCTAGCTTTATCAGCAGCAGCCTGCTCAGTTTCTTTCACTTTATTGTCAATGTTACTGGCTAAATTTTGGGCTCCTTGAGCCAATTTCTGCCCTTCAGTTTTCAGCCCTTCGACAGCCGCTTGTTCCGCGTCTTTAATCTTGTTATCCACATTTCTGCCCCAGCTCTGGGCTCCCTGGATTAGTTTCTGCTCTTCGGCTTTTGCAGCTTCAAATGCGGCTTTAGCTTTCTGGGCAGCTACAGCTTCGGCTTCTTTGACTTTATTGCTGAGGTTCCACGCCAAGTCCTGAGCTCCATGGAGAAGTTTTTGTTCCTCAGCTCTTGCAGCTTCGAAAGCATCTCTAGTTTTCTGTGCAGCTGCAACCTCGGCTTCCTTGACTTTGTTACTAACATTACTTGCCAAGTTTTGAGCTTCATAAATAAGCTTCTGTTCCTCGGCTTTGGCAGCTTCAGCTGCAGCTTTGGCTTTTTCAACTGTGGCTTGTTCAGTTTCCTTGATAGTTCTAGCGAGGTTCTGAGCTCCACTGACTATCTTGTTTCGTTCAGTTTCGGCAGCTTGAGTAACTTCGGCCTTCTTTTGATCGGCGGCTGCAGATGCGTCCTGGAGTTTGTTGTCGATATTTCGCCCCAAGCATTGGAGGTCCTCATTTAGATTTGATTTTGCTCTATTAACAGCTTCAGCTAAAAATATGTTTTATACAAGGTATTTTGTGGAATGTATGCTACCCGATTTACCTGCTTCCTGGGCAATTTTTTGGGCATCGCTTTTGGTTCTTTCAAGAGCCTGGTCGGTTTTCTTAACTCGCTCCTCTACAACATCCTCAACCCTGGTCTCGGCCTCCTTCACTTCCTCGGCTATATCCTCACTTTTCTTCCTAGTGAAGAGCTGTCCGATTCGGTTTCCCAAGTTTCTCAAGGAGGCTGAAATTGGGACATAATTTTCAGTGCACTTAACACGCGTTTATTTTTAGCAGGGAAATGCAACTTTGTCGCTCACTATCAGCTTCAAATTTAATGCGCAGCAAATTAAAACCAACAATCAATGCTAATTGTGTTGCAGCATTTCAGAGAAAAACACGGCGCCTTTAAAAATATCACATTGCATATCTTCGCTGTTATGTCACTCCAATCAGCCTTTAACATCACCTCAAGGCTGCCTAAACTGGTTCGTTAATATGCTATAATTTGCTTTTTGTTGTAAAAGGAATTGGGGAAGGTTGTAGTCTGAACAGCGGGTGAAGCCAAATTGAAATAAAGGCGGGGCGAATCGGGAATAATGATGATTGTTTTTCCCTGAGGAATCAAAGATTGTGTAGCAGTTACTGCAACGAGATACCAATAAATGTAAAATAATCACGTCGGTTTAAATAGTCATAGAAAGTATATGCAAATGACACAGAAAATTAGAACACTAAGAAAAATATTGTTTTAGTGATCACCTTGTTGTCAAGAATGTAACAGGATCATACACGAGACGTAATGTCATTTCAGGTGGCCACAGTACTCTACCAAATAATAAAAAAATGCTAAACACTCATAGTGAAAAATGTCCTATTATAGATATACAAGATGGTAAAGTTTCACACTTTTTCTCATATTTTGCGTTTTTTCACGTATGTGTTGAGTTAATTGTTAATGCTAATAATAATAATAATGCAACTTCATAATTAATAACAATGAATTTTGGTCAAAACGAATTTAAATATAATATAATATTTAATCAAACTTGACGGTGTTTCAAGGTACTATTGCGCAAGCTTAAAATATATAGGGGAATATAAGGGGTCTTCTATTAAAAAAAATAATTTTTTTATTTATATTTTTTTATATTGGCACCTAAATAATAGACACCCTGTAGGTTTTATTTTAAATAATTAGATGGCGAAACATTGACCTATCCTTTTACTCTCATGATTTCAACTATGAATGTTTCCCATAAAAATAAGACACTGGTTCACTAAATAAGTGCTTGAAAACGACGACTTTTCGCTAAAAAGTGTCGATAACCATGAAATATGGGCATATTTTTACTATATTTATAAAACAGATTTATAATTACGATTAGAATACAATAGGCTACTAAAATACAGGGTGTGCCATTTAAAAAATGGAACTTTTGAAATTCACACTTTTTTGAGCGACCTTATGAGCTTCTAAATATTTTTTAAGTATTTCATAGCTACATCGCCTAACCTATTCAGCTCGAAAGTAAATTTTAAATGGAACTCATTAAGTTGGTTTGTAATTTTGCTGGCTCACTCTGTATATTAGCAATGATGCATTTTTGACCATGGGTCTACTAGCATTTTTAAAATTATTTTTCAGAGTACTATCGCAACCCTGAAACATCCACACGATGGTATGTTATACACTGTAGATAAATAATTGATAACCGCTTGATAATGTGGTATCATTTAGAAGACGTTGTTTAACCGTTAAGCGTTTGTCTTGAAAATATTAGGCAAACGTGCTGATAATACAATAATTAAATTTTTTTAATAGGAGCCTCAATAGTTACGTAGCCATCAGACCTCAATTCGCGGGTTAATCAAACGATCACGAACAACAGTCGTAAGAGTCAAGAATTCTTGCATTGATCCGTCAGCGTTGAATATTGAATGATTTAAAACCAATCTAGGAAGGAGCGGACTTCTTACATGGAGTAGTGAGTTGGTCATGACCTGAATGCAACGGCTTTCGCAAAAAATGAAGACTATCGCCTCAAATAGGAGAAAATTACGCAACCAGTTAACTGATTCTCGCCTTAACTTTCTGCAGTTACGATTAAATTGCATTAACAACTACAATAATAATCATAAACGAAATCGATGTAGTGGGAATTATTATGGCACGCCATGAGCAAATTACCGCATTATTCTGACTCACCAACCTTGCGTGCTCTGGTGATGGTTACGACACAAAGTGAAAAATTAAAAGAATCTAATTAACCGTTTTACTTACAAAACATTTCTGCAGAGAGGAACACTTCTACACGAACAACAGTCGCATTAACAGTTAGTGTTTAATTATAGTTTCAAACTACATAAACTTGAACCGGCTTTGATGTTTTGGAATGTCGTAGCGCAATATCGCGCGGAATTACTTGTGACCGTAGTGACCAACGACCATACAACGATTGCACAAGCAAGACAGAAATATCGATTTCGCGGTGGAGAAGGTTCCACGATGTCTACGGCGTGACCTAAACCTTCACATCTTTCATGTTTTTGCGTTTCAACTAGGACAAGAGGATCGATTTTCGTCCACGCACGTTTTGTTGGCTGTTTTGGAAGTTTCCTACTGTTGGGAGTTGCCAGCATAAATTCCGCTTACTGCATCTATGTCGCTAAGCGCGCAACTTTTATGCCATAAATTCTCGTAGATGCTTTGAAAATCCATTCACTCCCACACCCCCTGAAAATCTGCCTTTATTGCAGATTCCAGACCTGACTATAGCAGCGAATGCAAACCTGGACAAACCAATCATGCTAAAGAGCGCTCTTGCCAGGAGGGAGAAGGCAACTTTAACCTGGCCACACGCATCGAAAAAACATCAACATATGGAGAAATTGTTTTTTTTTTAATTACGGCAAAATAGGGGGATTGAAAGACAGAACTACCTCCCAAATTGGCAATTATTTGCTTTATAAGGCTTTGCCATGGCAAACGTTTTCAAATAATCTCAATCCTGTAACGGGCCATTGTAACCATAGAGTGTTGTACTTAATTATTGAGTTATAGTAGATTTAATCTAATCAGAGAAAATTGAAAGTTTAATGTACGTAGTTTTCCAATTTTTGTTGGAAGCCAAAACATATCCCACGCGCTATTTAAACCGATGGTGTTAGTGAGTCACTAGAGTTTAATCAAACATTCTTCATTACAAGTTTACAAAAGTGTATGTTAAATACCCTGGTACCTTACCGGTAAAACTTGACCAAAACGACATCTCCTCTTCTGATATGCGTCTCCTAAGTAATGGCCTTCAAGTTAAATATAAAAGCACTAATCACACATAAGCCACTTAACATAAAA
Organism: Euwallacea fornicatus; assembly: GCF_040115645.1. Taxonomy (NCBI): domain Eukaryota; kingdom Metazoa; phylum Arthropoda; class Insecta; order Coleoptera; family Curculionidae; genus Euwallacea; species Euwallacea fornicatus. Next base: position 260,015 of record NC_089553.1, read on the forward strand.
ATAACCAGCCAGTTCAGCACGTAAACCACAAATCGAAAGCGGAACCCAACGTTTTAGACTTGTGGAGGTTGGTGTGTTACTAAAGAAATTTTGCACCGACAAACCTGCGAATGTGTGTAAAATATTTATAAAACTTATTTAAAACTGGTATTTTCGCGTGGGACTTACTTAATGAATCAACAGTGGCATCATATTATATTAAGACACCATTATGTAGTGTTTTGTATTAGAGGAAGGAATATATGGTGTTATAGAATATTAATAAAAGGAAAACAAACACAATACAAGATGTCTCTGAACATAATGCCATAAATCCGATTACATGTTTTAAATTTCAAAATATGACTAAAACTTCACATAAACATATATCGAAAAACGCCCCATTTTCGATATACAGGATATGAAATGTTAGTTCCTGGAAATAGTTTTTTATTAATATGTTTGAAACGTTTCGAGATAAATTACCAAAATTTTGTACTCTATCATAACTTTTTATATTCTCCATGGAGAAAATGCAACATTTTCCGGAGGCGACTAATAGAAGAGGTACTGTTTAAAAAGTACCTAAATTTTTTTACCCTTAACTTTATTGTCGACTTTATAAAAAAAATATTAAACTTGAAAATGTTTATGTAAAAAAATCCTCTTATTTAATGTCGAGATTTCCAAGTTTTCGTGAAAATTGAAATTCAACAAATCGGTGGATCAGCAAAAATATATTTTTGAAATTTCCGTATATGACAACATTTATCATGAGTCTAGTGGTTTTTCGTTGCCACTGGAACAAAGTTTAATTACAATGAGTGTAAAAGAAAATGTATAAAAAAAGAGTTCTAAATCTGATGTTTTTGCTAAAACAAAGTATCCACCAATTTGTTAAATCTCAGTTTTCTTGAGAATTTTTGAAGATTTCTACTTTCAACTAGAGTACATTTTTTATGCAAAGATCTTCAAATGTAAATTTTTTCTTTAAAATCATCAATAAAATTAAATACAAAAAGTTTATGTACTTTTTAAGTGTTGTCCCTTGTATTATACACCCCTTAGAAAAATGTATCAATTTCTTTATAGACACTCAAAAACAACACAAAAAATTATAATAAAGTTTAAAATATCATTAATATATCTAAAACATTTTAAAAATATAATAAAAAAAACATCCCCAAGAACTAAACTTTCACACCCTGTATATCGAAAGCGAAGAGCCTTTCAATACATATTTACATAAAATTTTCGTCATGTTTTGAAATCTAGAATACATTGTTGAGTTTTTGCACTATGTTCAGACATGTTGTATATGGGAATATACTAAAGTAAATGCGCATCATTGTTAAATTGGTTATTGGTAGAAATAGAACCTTAGTTTAAATTGAAAAGAGTTGTATTTTCATGAGCTAGTTGCGGTGATGATACTAGAAAAACAATGGATACCGCGGTATAAAAATAATTTTGAAAAACAGTTTTTTTTATAGAATACCGTGTATACATTAAATGAGGATAAAACTAGTTTAATTTTGTATAAATAACTTCCGTAATATTTTGGCTAAAATTAATATTTTTAACGACATTGAACTATTATTATTTCTAATTGTACACGCGGCAATCAATTAAATTAAATTAATCTAGCAAATTCTGAGTGGCTAAAAGCCAAAAATGTCAAATATAATGTATTAGTTTGGTAAAATATCAACTTTAAAGCATTTGTAAAGTTATAGTAAATGTGCTAGCATATTTTGAAATGCCTTTTCCACACGAAGAAAAATGTTATATGTTAGAATCACACATAATACCTCACAAAAATTATACATCTTAGAAAAAAGTTACCAAAGTTTTTTATATAAAAATAAACAAATTTTAATTTTGTTTATAAATATACACAGTGTTCCATTTAAAGTGTTTCTTTTTAATTTTCATTATAACAAGATGTTCTATTGTTTTTCTAGTATCACCATCACAACCAGCCCAAGGAAATACAACTCTTCACAATTTAAACTAGCATTCTAACTATACTAATAATAAAGTTAACAATGGTAAGCACTAAATTTGATACACCCAGTATTAGAGCTCTTTGATTAATAAAAGTGTTATACAAAAGAACATATATATATATTTATATATTGACAGTTTTTAAGGTATTTGTACAGGTACAAACTTCGTTGCTATCGATTTGCAGCCTTATAGTACTCTCAGATTTAACAAAATGGCAACTTTAAGTAATACTGTAGTTTATTAAGAGCCATTTAGAAGGCTAATATTAGAGCAATTGATATATTTAAAACTACAATAAAATAAGATTGTAACCAAGTGAATTTTGCTTGAACTACTCTCTCTCTTTCTCTTATAAAATACTTTGAAAAAATGTCTCTATTTCTATTAATTAGTAGTGTGTTACTATAAGGACATGAGTGGTGGAAACATTTTTTAAATATTTTCTTAAGAGTTTCCCAGTTATCACAAAATTAAGAATCACCATCCTAAATAAATTTAGAATTCTCAAATGTTAATCCTTGTCTATAAATAATATTTTGTCATCAGTCTTGCACAATCATGCCAGGTTTGTCCAATAACAAGATACATATACATCAAATGGACTCTTAACTTATGGGTCATCTGATTGCTCTGTAACATGACACAATGACTGTACATGTCTGTTCAGTTTTGATTCATACTTAGATGGTTAGTGAATTTGGTATTCTCTAGTTAAAATCTGATTTGGATGTAGACAGAGTTTGACATTTTGCATGAACTGAACTTTGTTTGACAGACTTCCAAAAGGCTGATGACCTAAAGCATTTTATATTGAAAACTTTAGAGGAAAATAAATGTGCTGTCTTTTAGTGTGCACAGTTAATTCCCAAATAATTTCTTATACTGTTAAATACCCCATGGAAAGCAGGTTAACAGCATGGGTATATACATAATAAGTAAATCAAATAGAAAAACAAATAAAATATACTGTTAAAATATAGGAATATGACACCATCTTTTGATTAACTATTATTTCTTTGGCAAGTATGATACACTCGAGGACTCCCATTCATTGTATATTCAAATACTTCTCCTTTACAGTAAAAACATGATCCACAAGACTTGTGGGCCTTTACTGGTTTTCTGAAGTGGGTGTTCAGGGCTGTGACGCTGGGGGCAAAGAAGAGATTGCATTGCTGACAGTAGTAATAATGTTCCTGCTGGTACTTTAGGGCTTCTGCTTCGTTTTCTGGTTGGAATCGAGGGTGAACTGCGTCCAGGTCGTGTTCACCTCGACAGTCTTTGATGAAGTTTTCGTTGATTTCTTTGGCCATCAGTTAATAAAATATTTAATACTCTATATGCTAGCAATAATTAGTTTAATGATTAGGAGAGAGAGTGGGAACAATAAGAAATATAAAATAATTGTTTATTTGGAATGGAAAGTGGAAAAGAAATTTGGATTTTAAATATAGGGGTTTTCGCTTAGTTGTAAGTAATTACTCCATTCGCACTTTCTTGAATTTTAATTGAACGAAAGGTTGCGTACTACTCTTGGTGTGCACGAAAGTAATGTAAAAAATGTAGATTGTTGTTGCAAACTCAAAAACTAAAATTTAAATTATTATCTTGTTTATAACATTTTAAATAAATGAGAGAAATAGAGAAGTAACGTAACTTGTAGAATTTGAATTTAAGTAGTTAATATTACTAACAATCATCGTCTACAATTGCTCTCAGTAGAATAATTGCTAATTCTTACAATGTATTAACCGATGTCAACAAAGCCTTTTTTGAAATCACACGTGATGCGCAGTAAAAATGCACTATAAAATTACTTTGACTTTTCGCGAGTTTCATAGATAACTCAAACGTTTGTCTTTTGACCTATTGTGAGGGGTTGATGTTGATAATAATTTATTAGAGGTATATGATGTCCAACTTCTGTGAATTTCTTTTTACATGTGGTTCTGGTTCCAGTTGACAGATGACAAATATGAGAACCTACACCAAAACGGCCAGCAAGATTTATAAGCATCTATCTTACATACTATCAAATGGCTAAGGACACACGAAAAAGGTGACTGAAATAAGACACTGAAAAGGACACCGAAAAAGGCTTCACTGGTGCGGATGCCTTTTTTCACCATCCGTTAATTGTTGGGAGCAGCTATTTGCACCAGTTGAACTTGTTATAACTAATGTTATAATAAGGAAGAACCACAGGTGAAACGAAAACGCTCTATGAGTACTCCGTTAATAAGTGTTGCGTTCAGTTTCTGCTCGCAGTTAGGGAGAATATGGGGGTAAGTTAAAAATGCACTATTCAAATACATACAATAATAAAAATTTACGGATAACGAAAATTAGTATCCAAATTTATCATGTCATAAACATTTTGATAAGGAAGTAATCGCAGCATCTCTTTCATAGTATGAAAGGCTATCTTATGGTCTTTGACAAGCTTAGCAACGCTCGCTTTCCACTCAAGCAACGCTCAAAATTTAATGCACTAAAAAGTAATCAGTCTGTACACATTAAAGTGAGCACTACAGTTCACTGCGGTAAGCGCTCCAGATGAATTCAAATGGGCGACGGGCTTATTGCAGTGTGAGCGCGGCGTAACTTGACGCGTAGCATGGAACGGATTTTAAAGGCTTAATAAAATATAGAGGGTGGTCTCGAAAGAGTGCCTCGGTTACCTAGATGTATTAGATAGTAAACTTAGTTTTAAGGCTTTTTTAGAGAACATATGTTTTTTGAACGAGAACGGCACGACTGGTTCATTCAAAATATTGTCCATTGTTCTACAACTTTTTGCCATTTTTTTGGAAAAAACGGATTCCGCAGCGAAAAAAGGACTCGTCTTTTGAGGCAATCCAGGGATCAAGCCATATTTTGATTTCCTCATATGTTCGGAGTTGCTGCTCAGCGAGGCAATGTGCCACTGTCCGAAACAAGTGGTAGTCTGACCACGCAACATCTGAGAAGTACGGCGGGTGGGGTAGAATTTCCCAACCGACATTTTCCGGGTAATTTTTGACACGAATTGTCATATGGGGACGAGTGTGTCATATTGCAAAATTTACTTTAAAATATAGAGCGTTAACTTTGATTCGTGGATGTTGAGCTTTGCTATGGAAGTTGCCGGCTGCCCTAGATTGCACCACGATTTCTTATGTTTCGGATTATCGTATCGGAGCCACTTGTCACCGCCAGTCACAATCCGGTGCAGAAAACTTGTACGTTTTTACCGTTGAAGCAACAGATCACACATGACAAGACGGCGTTTGATGTCTTGCGGTTTCAATTCGTAGGGCAGCCAAATTTCTTGCTCTTGAATCATTCCAGTTGCATTCAAACGTTTAGAAATGGCTATTTCCGTCACCTTCAACGATGTTGCCAACACTTTTAGCGTTTGACTTCGGCTGATATCCAGAAATGCTACCAATTCATCGTCGGTAAACTTTTTCGGTTGTTCAGAGCGTTTTTTATTTTCCACATCAAAATCACCGGATTTGAATAATCGATATCAGAATTCCACAGTCCGAATGCATGGCGCATGTTCGCCATAAACTTCCAGTAGCGAAATATGGCACTCAATTGCTGTTTTCTTCAGATGGAAACAAAAAGAATAACTTCCCATAAATTGCGTATCGATGGCTCAAAAACTAAATATTGTTAAAGCAATAGAAATATGCATTGTTGTCATTGTATTTGATTGGCGTGAACAGAGGTGAAACCCGAACGAGAGCTGTTTCGAATGAAAAAAGCATTGGGCTTCCCCGCTACAAGATTCACCAATTACGCCATCTAACAGAAAACCCTTAAAACCAAGTTTAGTACATAATAAATTAAATGGATATATCCTAATAGTCGATAATAGTTTTTAAACATTTTTTTTAGGTTTTAAAGTGTTAATTACATTTACTATTGTGTGAATATATAGCTTGTTGCAAATTAGTAAGCTAATTCGCTAAATATAAATTCGTTGAGCGAAAATAATTAGACTTTCCTTATGCGGCTTCGCATAAGTCGCAAAGTCACATAAAGAAAGTCTATTTATTTTCACTCAAGGAATCTGTGGTTAGCGCATTGTTTTACTAATGTACAATAATTTTTATTTATTTTCATTTTTGAGTCGCATTATATTTATTCAGCTATTCTGCAGATATGAAAATTTAATTTTAGTCTTTTAAAAAAAGCGACATAACACATAAATAAAGGGACGGAAAAGTTGTATATCTAATTTCTCTATTTGAAATAATCGTGAAAACTGTAAAAAACTACTCGGCGTTACTATTTTTATATTAAATCTTGACAGACTCGCCCCATGGACACGCCCTGAAATACCTAGAGAAATTCTGATATGTTTACAAGAAATAACGCAAAACTGTTCTTAATGCACACAAATTATAACTAAATCGGTCAAGCCTGTTTCAAAAATTTATTTTAAAAAAACTTTTTAAACTTTGACACCATATGTTTGGAAAATAAAGTTATTTCGGGCATACCCTTATAGGAACTTTTTTCCTTATGTTGGCCCAAAGAATATTCCCTTAAAAATGCATCCGAAGTTCTGGAAAGACGCTGTAAAAAGTTTCCCTAGAGGATGCTTCAAAAAAGGTCTACAAAATTGCAAAAGCTTAATACTGACGTTTTTCGGAAAGCGATAGAATTGTATTAGATTTTTGTTTGTGTATTAATTTAGGTCTTCCTTTATCCCTGTTAACACAGCAATTTAATTCGTTTATTTTTTTGTAAATATTTTTTAAGTATCCTCGCAGATAATTCTCACCTGTGCTTAATCAGCTTTTTATGGCTACAGGGGAAGATCATGAAATGACCTATCATACTATGAAAAATACACGGAGGAAAAAATTTCGTAAAAATTCCATAACTATTTAAATTCCGTTGCTCAATTTCAAAATCTTTGATTTATTTCTTCGTATATATTTTAGTCAAATGTAGTGTGAAGTGTGAGTGACGTGGCGCTCCGAGAATCAGGAAGGAAAATATTTTTTGACACATGACGTGTGAAAAGTCAATACAAGTTTGAGAGAAAATAAACGTATTTGGCATTTCAATTGTTTACCATGTTACATGCCACAGAAAATTTTCTTATTATTACGAATCCATAGGATTTTCAACTATAAAATAATGCAACCTTCGTTTGGAAGCTTCAGGATCACAGAAATTTCAATGTAATCAAATCGAGTGCAAAATACCAATTTCCTATGCCCATATTTGCATTTTTGTTATTTTTCATTCATTGTTAATCCTTTTTTAACATCTTCCTTTGAATTACAAAATAACTAATAATAGTCGCAAGTTACATTTCACTGTAAAAACCATTGCCGAAAGAAGTTATTTTGAGTATTTCACTATGTATCTCTTTGTCAATGCACGGAATATTGAACTCCAAAAAATAAGCAACACATTTTGTTCAAAAAATTGTCTTACAGAGGTAAAAACCTTTTTTCTTTTTTGCATACAACCCTTCATATTACTTTTGCGTATTTTAGGCTGTAGATGGAAAGCTGCAATGCACCTGCGGTGAAGAAGCCACAGCTTTCGATTGGAGGTGGCAAGACCAGTCCTCTCCAAATATTAGAATGTGCCATGAAGGCAGGGAAGTATTGTTCCATCCAGTGTACAGTTCTGGAACTGCTGCTGTTAAAGGGCAAATTCCGTTTCAACAGAATTTCCATTACTATTGGGAAATAAAGATAATCTCTAAATTGTATGGAACAGATGTGGTAAGATAAAAATGTGTCATTCAGGTCACATGAAATTTGACTAGGAAAACTCTTGTTTGATGGTGTGTGTGGAAATGCATTGGAGTTTATTAGGTCCTATTGCAGGAAAGTAGGGTTTCCATATTATTTTATTAAAAATAGGATGTTAGCTTCTCCCATTGCATTTGAATGGCAGCATATTCTCCCAACATTAGTACTACTGTTGGCTCTGTCAAATAGGCATCTTAATGCTGATATTTTTATTTCAGTCTGATCCCTGGACATTTTTGCAATTTCTATTGAAACTTCCTGGATCTTCTAAAATTCCAAACAGATCTAGGAAAACCTGGACATATGGAAACCTTACAGAAGGAGTCTCGTGGGGTTCTATTCTAGACCTGCTGCTCTTTATCTATTATATTAATGACATCTCCAGTTACACAACTGCTCAAATTTCAATACGCAAATATCTCCACATTCTGTAACAACTTGAATGACTTAGACCTTCAGAGACCTGGCAAACCCAGGCATGTAGATAAATGGTTCAAATGTAGACCCCCTATTGTAGGTGTCAAATGTATAAACATTTACATTAAAATGTAGGGAAAAAAAATACCTTTAAATTTATCCTTGGAGGGGCAATCTTTTTGTTCCCGTGGGTGCTATATTGTTATGTTTATAATAAACTGCTTCACTACATTCAAGGAATATGCCAAGATTTGGTTGGAAAATGTGTTTTGTGAATTTAGGCTGGTTTTAATTATTAGTTTCAACCAATTAATGTTTTTTCCTATCACTAAATGGGTCATAAAACCTTATTGCCACTTGCAGTTTTATTATTATTATTATTATCAAGTGCTGTACATTTTCAGATGGTAGGAGTAGGGACATCAAAAGTAGACTTTGAAAAATGGCAATTTAAATTCTGCAGTTTACTTGGCATTGATTCAGAATCATGGGGATATTCTTATCATGGAAGTGTTCAGCACAATCGTGTTAGAAAAAAGTATGGAGAACAATTTGGAGTGGGAAGTATTGTTGGGGTGCACTTAGACATGTGTAATGGCACCTTAGAATATTTTCTAAACAGAAAGTCGTTGGGTAAGTACCTTTTTAATTAAAAAGTTTCTCATTACAAATCACAGAATTATAGGAATTGCTTATAGAGGTTTAAAAGGCAAGGACCTATATCCCATGGTATGTTCCACAGCAGCAAAATCTTGCATAAGAGTAACATGTTCTGTAACCAAAGAGCTCACAATGCAAATGATGTGTTTGAAACTGGTGATGAACAACCCAAGTTTATATGAAACATATAAAAATATTCCTGGTTTGTCAAGGATATTTGCAAAGAGATATTTTTGGATGCAGCCTCAAGTTTCGAAAGATGCTGAAGAAAAGAGAAAACTGGCAGAGTTAGATGATGATGTAACTCTATCTTTAGTGGATGATAGTTATTTGGGTAATAGGAATAAAAAACTGCGCATAGTACATCTTTTCTCTGTGTTCGACAATGAGGAGGAAGAGCAACGACGGAGGTTTAATGAAGTATTTGATTGTTTGGAGGGTCAAGTTCAACAAGAACTTCCAGGTGTGTGGTTTGTTAGAATTTTTATAATTATTTTAAGATAAAATTTCAGATGCACCATCTACCTCAGGAGGAAGTAGTAGCAGCAGCAGCTCACAAGACAGACCTAAAAGTAAACTTTCGTCTAAAAAAGCCTTTCATTTTTGTCTCCGTCCGAAGGGCAGCAATACATCTTCAGACAACGATTCCGATGACGAGAAAAGGTTTAAGATTTTGTGATTAGATCTTGAAATTCAAGCTTTAGACAATATTTGTCCAAGCAAGCAATGACCAAATTATTTCAATCTTTGTCTGTTTTTCTAGATTGTTAGTTAGCTCATATTCTCAACTTTAATTTTTCAGTGATAAAATTTATTTACACTGGGATTGCTTTTGGTTATTCATTTTTATAGGTTTTTAAGTAATACTAAATATTATACCATAATGTTTTGATCGACAGTGATAATCATTTCTAAATGAAGCAGAGTCAAGGCTAAAGTTACAGGATGAAAATTGGACGTTGCGGGTGATAGTTTACTTTATATTTTCATTTTGGTTTATGCATATATTGTGTTCCTTTGTTTTTTTCAATGAGTTCTATTAGACTTGCCAATTGCTTATTTCTATCCGGAGGTATGAACTAACTCTTTCTCTTAACCAATTGTCAGACACCATAATTATGCGAGGGCATTAATATTCATTCAACGGTAGTTGAAATTCACTGAGTGTGATTTTTAAGAGACGACATTCATAAACATTACAGAAAAAACCCTATTTCCAGAGTTAATAGAAATAAACTATTCCCATTGAATTTGTACAACATGTTTTTCGAAGTATTTATTGGATTTAAGCAAAACTATTAAGATATAGCTGTTTGCACTTGGTTCTATTTTCTGCAATGGTCAAAGTTTCGCACCAAGGAACGAAAGGTTACCAAGACCTAGTGATCGATCCATATTTTTTTGTTCATATTGTGTACTATTTCTTAATGGTCTTGCAGTCTACATTCAAAAATTACTTTTTTTATGCAAGTATCATAAATATACATAAATGTTTTTACCCCATTCAGTTCAGTCTCATCAATGATGTTTTTTTTAAGCAGAAATAAGAGAACGCAAAAAAAATTAATAAAAATACAAGATGGTCCAATTTCTGTGGGTCACTTTGTATTTTCTGAACCGTAAATGTTACAAGTTCGGTTAAATTAGATAAAAGTTGTAAAATTTGATGACAAGTTAAGATCTCGAGGCACTAATGTCAAAATTTGTTCGGTTTCGGAAGTATTGAGAAAAAATTAAATTTTACCAAAAACATGTTTCAGTTTCTTATACTTTTTTGTCTTTTGAGAACTATAAATTTCATTTTGTTCTAATCCTAAAATTCTAATGTAAAACAATAAATTAGGTACCTCTGTTGAAATAAGAAATTAATGGCGATTAATTAAATCAATGTTGTTTAATTAATAGAGCATGGTGCTGAAATATCTCCAATTAATTATAACACCAGCACACATACTACAAATAGTTATAAATGTTGAAAATGTCTTCCATTACTTTGAAGACATTTTCCAGCGTTTTTAATAAAGTTTTTTTGTAAATTGTTTAACATATTAGATGTCAGTTTTTTTACAGGCGGCTCAAATTATAAAAATACGGTCGTCTAAATCTACGGGGATTGTTTGATTAACTGGATCTTTAATAAAACTCCATACGGAAAAATGCATGAGCGTGATATTTGGTAATCGGGGTGGCCGGTTTGTATGACTATTGTTTACAATCCAAGCATTGGGTTTCCAGGTATTTAAATATCTTGTGCAGCGACGATTACGACGTACTGAAGCATTGTCTCGTTGAAAACACTTAAAATTTCGTGACACATCAAGATGAAAATCATCTAAAAGTTCTTGTAAGGTGGTTTGTTAAAAATTTAAATATCTAGTTCGAGTCAGATGCTCATGAATAAAAATATAGACTCATTGGTTTTCTGTCTAAAATTTCCAACCACATATTTATGTCAAACCTCTTGGAATGCCGTTGATAGATGAATATGCCGATTTTCTTGGGACCAGCTGTAGTGAATGTTTCGATTGAACCATCCATTGTTACAGAAACGGCTTTCATCAGGCCACAAAATGATTTACAAAAATTGACATACTACTTTGTTTTTTTTTTTATTAGTTAGTCATCTACAAAATATTCGTCTTCTTCGGTAGCCTTTGGACCTCAAATGTTGCACTTCGCGCCACCGATAGGGGTTAAACTTATTATTCTTAAAAAATTCATCTTGTGGAACTTTCGGAAATTGCCGTGTCGTTTTCAATTTCTCTTAAAGATACGTCTCGATCTTCCATATTTTTATAATGCAAATATCCTTAAAAAAAAACAGCGCTGTAAAAAATAATGCTCTTGAAATTGATTAGGTACTTTTGCAAAGGTAGTAAGTGGATTAGCTAGGTTCACGTGGGCAGATACATATCAAGTTTTCTTCATTGTTGCCTCCTTGTGCTGTTACAGTTTTACCTGTTTTAATTGGATTGTTGAACGATTCGTAAAGTCGCAAATTTCTTTCCAACCTCCGAAATACTTTAGGATTTGGTTTGCTTTCTGAATATAAATTCTGGATGCAAATCTTGATACGTTCGGAGCGCGTTACTAGTTTTATGGAATTCTCAGACGTAAACATGCATCATATCTGTTTTTTCTTCTTTTCTAAAACGCATTCTTTACAACTTTCAAGTCTCAAAGGACAGAAAAATTTAATAATTTTTAATTAATTTTATGCTGCCTGACAAAAAAGTCTCTTTACTTACGTAGTAGCTTTAGAAATTTAGATTTTAAGAGTTTGACTTTACTCAAACCGGTGAAAATTCGTTTTCATTCATTCAATTGTTAATCATGGCGCTTTCACTATAACAGTAGCCATCTACGATTGAAGAAAAATTAAGCAAATATAAACACGTGATCCAGATCATTGTGGAATTGAATCCAAGTCGGTTTTTAAAAAATTGAAGTTAGTGTCGATATCTCAGAATCCCCACAGTCCTATTTTTTAAAACTTAACATTAGTGTGTAAAGCCGTAAAAACCAATGAAATGTAAGAAAAACTTTTCGAAAACCCTTAGTTTTCGTTTCATTTTCAAACATTTTTTTCGGAAAAATTTCGTTTATCTCCAATACTTTCGAAATCGAACAAAGTTTGACAACAGTGGGTCGAGATCTTAATTTGTCATCAAATTTGACAACTTTTGCTCAATTTAACCGAACTTTTAACGTTGACGGTTTAGAAGATAACAATTGTGGCCCCTAGCAATTGGACCACCCTATATAATTTTAATAGTGACATTTTCATCCACAGGCATTAGCTTTGTTGGTGTACCACGTTAAGTTTAAGTCGTCAGTAAATCTATAATTTTAGTTCTCTTTAAATTGTAAAGATCTTGGATCTAAAAATTTGTTAATGTGGTTTAAACCTTAAATTTTTCGGGCAAACAACTAACTAATGCTAAATTAACCCTTCTTTAACCTATTGCGCGTTGTGGACCTAGGTAACGTTTAAAAAAACTCTGCATATTTCCGATTCATTTGTTTAACAAATCATTTTAGTATATTTGATATTAATTTATACAAAAGACAAAAATTAATTACTTAATTATCGATTGTCTTTTATTTTTGGACAATTTGAATCATGTTAATGATGTAGTTTTATTATTAAATATCTACTATTCGGATTTTTGTCCATTTTTTATTCATATTTCAGAATACGTTAATAAAACCAAAATTGGTATAGAATGTTTCCCTTTGGAGAGTGAAATTATATGAAAACAGGACCAATATTAAACAACGTATTAATTTCATGGACTAGTCATTTAACCCCACTGTCTGCCTTTAGATTTCTCTGCTGCCATATTATATGAATAGCAGTTATTGTGGGGGATCTTTCATAAACACTAGCATGAACTATTTTACAAGATATTCTATTGAAGTTAATGAAAAACTACAAGAAGCTGTGAAGATGATTAACCGTAGTGAGGTATGCAGCAACTTTCACTGATAAAGCTGTTTTTTAGGATGGGATACTAAAATAAAAAATGAATAACTAATAACCTTAAAGGGCTCAACTGTGAAGCTCTAAGGACATCAAACAAATAATATGAGAAGCAACTACAAATTATATTTATTTCCTAAGATGATTTTACATATGCCTATTTAAAAATACGTATAATCGAATGCCTCCAATGGATTGGTGGACCACGAACCTCTTGGAGGAATTAATCGATCCGGACCCCCATTTGTAAACTGCCTTTCCAATGAATCACTACCAGGCCTATGTTGTAATGAAGAAGTATAACCTAAAAATCTGTCCTGGACTAACGATTTTGTGCTAGAAGTGTCTGCTGGCCAAGGGTGTCCTTGCGGAATCAATTGTCCAGGACGACCATTGGAGAACTGCCCAGAGAAGAACGGTCTTTGCCCATCGCTTTCGAATTGGGGCACTATGTCTGGAAAGCGATTTTGGACAGTTGGAGGATTGGCAGGCCAAGGTTCGCCTGGAGGAATCAGTTGTCCTGGCTTGCCACTTGAAACCTGACTTGCGAAGGATGGTCTTTGGTTGTTGTATTCCAAAGGGGATTTGGTACTGGTTGTTAATGGTAAAAAAGTGGTGGTAGACGATGTGGAAATTGGGGTTGCAGTAGCTGGAAGATTAGTTTCTGATTGGCTGCTTGTTGGGGCACTGGGAGCTTGGACGCGATCCTCCAAGCTTTGTTGGGATGAATTGTTGGACAGAGTATTTTGCTGGACATTTTCTGCAGGTAGAGGTTCCCCTGAGGGAATCAATTGCCCAGGTCTACCACCAGCAGTTTGACCAGCGAAAAAGGGCCTTTGGGGATTGTATTCTAAGAGCGATTCGTTGGTTGTTATTGCAGATATTGTGGAAATTTCTGGAAATCGATTCTGTGGGATTTGCTGCACGTTCCCGTCGGGCAGAGGTTCTCCTGCAGGAATCAATTGCTCAGGTCTACCACCAGCAGTTTGACCAGCGAAAAAAGGCCTTTGAGGATTGTATTCTGAGGGCGATTTGTTGGTTGTTATTGCGGATATCGTGGAAATTTCTGGAAATCGATTCTGTGGGATTTGTTGCACGTTCCCGTTGGGTAGAGGCTCTCCCGCAGGAATCAATTGCCCAGGTCTACCACCATCAGTTTGACCAGCGAAAAAGGGCCTATGAGGGATGTATTCCAAAGGAGGTTTGCTACTGGGGATTAATTGCACTGAAGAAGAAGGAAGATTTACCGGAAATCGATTTTCGGATAATTGAGAGTTTTGAGAATCTAAAGGTTTTGTGTTAGTAATATTTTCTTGACCCCGATTTTGTAGAAGCGTTTGATTTCTCCAAGGATTTACGAATGCAGGATTTCCAGGTAAGGTTAACTCACCGGGCCTTCCATTAGAAAACTGTCCGGAAAGTGAGGGGCCAAGGGGGCTTAAGGTCGATGGAATTTGGCTGCTTAAAGACGTGTTCACTGGAGACTGAGTTGATACTTTAGGAGGTTGAAGAGATGAAGAAGAAATTTCCTGAAATCTGTTTTCAAGTGCAGTTGAAGTAGACTGGTTATTATTTGCAGGTTTGGCCAAAAAGAGCAATTGCTGCAGTTTATCGGTTGATAAGGACCCTGAAATAAAAGACATTTTAAGCTGGAGTCAATCCTAATCTATCTCAGCGTACCTCGAGTAATGTTATTATGGTCCATCACAAGAGCCTGTACGACAGTTTTGTTGAGAAGCCCAAAAAGGTTATGAAGTACCTGGGTTTGCGGGCTTGCATTATTTTTCGAGTCCATTAGATTGGTTGTGACTGAATCATTGGGTGTTTTTGGTGCTGTATCTGTAATAACAAGGTTGGAAAAACAATGAATAATACAACAATAAAATAACAGTATTTTAAGAGAGCACCAAATTTTCATAAACAACATTATATGCATTGTCTTTTCACAATGGCTTTATTGTTGAAAATTGGTGTGACTTTAATTGTTCTATCCATTCAATGACATTTTTTTTACGTGTTTTGAAAGTTATTAATTATTAAATTGGAAAGCTCAAAAAGTCGATATTTACTACACGAAAGAATGGATGAGAAAAAATAGCATATTCCTGCAATATAAACCACTTTTAAAAATTGAAGGCAAATTTCTGAAAAATTGATCATAATGAAAATATACTTACTTCCTAACGGTTTTCCACCACAATAAATCACAACAATACTGCAAATTACGCATTCCAATGCGAATCGGTTCAACATGTTGCAGGACGATCACCTGCCGCAAAGTGTAAACTGATAGTGATGACTCTTCGCATTGAATACATTTTCTTTGGAACTGGTTTTGTTTTGACCCGATGGTGGTGTTCAACGGAATCTCATTGTATTAATAAAAAAACATTTAACGTTCAAATTTTTAGTCCAGTTTCATGAAGTATGTATTAATTTACTAGGCGGTCATAGTAATTGACTATATTAAGACTAAACAGATTTTCTACTTGATTACCCTCAGTAGGTAATTTACATTTGAAAAACTTTGAGACTTAATTCTTAAGAAATACCCATGTTAAGCAGTATTCAGCAGATTGTATTCTTTTTTTCATGTACTTCACTTTAAAAGGAGGCCCGTAAGAATGGCCTTCGCATGAATCGTCGGAATGGTAAAATTTGAATACTAATTGATACAGGAAACTTGGTAAAGCAGCAAAATTAATAGGAAGTTGCTTCTATTTGTCGTTCATGTATTAATCATGGATATTCCTTCGTCAAAAAGTGCGTTCTTTCTAGCGGGTTTTAGCTACAACTGTTAAAATCTCGGAATTGGATTTAATCATCAATTTATCATAACAAAAACCGCTTAAAAATACGTATTATACTTGAATACTTTATATAAATGTGTCCTGAGGCCCGATTCTATAGAGTAAAGAAAGGTATGTTTCCAGGGAATGACGTCAAAATAGTCGATCAATACAGATCTGTGTACACAGCTTTACAAACACACGTCATTTTGACGTCATTCGTATTGCTTCCTAGAGTGTAAAAATGAGTCTTTGAAGTTTCTGTGCGATCCTGAGGAATTTGAAATGCTTCAATGCATAGAAAATTGTGCCTTTTCTTGCAATTTTTCAAAATTTGAAAATCATGAGCTTTGAGAAAGTACGAGAAATATCCGTAATTTCTTAGAATCCCATAGAAAGAGCATTAGAAATGATCTACATATTTGGATTTTTTAAATCTTGAAAATTCCAGGTAATAACCCGAAACATTTTACATTGTAGTATAAAATATTCTTTAGTTTATTATCTTTGAATGCGTACAAATTTTTATATTGTCACTATCAATGTTTATCATTTTTTGTCGATTGAAATTTTTGGCCCGGAAAAAAGTATGGAATATTTTGCTGTTTTTCGGCTTATTTGATTTCAGTTCACTGCAGGTCTTAACAACTTATTGTTTATTTTACAAATATGGCTAAAAACCAACGTTTCGCCCCTCAATTCAGGGCAAGAGTTGTAGAATTCTATCAAAATGGTCGTACTCAAAGAAGGCAAGAACTTTAAAAATCAGTCAGAGTGCCGTTTCGAAAATAATGAATAAATTTCGAACTCAGGGAGACGTTCAAATCGTAGGAAGTCAGGTCGTCCTAAAAAAACTACCCCGATGATCCATAAAGCAATCAAATGCATCTCTATGAAAGATTCCCGAAAAACCTCAAAGCAAATTATTGAAGAAATCACCTCGCAATCTAATTTGGAATTAACAAGTAGAACTGTGAGGAATCGCCTAATAGATATAGGACATCTTGGTAGAGTTGCAATTAAAAAACCATTGCTTTCAAAGAAGAACAGATTATCACGTTTAAAATTTGCAAAATCCCATTTATCGTGAACTCAAGAAAAATGGAACACCGTCCTTTGGAGTGAGGAGAGTAAGTTTAATTTGTTCGGTTCTGATGGTAGAGTATACGTATGACGTCCAGTCGGCCAAAGGTACAATGTAAAGTACCAAACGCCTACTGTCAAAGATAGTGGTGAGAGCGTAATGGTTTGGGGATGTTTTACGCGATGCAAAACTGAACCTGTGGTTCCTGTAGAGGACAAAATGGATCGTTATCAATATCGACAAATCTTGGAGGATAATATGTTTCCTTTTGCTGAAGAAGAAATGCCACTTCTTTGGATCTTTCAGCAAGATAACGATCCCAAGCATACTTCTAAAGTTGTAAAGGAGTGGTTTTTGAGTCATTATGTAGTCGTACTGGATTGGCCCTCTCAGTCCCCCGACCTCAATCTAATTGAGCATCTGTGGGAAATATTAGACAGGCGAATTAAATCAAAACCTATTAGCAATAAAGTCGAACTTCTTCAAATCATCCAGGAGGAGTGGCACCAAATTCCTGCGGAGACGTTGCAGAAGCTTGTAGATTCTATGCCAGCACGTTGTCAGGCAGTAATCGATGCAAAAGGTTTTGCCACAAAATATTAATTTTGTGACTGTTTCGATCTTTGTTTAGAAATTAAACGAAAATATTCTATACTTTTTTCCAAGTAATTTTCATTCTTGCCCTATAAAAAGTATAATACTTATTCAATTGCAATAATTTTTATTGTGAATTTATCTGTGAATGTTAAATATATTTCAGGCATATTTGAATTAAATGATATACAACCCTAGCAATAATAAATAGCAAGATAATAAATATTCCATACTTTTTTCCACCGCTGTAGATCAAGAATTTTGAGACACATACAAAAATTCCTTTGCCACTTTGAAACAGCTGATATTAGATTTTCCTATTATTGAAAATCGTCAGCAATTATAAGAGAATTCTGCCTTTTTCTTAAATTTTTCAAATTATAATAAAAATCCTAAAATTTTGGAAAATCTTGAGGAATTCCAAACCGTCCAAAATTCATTACAAATACGTAGAAAAAGCATTTGCAATTGTCACGTCCGTTCCTTCTAAATCCCATATTTATTGTTTCGTAATTAAAATAAACTGTAAAAATTATTTTTAAGTCAGTGTGGGTGACCATAATCAATATACAACAGACGCTCGATAATGCAAACAGGTGATAATGAAAATATTGCTTTATGTAAATATTATATAAAATTCGTGCTACGAGATCAAGCGGAACGCGTGCTAATGTGTTCGCTCGATGATGTAAACAGTTCTTGGCGACACAAAATAAAACTAATGATAATAGGAAAAGGAAAAAATCCGCGCCCTTTTAAAAATTTTAATGTCTCTGTTAATATGAATAGGTAAAAATCGCTTAAAAGGACAGCAGCATATTCCTGAAATGGTTCTACAAGCCCTTTTTTCCAGTGCATCATTGGATATTTTTGATTTATTGAAATTAATAAATCCCAACATTATTTGCACTCCAATTATAATATTAATTTATAAAACGAAGACAAACAGACGAATGATGTTAATGAGGAAGATAAGGACAGTGCGGACGATGAGGATGTTCCCAATGAAGTTAGAAGTGTAGTGACTGACTCGCAAGCTATACAAGGTTTAACCAAGCCAGATTAGACTGAAAGAAAACAAGTATCACACACGGATATTTTAGCTCTTCATAAATTACTATCGCAGACATTGGAAGAAAATGCTAAAGTTCAATTTATGCAGGTTAAAATTGCAGATTTTTTTTTATTAAAAAATATTTATCACTATTAGAATATTTGTTTATTTTATTATATAGAGTGTCTCTGAACTATCTAGATAAATTTCATAAGGTGGTCCTATACATCAAATGTTACCAAAAAGAAAAGAAATTTTGAAAAATCTCAGCCCACTTTGAGGAAATTTACTTTTTTTATTTTTAAGGAGTTGTGGTGTTTCGCAATCTAAATCTTAATTTATATTGCCGCTACAAAAATTCCAATAGTAGGTTGTAAAATGTTTTCCATGAAGTGTGAAATGGTATATGATGTTTTTTTGGAGCCATGGTCACAAAAAATAAAAAATAATAAAGAAATACCAAAGTTGTACGTTCAGACCTTTGAAAAATCAATAAAGTGCAAATAAGATGAACTCACAATAGTTGCTTAAAATAGGAAATTTAAGTGGTTTTTCAACGGTATTGTTGCAATTTTTGTAGTGGCAATTTAAAGGAAGATTTAGATTGCAGAACACGACAAATTCTCAAAAAAAAAATTCTCAAATTGGTCTGCGTTTTCCAAAATGTCTTTTCTTTTTCGTAGCATTTGATGTGTAAAACCATAACCTTAAGTTTGGCCAGGTAGTTCAGGGTCACCCTGTATACATGCATGAAACGGTTGTTTAATAAATCGTTTATTTTTTAAATCACGTTCGCTAATGTAAATATTTCGATAAGGTGAACTACACTTGGTTTGAACTAATTTACATTACTAAGTGTCTCGTGTAAATGCAGCAAATTGGAAGACTGCATGCAATACACGATGTACAGGGACCCATGAAGCATCCAATGCATTGGCTAGGTTTACTTCGACGCCTTAAAAAAATTGTGGATGTGTTCACTCATGTCAGCTAAGAATTCGATTTTGTCACAAAGCCTCGGATTATATGGAGTTTTACATTCACTTAATCCTAATCTGAAGTGGCTTGAAGGGACATTTTAGTAATTTCTCTGCAGTCCGTTTAAGTCTAGAGTGATCCAAAATTTAAATTTTTGGATTCCAAAACGTCCTTAGAGCTTTTGGGGTCGTTAGAAATTGCTCAGACGATGGCTTTTTCATTTATGAGTAAGTCGACTTGACGTGAGAATGTTATGTTTTAGAAATACGAATTTCTAGTATGACTAGTAAAATTCATGTGAAACGGTATTCTCCGTTCCAGTGGGGTAACGTTGCAGAAGAACCCCTTCGATGCCAGTAACAGCAGCCCCCTGTAACAACTCTAATATCATTGAGCTAGATGTATAAGGTAAGTAAACACTAGAGATGTGTTTGGAACGCCTTAAAAAATAACCGATATTACTCTGAAAATGACAGTTCTCACGTTCATATCAGCCCCGACCAATGTAACAACTGTTGCTGGTGGGCGATATCCCAGTATGGCTTTGATTTTTATTCTTCTTTTTCTTGTCCTCAGTACTCTTAAATTGTAGATCGTTCAAACCCAGCAAAAATCATTGATAACTTGCATCTATCATCGAGTTAATAATTCTGTAGGATGGATTCCGTAGAGCTCATGGATATGGCCCACAATGAATGGCGACTCCATACGGGTGGTAAAAGGAATAATACATACCACTCTAGCTAGTAACAGGTTAAACTGATTTAAGTCCAATTTATCAAACCCGAATAGTTAGTCTTCAAGATTAACTCAAAAGGGAAGGACATCGATATTTCTGTTTGAAGTTTTGATTGCGAAAAGAAGGTTTTAAGAATGTGAACGAAGTCAGCATAATCCATTTCAGTGGGTTTTTCCCTTGATGCTCGTCCGCTTTAACTATATTTTTGAACTGCAACAAACTCTACTTACTGTTTAACCTTTTTACTGCGGGAACCGGTTATCTATGTTAAATAATTTTGTGACCGTATCGCGGGAACCGGCTAAATATGCGGCACTTTTTGCAGCATTAATCGCGGTGCCTGGTCAAATACATAAATTATTTGTTATGTATACTGTGTTGCCTATAAGTGGTAATGCATTTTTTTTTCGGGACGATCCGAGACTGTTTTAAAAACTTTGGCATTTAACCGCGGAATTCGTGTTGATCAGCGCTTTTCTGCCAGGTCTGTACTTGCGTTTTTAATTTCTCGCAATGTTAGCTTTCTTGCAACGTAGCAATCGCGTCACCTATCTTAACCCTTTTAATTTTTTTAAAATAATTTTTATCGCATATATATATATATACACACATATATATATATATATATATTTTTTTTTTTTTTTTTAATTTGAGTTTAGAAAAACATTAAGATTTGTGATTTATAAGACTTAAAATGAGATATGCTACCTAGTTTCACTACGTCGGTAAGAGAGTCTATGAAATGATATAAAAAGTTGTTTTTCGTTTATTGGATATGAGGTTACTGAATGTCCATGTTTTATATAATATTATGAGTGAGAAAAAATTTCACCCGTAATTTTTTAGTTGTTGGGAAATAAATTATCGCTAAATATCACAAGATAAAGCCTTGGGCCTCAATGAGTAAGATGTCTGATGTATTTTGAACTGCAAGTACACGAAACAGTACAACTCTACTTGTTGTTTAAACATATTTTGTAACTTTTCAATAGGAATATCATGGCGTTGGAACCCACGTGGAACAAAATGAAGCATTACACGTGAAGGTGGGACACTCAGGCCCAGTTCTCATGTTTTCTAAATAATTTATTTAATATTAACGTTACAAAAAATGGCAGCAATTTCTTTAACTTTATGTGTTACATACCACAAAAAACTTCAGCTAAATGCAAGACTTTCGATCCCACCAGTATTTGATAAGATATTGCACGCAGTCTTAATACTACTTTATAAAATATCTACTAGGAATACTCTATATATTATAGAACGTAGATCTTATATTATTACCAGTTTAGATAGAAAGTTTAGAAATGATTGACGTACTTAATCGTATTTTTTAATTTAAACTCTGCATTTCGGAATTCTTGCGGATTAACATTAGTAGGATATTTGTCAATAAAATAATTAATATCATTACATAGACTACCAATAGTATAAAATTAAAAATAAATACAAACATATTCTCTACTTACATATAAGCCTTAATTACGCATTTGACTAACTGTGCAATATTTAAACCTTATTTTAGTTAGAACAATTTGAATGGAAACAGAATTTCATTAGATTTGTGCGATGAGGCATTGTTTGGGATATAATAGACACTATAGGCTTATCTCGTAATTTTGCTAGCTTGAAAGGTAAGACCCGCCTAAATCCGACTCTGAGTCGGCCCAACTAGTACCATCACTTTCGATATAATCACCAAAATATGAAAGTGAATATTTTAAAACGAATTGAGATCGGTAATTACTGATGGCAGCAAGACTTCCTCATTTAAAACAGTTTTTTGGACTAAACAGCTGTATGACAAGGTTCTTTCATGTTATTGATGTTAAATAGTGACTTTGGTCATAATTTGATTTTATCGTATATTATAGAGGAGTAAGATCGTATCAATTATTACGACATATTTTGGCAGACTAAAACTTTATCACATTTTCGACTAACTGAACAATGGTGCACGAGACATTATTATAAACTATTACAAGAGTATACTAATCTCGTCTTTGTCGAAGCCCATAAATCAAGCTTAGAATTGCATTTTGATCGGCGTTCGAAATATAACGTTATTATTTATTTGATTCGATTATCTAGGTCATGGATTGCATCTACAGACACAACAAGATGGAAATAGGAACCAATCCATGAAGATACCTCTGCAATCGTTGTCTGGATCATAAGCCAAGAGACGGTGCCATTTGTATTTCTGTTCGCAGCCGCAATCGTTTGTACATCTTTTCGTTGAAGTTTTTCTGAAAGTTTAAGAATTATTTAAAAAAGGCAATACCCTTTGACTACGTCATCTTCTTGAACCAACTTTTATATAACCGACTACACGTCGAGGCTTTTTTGTATGAAATGGCTGTCGCCTCTAGTGACAGATGAGGTACTGACAGATGTCAATTGTTTTTTGCTACATTATTTAAAACTGAATAAGTTCGGCAGAAAAGTTACGTATATTCGGTGTTAAAATTGTTTTGTCTCGTTTTAAGCGTGCAATAAGCAAAATTTATTTTTAAAGTTATCTGAAAATTATTGCAGCCATAACCGTTAAGCATTTTAAAGGCCCAAATAATTTACTGAAAATTCAACCCCGTGGGATTCCCTGAAAGCGTCTATTACCAGATAAATAACTGATATATTGATTTCTACTATTAATACAAAATCTAATTATTATATGTACTGAATAATTGTTTGTCATATTGGCTCCTGAAAATATATTTTATTACTAACTAATTGATAAAAATTTGTAAACCGCATTAACGATATTTTGCAAACACCTCTCACATTCGTTTCCATGTTGCTTCTTAAGTAAAAGAACAATATATATATATAAATGTGTTCATTTATTACAGTCATGGCCGGCGAGGGGGATTGATTCTTTGAGCAGGGACGAATTTAGGAAAAAAGGGATCCAGATACAAAGTAAATTTATGTGCACCTTATTCGAGTACTCGATATGTATTTTCAATAATTTGACAAAATTAATTCCCGTGTTTATTTTTATTTGGTTCGTGTTATTGTTAATTGTGTTATTATTCACCTCAAAATTGCCTCGACTACACCAATGCTTTTGCTATAATGGAATGTTAAATTTTTCAATTGCAGAGAACTTTTATAGCATTCTGGATACATCCTTCATATATCACAAAACCTTAAGATCCATAAATTTTCCAAATTATTGTTTTTATGTTTGTTTGTTCCTTACTCATTCTTATTTGCAGTTCTATTTTTTATTTGGCTGGTTCGCTAGAACTTACTTGAATAGAATTGTGATCGATACCCCTCGCCCCTGTTTTCACGCGCGCGAAATGCATAGCTTCCAAATTATAGAGATCTCTAAAATCAGTGGGTGATACAGAGATTGGTGAACACTTGGGCACATTTCGACTGTTTTCTTATCAATTTTTCGGAAAGATACCTCGAAATTTCTGAATTACTACACTTACGTGCATACTTCTTGATGAATAGCTTGCTCGAAGTGTTGAGTATTTACGATAGCTCTTACTTTCCCTGCCGAATTCGAAGCCCAATAAGGAGTTACAATTTCCAGTTTGCTTTCGCATGCATCCACTCTGAAAATGGCATTATTAGAAAAATTGCAATTTTATATAGTGAAACAAACCTTCCGCTGTCGTTTTTGCTATTGGAAAAATTCATGTTCCGGAAATTCTGCCTGGTGTTTCGTTTGTGACTCTTCCCAAAGTCGAAGTTTTCAAGTGGAGGCTCCGGACCCGGTTCAAAGTGTATATCTGGAACCCCCGGTTTCACGGCTCTCTTGTGTTTGACCGATCGTTTCGTAAAAGTGGACCCACCCTCATCTTCGAATTCTGGCACGATGAATTCCCCGTACATTCGTTTCATTAAGGCTTTGTTTTCATCTATGAATAGTTCTATTCGGTCTCTGAAAGGCAATTTGAATTCATCGATGATGATACCAAAAGATGTTCTTTACAATTTCAAGGGAATTTTTCATATATTTCGCTAAACTAAATAGGCGAATAATTTGATCAATCAACATAAATCAGCCATTCATCTTCTGGACAGACATAATTATTGCATATTTAAATATCAACATCTAAATAATAACGTTGTAAATAATTAAGGTGCATTGTTCATCCCACTCGATTCACTTTCATGTGTATATAATCTCTGGAATTTCTGAAGAACGGTCAATGCCGCCCATTTTTGAATAATCCGAATCAGAATATTATAAGATTGCTAAACGCGATTTATAACATAATTAGCATTCATTTATAAAAATAGCATACCCTAAAAAAGGAGCTATACGAAGCAGTGAATATCAGATTTGGGATGAGTAAGATGTTGATTTGAAAGTTTGTTGGCAAAGATGTGGGAGACATTATGTGGAACATCTATTTATAATATAGGTGATTTATTGTTTTCATTTATTTATTATTACTTACAGGGGGTATGAGTTGCCTGCTGTAGGACAAAAGAGCTGTTGATGGCGCTTTATGCAAGGAACTCCACGAATGTATTCACCTCTTAATTCTAAACCTAACGCTACTGATAAGGCTGTCCAAAGTATCTGAAACAAAAGAAATAATCAAGTTCAAAATTGAAGCTATCTCGAATTCTTCATCGATAGGAACGTGGTCAATTCTTCAAATTTTATGTCTAAATGTAGACATCACACCATATACACCGGCCTCAATGCAATAAAAGTAGTGTCATGTTGAATATTGGCTATATTTACCCCGAAAGGTAAGTTTAGGTTCTTTGCCTCTGAAATCATGAATTTATAAATAGAATTTTTCCATCAAACAATCTGATCTCATATTTTAATTGTGAAAGAATATGCCCATAAAAGGAAATATTCATTAAGCCATATTGGGCGCTTCCGTTTATGTTAGTCTTCCGTAATTAATAACCAGCAGTGATCGATGATTTATAATTAATTATTATCTCAGCGGTATTGCGGCAAATTCACGAGGGTATCTAATAAATCATTATGTACTTTTTTCGTTCGTAATACCGGCACGTTTACGGTGATTATCACTTATTTATAATTCCTTCGAAGTCATCGTTTGCTCTTAGATTTTCAGAGCCGGCTAACGGTAAATAAGTTGATATCACGAAGTCGCTCGATATCTTAGAATTCGTGTGGCCCATTAATACCTTAAATTTGTTTATAATTAATACCTCTTCTCGATTTTATATCCGAGGACGTCCAAGTGAGTGCTGAATTTTTTAAAAACTAGAAACAAAATTCAATAATAATTAAACAACTTTGATTAAAGAGAACAACCAATGGGCGCATATCTAAGACGTAAGAGGGCGTGGTGACGACCCTTCCTCCTATTTCGCCGCTATGGATTAGTGCCTAATTCCGCAAAATGCGGCACTTCTTCCAGAGTGTGACTCGTTGCCACAGAATGCTTATTTTTTGAGAGTATGTGTTAGGGACTCTAAGTTATTGGTTTTTTGTTTTCTATTTATTTTTTATTGTTGTTAATGTTAGGTTTATTGTATACTGTCATTTACTCCCTTAAGT
Source organism: Euwallacea fornicatus (assembly GCF_040115645.1). NCBI lineage: Eukaryota > Metazoa > Arthropoda > Insecta > Coleoptera > Curculionidae > Euwallacea > Euwallacea fornicatus. The sequence goes on from NC_089553.1 coordinate 286,088, forward strand.
TACGCCTATGTACTGCGATACTTTTCGGAGAATACCATCTGGGTGCCAGACCACATGGCCCATCAGGCCAAAGCTAAGGATACGCTTTGGTTGGGGAATGTGCTACTAGTCGAAGAATCTTTCTCTATAGGGACTATTGCTTTGATGGTCAATTTGTTGGACCCGCAATATTCCCAGAAAAGCGATTAGTATAGATATTCCCCAGATGGCCACGAGTTATGGGATTCGTTGTAGCCATAGCTTATAATGGTTCTTGGTGGTGGTGCGCCCCTGGTTGGAATTCTTCGGGGTTAGTACTTAAGGGATAATCGGAGCAATTTTCTCTCTCTTTTTTTCTGCTTTTCCTGTGGTCTCGTCGGGTGAAAGCTACGTCGGTGACGGGATGTGATCCGCATCATATCGTGTACCCGCCCAATAAGCATTCTCCCTATTCTTCGTTACTTAGACCAAGATTCTTACATTCTTTTAAGATAAGTGCATAGTCAATACAGTCCATTTTTACATAAAACAAATTGTCTTTGTCGTGTTTCATTTATCGAAGGAACACCCTTAACATTTTGGTCCTTCGAGCCGGATTCGGGCTTGTGGAAAATCATTCGTTCGGTGTTTGTGTCGCGATAGAAGTTGTTCGCGTGCAAAACCGAGAAGTTGCTCTGTAGGCGTGATAGAAGTTGCTTCACGTGCCAGAACAACAAACAAAATCGCTGTTCGTCTGGGGCTAAGTAAGAAGAAATCTTGGTGATTCCGGATCATCGTGGAAGCCAGGGAGCTTTGTTTGGGAAGTGGGTAAGTCCTTGTCCTATTGCCTTTGAACCGTATTGCTTTCGTTTGTGCTATTTGCTAGTGATTAGATCATTCGTATCGTAAAGTTGGCGTTTTGTAACCGCATATTCTATATAGACTTGGCGTGGTTACAAATTGTGTGCCGTACTGCTTAACCTTTACCTTTGCGCACACGGTGACTTGTAGCCGCATATTACAAAGCTTGGCGTGGCTACAAATTGCGTGCCGTTGTTGTGAGCTCCTGCATTAGAGCAGATCGTACCTGGTAGACGCGTGTATCGAGATTTTGTGATCATGGCATCTGCTGGGGAGCTAAAAGGGTTAAACGTGGCTAGGAGAACGTGCAAAGCCCAACTCACTATGTTCAGCAAATTTCTCGAAAGGTTAGATGTAAGTAGCGGTCTAGGTGCCGAAAAAATAGGGCAGATAATTGAGAGACTCGACAAATTGGAAGGTACTTTCGAGAGGTTTGGAACTATCCAAAGTGAGTTGGAGCTGCATGCTGACGATTACGACGACGAATTAGTTGAGCGGGACGACTTTGAGAATAGATACTTTGAACTTAAGGCCAAAGGAAAGGGTTTACTGCAAAAATTCAGTAGGGTTGATGCGTCCACTGCAGGCGGCACCTCGCAAGGGGCGGAATCTCCCAGCCCTTTAGATAATATCAAATTGCCGGTTATCTCATTGCCAACTTTCTCTGGCGATTTCAAAGATTGGCTTGGGTTCAGAGATCTATACCTTAGTCTAATACATAACAACGATAGGCTGAGTCGCATTCAAAAGTTTCATTACTTGCGGGCGTCGCTGCGTGACGCAGCGTCTCGGGTTTTGGGAACTCTTGAATTATCAGAGGGCAACTATGATATCGCCTGGACAACCTTGAGTGAGCGATATGATAATAAGCGGGTGCTCGTGCACATCCATTTGAAAACTCTAGTTGAAGTGGAATCGATGCATAGAGAATCGGCTCCTAAATTGAGGAGTTTAATTGACAGCGTGAGTAAGAGCTTAATTGCGCTGACCGCTCTGGGTCAAAAACCCGAAAATTGGGGTGTTCTGGTAGCCTACCTCATAAGCACAAAGCTGGACCCCGTGACGGAAAGGCAATGGGAGGAGGCGAAGAGCACCCACAAAGAGGTCCCCTCATGGGACTCTTTGAGAGAGTTTTTGAGCGCCAGGGCGGACATGCTCGAAGCTATCGATCGTCAGAGGGGCAATAATAGTAAACCAGAACGAAATGTAGGACTCAAACCTAATAAGACGAGCGCCAAAACCTTCGTTGGGAGCGATATTTCTTGTGGAGTGTGTAAAGCCAAACACTCATTAGTTAAGTGCCCAAGTTTTTTGGCTATGTCCCCCAACGAACGATTCGGCAAGGTCAAGCAACTCAAGGTGTGTTTCAATTGCTTGAAGCCGGGTCACTCTGTAAAGGATTGTCGCTTGAGAAATTGCAGCAAGTGCCCGGCTAAACACCACACCTTGTTGCACTTTGAACCCGTCAGGGTGCAAGACGATGCCCCCAAACCAGTGGAGAGTTTGGAGCATCAGGTTTCGTTGTCTTCACTTAGTTCGGATAATCATGTCTTCCTATCCACCGTTCTAGTTGACGTTGTCAGTGCCGAGGGTAAGCGCTTAAAGGTGCGCGCACTTTTAGATTCGGGAAGTCAGTCAAACTTCATTACCTCTTCATTATGCAAGAGGCTGAAGACAAAATTGGGCGATTTCGAAGTAATAGTCGGGGGATTGGGATCTAAGGCGTCAGAGGTGAAACACTGTTGCCACATCGAGGTGTGTGCGCGACACAGTGGCTATAAGTCTTCCTTAAAGTGTTTAGTTTTGCCCAGGATCACCGGCTTCATTCCTGGTGCTCCTGTGAATATTAGTCGGCTAAATATTCCATCCAACATCACGTTGGCAGATCCGGAATTTAGCAAACCTGGCCCTATAGATCTTCTGATTGGCAGCGAATTGTTTTATGGGTTGTTGTGTGTCGGTCAAATTAGTCTTGGACCGCACAATCCCATCTTGCAGAAAACCAGATTCGGATGGATTGTCTCCGGATCAATGGCGAATCCCGGTAGTATCAACTCCATTTGCAATTTGAGTACAAATTCGCGGCCAAGTGGCTCAAACATTGACTTTGATTTGAAAAAATTTTGGGAGGTCGAAGATAATTTCTCTGAGACCAAGGCCTGGTCGGCTGAGGAGCTCGAATGTGAGGAGCATTTTCAAAGAACGCATAGGCGTTCGGGCGACGGCCGTTTCATGGTTGCCATCCCTTTAAAGCATCCCGTCGCTGACTTGGGGAATTCAAAGACGAAAGCTCTCCATAGGTTCCTTTCGCTAGAACGTAAGCTCAGCCGGGATTCAGCTTTGAGGGAAGAATATTGCAGTTTCATGCGGGAATATTCGAGTCTTGGGCACATGACTAGGGTGCTTGATGAGGATGATCGTGTCTCCTACTATATGCCTCATCACCCTGTTATTAAAACAGAAAGTTGCACCACTAAATTGAGGGTCGTATTTGATTGTAGTATGCCATCTTCAACAGGGAAATCCCTGAACGATTTGCAAATGGTCGGTCCCGTGATCCAATCGGACTTATTTGATATTTTGATTCGTTTTCGCGAGTTCCGATTTGTGGTTTCGGCGGATATCGCCAAGATGTATAGGCAAGTATTTGTGGAGCCTAAACAACGTTCTTTGCAACGGATATTTTGGAGGGAATCGCCCTCAGATCCTATCGAGGTTTTTGAATTGAACACCGTCACATACGGGCAAGCTAGTGCCAGCTTTTTAGCCGTAAGGTGTCTACATCAAGTAGCACAGGAGAGTGAACTTGATGTAGCCTCGGTGATAAAATCGTCATTCTATGTTGACGACTTCCTTCACTCAATAAATTCGGTTGAGGAAGGAATTAGAATGTGTCATAGAGTTTCCGCTGCATTGGCAGGGGGTGGTTTCAAATTGCGGAAATGGCTTTCCAACGAACCCGCTATATTGCGTGCGGTGAGTCAAGGAAACGAGGATTTTCAGGTGCTAGATTTTCACGGGGACGAAAGGGCTAAGATTTTGGGTTTAACTTGGCATTGTTCGTCAGACGTTTTGTCGTACAAAATTCAGGCCTTTGACACGAACGTGAAAGTGACAAAGCGCACCATCTTGTCAGGTATATCGCAAGTCTTCGACCCCTTGGGTCTTCTATGTCCGGCTGTAATCATCGCAAAAATCCTAATCCAAAGGCTTTGGCAAGAAGGGTTGTCGTGGGATGAATCAGTCCCTGCCCATTTGCATACAGCCTGGACAAAATTCCGAAGTGAGTTGCCGAATCTCAATGGAACTCACATTGATCGCCACATTGCATGCGTGGATGCTTTGTGCCATGAGTTGCACGGTTTTTCTGACGCTAGTGAGGACGCTTATGGTGGAGCCGTCTACGTCAGATCGATCGATCGAAACGGCGATATAACCGTGAGGTTATTATGCGCCAAAAGCAGGGTGAGTCCTTTGAAATCCCTGACTATCCCTCGTTTGGAGCTATGCGGTGCATTGGTCATGGCCAAACTTATAAGCAAGGTAAGGGCGGCCTCTAGATTGCAATTTGTTAGGCAGGTGTGCTGGTCAGACTCAACCATCGTCTTGAGTTGGCTAAAAATGTCTCCCAGCAACCTAAAGGTCTTCGTAAGCGCGCGGATAGCACAAATCCAAACGCTTACAATGGATTGTGAGTGGCGTCACGTCCCCACTAGGGAAAACCCGGCCGACTTGGTATCGAGGGGGGTCTTTCCCAGTGAACTCATGGAGTCTAGTCTTTGGTGGTATGGCCCTTCCTTTCTTCAGTCCAGGGAAAGTCATTGGCCTAGTGTGTCTGAAGGACCTAAGGAGGTGCCCGAGGTCCGCGTTCCAAAGAGAGTTGTTGTTTTTGTCGCCATAGGGGACTACTTCTTCGAGCGCTACTCTGACTTCAATCGATTGAGTCGCATCGTAGCATACGTCCTTCGATTCGTTGGCAATTGTCGATTAAGGTTATCGAAAGGGGTCATCGTCAGCACGCCATTATCTAGTTCGGAATTAAATGAGGCAATCAAAATGTTGGTCAAGACTGCGCAAAGAAGTAGCTTTCCAGTCGAGCTCGATTGCCTCAGCAGGGGTGTCGCCTTGCACCCTAAGGATAAGTTGTTAAGTTTGAGTCCCTTTCTAGATGGTGAGGGCATAATGAGGGTAGGGGGAAGGTTGCGAAACTCGGCTTATCAATTCAATAAGAAACATCCTATGCTTTTGTCTCCAAAACATCGTTTGACGCGGATGTTGTGCGAACATGAGCATAGGAGATTGATGCATGCCGGCCCTCAGCTATTGCTCGCATCCCTAAGAGAAAAATACTGGGTTGTCGCGGCGCGCAATTTGATTAGGGCCATTGTAAGGAATTGCGTTACCTGCTCGCGATTCAACCCTCAGTATTTGGCGCCTCTTATGGGTGACCTCCCGCCAAGTCGCTTAACTGGTGGGAGCGTATTTGCATTTGTGGGAGTGGACTACATGGGTCCACTCAATATACGGGAAAAAAGGGGTCGCGGCTCAAGGTTGTCTAAGTGCTATGTAAGCGTATTTATATGCTTTGCGACGAAGGCTTTACACTTGGAATTGGTGTCCGATCTAAGCAGCGAGTCGTTCCTGCTTGCTTTTCGTCGGTTTGTTGCTCGGCGTGGTCGACCTAGCCACGTTTACTCGGATAACGGCACGAATTTCGTCGGCGCCAATCGAGAATTGGCAGAACTCGGCCATTTCTTGATTAAAGAATCGAGTAAACTGGCCAATTCATATGCCCAGGAGGGGGTGCAATGGCACTTTATACCCCCCCAATCGCCTCATTTTGGAGGTCTTTGGGAGGCGGGTGTCAAGTCGGTAAAGCACCACCTAAAACGAGTAGCGGGAAATGCCAACTTGACCTTCGAACATCTCATTACGCTACTAGCACAAATTGAGTCAATACTTAATTCCCGTCCTTTATCTCCCTTGTCACAAGATCCCAATGATTTAACTCCCTTGTCACCCGCTCACTTCCTGATTGGAAGAAGTCTCACGGAGTTGCCCGACCCAGACCTACAGCATATTCCTGCAAATCGGTTGTCGGTATTCCAAAGGATCCAACAAATCAAGCAGCACTTTTGGACGCGTTGGAGCAAGGAATATGTCAGCGAACTGCAGCAGAGGGTCAAGTGGAAGGCACGTCAGCAGGACGTCCAGGAAGGGGTACTTGTGCTTGTCAAGGAGGACAACCTTCCTCCCTCCAAATGGCGCATGGGACGAGTAGTTGCAGTACACCCTGGCCAGGATGGAGTGAATCGTGTGGCTACTTTGAGAACTTCTAGTGGTTTGGTGAAGCGCTCTTTTAGCAAGATATGTCCCCTGCCGACGAACACTGTCATTGAAGACGCTGCAAGCGCTTCAAGGCCGGGGGCATGTTAGGGACTCTAAGTTATTGGTTTTTTGTTTTCTATTTATTTTTTATTGTTGTTAATGTTAGGTTTATTGTATACTGTCATTTACTCCCTTAAGTTACGCCTATGTACTGCGATACTTTTCGGAGAATACCATCTGGGTGCCAGACCACATGGCCCATCAGGCCAAAGCTAAGGATACGCTTTGGTTGGGGAATGTGCTACTAGTCGAAGAATCTTTCTCTATAGGGACTATTGCTTTGATGGTCAATTTGTTGGACCCGCAATATTCCCAGAAAAGCGATTAGTATAGATATTCCCCAGATGGCCACGAGTTATGGGATTCGTTGTAGCCATAGCTTATAATGGTTCTTGGTGGTGGTGCGCCCCTGGTTGGAATTCTTCGGGGTTAGTACTTAAGGGATAATCGGAGCAATTTTCTCTCTCTTTTTTTCTGCTTTTCCTGTGGTCTCGTCGGGTGAAAGCTACGTCGGTGACGGGATGTGATCCGCATCATATCGTGTACCCGCCCAATAAGCATTCTCCCTATTCTTCGTTACTTAGACCAAGATTCTTACATTCTTTTAAGATAAGTGCATAGTCAATACAGTCCATTTTTACATAAAACAAATTGTCTTTGTCGTGTTTCATTTATCGAAGGAACACCCTTAACAGTATGCGTACAAACTCGCTGTAAAATAGATTTTATATGATACGACCAAATTATAAGAGCCAGTATTTTTGCGTACATAGACACGAACATTTTGAAGTGTTAGTAAATTGGCGTCAATAACTTGTGTCAATAAAAAGTTTAATTTTTCCATTGGGACTGGCACCAACAAACCATGCACATCGAAATCTTCAAAAATAAAGAACTATCCATACATAAACCATTATGAATATTACGTGTAAGACATCCCTCTCGACATTGCCAATTCTACTTGTTGGTCAAGTTTCATAATCTTCGGTCATGAATGTGGAACAAGTAGTGTCACATGTAGAGTTGCCGTCCTAGAACGGTAAGTAAGTGATCTATTTGATAGGGGTTGGTTGAGGGTGCTAGATTAGGTAGGTAAGTAAAATTTACGGTTCACCACGAATGTTTTAAACAAGAAGCAGAATCAATATAAAAAACTTTAAAAAAAGTAAATATTTAAAAAATTCGTTACGTCTTCTCTACCTATCCCTAAAACTTTATTGAAGTGTCTTCAGGCGTTTTAAATAAATTCACGGTTTTGTACATTTTTACCAAACTCTACTGTGTAATTCCTCCCGAACTATCTTTGGACCACAATTTACATAGTAAACTAGTATTATTTTCGAATGTAGCATGTGTGATTAAAGGTTGTGTATGTCCTGAAACATTCTGTATTATAAAAAAATACGTTTAAAGTGGTTTTCAAGTTATCTTTAAAGTAATAGAACTGAATAAATCAAATCCATCTTTTTTCATGCCAGCAAGAGCGTAATTATTAATTCTTTAAATTTATTAATTATTTCTTCTGAAATTTTATTATTATGATGTATATTTGGAAATGGAAGGACTGTGTTATAACTCTATAAAACATGATATACCGTTTTAATCGTTAAGGTACTTCTTTAGGTCTCGAGGAAAGACATTTTTTAAGGTATTATTCATCTATCGTTTAGCTAGCTACTGCTAGTCTACTCTTTAGCTTGACGCTTAGCTTACAGCTTTTCCGAGATTCCCAAAGGTTTAAAGATAAGTCCAATAAGTTATCAATATCAATAAGCTTGAACAGCACGTCTTGTTAACAACAAAACAATTATTTCCATTTTAATACGTTTCTTATAACCCATTTGCATGCGCTTGAATTGAAAAGAGCCATAACGACTTCCACTCTAGCTTGACACACCTTTGATCTATTTTATAATAGAAAAAGCCGCTTTGCAAGTATAATCTGGACCCCAAGCCAAATACCAGATTATTAAAAAAAAGTGGGAAACTCACGTTAATCAAGACAATTTAAATAACAACGACTATTGGTAATATGTAAATGTAAATATGAATGAATGTTTACTCATAGTTATTTGGTAGTAAGATGTACTTTATAAAAGCTTTGGTTCGTCGAGGAATACTAATAAACGCTAATTTATAATTACTTTCTACGGTACTAGCGTTTATTATGTTGTCTTGAATGTTTTAAAGTCGATCATTCAGGTTATTTCTATTTGGATATACGAGAGTTGATTAGGAAGAACGCTTCTTTGATTCGGAGGTACATATAAATCATGGCTAATTAATACTGTTTAAATTATGATCGTGAGGAATCAAGAAATTAGCAATTTATTACAATAAATTTTGTTATCATTTATTTAGATTAGCATCAAGAAGGGTTTTGTTTATAGTTTAATTGTTTTAGTCACATCAAATATCAATTAAAATTATGCCATGACCACTATATAAGTAAAATAACAACATACCAATCAAAAATGTCACTCGAGCAATTATAATGCTCTGAACAAGTCCTTTCCCTGTCCTTAACATATTTTTTTAGATAGTCCCATACTGGGACAAATATTACAATATAACATTCCTAAGATTGCGTTTGACTCCTACACGATGGCTACACCTCTTACGGCTGATTTATTATTTATTGAATTGGTATCAATCAATAGAATTGAGGGGAAAATACGTACAATATGTGTATCATGTTGTAAGGATTAGAGTGTTAGAGTTACAGGATCTGAATAAAAAATAAGACATAAGTACTCGTGTTAGTAGTATCTAAAGTTAGCTCCAGCTTTGACGGATTTCATGAAGTTAAGATTTCGAGTTAGCGTCTTTAGACGTCGCTGCAACGAACAAGCACTAGAAGTCCACATTTTTAGCGTATGCATACGGATAGTGTTCAACAAAATTCATTAAGTTGCTGAACTCTTAGTTGATGAAAGGTTGTATAGAAAATTAGATAATTATATGTACTCGATCGTAGCGTTAGGTAACATAAAACAATAAACCTCGAGATTTTGAGAACTAACGCGACGTATCATATCTATTTTTATACACCAGTTTCAGTAACCTTTCGTAATTACTTTCAAATATATCTGTGTTAGGAATAATAGTGTTAAACGTTATAACGAATTGCCACAAAAAACTATATTAGGTCATATGTAATTAGTCATTAATTTTATCTCTGCTGATATCCGGTATGTCACGAATTCGAACGCTACTGGTTAAATCTACGTTTATATACAGGAACCTATAACATGTTCAAGGACCAAAAACAGAATTAGACACTATTGAAAAAAAAATTCATTTTCGGGTTCTCAGGTCACCAATCATTGTCAAAATAGTGGGTACTGAATTCAGGTTAGTTCAGATTAATTTCCATAAGTACCGAGTAGTATACCTTCAAAAGCATTAAAAAATCCATCGTCAAGTTAATGAAACGCCAATCTTCACGGATCTTTAAAATGAAATTAACGTTAGACAAATCCACTAATCAAAGGAAATATCAATGAGTTAGCATGCAAGCATCTGCGCGATGAATTTATTAATTTTTGTTGAATTCATCAATGAAAATTTAATTAAGACACACGTAAATTGTGAGAAAAGCTAATCGGAGAAACGCGTTAGTTAGAGACGCGTTCCGATAGAAGGCGCTCAACCGTTCTTCCCACAAAATGACTCAATCGATCTCTGATAGGTGGCATGAAAATTCGCGCCTCTTGGAAGTTACATCGGAAAAGTATCATTCACCTTTTTCCGGAAACTATTATGTGTGTATTTTTTATTTTCCAGTAATACACCGCGAAATTCCAGAAATATTTCACTGCACTACACAGTTCTTGGATATTTAATCGAACAGACTTAATTAATCCAGGTACAGGCAAATTACAATAATTTCAACTATTCATATTACGTTCTTCTGGCGACCTTTAAAAAAATCTTTCATTGGCATTGAAACTTACATGCTCTGATTTTACGTATTATCGCGTGATTAGGCTATTCCCAATAAATACTCAATTATCTTGCAACTACTCGCTGAAGTACATTAAAATGATCAACTAATAAGAAACTTAATTACTCATTTAGTTCTATATTCATTAAATCGATTTTTTTCAATAACCTTTAGGGCCCATTTTTCATTATTTTAACATGGTTCCTGTATGGTAAAACGTTAGCCTTTGCCAGAGCATAATGGCTGTTCACTATTGACACTGATATTAAATATGTATTTGGGTAGAAAATAAATTACTCAAGTCTATAACCAGAGCAATTTAACTCGAAAAAGTATAAATTATTATTTGATTAATAACGAATTATACAGGAATATTTTTAATCGGGCCAGGTGTTTCATTGTTGAAAAATTTTTGATATTCATGTGATAGTTTTCGAGATACTAATAAAACAGCATAACCAATAATAATGTTGCGATTTTTAGGTTTGAAATTTGTAAAACAAACATAACACCTACAAAATATTTGAATAATTAATATTGAGTAGCACTTATACTACATGAGGCTTCCTGATCTTATGCGCACTTTATGATGACACTCGTTGAAAATTGATGCCGGAAAGTGAAAAAGTAAACCCGGTACCACGAGTCCGAGAAGGTGTGTCAAGGCGAATGGAACATTGACTTTCATTCTCCCAGTGAGCATTCACCATTTTTTGCTTTACAAGAACAGTTTTTCTTTATCAGTTTGTTGTCACTTTTTCTCATTTATTGTGACCTATGTCCTCATAGATAATTCTGAAATTTCTATTCTAATTACAAATTTAAACCTGACGTGGGGAATATACCGCACCTAGAACTAAAATATTTTATTTATCTCATCTGTATTCAAACTATGATCCACTTCTAGTTTTGTTATGTGCGTGTTACAAAATCGTTACGGTAGAGCTTTCAATAGTGAAATTTACTGGTCACATAGAATTTGCCTCTCTTGATGTATTAATTGGAAGATGAATCTTTGATAACAGGATAATGGATATTTCTGGTCAAAACAGATGGTCACATTTACTTCTTTCAGTACATACTATGCTGCATGAAAATCTACGAAAACCATAATGTCTCAACAGTAGAAAATTACACAAAACCCCCTCCCAAAGGCATTCAATTCCTTCGTTTGTCCTTTACCTGAAGCATCAATTACCCAACGCAGAATAGTAATTAATGGCTAATATACACTTATTTGCAGTAATAAATATTACGTGCAATGTCGCACGACCTCACCTCAATCTTAGAAGATCTAGGTGACGCTAATTTTACGAGTAATAACGAAGATATCATGTGTGCTACACTAAGATGTTGCCAGTCTTAATTATGCAAATTACGAAAGTAAAAGTCGTGTCACGAGCTGAGATCGGAAAAAAGCGAAAGTTCTAGATGTAAAATTTTTTGTTGAATCTGGTATGTATTTGCTACAGATATCAGATTAAAAAGGCTTTTGGTTCTCGTTTTTATGATCAAATCAAAAATGATAAAGATATTTCTTGTAAATCTTAGATTAAGCAACTAACCACTTAAGGTGACTTTTACGTAGTCGTCCGTATGTCAGATGTTATATAAATAGCAATTAACCATGTCGTGATGTTTAAACAATTTTATAACGACCTATATGAGAACAGATACAATCTAAATCGCATAAGCCAGTAAAAGGACTTAATCATCCTAGATAAATAGCGCAGATTGGGATTATTAAAATTATATCTCGTTCACGTTTATAGAATTACGGCCGAAGTAATAACTTTTAGAAAAATACTCTTTCCCGGGACAATGTCCCGAAATAAATTCTTTATATTATTTTGTATTTATTGTAACTGTCATGCCTTTGCTTTTATTTGTTAATGATAGAGGCAAGCGTAAAGCGTTTTTCTGTATATAGGAAGTAGGAACATTGCGCAGAAATTTGCCATGTTAAGGCATTTAAACATTATAGTAATGAGATTGTTGACAATTTAGAATGTTTATGGTTGAGATATTTTTATGTTGTATTGTAGTAGTGTCGCAGTTGGAAAGGGAGGGGGAAATTGAAGAGAATTGTAGGCAATTAACTTTCTTTTTACAAATTTACATATTTCAAAAGGTTCCTTATTAAAAACAGGAGAATAATTATTATTTCTCCTTATGGAAATCAGGAGAGGAACGAGAAAAGTGCAACAGGAAGAGAAAAACTTGAATAAGGTGATGTGCGAAAAAAGAAAGCTCATGAGACCAAAGAAAGACAGCTACCGACATATTCCTCATAGCAACATTTTCTGCTCCAAAGCAATGACCAATTTGCAGACTTGCAGCTTCAACTAAGATGCCGTACCGTGCATATCCTTGGAGTAGTACTGGCACCAAATTTGAACTAATTATTTCAGAAGTTCCGGAAGCCGTAAAGAGAAAATCACCTTCAAACTTTATGGACCTGTTGATAGGAAATTTATTTGATATATTCGAATGAGAGAATTATCTAGAGTTATCCGAACATTGTGTTTCGACACGTGTATATTAATGCTTAAATAATCGCTGTTACAGAACCATCAATTTAAGAAAGTTAATTAAATTAATTAAGTAATAAGGTATATTAATTAAACTAAAAATATTCAATTAAAAAATGACCCAAATTAATATCAAGATTCAGGTATTAGTTAAATATCAAACAATGAAGGACTGTTTCCAACCTCTAACAGCTCATTTTCAAATGAAAATTCAAAGATCGGCATAAAATCACCGTATCTCATTGTCCTAAAGATTGGAAATTATCAATTCGTCGAGAGTAGGCATGAAAGATTTGCGAATTTACACGCATTATTACACTAGTCAATAACAAACAAAGTAACAAACAATACCAAGTAAAAAGTATAAAAAAAAGTTTAATGTTGTATTGGGAAATTGGTAAGATGTTTTGAATGCTTCGACTTAATTGGTGGACTTTCAGTTAGTGATATTTCAGGAAGCATATCATAATTTTCTTGAAGCAGTTGAAAATGGTCTTGAAGCAGAATTTTTTTTTCTAATCCAGTGGTATACCTGTATTAATTAATAAGTAATAAGTTACAAGAATAATAATTTTTAACTATTTGGAGAACAATTTGAGTACAGTGAAAGTCGAATATAACGACGGCCAGGAGATGGAGTAAAAAGGGTCGTTATATCCTGTCATCATTAAATCAAGATTTGTTTTTTTATTATTAAAGAAACATGAAGAAAAACCCAACAATGCATTTAAAAAATTTACAAAAGATAAATAATAAAACTTAAACAATTTAAAATAATTTCGAACCTTTCTTTAAACATTATTTATTCAAATACTCTGTAGTTTTTGTTTGCTTTCTGCAGCCTAAGTCAAAATAAATCAATTCAATATTTTTCTCTATGCAACTGATTTCATTGAGACGCCTTCTGTTGCTGGAATAACTGCATAGCACAAAACTGTTCATGGTTTTTACAGCTTGAAGCTCTTTTACAGTTAATAGCGGCTTACAATCTTCACTACCCTCAAAATTATCATCAGTTTTATCTTAGATGTTTTGAATGGTGAGCACTTTCTTTGCAAGTTGCTCATCAGATATAGGACTCTTTTTTCCAAGTGCAGGTCGACATTCACAAAATCAGTCCAGAGTGTATTTGGCGATGTAAGATTGTCTTTTATCATGGCAAGAGGCAAATGATTGTCTTTTTTAAAATCATTATTTATCCTTCTTGCCACCTCAGCTAAAGGAAGCTCGTCCTCTTGAAAGTCGTTAGCCACTGGTGTTAACCTGCATGCCTAAAACATTTTATGATTGTTGGGGGTGATATGCTGTTCGATGCTTTAGAAATCATTTATATTGCATTCAAAAGATTAAGAGCATACTTTTTTTTATTGGTTGTTTTGATTAATATTCATTAGCTGGATATTTATAAAATTAATTGATCTTAGGATGTCCTGGTTAACCAGTTGCAGAACTGATGTGGTGTTTGGTGCGAAATATTGAACATTGACATTCTTTAAACTTAACTTTTTTGAGTGTGCTGAACAATTGTTTATCAAGAGCAACATTTTTAAATTTCTTTAAATTTAATTCAGAGTCTTAGTTGTGCAAAAATTTTGCAAGCAGATCTGACATCATTCAGGTATTTTTATTAAACATGTAGGACAGAGGTAACGACTTAGAATTCTGGAAATAGCGAGGTTTCTTTGATTTTTCAATAATAATCAATTTACGTTTTTCTGATCCTGTCATATTGGTGGCAACAAGAAGGATAAGTCTTTCTTGAGACATTTCTCTACCTGTGCACTTCTCTCCTTTAAATATAATAGTTTTGTTTGGAGTTATTTTGCAGAAAAAACCAATTTCATCTGTGTTAAAAATCTCGTTATTCTGGTAATTTTTTCGAATTTTTAGCCGCACAGCTTTGAGCCAACTTTCCGCCACTGTAACTGATACACTAGTAGTTTCATCACTAATTTTCCTAAATAAAATGTTATGTCTTTGCAAGAAACATTTAATCACAACATTTTGAACATTTATATTCCGTGCCTTTACTCATTATTTTGGCAAACTGTTCGGCTTTTGCTTCTATACTATTAGGCCACTGATTGCTGAACCTTTACTTTTTCTTTTTTAAACTACATAATTAATGCATGATCAATATTCCGATGATTGACTAACTCGAGTTTTTCCTTTGGAAACAAATTTTCAGTAAACCCGTTCTTGATATTTTCTCGGTTCTTCCAGATTATAGACAGAATCGAATGCGATAAGCGCAACTCGTTGCAATGGTATTATTGCTTTCACCTTCTGTAGGAATTATTATACCATTTTCCTCAATGGTCAAAACTTTTCATTTTCTTGAGGCCATTTTTAAAACATGACAAAAATACAATAACGCAAGAAAGATGAATACATACAATAAACACAGCTTGGGTATCTACATGGCATTTGATTTTTAGCAAAATTGGTTAAACACGTCAATATTTATTTTACCCGATGCACTTTTTGGTAGTATTCTGATGCTACAAACGCTAAACCCTTCGCTGGGGTGACAGTTACCCTTAAAAGTTTAAATGGAAAGGAGGTTCAAGTGGTACATCATTTTAAAGATCTTTTCAACTTGACTTTATCTGATATGTTACTTTTCATCATAGAGAAAAATAATACCAAAATCAAACAAAATTTTAAACAATCAAATTATTATTTCCCTTAACTTAGCAACTGTTCAAATATTCACCTTTGACTTCTTGATTTTTATTTATAATTTCTAAAATATTTGGAGAGATTGGCCTTAGTTCTTGTTTTATATATTCTTTGAGTTCGTTAATATTATGTGGTTTCGTATTGTAAATCTTCGATTCTAGGCATCCCCATAAAGAGCAATCGAGAGAAGTGAGGTCGGGAGATCTCGGCGGCCATTCTATTGATCCTCTTCTTCCTTTCCATCGATGAAATATACAGTCGACAGCATTCAATTATGAATTCCACAAAAAGAGATTAAAACTTATAAAAAAGAGGTGGTTTAGCAGCTTTACATACAAATCGCAGACAAACCACGACTATACATATGTAGGTGTGTCAAATATGTATATTAAAAAGAAATTTTCTAGGGTTTGTGTATAAATCGTCTAAAAGCACTGCTTTTTAAAAAATGGCGGTCAACCTTTGAATGACTTTTCAACGAAAACCGGCAGTGTCGATTTTATTCTAAAATTGCTATAGTATATCCCATAGCATCGTTATACCCAGCTAGCCAACTGCCAAAAATCTATTTTTGTGGCATTAAATGCGACTTTTTTTTATAATGGGATGAATGCAAATCTAACCAAACGTTTGAATTTTCGTCATTATAGGCGACATGTTATAAATGACGTCGTTATTCGCGACTTTCAGTGGAATTTCTTAATTTTCTTTACATGCTGTACACAAGACTTCAAGGAAATATTCTTATAACATAATTATTCTCCTGTATGTGTTATTTTCAAGAGCTCGAAACGTGTGTTAAAGTGCATCATTCGTTTTAACAAAACTCACCAAACCAGCGCCGAAACTCTCCTTCGACCTATTTTTCCACTTTGTCACCACCATTCTGATCCTAACTCACCACACAAACACCAACAACCAAATGTCAGAATGTCAATTAGCCGAAACTTGGTAAGCAACCATCTAATCCACACCAGTTTTGCCACTTAAAAATTAATATTTAATGATTAAGCACAAACACTACGCACGCTAATTAAGAAAGAGTGTGTCGCCGAGTATCCAAAAACGAACTTTTCCGGTAAACTGGTCGCCGAGGCACCTGTGCACCCATTTAAAAATAGGAAACGCCGATGAAAACCCGTAAGATTCTGGTAGTACCCAGCTGAAGGTCAGCAATAGTCCGCGATCTTCCTCTATGATATTCTAATGTTGGAAATCCTCTCTGACTAATCACAAGTAACGATACGCGAAATTATTATACAATGAGTTTTGATTACTGGTGGCTAATTATAGTTTGATTCTCTTACCCGGAGTTGTTGAAAAATAATTTTGATTCAAACGTGAGTGTCTCAAATAATAACAATTCTTTACAATTCTCTTTACTTGAGGAAGTCGATTGCTTAGTTGCGGTCCATCCAGTTTTATGGTATTTGACCTATTGAACAGGAAACATCCTGTAGCTCCCCGGAAATACTGTGGCATCTTTCTTTTAAGTTTACACACGTCGACCTTTAATTTTTTTTTTATACAAAAAGGAAACCAGTTTCAATATTTCATTGATGAATTTATTTAAATATTATTAATATCTGGCAAGTCTAATCATTATAAAACATCCAATTATATGATACCCACAAATGCGGTTTAACTACCTCCTACCGAACAAAATTGTAATTTATCATTAATAACATATGTGTGTAAATTCCTAAAAAATTCCTCAAAGCTGTACTATAATTGTCAAGAAACTACATAGAATACGTATAAAAATATGAGTAAGAGAAGACGGTCGCATCCCCTATACGTAATAACTAACTCATTGTCGCATTAGTCGAATTGCAATAGAATTGTATGACAAGTGATTGATGAATAAATGTCAATGTTACTTTCAGATAATCAATGCTTGAATGCAACTGTCAATGTCATCCTTTGGAAAAAAATAGCACCTAATCCCCATTGACTCACCACTCCAGGAAAATGCGCTTTCTTACACGTAAATATATTGATTAATATGATTTTTTTGCAAATCGTTTCTATGCATCTACCTTCTATTCAGAGTGTGTAGCCCTCAATGTTAGGCCTTGATTAATATCCGCAATACTTATTTCGTTAAAGCTTTCGATCAGCGGTGGTTAGTTGCATTTTGTTCAATAACTTACTCACTTGTACGGTTCCACAGACAGGCCTTACCGTCTATTTCTGTCTATCCTCACTAATCGTTGAAACCTCTAAAATACCTTTGAGATTCACCCTAGGATCTGCACTTTTTATTCGTTTTTAAATAACCGCCTTCGAAACATTAACTACGTAGATGACCTTAAAATCCTTTCGAACATCTACATCGTGGAAGACTGTTTCTATCACTTCAACGTGATATCGATGGCGCGTCTAGGCCACTCTCTTTCAACTTATAATTACGGATTAAAACGCAAATTACGTAATTTGAAAATCATTTTAATCAAAAAAATTTCGTGATTTTTGAATACTAATTCGTTTTAATTCGAACTAGAAGTAAAAAGAAAGCCGCTCTTCCTGGTATGAGTTTCTCGAGCTCACGATTTTGACGTTGTCTTTATGAATTATTTCTCCTTCGTTCCACATATGGACCAGATAGTTTCCAGCGCTAGCGGTATTCTTAGTTTCATTACTAGAAACTGCAAATTTTTCGAGAACATTTCAATCCTCTGATACTCTTTTGTACGAATACGACAAAGAATAAAATTTTAAACCAACTTTGAACAAAATAAAAAAAAATAATTAGGAAATTTAAATGGCAGTTTAAACCACCGTTAATTTGCACATTATTAAGCGGAAATATATAATTAATTCAACGATCACGCCAATAATAATGATTAACATTTTAATTTACAAATAATAATTAGATAAATCAAATCCGATTTATTATGTATTGATTTCATTTTTTGCTAGTATATCCCTGTGCGATTTATAAGTTAAACCCATTAATATGAATCTATTTTAATAAAACTTGTCAAAGAACAAATAAATCAAGTTTCTTTAACTCCCAGTTTCTGGTATACCCTCGTATATACTCATACAACGTTTAATTAAATTGTAAAAGAGCTGTCTATCGCCATAGGATGTGCTTTAATAGTACAATAAATATTCAATAACGTCATGAAAAACGCCAATTAGATAGATGAATGAAGTAATGTTCCTTTTTGCATCCCATGCATGGTCACTCAATTAATATGTAAGAAGCTGGAGTGAATAAGACTGTTAAATTAAATTCTTACTGAATGGGTATTTAAGTGATTATCCGAGAATTTCCCCCTTTCGGGAATTTGCGTTTATTTTTAAAAATGTCGGATTTCCGGTAGAAAAGTCATGGACAATAATTATTTACGTAAAAATCCCCTATGCCGCACTAATCTTTGCGATTAGGGTTAATATTTTTTTAAGCCCTAACTGGCACTTAAAAAAAAATCAACGGCCGTTATCAACCACATTATTATTCTATAGAAAGACACAGAATATATAGTACTCGAATTCCTCTAATGTAAAGGTTTAGATATAATTATAAATATCGTATTATGCCGATATGGGATTATTAGATTTATTTATACAACTAGCTAAATGGTGACTCATAACACTCGAACGTAAAACGCATATGAGTCTTAGGCGAGGGTGGCAATCATGCGAGTGTGTTAAGAAACTTTCTTGAGGGTTATATACATTATTGTTTCCATGCTCATAGATTATATTCATATAAAAAATGAAAATAAGAGTGTTAATTTTGCTATCATAAAAAAATACTCTCCGGCCGGGAATCGAACCCGGGTCTCCCGCGTGACAGGCGGGGATACTTACCACTATACTACCGAAGACTTAGATAATAAAAACATTCGTTTATTATACATTTGAATAAAAATTATAAAAGAAATTGAAAAAAATATATTTTAATTTGAATTGAAAAACAATATATTCAAATGTCAGTAATATAATATGTACATGATGCATAATATTTGAACAGAATAGTGTTAGGAAATAAGATTAGGTAAGTATGTATTAAACATAATATGAAGTAGGTAAAAACACTTATTTAATATTGTGTCAATAACGTCCTATCAGCGTTTTCTGCATTTTTCGTGCATATGTAGAATTATATAAGATTATGTAATTCTACATTTTCTATACATGCGGTTATCGTCCGTAAAACGTTTCGAGATGGATCACAAAGGATTTTTACACCGATCCATGGCACTTTGATTTGCATTGAAAAACCGCAGACTGATATTTAATTGATGTTATAGAAGATAATAAAGTTAATACAAAAGCTCTTGTAAAAAAATATTATACTTGTTAGGCAACTATTACCTGACACTTTGCGGCACACTCCTAGAAACATAAAATTCAATTTCAAATGCAAACTAATCTAGGGTTTTTCGTGAAATTAATACGTTTTTTGCCCAAATCAGTTTCCATTTAATGGGATTCCTCTTTAAACATTTTACTGGCCATATGTAACTCGACGTTCACATAGAATTCTGTACCAAATACTTATCAATTTATATGTTGTGTGTTGTTTACACGTCATAATCATATACATAATATTACATATTGTAATATTAAAATTGGAGGATACGGATTTTAAAATTAATTTAAAATTTTATGATTTAAAAAAAATAAAAATTTTTACTTTAATGAGGATAATAATACAGTAATAGAACGAAATAACGTAAGTCTTCGGTAGTATAGTGGTAAGTATCCCCGCCTGTCACGCGGGAGACCCGGGTTCGATTCCCGGCCGGAGAGGATTTTTTTACCTACTAATTATATTTTAAATTCTGAAATTACAATTTTGAAACATGGGAATCAAAGAAATACATATTTTTTAAATTGTTCTCATATTCGTACCACTAAACTAAAACCAAATATTAAACACTAATAAATAGTAATCTTTCAAGTTAAAAATGATTCATTGGACTTTGAACATTAAATAGGAGATAGATGCAAGAAAAATAATATACAAAATCACACGTATCATCATATGTGCGGCATAAAAATGTCAATGTAACTCTTACCGCACGAGCGTAAAATATTGCGTACGAGTTTTAGGCGAGGGTGGCATATCGCGAGTGTGATAAGAAACTTTCTTGCGGTCTATGCATGCCATTTACTAACTAGTATGTAATAGGTATATCCGATTGCAATTATATAGACAGTGTTCCTGAAGTCGCATTGAAACAATAATAAATTGAGTTCATGTAGTTTATTAAATTATATTTGTGCGTTTTGTCAAGATCGAATTATTAATATCAGATATCACCTAGAAGAATTTAACTTTCCTTAACAAAAGGTACATTTTAAGTAGATAATGTTAAAGGTAATCATTTGATTTAAAGTTTGATGGTAAATAACAAATGGCTTTATCGATGCCAAATATTTACGGTTCACCAGCTATTGTAATTTTTTTTTAATGATCCCTCGTTCTTCTGCTTTCAACGCTAAATAATAATAACAACCTTTGTAAATTATTATATTCAATTAATTAATTCTTGGTCATAAAAAAATCTAATACTGCTGAGCTGAACTGAAGATTTGCCACCCAAAGAAACGTTTTAACCGCAAATTACACGGCAATTGCTACGTCAAGTCCGATTTCTCTAACGAGGTGACCAATGTAGGGGCAAAAGGCTTATTTTCCTTGATCTCTGAATCTTAAGTAAACATAATAAAGTATATAAGGAACAGATTTATATCGGTGTTTTCGGTCTCTAACCACATTAGCCTCGACACACCCAACAGCCGAACCTTCCTTAGTTTGATGCTGTTGAATGAGCTCAAGTCGTCTTCCGAATAATTTCTGTTTTTGTATTATAATGCAATTTTTTGGATTCTAATTTTATTGTTGTACCCATTTTTGCATTTTTTGTTTGGTAAATGATTTATTTTATACCTCAGTTTTGTTTGAGTTGCGAATAATGTAGGGTCGATCTGACGGTTATTTCTTCAGCCGACTAAAGAACTGCAACATAAAGAGTGTGGGTATATACCTATATATGTATAAAGAGTATCCGGAAAGGGCATATTATAAATTCTAGGGATTTTAGAAAATCCTAAAAATATTAGTCCGATATAGCGGCCTTCGTTATCAAGTTATTTGTCCTCAAAGGAGGAAGTTACAAAAATATTTTTCCTGTAACTTTAAAACAATTATCATGGTAACAATTAAAGTTGGGGGTTTCAATAACCCATGGTCCTGATTATTTTCATATGTACGCAGATGTTTCAAATGTTTTTTTATACAAGTCAATTGAGAATTTCTCATTTAAACTTTTTAATTTTTTTAATAAGTTTTAAAAAATCAATATTCTTTTCGTAGCTTGATTTTTTCATAATTTCTTTTACCGTTTTTTTGAGAAAATCGCATTTTATTATCAACATGTACCATACATGCCAATACTTTCAAACTAAATAAAATGGCAGTTTATTGTAAAAAAATGGTATGCATTACAGCTAAAATTATCAAGAATATTTAATATGAGCGCCTTGGACTGCAACACAGCAGCTTTGACAGAATTATTTTCTGCAAGCTCAGACATTAGATGTATATCTCTATATTCCTTGTCACTAAACTCAAAGATTATTAAAGTGACAAATTTTGATTAACATTTTTGATAACTTTAGCTGCAATACATACCATTTATTATAATAAACTGCTTTTATGTTTAATTTTTAAAATATTGGTATGTATGATACAAATTTGAGTTTCTCAAAAACAATAAAAGATATTGATTAAAAGAAGGTATAACTTTCTTGTAAAAAAAATTATGAAAAAAACAAACCATGAAAAAAATATTGATTACTTTAATTCACTAAAAAATTAATGCATTTAAATGAAAAATTCTCGATTCCCTTGTATAAAAAGAACATATTAAACATCTGTTTACATGTGAAAATAATTATGACTATAAGTTATTGAAACCCCCATTTTGATTGTTACCATGATAATTGTTGGAAAGTTACAGAAAAAATACTATTTTTAACTTTTTACTTTGAGAGTGAATAACTTGGTAACCAAGATCGCTAAGAATTTTTTTTTATATGAAGAACTAACATTATTTTAGCCTTCTCTATATCCCCTAAAGTTTATGACATAACCTTTCCGAGACATCCTGTATACTATTCATTTTTATAATTCGTTATTTCGTTTATCCCCTACGGTCATGTAAGAAAAACGGAGGGTAATGGCATTTGAAGGTTTATAGTGCTAACTAGCCTCTAAGACACATCGTTTTATAAAGATAGAAATAGGAGCGCAAAAATCCCCTCGTCCTCCTGCCAATCGTAAGATCGATCAGTCTGGCGATGCATTAATTGATTGATATGACGATCGATCGGTTTGTCTATTTTTAAGATTGGTTGAACAAACGGTAAACCAGTGTTCTGCCAATGTGCTCTTGCCTATCCGTAGATCAACGAAATTGTCAAATTACGTATATTTAGATATTTTAGAAAAATACCTGCATAGAGATGAATCTACTATTAACCGACAGATAGACAGTAAACTAACATAAAGAAGCCAAAAGACAAATAGGCTATCCTACCAACTAATCAAAAACATTGAAAGACAGGCATTCCAACCGATTGATCGATCGTCTAGTGCACAGATTGACCGCGCGATGGAAGTGCCCGACCAATTAACCTACCAAATGTCAGACCGACTGACCTATTAACAGGTCGAGCGATCGACAAATAAATTCTCTGAATTACTCACTGAGCAACTGATCAGCTGATTGTAGCTTCCTATTTCATATATGACGAACTCCCACATGTAATATAAATAATTATAAAAATCTTAGATTCAACCTACAATTTTAGATTTAACGTTGCAATGATAAATAAATGATTGTAAAATTTGTCGTTGTCTGTCTACGCCATTATAACTCTCGAATCCTGTTTTCTTTCCTGTTAATCCATTTTGCTTGAAATTTTTTGTTTTGTGTTTTACACGCCTTGTTTTTATTTATATATTGTTTAAATTGCCGAAAACTCTTATATCGCTTAATAAACACTGAGTCATAAGTAGTGTTTTTATATTCGGAAATTTTTCCGTTTCGCACGTGTTTGGTCCTTGACCCATTAGGGCAATTTTTAGTTTTTCATTTGGCTTATTGGTTGGTTTTTTCTTGAAGAAAATTGAGATCTGTACGCCTCGCCCTTGTCTTTACGGGCTCAAATTACACAGATTTTTGCAGTCAGTCATTGATCTAGGAATCTGTGATCCCCCGGGTAAAAAATTCAAGTGTCTAACGATAAGTTCGCAATAAAAGTTCAAATGTTGGGACAATATCCTTTCACTTTTCGAATACATACTTTCATATAATTTTTACAAATTTTACACCGTTTAATGAAGGCGGAAGCCAGAGAATTTTTTTTGTAAATAATTTAAAAGAACCTGAACAATAAAGATTCATAAATTTAACATAACACGAAAGACAATACACTCGAAAGGTATATTGGCATTGTTCCTTGAAATTTAAACAAATTGCAACAAAAATTGTTCCGTGCTATTGAAACTGGTTATTATACCAATAGAGATCATATCTCTGCTATTGAACTAGCTCTAGTAACCTGTTTTAGGTCTACCACATGATTTATCTTATTATTGTCTTGCATTTTATGCCTTGCGACAATAAACAAACACCTTACGATTGTTGTGTGTGTAGGTCGAAATAATATTATATAGAGTGGTAATATGTTTTGTATTACCAATATTTGCAAGTAACTCGACGTGAACCACCTCGGTCAATTACTGTATCAACTATACGCCGAATTAAACGGTTCATTACCAGTTTCTACAAAAAACCAAAAGAACATTGATTAGTTAACACTTGAGTGACTCCAACAATGATTCAATGAAGTCGTAACATTTAATAAATGCCCCCATGTTCTACATAATTCTTTTCTACGGTATTTCCTATTATATTTTATTTATCCAATTAATTACGCCATTTACAGGCAACTTTACAGACGATTATGGTTGAACGTAACAAGTACTTTTTCTTGGGATTTACCAAATAATAATTATTATTTATTGAACTGTCGTGAATATTGAATTTTAATGGATTGGAGAGGAACTCGGAGGCTTCCTTATAATGTAACTCAATTTTTCCATAAAGCATGCCAATATGCCTCTTGATGTCAATATGGGTTGACCAAACTTTTTAAATTCAGTAGTAGTTCACAAGTCAACAATTGGGAGGTTTATATTAACTATATCCTATTTTCGGTTCAATGAGTAATGTAAATAATATAAAAGCTGTATCATTTTTCTGCGTAAGCCACCAGGCCCTCCAATTGTAAACTCATTGAACAAGTTCTTCTTTCAGGAGCAGGATGTGTTTGTATTTCGTAGTGACGCAGTAGATGATTCCAGTTGATTTAAAAGTTCTCCGGAAGCATGTTATAAGTCAACTCAAATCTGCATATGTGACAAATTCATTAACACCTCTCATTGCATGATCTTATCTTGATTATTCCAGCCCGTATATGGAATTTCTATTGGCACATTTACAGCTCGGTAACGAACGTGCGTATCTCTAGTGTTTGTCATGTGATGTGGTCAGAAGTTGTTAATTGGGATTGTTACTGCTTGTTGCAGATTGAAGTGTGTGCTTATTGCACTATGCCGAATTATTTTGAAAATAATAATGTAGAAGGTTGTGTCTTAATAAAGAGAATTTGTTGATAGAGTGGCGAATTGGTAGCATAAATTTGATGCAATAACAATGTTTCTTTGACAATTTAATTCAAAGTATCGCTGACGTTATTGGCTATACAATTATAATGGTTTATTAAAGAATTTGGTGTTCTGAATTCAAAAATTAATAACCTCTAAAATCTCATAAACGGTTAGGCTGCTTTCCTTGGTCGGGTCGGAAAATGATTTGATTCGTTCGCCGAATAAGGAATATCGTATAATTTATGAGCACCGTGCAACTTTAGATGGTAAAGAGACGAGAATTTCAGAATTTTTATTCAACATTATTCTATTTAAATAATATTGATTTTCAAATGGATTCTCCATTGAAAGGCATTAAGGATAGACAGGTAAGTCACACGGAGAAAGAGACTAATCAAATATATGAGTGACAAGGATGAATATAGGTGATCGTCCTTCCAACGCAGGGATGTTAAGGATGATGCTCGGAATAGAAGGAGTAACATTTTATTTCACTTGTTGCCATCAGAGGATCGGAGAAAGTGAGATGAAATGATACTCGGACTTTGGTGTCAAATTACCCAAAGAGAACTAGTAGATTTACACGGGTTGATTGAAACGATTTTAAAAATTGAAATTTTATATTTTGATTACTGCTTCGCGTTTAATTCAACTGCTCAAATGCCATAATTAACGTCAATCCGTATTAACGGTATTTTCACACCTCATCACCATCACAGATTTCAAACCGCTGAGTCAATTCTTCTTGTTACTCAACTGATAATTTTCCATAATCCGTACTTCCTTCTTCTTTCAAAGTTGTGACCTTTACAGACGTATGTAGACCGGCCTTTACATTATTAAATCGTATTATTACACGCAGGATGTTACACATTTTACAAGAGCCAAACATTCCATCGGTGACATTGAGTTATTGTTACAATGCAGATTTCGAGTGGATACTGCTGTGTTACGAAATTGAATTAAATAATACCGAACTTGTCCACGGACGATATCACGATGTTTTAGGGAAGTGTCCCGTGTTGGTTTGATAATGCTAAATGAAGTATATGACTTGTAATAATTATTGTCATTGCTGGAAACCCTGACAAGTTCGGCAGCTGGGAAATTTATTGCTGCAAAGCTGTATTTATGGGTAGTAATAATATACTAGATCTAGTAATTTATAAATCAGTTATAAGGCCATTCATATTGACTTTTTACTGCTCAAGTGAAACGTGCAGATATGGCTAATTGCAATTACGTATGTATTACAGTTTTCTTCTTTGACTATACCTTAGACTAATACGTCTTGGAGGTATTTAAATTAATAAACGTTGATAAGATTTATGTAAATTTATAAAGGTTTATGGATTGGCGAGTGCCTGTTCACTCTAGCCTGAGTTGTCTTGTAACCCAAAGCGCACTGACCTACCGAATATTAGACATCTGTAGTGTTAGAATGACATTTTAGGGTTTATTTATAGATATTCCTAATTTAAACTTAATGGATGTTAAAAATAATTAATAAGTTTTGATTTATTTTGCTGGCAGTTGTTAACCGAGCTTTCGCCGTCGTGTCAACAGACAATGTATAACTTTTTCTCTTCTTACTCAATCGTCAAATTCATATGGCAACATCTGCTTATCGGACCATCAATCGATCTCCAACGGGGCCCGTAGGAGGCCTTTAATAAACCATAAATCAACATTGTAGATTAAACGGCGATCTTAATCCATTTCCTGCCTCTTTAACTTTTAAACTTTTACGCGGTAACCACGCAACACCGCGTTACATACTTACATACACTCTTTTTAAAAAATCGATTTTACGATACTCTTGTTCACTCCTTTCACTTTTATTCCCCGACCTTCACAAGAGTGTTTGTTATGTTTCCTTTGTCTTTGTTAAATATATAACACTGCTCTATTCTAATTAGTATTTGCCTAAAAAAATGACGTGGCGTTATAAAAGTATTGTTCTTATGAGCAATTGCATCACAACGCCTTGATAAATGTTGACCAAGTCAGGAAAGGCCGATTCTGTGCCACTTTTAAGGTTCGCGAATTTCAGAAATGTGGTTACGAACATATTCCCTCAAAAACCTTTTTCAAGACCGATATGCATTAACGATAGAAAATGCGGAAGATTTCTAAAAGATACCTCCACCCTTGTAAGTCGTCAGAAGAATTTCAAAATCCTTCAAAATGTATAAAAATGTGTTGGGACTTGCCCGCAGCATCTAGTCTGAACTAATTTAAAAATTTTTTGTCGCTTCGATTTTTCGTGTCAATAAATGGATTTCTACGCTTTTGGGTATGAACCAATAAAATTACAAATTTCAGCATTTATAAATCTTATTTAGGGTATTAGTTACACCGGAATTAATTAGCGTAGAAGGTCTACTTTGAGCATCACAATTTTCTAAAGTGTTGTTTCATGAAAAACCCTTTTAAGTGTGACCAATAGATTTGCCCTACGCCTATGGTTATCAATCAATGAATTCGAAAATTTCAATATGTAATAACCACGCTTTGTGGTTATTACTCAGACCAGAATTTATTCCGTTTTTAATGTCAACATTTTTCACGTTTTCTATTTGCTTAAAAATTATAAAATATGATTTTACTCAGGTTGGGGAATTTTCATTTGCATTTTTTCCAGTAAGCATAAAAGCTATTGGTACTGGGTGAGGGAGGACTGATTTTCGAGTGTGTGAAAATCTTCAAAAAAGGAAGAAAAGAGAAATTAGGGAACAAATGAGGAGGAAATAATAAATGTAATTAAAAAAATTAACTAAAAGTGAAGTGAAATGTGGTTGTGAAATAGCAGATTCAAATAAATAGAAAATCTGCAAATTATTGTAAAAACTGGGGTGAAACACCTAATACGTAACCAGAAATATCTAATATCCAACCGATAGGGCCAAAAAATAATATTCAAGAATAAAGTTTTTATTTAAGAATAGAAGGAAAATAAGAATATAATTTAGCGATGAACGCAATGAAAATGAATACTTTTTCAGGACCCAAATAACTTAAATTTGGGTAAATCTATGGCATGTGTTTTACATACGTGTGTTGTTCTTCACTTAAAATGGACTACATTAATGAAGGATTTCCATCCAAATATTCATTCCATTTTCTCTCAAATTGACAACTTACCGGTATTTGAACAAAACTTCCATTATTCAACACAGGATGCGAGTAAAGTGGCACTACCGGCACTGAACCGTTCTTAATGTAAATGGGCCCCTGTATAGGAGTAACCGGGGGCATAGGTTCCTCCCCATCCTCATAATCATAGTCTATAACCGCGTGCACTTTCGTCTTACTTCCCTCATCAGTCACCCGCGTAAACGTAGGTCCCTGTTGCTGCGGCGTCGTCCGTCCTGCCAAAGGGGGTTGATACGGTATTTGTTGCTGTTGATGTTGTTGCAGATTGGGACTCTGTTGCCCAACAGTTTGATGAGCATAGTCCTCGTCTAGGAAGGGTTTCTGAGGAGGTGGATAGGAGTAGGCAGTGCGATGATAGGGCGGCAATTGGTGAGTGGGCGGTTGGGGCGGCTGGTAATAGTTAGTTAGGGGGTTGGGGGTGGCCAGAAACGGGGAGGAAAAATTCAAGAGTGCCATTGGGGTTCAGGAGAGCGACATGGCTTCACCGAGATCTGCAAGCAGTGCAGTAATCAAAGAAACAATTATTATAATGTTAACGGATCATTGCTAATTATTTCCTTAGAGGCTTTAAATGCCACGCCAAGCAAAACAGTTTTAGTAGTGATTAATTGCTGTGGCTACTGATACAAACGCGTTTGACATGTTGCGTTTTTTGTCAGCAACCTTTGAATCAGATAAGGAAAATTCTAATTAGATTCGCTATTGTTGACGCATTTATGCTTAAAGGGTAAAATGTTTTATACATTAGGATAAAGAAATCAGCGGGGTTCTCACGGTTTATTGGTAGCTAAAGCGTCACCTTTGCAAAGTGGGTATTTGTTTAATGCTCAGCATATTATATTATGTCCGAACCTTGTAAAATTAATACAGTGTCCCAAAATTGGGACAAATGATACAACTAATAACATAAAGGTGGGCTATGTTTTTCTACATTTGCGTGTTTGATGGTGTTGCCTACAAACTAATACCACTTATTGTATTGTTGAGTTCCTTTGTTACGTGGACA
This sequence comes from Euwallacea fornicatus, assembly GCF_040115645.1. Lineage (NCBI taxonomy): Eukaryota > Metazoa > Arthropoda > Insecta > Coleoptera > Curculionidae > Euwallacea > Euwallacea fornicatus. The sequence continues at coordinate 315,316 of NC_089553.1, forward strand.
ATTTTGTAAGCAGAATCAACGAAAATAATATTTTGATGGGATAATAAAAAAAAGATATACGGTTGATCCTAGATAAAAATGGACAGCGGGGAATTCCCAGAAAAGGTAACAGATACAAAATTGTCTACTTTACAGAAAAATTGCACAATTTAGAGTAAATTAATAATCTTTTTTTATACTGGCTAAGTTTTGAAAGGTTGCGAAGATATCCAGAAAAGAAAAACGAATTTGGCGGTTTTCGTTTTTTGCAAATAACTCTTACACGGTCACAATTAGAAAAATAAAAGTTTTACATTATTATTAAGACACTTTTTTGAGAACTTCTTAGCAGTTATACCAGCTTTCTTCTTAGGTCCTTACTTTCGGAGATACATTGTTATACTTTTGATTTTCTACAGGTACAATATCGAATATTTACGTTTTGAAATCGGCCATAAAATTCTTTTTTCGACCATGTATTACATTTGGTATTTTTCGCAAAAACTCTGTAAGCTTTGGGTATTAAAACATTCTTTAATTCATGTCAGGTCATAAAAGTTTAAGGATTTACAACTTAAAAATTTTTTTGACGATTTCATAACATTTATTTACTTATTTTCCACCATTGCTATAAGTCGTCTTAAAAAAAGCCTTAATGGCGATAACTCATAGTTTCTGAGCAAAAAGTCAAAAGTAACTCATCGTCATAAAAGGAATTTTATAGTGATTTTAAAAATGTAAATGTTCTATAGTGCGCCTATATGGAAATCAAAATTTTAACATCTCCGTAAGGACTTAACAAGAAAACTGACAACACTGCCAAGAATTTCTCAAAAAAGTGTCTTAATAATGTAAAACATTCATTCCTCGAATTGTAACCGTATAAAAGTTATTTGCAAAAAAATAAAACCATAAAATTCGTTTTTTTTCTGATATCTTCGTAATCGTTCGGAATTGAGTTAATACAAAAAAATATATATTAATATGGTTTAAATAGTGCAACTTTTCCTTAATTTAAGCACTTTTCTATCTATTACACTTTCCGAGATCCCCATTGGGTTTATCTTTATATGGACAGAGTGTATACAGGATGAAAATCACCACTAAAGGCAATATCAGAAACAGTAGATTTGTGTCTACACTTTTAAGCTGAGATATAATTATTTAATAAATAAAGTTTTTAATGACTGAACTATGTTTTAAAATTAAAAATTAAAATTATTAGAAAAAACTTGAAACCTACCCGTAACCACAGAAGAAAAATACATGCACACACCTACCCGCAGGTGGGTCCTGCCGTACTAAAATAATCGGTCATTCATCTTAATGAGTAAAATATTCATTTCCATTAGCATAAATCTTCATTACACAAAAAATGTCCATTGCTAATGATTTTCAGTTATCAGCTGATTGTTTCATTGTTGTGCCATTATAGCACCCGCTGCAATTGAGCAATCAAATTTATTTCCAGATAAGAAGGTTTTAATGAGTGAATGAAAATTTTCTAGATAGTATATATTATCTAATTTAAAATAATATTTTCGAATTTTTGATGACTCATAAACATATTTTTCTGAAAAAAATATGTAGCTCTTTTAATATGGAGATATTGCGTTTAATTACCACGTGGGAATAATGTAAAAATCCTATTACATATTGTAATGAATTAATCATTTTTGCTAATAACACACAAATAGGCTTCATGGAGCGGATAAAAACTTAAACTTAGCATTGAGGATAACGAATGATCATAGGAAAAGGCGTTCAGGCATAAAATAAATTTTTCTTAAATCCTCGCGCCCTCGTTCGTTAAGCCTCATCATAAATTAAGACCTATATGCGCACGCATAATCAGGCAATTAATATTCAAATTAGAGCTTGTAAAATTCCCCGTTTGTCAAAATAACACCGTCCACTCACTTACCAAATTGGCGCCCGCTAAGAGCGGCACCAAAAACGAGGAAAAAAGCGCGCGACTCGCAGATCAGCTGTGAAGGTACCAGCGGGTACCAAAACGAAGAAGTAACACACACGGCCAAAATACAAAACAGCTTAATAAATTGGCAACATTGTCAACCGAGTGCGAAAATGTGACTGAAGTGTTAAAGTAAAGCGCGGTTTAGAGAGTTGGTAGACTGTTTGAACCCCACTCGTACCACCTACTCTTACTTTTTAATATATGAGTCGAATGTGTGTGTATGTAAATAAAAATACGCGCTGGAAAAAAATGTAACAGTCGTTCAGAATGTGTTATAAATTCTTTGTTGAGGGTGGATATATGAACTGGCTTATGGGTTTCTTTGTTTTTATACTTTCTTTTTAATTACGGCGGCCCTGAGTATCGCAACGGGGCGCTTATCTGATAAAAGTTGGTACTTAGCAGGACGCTAATATTAGGGGATTTATTCTTGCAACCGCGGTGGTGTATTAGTATTTTTGTGATAAGTTCCTTTATGCTTTACTACTCTTACAGCAATGACAATTCTCAATTAAGTTATATACAAAGTCCCTCAATATTTTCTTACGAAAGAAAGAGAAAAAAGTATTTAATAATAAAATTTAAAAAAATTCAAGTCAAACATCCAATAGTCCTTTCGGTCAGCCCGATAAGTGTAGATGATCGCCTCAATTAATTAAATGAATCAGTTTGTAAGTGTTCTATAGTTCATATAGTCCATTTCTGATCAAGAATATCGAGAGATTCTCCATATGTTAATATCTAATGAGGACCTTAATTAATAATTTGTTTTGTTCATCGATATAATCTCCTCCACATCACACCCCGAAATACTCAATAACAAAAACGTTAAACAAACAAATTAAACCAGGGACCGACAGAGTTGCAAGAGTAAAACATCAACCTCATGTGTGACCAAGTAATATACATCTGTCACTATATTATCATATCGTAAAGTCTTATCTGATATACCATTGACAGGTCTGATAAATACACGTTAATAACATGTCCCGATGAACATCCGGATTGTAGATCGAAAATCTATTATTTCTTACTTCATATATGCTACGGACACATATTTTTATCTGATTGGAAAATACAAGACAAAAGCGTTAAGCTGTTACATATTCAAAGTTATTTGATTGTTGACATGTGAGCATATATTTTGTTTACTCGGTGATTCAAATTTGGTGCGTGAACATATAGTAATATCATATATATTTTTGCCAAGAAATATGAATTCCTCAATCAGCATTTTGGGTACACAAAGACATTTATAGAAAGGATTAGCTAACTATTAAGTAATGAATATCAATTTGTCTAAAAAACACACTCACTATACTACATACTTAAGTATAATGTGATTTCATTAAGACTATATGATCATGTTTCACTCTATATTTGTATACTGCTATCCACTCCCACATCGTAAAAATACCCAGTTGATTATTTCGTTTGAAATCTGATATGGAAAAGTATAACATTGAACAATCATTAATCATTTTTTATTTTTTAAACGTGTTTTAAATACTTCCTAAAGCTTGGCCCCTTGGCCAACGTGTTTTTCTCCGTATTGAAAAGGTAGATATTACATACATTGTCATTTTTTCTGTTATATCTTGGATTGAACGTGAAGGTAAACGTTAAATTTGATGGAGAATTACATCAAATATAATATCAAATATCTAGTCATTTATTACTTATGATGAACGACTAAATTTTAATTTTTAAATTAGTTATCCTGAATATTTATTAGGAATTTTAGATTTAACACTAATCAAATTTTAAAATATTTTTTTTAATATTGAAGCAAGGAAAATTCTAAAATAAAAAATTTCTCACTTCAAGCTCAGTCCGGGTCTGTATATAAATAGATACTGGAAATTTTCGCCATTGGTTTATTTAAAGGTTCATATTGGATATTTATCCAACGGTGATTATCGATTGTTAGCTGTGCGTCCATAGAAAAGGTGTAAAAGTTAGGAGTTTAAAAACTAAAATTGCTATAGAAAAAGAAACACGTAAGTAAGGAAATTTGAATTGCAAAGCAAATATTGTTTAACTAACTGAATGTCAGATGGACTAATGGCGACAATTTTCACCAGCGTGTAGGGAGACTAGTCAGGTCAGGACAACGCGTAGGTAAACTGAAAGTTATGTTTTTGATTTTCTTCAAATTATCATATTTTTCTCTTACTGATCAAATATCAACTAGTCTTAAAGCCATAATCAATTATTATGGTTTTCGGCATTAATTTACTAAGAAATTTCACTGCAATTGTTATTTTTATGGTTTGATAAAAATATAATTTACAGTCTTCGATCTTCACGTGGGCAACACTGCGTTTCTCCCTACTGACAGCATGTGAATTGGTATTCGACATATCGTTATCATACTCTCTCTTTCTAGCACATGACAAGTAGTTTAGGTAAAATAAAGAGATCAAGAAGAACTTCGTCCTTGATCCAAATTTTACTATTAACCGGTTGTTTACATTTTTAATTCTTATGTTGATGTTTGTTAATTTTTGCATATTTTCTGTTGTTCGCCATGAAAACCCCCATTAAAAGTTCTGTTATCAAGAAATTTTGGTCTATTTAACGATATTGATAGTGTAGTTACATGTGTCTTGTGTCAGGTGAAACTAAACTCCCCAAAAAATGTAAAATATCGGACTGGTTCTGGGACAACCTAAAAAGTGAAAGTTTTAGAGAAGAGCCTTATCAGTAGTTCTCAATTACGCATTTATAAATAAATAATGAAATTAAAATAAAATAAGTAATTCCAGCCATGCAGTCTTTTATATACAGTGTGGTTGTGATTTTTTTGGTTCTTGGAGTTATTGATACCAGAGATAGTTGCTCTAATCAGGTTTGTATTAGTTGTTTCCCTTTTCATATGAGTTTTATGAAGGAAATAATTCATTTAGCTACAAGTTTACAAGCTACTAATCACATGATATCCTTTGGTGTTCAATTTGTTGTATTGGATTTTAAAATTAGTATTAGTCATGTACTTCAGCCTGGAATTAATTCTGACTCAGTGTACTCACTACGCCTTAATGGTGATTCTCTAGTATGTTCATATTCCTCGCTAACTTAACCATTTTTCAAATTTAGTTTTAGTTTAAGCCTCATGATTTAATTAGTGTTTTTTTGAGCAGATCAACCCCTTGTTTTACAATTGCTAGATGTTCGAGCAGAATATACCTCACAGTTTCCTACTTGTCAAGACACATATTTACATTTTTCAAGCAGTGGAATATCTCAATGTTGAATCATGAGCCATGAGTCCTGCAAAAATTAGTATCCATATCAACATACAATAACTTGCAACAGCAAAGTATCTATGCTCTCCCAAATCATTCAGAGTTATGTGACAGTTTAAACTGTTTTGCACTTGAAATGGACAAGTAGAGGGTATTAACCACTACTTGTTTGTCTAACCTGGTTATAAGTAAGATACCCTGCATAGTGTGTTACTTAATGTTTTGAAACGAAGCAATAGGGTTGAATAAGGTTGGTATCATGACTGTCATGTGAAATAAACGACTGTAATTTTGTGTCTATAAATTCTATAAAAAAGGGTTGTATACTTATAGTTCCTATTAATATAATGTAATTGTGTAATAATAAGTGAAGTTGGATGGTATATTGCATAATAAATTTAATTTTTAATTATAATGTTATTAACAGCATTTTAAGCATTATTCTTACTGACTTTTAACTAAAAATCATAAAAAATAAGCGACAAAATTAAATATCATGAAAATTTTAATTTTACCTAATTTTGTTATATTGAGAACCCCTTGTAATTTTTCTTGTAAAGAAATTAAGTATAAACTATAATGACATCATATGACCAAATTAGAGTCGTTTACATTTGATCCACAGAGTTTCTTGGGGAGCCAATTCCCAGGATTTTCCGCATTTGTTGGAGAAGGATTTATCTAGGGTGAGTTGAGATATTTCATTTCTGATGAAATAGAATTGTTAACCTAAGAAGAAACAGTTCTTTCAGGAACATAAGTTTTGTGTATTCTGATCTTTTGGTGAACGATGTTTTAACCGTTTTCCTTTTTGGTTTCCATGTTTTCTATTTCGCACCAACTAGACACTATATCCAACACCTCCAGCTACATATGCAAGTATTTGGTTAATTCATTATAAATACTACTATGATACTTGCATAGCCTAATATTTCTACTTCCCATAGAGCCAGAGTGACCAACAGGTTGTTCAAGTGTAATAACCCCAGAAGAAAGATCAAATCCCGCGCCATCTTAAATTTAACCGGGTCCTAATCACAAACTACACATGTTGTGGATCGAGTTAATAATTGTTGTTTAAGGAATATTAAATGCTCTTCTTTTTGTTCAACAAAATTTTCACCCTCAATCGTTTTGAGCTCAGGGCTTGTCGAATGTTTGCCGTTAGGTTGTTGAAGATTAGTTCTGCCGATTGGTTGGTTTGGTAGAGCGCTCTCCTTTAGATGTTCATCTATCGAGCAGGTGTCCCACACTCTTCTATGGGAAATTGCTTTACGAGTGACAGAGTAGTTCGGATAGATGAACGATAGCCTTATTAGTTTGCTTTTTAACATATTTTCTGGACCTTTAAAAAAATCCCCATTTCAGTTCTACTTGAACTCCCTCGAGGACAACAAAGTTCAAACAAAACTGTCGTCATTCAAAGACTGCAGACAGATTAGCTTTGAGGGCAGTGAAAAACTCAATTCTCATTTGGGATCTATAAGACTGACTGCTGAAATTGTTGAAGGAAGTAAATACTCTTTGAACATATCTTTTAATGATATTAAATGGAAGAGTGAGTTTTTTCTATTGTTATCTGTTATAATGTATTTATTAAATTCCTATAATTAGGAGCCCATCTAAGATTGTCTGAGGAAGGTAGATCTGAGACCAGCATTTGTAAAGTGTACTCAACAGGAAGTCAAGTGCATCTACCCATATCTGAAGCTTTTGAAACATGTTTCAATCTGGGTCATTACAATACGTCTGTAAATTATGTGCTAGAGTTTAAAGGGGAGTTGAATACGGATATTTTGTATAAGAGGATCATGTTCAAGTTTCCTGCCATTGAAAGCTTTGGTAAACCAAATTTAACCCCATACTTTGTAACACTTATTTGCCAATTTTGCAGCAAACACAACTTCACTCTCAAAAAAGTCAATTTTCTGCAATGTGGACGTATCAAGCAATTACGAAATTGTCCTGAAAATTCAAAGGTTACCTGCTTTTTATAATATAGCTTATTATAAAGTGGAGGTGTTCAGGGATGGTGACAATAGCAATAGTTTGCTTGATGTCAGGATGCTTAAGTCAGAAGATAAACCTGAATTGTCATTTGAGTATATCACTTATAATGAAGAGGGTTATTATTTTTTTAAAGTTGGTGTAGTTAGCAAAGTATGTCCTGAAGATGAGTGCTTTAAGACTGTGTCACCTAAAGTTTATATTCGTAAGTCTTGTAAATGCTTGGCTGAAGCAGAAGCAAGACGTTTTTTATTTTATTTTAGGTAGAAAATATCCACCTCTAGTTATAGGGATAGTAGGTGCAAGTTTTTTAATCCCGTTTGTTTTATTCATTCTCCATATGTGGACGAGAAGAAGTCAATTACAAGGTAAGATTAATTGTAGGTATGTATCTCCCATATGTAAAATCACGTACTTTGTGTCTCCAGATGATACTGAAGAACCTAAAGAAAAAGTATTTCTAGTCTACAATCAAACCCCTGATAAACACTACCTTATAGTTAAATCATTGGAAAAATCCCTAAAAACCCTCACAAACACGCAGATAGTTTCGAAAATCACTGAAGCTTCCCACATAATATACATCTGTGGAACCCACATTTTCGAGCCAGACCCAATAGTGCACAAACACCTGGTAATTGAAGCCAACAAAGCTGTGTGCACCACAGACATTCTCATTGTTGCCTTTCCGTATTCTACCAAGGAAGTACCACCATACTTAAAAAACTGTCTCAGATTCGAATTAATGCAAGATTTCCCCAAGTTCATTCATACATTTAACTGTGAAGCAGAGTTTGAGAATAACACGCAATATTTGGATTTAGACGGTAAGGTTCGTGCAGCCCAAATTCAAACCGAGCCGAAAAAGATTATACTTAATATGCCAATTATCATAGTTACTGAGCAGTGTGATAGTGATATTGATCCTAAGGAGGCGGATGCTATGCTGTAAATTAAAAGAAAAGTGAGGAAGCAAAACAGGGTTGAGAGGTAGCTATGTGAGCTGTGATGAATCGAGGTATGTTCGATTCTGCTAATCAGCGTGTAATGTATGTGTTCATTTAAAAAGACTATTTATTTTCGTAAAAACTGCAAATTAACTGTTGTGCCAAAAAATACTTGTTGTTGTGATTGTTGGCATAGTTTTATATAGGACTCCAAGACAAATTAATAAGATTTGATTTGTGTTAAAAATTAAAGAAAAATGGCATTAATAAACCCATTAAGCTGTTTTATATGTGTGGTATTTTTTAATTTTATTTGAAATTTTCCCATAGTCGGGAAACTATTGGGAAATTCTCTTTCTATCATTTAATTTTTAACACTTAAGCTGGGCTTCTACGGCAAATAAGATAAATTAATAAGTAAAAATAAAATGCACAGTACATATAAAAAGCTAAAAGTTAGAAAATTTTTATCTTATTCGTTATTTGTTGTACAAATCCTTCTCTACAAAATCAAAAGTTATTTATGTTGAAAAAGTATGACCGTTTTATAATCATAAAAACCAATAAATCTTTAGTTTTTCACATCTGTCTTTAGAAATTCTAAATCGTCATTTAGTTTAATCTATATCTATATTTTCTATCGTACAAATTGATATTTTCGTACTTTCCATATGTTTGTAATGTTATAGTAACTGTTGAGTGTTTTTGTCTTATTATATATTACTTAGTATATCAGGAGTTTTGGTTTTTGAAAACAGAAGAGAAATCTTAATATTAGCGTGAAGTATTTTTATTTGCGAGAGGAAAAGTGACAAGGTGGGTCCACTTTTTGCTTTTTCCCACTAAATGTATATGAACAATTTATTTTAATTAATGTATTACTAAATTTACAAGGAAAATATGTCTAAGAAATTTCAGTTAAGAGAAATCTCACAGAGTGTTAGGACTTTTAGCGTCGACCGTGTCATTATTTGTTTAAATTATATCAATAAATAGATTTTTTAAGTTTGTCCCCGGAAACAACGGACATGGTCGATTACACTCTGAAAGATACCATTCTGTTCTTTCAAATTAAATCCCTTATCTATATGGGAAAAAAATGGTGACGTAAAACAATTGTCTTATAGCGCTTAAAAGTAATTTTAATGGCACTAAAGCTATGACACTATTCATACGCTTATTTATATCTTTGCAAAACGAGTTAACCCTATTAGAAAAACAAACCTAAGAACTACTATTTTGGAACAAATGACTAGGAAAACTTAACCATAGAATATTACAAAGATTAATTCACATGCTAGTCTTTAGGGCACATCAATTGGTAAACATATATCAGTCGCTTATAACCCAGAACTCAATTTCAACGATCTGGTGAATGTGCAAAAGTCCATAAACAGCTTAGGCTTATCCGATTTTCTCAACTGCTAGCCCAGCTAATAATTCAAACTATAGAAGTATTTTAGATTTGGTCGTAATCTAGGTGTTATCTGCGGAAAATGGAAGACTCAGCTTTTCTTGAATTTGCTCTACCCGCTCGTGGAGTTGTGTGAGCAGCTGAGGCGCCCGTAGAGGAACGTATGCATTTGTGGAATGGGACCTAAAAATCTGTGCTTAATAAACAGGAAAAAAATCTACGCTTTAAAGAGATCTTACCCTATCTCAAAGTTATTTCTATGATTTTCTTTAGATGGTGGTGTTTTTCCCGACCATGGGGCATCCCGTACTGTTGATGTCACGCTCAATGCTGGCGATGCCGGTCTCGGATCATCGGGTAAGTCCAGGTCTGGTCTATAGACATTATTATTGACCTAAAACGTGTGTAAGTGTTTCTTTTCAATCATATAGACAGAACGTTGAATATGTCTTACCCGGAAAGGTTTTTGAGAAAAATTCTGAGTTGACACAGGTTGACCAACTTGGAAATTAGCAGCTGCTCCTGGATTTTCCGCAAAGTACAGGCCTCGCGATCTCTGATAATGACGTGCATTTATTTTTTCGTATTTGCGCCACCCAGTATGCCATCTGCGGACCAGAAATTTCATTCGGGCTATTGACATTACTGCATACACAGCGGCCCTGAAAATCAAAATCGGTTACATCACATTCAAACCGTGAGCAATTTATATAAAGAACCGAAAATTGACGTATCAGTTTGTCAACTTTCTGACGTCATGGCTAAGTTCAATCACGCATATTCAAATATTCAAGATTTCCGTGTAAGTTAAAACGAGGTGTATATAAATAATGTAATGAATAAATTAATTTAAAAAAGTATATGAATAAAAGATATACTAGGAGCTTGTGCGCAGTCGATTTTATTAGAGGGTATTTAGTAATATAGACTGACTGAGTTCAGTAGAGCCAGCAGTTGTGCAACTATTTCTGCTGAATGACACGCGATTCGTTAAATAGTGTTAAATGCGACTCGTTATTGTTTCTTTTAATTTAAAACAATTTGCAAAGCAGACAATATAACTGTTGCATCTACTGAAAGTGGCCATTGTATATCATTTGCTTCGACTTCTTCTCACCTAAAATGATTTATTGGGGAATGTCTACGCCCCAAACAATGGTTGTCATGAGGTTGATTTGGAAAAACTTCGATCAGACAATGTTTTCGATGGCTTTCAAGGAAATCGCCCAAATATCGTTTTTGCCAAATGAGGGCCTTCTTCACGCTTTCCAACTTCAGGCTTTTTGCAAACAAATAATTGCACTACGTGGAGAAATAAAAAAGGAAATTAATAAAATAATATGTTCAATTACTGAATAAAATATAGTGCTAATTGACCATAATTGAGTTTGTGTTAACTTACCCTAGCTACCAAATCCTCGAAAGGCATATTACCATTCATGTTACTTTTTACTTCGTTTCTCAGCTGATTTTCTAGCAGCTTCTTTTCCCTCTCTATACGTTCGATTTGTTGCAATCGCTTTTTGTTTTCGTCCGACTTTTGCTTCAATTCCCTTATCAAATTGGCCAATGTCTCTGGTACTTCCAAATTTTCCCCAGAAGCCACGGTAGTTGTCTGATTTTTTAAAGCTTTAACTAAATCCAATTTTTGCTTTTTTAAAATTGACTTTTCCTGTTCTAACTCATCCTAAAAAAAACTGTTATAACAGTGAGAAAAAAAATCTCATAAACAATTACCATTTTAATCTTCTTTTCCTCGACTTCTCGATCTTTTGCCTCCAATTCAAACCTTTTCTTCAGCAGCTCCTCAGACAAGACCCTTTCTTTTTCGCTCAGTATTCTAAATTTCTCATCATTGGCACTGTTCCTCTCTTTCTCTAACGTTAGTAATTCGTTGGTGTATTTCACGTCATTTTCTAACTCGTCCTTGTCTTGTTGCATTTTTTTCATTTTCTTTACCAACTCGCCTTTTTCTTCTTTAACTGCATTTAATTGGATTTTTAAGTGGCTCAGTTCAATGTCATTTTCGCTGGGCAAAGAATGGTACTTGGTGGATTCAGAACTGCTTGCAGGTTTCTGTTTTTAAAAATGATGTTTAAACAATTTAAGGAAATAGTAAAAATGATATATGTACTTTTAGTTCTTCACACCGAATTTCCAATAATCGACGACATCGTTGTTCTTCTTCTAAAAGTTTCTCTACCTGTTCCTTGTAATTTAAAGCTCCATCTAATTGAATTCTTAACTGTTCCAGCAATTTGGCATCCTGAAAGCATTACTGAAAGGTTCGTTAAATTTCTTATCGAGAAAGGCAACAAACCTCTAGCATCGACTGTTTGCAGGTAATTTTCTTTTTTTCTAAAATGTCGTGCATATCCTCTAATTTTTGCTCCAATTTGTTGCATTGCTGTTCCAGTAATAATTTTTGTTTTTCCAGGCGATCATAGTTCCTTAACAGCTGTTTATATTGATTTTTTTGTCTTGTGAGAGCTTTTCTGAAATGTGAATGAACAATTTTTGCTTTGAAATTTCTAATATCTAAAGAAACTCTAAACCTCGCTTTTCTAGGAATTTTCGACCGTAAATGAAATAAGAACTTACGTGTAAACTTCAGCGTCGTGTCCTTCAGAAATTGAGCTCAAACTTTGGTCGCTGACAACACTAAGAATATTTGAGTCAATCTGAGCTGCGCATTCTAATTCCTTTTTGAGTTGACCGGTGATTTCTTCGACGGGTGTCATATTGGCCACCTCGTAGTTCCACAAATTCGCCTTCAACTTGTGGATTTCCATGTAGAGGTCTGCGTTCTTTTTTTGCTCGTTTTTCAGCCTTAAAATACGGGACAGATAAATAAAACGCAAAAGTGCAGCTAAAATTGCTTAATTCACATTACTCAAAACCCAAAATTCTCCATTTACTTTATTCCTCAAAACTTGTAACTCACCTGGTACTTAAATCCACAATATTCCCAGTCTCCTTCATCTTATTATCGATAACTTTCATGTTGAGATGCAACTTATTTTGATCTTCACTCATCTGAGTAATCACCCTGTCCTTTTCACGAAGCACGTCTTGTAAATTAGCCACTTCCTTGGTTAGTTCTGAAATCCTTAATTTTTCGCTCTGCACTTGTTTATTATTTTTCATAGGATTCTCTAATTTCTTCACCTTATCTTCAAATTCCGCAACTTCGGTTTGGTAATATTTAATATCGTCGTTCAGTATGTCTAACTCGCACTCTTTATCCTTAACTAAATCCTCTTTTTTGGTTATTTCACTCTGTAATCTGCTGACTGTATTTTCTTGCTCTATTAACGTTGACTTAATTTTTTCTAATTCTGTGTTTTTGGCATTAATATCGGATTTAATGACGTCGAGTTCGGTAACTGTTTGTTGAATTAACACTTCCTTATTATCCAGATCTTTCTTCAATTTCAGCACTTCTTCTCTTTGGACTTTCAAGCTGGATTCTAATTCATTCTTTTCGGTTTTCAAATCATCGATTGTATGCACTAATTTGTCTTGTAGTTCTATTTTTTCTTTCAACTCTTTCTCAGACTGAATTAGCCGATTTTGTAGCTCACAACTTTTTGACTGTTCTTTTTCCAACTGAATGTTTTTCTCTTGCAAAATGTGATCCAAATTATCGTAGTTTTCTTGCTTCAAGTTGATTAACTCCTGTTCTAAATAACGTTTTTCTTTGGTCAAAGTTAAATACATATCATCCTTCCTCACGGAATCCTCCTTAAGGCCTACAACTTCTTTTTCAAACTCTGAAATTTTCAGCTTCTTTTCAGCCAATTCAACTCTTAATCGTTGTTCATTTTCCTTCGCTTCTTCATGTTCCTTTTCGAACGTTTTAGTGGCGCTTGCTAAAGCCCGTTCAGTCTCTTCTAAATGCATCTGCAATTTGCCAATTTTTTCCTCAAATTCATTGAGAATTTGCAACTTTGTTTGCATTTCTTGAATTATTTGATTTTTGCCTTCAACTTCGAGTTTCAGGTCTTGGATTTGGTTTTCTAGTACCTCAGTATCGGGTAGATCTCCAAAGCGGACGCGTTTCTCGCTTGATTTGTGAGTGGATATTTCTGTTGAGTTAGGTTTACCTGTGAAATAAATTATTAATTTCTTTAAATTAGATCGAAAAATTGTTAATTACCTAGTGGTGTGGACATAATGTAGTTCATACTGTCCACTTTTTCTATAGATGATATTTCGGGTATAAATTGAGTGTCTTCAGGTTTTTTTAATGAAATATGTCCCACAACGCTCATATCGTCTCTGACTGTTTCGCAACGCCTCACTGCATCAACCATCGGTTGACTCAAATCCAATATGGAAATTAGCTGCTCAATGGAACTGCCTGAGCTCTTCAGATTTGCCAAAGTTTTTAAATCGTTTTTGCTTAAGTTTAACGAGGTGTAAGTTAACAGTTGTCTTTCAGCCTCAGTAAGTCTCTCTCTTAGGCGTTCTATATCGTTGTTTTTATCATGAATGATGTTCTCCACTAAATTGGGCAATATCTGATTGTCTGATGTTGATGGTTTTTCTTTGAGAACCTGGTTTTCCAAGCGTAGAGCCTCTAATTGCTTCTGCATTTCTATCACGAGATCATCGTCTTTGTTATTGGAAATTTCTGATTCCGCATCTTTGAGCCGTTGCTGAGTTTCTTTGATTATTTGTTCTTGAAGGGTGATTGTTTTGTCTTTACTACGGATTTTTTCCTGTAAAAAAATAATTATTATTTATTGTTGTCAAAACACGTATCACAATACAATATTTTTATACAGGATTATATACAGGGTGTTAATGACATGTCAATAAGCTAGGGAGCAATTTATCGTTTGATTTTAAGGTAGATTACTCTAAACTGAACTTAATATCTACAACATAAAATTGGAAAGTTGCATAGAATAGATGACTAGAAAAGAAGTTACTTTTAATCTTTAATATCTCGTGTGAAACCACAATCTTAACTTTACCTGTAAATTTGCGATTTCGTTTTGCAAATCGTAAATTCTCAACTCCAATGATGTATTGGTTTGTTTCTCAATATGTTCGGCTATAATTCTCTGCTGATCCAGTCTAATTTGGAAATCGCTGATCAGCACTACCTGCTCCTGAATCTGTCTTTTCATAACATCCTTCTCGTTGTTCACTTCCTCGATTTCAGTTTTAAGTCCGGCCACTTGCATCTCCAGATCTTGGATGCGTTTCACTGCTGCTTCTTCCGCTCGCGAGTGTCTCAAAAGCTTCTCTTTCAATCTGGCCAATTGTTGAAGGGGCACTTCGCATTCGTCCATTGAGGCTGTGTTGGGGGTTTGCGGTCTCACCTGAAATTTATTGCTGTGTTTTTTTAGATTTGTTAACTATTAACTACTTACCAAATCCCGCACTGACATGTCTTCAGAAGGAGAACTGCAGCTGTTAGTTCCGTTAGAATGCAACAGCTCCAACTCCCGGGTCTTTTTGTCAAGGCTAACCTCTATTTCAAACAACTGAAATGCAAAATTTAGAATTTTCACCACAAAAAAAAATCCTAATACGAAGTTTACCTGCAGTTTAACTTGCCTCAAGGCCCCCTCACTACCGGCCAACTCAGCACCGATCCTCAACTTCTGCACTTCTTCCTCCAAATCTTCGCAATGCCTACGCAAATTCTGAATATCTGAAACATTGCCCAGAGGGGTGAGTACTCTATATTCATCAAGTGACTGATTCTGTTCATTGACGATACATTCTAATTTCTCCACATTGCGCAGCTGCTCCTCTATCTCTCGGTCTTTGGAGTCGTTCAAATGCTCCAATTCAGTGATGATGTCGCGCAGGATTTTGATTTTTTCCACTGCTTCGTCTC
The DNA here is from genome assembly GCF_040115645.1 of Euwallacea fornicatus. Taxonomy (NCBI): domain Eukaryota; kingdom Metazoa; phylum Arthropoda; class Insecta; order Coleoptera; family Curculionidae; genus Euwallacea; species Euwallacea fornicatus. The sequence continues at coordinate 330,746 of NC_089553.1, forward strand.
TTTCAGACTCCAGCTCTTTGAATTTTGACTGGCGATCTTGAAGTTGGTTGTTCAAAGCCTGAATTTGTTGCTCTAGATGTTCAGCCTAAATGGAATCTTTTTTGTATACATGAAACAACAACATGCAGAACATATTATGCAAGTCTTTTACTAAATTTTTCACCTTATTTTCGAGACAGAAAACCTGATTAGTTAAAAAGCACAAACTCAACATTTCGGGCAAACTTAAACGAATTAGAAACCTAATGGTAAATAACTTGGCCTGCACTGAAGAACTCTCGAATCCGGAAATTCAAATTAGAAAGGCGGCCTAAGCCATTAACCTGTTTAGAGGATTGTCGCTTGTAAACAGGATATTGCATGTTGATTTTTAATGATTAAAATAAATGTTTACTAATTGGCAGATATACAAGTGAAAACCTTAAAATCTACAATATCACCTCATATAGTCTCTTATCCACCACTAGTGCTGTTTGTCCTAAGAACTACCGTAGTTGTCACTACACTAACTACCTCACTAAACAGTTCTTCGGCGACATTAATGAAACTTTTACACATTGAAAATGCGTGAATAAAAACGGAATTATACCACTACAATACTAAAGTTCGCTTTTACTTTAACCCCAATTTAAACAGCGCACCGAGAGGAAACACCAAAAATAACCAAAGGATAAAAATAGCGTCACACATCGCCTCTTCCGAAACGCATGGTCTGGAAAGGGCGATGCTGTAAGCACCTGCTTCTTGTAGTTAACTTTGTCACGAATAAGTAATAACAATACTTAACTTCTACGGAAAAATAGAAAAATCAAATTTTAGTTTGGATAGATATAAGACTTTGATACCCGTAGTTTCAACCGTTTTTGAGGCTTTGTTTTCTTACAAGACCATTTACCAAAACTGTACTTATAACAAGTTAATACTTCCATATAACTAAAAGCAACACTAATACAACATTTAGTGTCTTTACCTTATAAGCGTCTACTTGAAGCTTGCTATGGCCACGTTTGGCTTGATGTTGCCCAGGCTTTTCCCACTAACATGCAAAAGTGAGCAAAAACCAATTACAGTCAGATATACTCTAAGAGCGGCTTTTTCAGTTTAAAAGTTAGTGTTAATCAACAATAAATGATTGTATCAAAGATTTAACTTGTCCTTAACAGCTAACTTCTACTGACAAAACGCACTTGATAATATCACATCAAATTAATTATTACATGTATTACAAAAGCAATGTGCAAGGTGCTGTGAGATTATCCAGGATTCTATGAAAGTATGAGGACGTTTGACTATGATAGAATGTGTGATTTCTGAAAGAGTATTAAATAATAAATTGAGAAATTATGGTTAAACTCAACGGGAAAAAAATTTTAATTCTGCTGTTTACTTAAATTATATGACGTTATTCCACATAAATATTTCTATGTGTACATAGGGTGGTTTATATGTTGGAGATTTTCTTCTAAGAGCATGTAAAATCGAAACACATTTTTTTTTATAGCAAAAGCGTACAATTCAACTTTTATGCCTGCAATTTAAATTTGTTACACGAATTCGGCGAGGGCAAAAATCAGTTTGGGGCGTTAAACCGTTTTACGCAAAAAGTGCAAACAAAAACGGCATATCTTGTAGATAGGCCTTAAAGTGGATTTCCTTTTTAAAATTAAACGGCAACTTAAAAAAAATGATTTTAATCCCTAAAAAATAAGTAGTGAACTATTTTTTCCATCGAAATTATCCATTGATCTGCTGACACCTGGACTACTGGTAGAATTGAATATATATATATATATATATTTGCAAAACTTAATACATTTAAGAAATTTCATTAAAATATTTGGGATATAACATAGAGTAGCCTTCTCGTGGTTCACCAAGGGTAACGTGTTATACAAGGCTAAATAATGTACAACTTTGAGAGTTAAATTGCCTAAAACAAATTACGAGAACGAACATGAATGTAAACGAAATACAAGGGGTAAGTCCCGGTCCATCTATCGGGATAACGTCAATTTAACATAGAGGTTGTAAGCAAATCAAATGGTGTAATCCTCTCCGAACTTCAGCAAGCCTCCAAAATTGACTAAACGACAATCCAGAAAGTATTCCGAATGAGCTTTGCACGGAAGCCGTCGGGATTTAGATAAAACCCTAACACCTTGTATTTCTGTTTTATTTACTGATAGAAGGAAATCCTAAACGTAAAAATCACCCTGCAGAAATTTTAGAAGTTAGGTGAATACGAGCAATAATATACAGTTTCAGTTGAAATTATCAAAACTCAATCCAATTAGTTCCAAAAATATGTTTATTTAATTTTGCCAAAACACTGTGCAGCCAAATATAAATGATAGGCCCGTCCCAAATATGTTTTTTTGAAATCAGAGGTATACATTTATTGTTTTTGATTTTAGTCATTTTCCCTATAAAACCCGAGGAAGACAAATTTAAATCTTGCGCCCGGCGCAAAGCTTTCAGAATCTACTTTCACAGATGCAACATACCAAGCCTTCCTTTTCCTTATGCTTCACCTTGACGGCTTTCAATATATGAATCTCAAACTTAAATTGGACGGTTCAAGTCTATTTGGGACGCGTCTACGTCAATAATATTTATTCAAACAGCTTCAGTTCAAAACCCCCTAAGCCTTACCTCCCTATACATAATTTGACAATTAGCTCTGTCCTTGTCTCGCTCTTTAATTTGCTCATGAAGCGCATCTATTTTCTTCTGAGCTTCGTCTCGCTCCTGTTCTCGCTCCACTGCCTGTTCTTCCAGGAACTTTTGGGTGGTTTTGTACTTTTTATCGGCAACCTCGATCTATGGAGAATGGACAGAGAGCCTCATTTGATGGACATGAACATGGACAATGAACATGGACAATGAACATGGACAATGAACATGGAGCTGATATGATTGGGCCCAAAGCGCAATTATGAGAGACGAGCACATTTGAAGAGATAATTTGCAATATCATGTAACACTTCTTTAATGTTATTTTTTATTTTGAATGTTTATTTATATCAATTATAAATAAAATAACTGTTTTTACCTATATTTCGCTGCACACCGGAATAAACTGAGTATATTTAAGGTAAACACGATTTGAATAAAAACAGGTTGCAGATAACTCTCCAAATTTATGCTTTCTGCAGACGCACGTACCTTTCCGAAACAACAACACTAACTCAATCATAGTAATAGCTTCTTAGCCATTTACTGATAATGTATAAATTTTGGCTTGTTTAAATAAGTGCTGAATGGTAAACGATCGGCCTAATTAAGATAAAGCTTGGCTGAACAAACGGCAATTTTAGAAATAAATGTTAGTTATTTACGACTTTGGTAAATATTCTTAACTATATAATTAATTAAGGTATTTTTTGCATACAATTACGTCTTGTTAAAATCAATATTATAAAGAGTATCGCTTTTGAAAAATAATACCTTAAAACAACATTTTGTTCATTTGGTTTAACGAAAACAAAGAGTACAGAGACGGTCAGTCACATTATAAACTACGAACTAAAATCACTATCAACAATTATTCAATTGTGAAGGAAGTGTTCTAAGGTTCATAACTATCTTTTAGACTATCAACAATTGTATAATATAAAAGCTGAAAGTCTTAACCAACGCAAAGTCAGAGAGATAATCAGAAAAATTGAGTTACCTGTTGCAGCAAGTCTCGGGACTCTTTTTGGGCTTCTTCCTTGACTTTTTCGCTGACGCGACACAGTTCTTCGATGAGCTGCAGAACATTGGGATCAACGCTCGTACGGGATTGAACCAAAATTGTTCGTGCTTTCTCTTGAAGATTGACCAAAGCAAGAGTCGTATCTTCTAGAAGTAAAAAAAAAAAGAATGATTTGAATTATAATGGTATTTTCTTTCATTTTCATTTTAATAGATGTATTAGATTTAGCAAAAAATTAAAAAGTTGTACCTAAACCAAGTATTATTGGATTTCCAGCCTCCCCATACCCCACAGAGACCACCTCGGAGTGCCGATCTTCCACTAGTTTGGCAATTCTATACTTGGCCTGTTCTAAGTCTCCTTCTAAAATACTTAACCTCTCTAATAGCTGCTCCACTCTGTTCTCCAAACACGTTTTCTCTTTTTCGAGAGATGCAATAACTTCATTGGAATCCAGTATTGAATCTTTTAAGCTAAGATAGAAAATAAATTTGTTGCTCTATTTGTCTAGGAATATTCAATCTACTCAGAAAAATTTTAAAGAAAAAATTGCAGAATAAAAGAAATTCAATAAAAAAAACATAATAGAAAAATTCAAATATTGGCAACTTGTCTTTACTGTTTGTTCTTTCAGAAAATTAATCAAATGGACAGTTTCATGGAAACATTTACCAATCAAATCTTTGCCTTTCAAGATGCAGCTGTTTCGACATAGATTCACACTTCTTCTCAAATTCTCCGCAAGGCGAACTTGTTTTACTCCCAGCTTTTGTCTCTACAGTTAAAGCCAAAATCGCATTAGCCTCCTGTTTCAACTTTTCCAAACACATTCCCAGCTCGTTTTTCAAGTCTATAGAAACATCCAAGGAAGCACCTTCCTGCAGACTTTGATGATCTATCATACACATCAAATCTCCAAAGTTTGGTGTTAAATGAACTCTGGTTTTGCCGACTGTCAGACTATCAAAGGCTATCCTTGTGTTGATACTAGTTCCGCTCGATTTGTCCAGTTCCTCCTCTAGTTGATCAAGTGTTAGGGTTTCGTTGCTTTGTTTCACCAAGTTTTCTACTAGAGTGTTGTTCAGTTCGTCTTCCGCTTGATTGAAGTAGATTAGTAGTTCGGATATAAGGTTGCGCATGGAGTCAACTTGTTTTTTCAAAGTGTCTCTGGAGGACAATGAAAATTTACAGGATTTTACAATAAAAAGCATCGTTATTAAATTATTATAAGGACGAGAAGAAATCCCAACAAAAACCCTCAAGTATAAAGTAAAATTATTATGCTGTGGTAAAGACAAAGTTGCCTAATAATGAAATATTTCTTTAATTTATTTCTTTTTTAAATATATATAAAAATAACATGCAAATTGTTAAATCCTACCTCTCTTTGATTGTCTCCATTTCAGCCTTACTCAAACTGTCACCATCTCTCCTCTTTCTAGCTCGTTCCAAAGCCCCATTTAAAATCTTCAAGTGTTCATCTTTGAGTTTAGTTATTTCCTTGTCATGCTCTTCTCTAAGATTATTAATTTCTTCGTCATATTTTCGGGTAAATTTTTCACGGAGTTGTAGAAGCTCAGATGGCCAATCCTCATCGTCAGCTTCATTTGAAGCCAAGCGCTGTGGCAAAAAGCGAAAAATTGAAATACAAGAAAAAAGACGTTTTTCTTCCAGAACATTTTTAAAAATGAAAGCGAATTTATCAATATATCTAAAGGTACTTCAATGTTTGCATACCTGAATTTGATCCTCTAGTGAATTTATAATATCAATTTTAGCCAGAGTTATTTGTTCTTGCAATCTTCTTTCATAACTCTCTACAACTTCGTTTAATTCATAATCACCGGAGTTAGCCTAAAAAGAATCCAAACCACATATCATTGAGTATAAATTATATTTTTGCAATTTTGTAGGACAATTCTCCCTTATCAATCATGTAATAAATTCATGTTACCACTTACCACTTCTTGAATTGTCGAATTTATACTGATATTCCCATGTCGCTTAATTTCTTCTTCCAACTGAAATTTCAAATTGGAAATCTCCTCCAAATACCTGTTTTCAATGGCCCGAATTTCTAGTTTCTCGCCAATCCTAAACAAGATATTCAATTCGTTCTTAACTTCTTGCTCAATATTGGCTAGTTCCTTATCATTTATACATTCCAAGGAATGTTTGGAGATTTTGTTTACAAAAGCTGCCAAATTTTCCTTAAGTTTTTCTACATCTTCTTTGGATTTGAAGACTTTCTTCTGATCTGTGCCCGGCGCTGATTGGCTGGAAAGCAAGAAATCAGCACTCAGCTCTACATCCGAGCTAGAGCCTGACAATTTTCGGCTTTGCTGGCTAAAAACCTCTTCAGAAAAGCTTAAAATAGACCATGGTTAATATTTTGTTTTTAAATATTAAGTCATTGGTTACTTTTTCTCTAAATCGGCACATTTTTTTTCAAAATAAGTGCGGAGCTCCTCAACTTCTTTCCCATGCTTTTTTTCCAAGTCAAGCTTAAATTCCACCAAGTCAACTGAACTTGATTGTTTCATATGTTCTAGTAAGTCTTTAAGTCTGGTAACTTCAGTTTCATATTCACGTCTTTCAGACTCAATTTTCGTCTCAATGTGAAAGAATTTTTATAGGTTTTAACTCTAATTTTTGAAGAAAATTATTACCTGTAAATCTACAACTTCAGCTTCCAATTTGAGCACCACAGAATTTTGCTAAAAAATAATAAAAAACGCCAATTTCAGGCTACACTAACAAGAAGAAGTACAAACCTGAACTTCTGCATTATCTATCTTTGAAGGCACTTCTCTTTGTAACTAAAAAAATAAATTTAATTATGATATTTTTAACAAAAATATTCCTGTCCTCACCTTTTCAAATGAACAATTATCAGGCACTTCAATATCACTTTTGGCTAAAGAACAGTCATGGTCTTTAACCATTTGAGTTGTTTCCTGCAGGTTTTGTTGTAGCTGCGCAATTTGATTCTTAAAATCTTCTACTTGGGCAAGAAGCTCTTTACGTTCAATCACAGACTGATTGAGAGATTCACTTAATTGTTGTATAAGATCGTCTTTGTATATTATGGCATTGTTGTACTCTAACAACTAGAAGATTAAAAGTTCCCAATTAACTACCATACTGATATTTTAAGTCAAAATACATTATACATTTTCTAGAAATTAAAATTCACTGTCCTTGTGATCTTTAAATTGACAGTCTTGGCCTGTTCAACACTATGACAACTGGGAAAGGACACCTCAACAGGTCATCACTGAGATATGGTCAAGATTGCAAGGAACTTGAACAAATTGGATAGCTAGTAAGATGCAATTCACACCTTACATTAAATTAGTCACAATAGATCTTATATCTCAATGCAAGACCAGTTCATCTCATTCAACAGAATACAAGTACCAAAATGATAAAATTGTCTCATGTAATCAAATGATTTAGTTATCTATTTTCTATTCTAATCTCCAAACCAAACCAAAAAGAGCCTCTCCATTGCACAATTATAATTACTGAAATAACACAAAACTATATCTAGCGGTTTTAAACTACAAAAGAATAACAAAATCAACAAGTCTTTTACCTTACTGTGACAATTTTCTTGTAACTGCTTGTACTCAGTTGCAGATATCAGGCTTGAAGTATAATTACTCATTTCCCTCAAGGAATCTAGCTCTTGTGATAAGGCAGTTATTGTACTATCTTTCACAGCCACAATTTCTTCCAACTGTCTCAACTTATTATCTACATCACTAAGGTTCCCACTACCATCCTTGTCTACATTGAATGGCAACTCACACTCAGTGCTATTATTTTTTGACAAATTATAGTTCCCTGATAACTGAACCAAGCTTTTATCATTGAGATCTAAATTGGCAAAGATGTTGAAGCTCTCCTCTTTTGAGCATATACTCTCTATATCAGAATTAAATTCACTGTTGCCTAAAATCTCTTCTAATATACTTTTCACATTTTTAGCTCCATCTTCACCATTTGTACTCTGATGCACTAAAGATTTGTCCATGTTATCTGGTAAACCATTAGTGATGTTACTACCAAAACTACTTAAATCTAAAGAATAGTGTTTTTGATCTGGTAAACTCTCATTGTCAAGATTTGTTTTTTTTGATAAGGCACTTGGTTGATTGAAAATTTCAATTTCTTGAAAAGAACGGTCATTCTCTACACTTGGAGTAGCAGAGGTGACATGCTCACTTATGGAGCCTTCAGATATAGTATCTTCCTCCTCCTCTTGCTGGCTAGTTGAAATTGGGTCTACATCTTTCATACATAAACTGTTCTTTTCCTGAAACAGTAAAAGTAGAAGGTTTAAAAATACATTAAATTGGGATGCCTAAAACTAAGTTACAACTGGGACTTTATCAGTAAGTAGTTATGTCATCAAGATGGTGCAAGAGTGTGATTTTAAGCATGACAGATTTGACTGAGCCAGGATTTAAAGAAAATGTTGGCTCCAAAGAAAGTTTGGAGTCTTAAATTTAAAATATAGAAATTGGCAACATGTAACCTTTAAAAAACAAAAGGAAAATTATTGAAACATGTTTTAAATCAGCATGTCTCAAATGCCACATTTGTATGATTTATTTTGTTTTTCTGAGAACCAGTTTGGTTTTACATGTTCAAATATATGATGTGTTTAGCCTGCAAAGAAGGGTCATTCAGATTATTGCTAGACTATGGTGGTCAGATTACTGCAGGGGTGCCTTTCAGGAGTTGAAATTTTTCAAGCTTCCTAGTATATATTTATTGAAGTGAGTGTCTGTAATAAAAATGACAGATCATAGACATAGGTATTTCAATATCCAGAATCGAACCAATAACAATGAGAAATGACTTGGTGTTGCTGATGCACAAACTGTCAAAGACCTAAATAAAACAAACAGTTGCAGTAAAAGCACTTTTTCATAAAGTTTCCTAAGACATTAGAGTGCTTCTTGATTAGCACTTTAAATTTAATTTCAGGAGGCGGCTATTGAACAGGCCTATATATGATAATGAATATCTTCAGGCTAAAGGGTCAGCTCTTATAATGTTTTTTTTAAATTCATTTTTATTGAATTTGTATATTTAAAATATTATTGTTTTTGTATATACGAAAATAGCAAAATTGAAATTGATAATTGAATAAATTAATATTTAATTCTGACCGTGTCCTTGTGTTCTTCCGACTTCTCTGGCGCCTCTTCCATAATGGCAATTGTGGTCCTTTTTTGTAGGAAATATATATTCACTTCTTAACACGTTTTGGGGGATAAAGAGACTTTCAGGGCGGGCATTACTTTATTTTTAGCCTACGAAAAATTGAAATAAATCCACTTTTCCTTCCTATTTTCTCTCAAAACAAAAAAGTAAACCGTTTTGAGTTGACAATTAAAGTCATTCGTCAAAATTTAAAGGCTTTTCAAAAGTACGAAGCAGCACATGGAGTAACTAGAATGCGTTTGAATTTGATGATCAGCAGGAATGGGTGCATAAATAAACATATAGTAAATAAACATTTATTTACCTCTCAAAAATGACATTTTACAAATACAAAATACAAATATAAACAAATACTCATTAGAAGTACAGGATATTTATTAAACATAAAATTAATATATTTAACTTGAGAATTGACAAAAAATTAAGTAAATTTTCACAAAATAGATTGCCATTGGCTCAGAAATTGGAAAAAAAATAAAAAGAGCGACCGGCCTATTTTAAATCCAGTTTCAATTGCTGCAGTCATTTTGATTACCCGAACTGACCATTGGTCATATATTACATATATTAGGCGATAAGTGCAATTTTATTTTTATTTAATACAAAAGACGATCATTACAATTCGTAATGTGTAACTCTTATATGTATAATAATTATTTAAATTAATTAATGTAATTGAAACAATTATTAAATAGAGCATCAAAGATGATATATTAACTGTTTAAGCAATTTTTAATTTTAACACAATATTATATACATTTTTTGCATTTTTTTAAAGTATTTTTTTAGAGAAAAATATTGCAAAATCCGAAAAGTGGCATATATACTCATTGTCAATGACCGTAAATTTTGGGGATAGACATAAATATTACAATTAATAATAATATAAATATTTTCCTTAGTATGACTGTTAACTCCATAACATCATTAGATAAGGACTACTGAACAATGAATGACCATTAGACTTATGAGGGTCTTTGTTGACTATGGATACCTTAATTGTGGTCATAGAGCTTTGAAAAATAATTGTTTTTAAAATTATTATTTGTAAAGCCACAAAATGGTAAAGTGAGGACTAAAATACTGTATCTTAAAAACTTTACGTGATACCTACAAACAGTTTGCGGCACTTTAAAGAGCTTGTTGAGAGGATTAATTTATGCTATACTTTGAAGAAATTGATTCATGCCTACTCGAGTTATCGCGGTTTAAAGCTTGGAAAGTTGTTAGGCAAAAAATGGGGATCTCTTATATTTTTCTAAATTTTCGACGTGCTGTTTATCGATCCAATGGACTCATATGGGTCCTATCTGGATCATAGATACTTCACTTTGGGTTGTGGAATTATGACTAATCGTTTTATAATTTTTACAAAAAGTTGCGAGTATAACACAATAAATTTATTTCAGGCCATTCTACAGAGTATCACAGTTTAATTTAGATATTTCTTATGTGTCAATTAAAATTTTTATGTAATCTTTTTAATTGAACTGGTAGTAGTACTGTTTCGACTGTTTAGCCTGTCTTGATTGGATATTGGTTGCTTCGTTAAGAATGTTTTAAAAATAAATTGGCATCTATTCCTGCTATGTTTAGAAAATCATTAACCCACCTGCTAACAATTTGGCTGCTATCTTAAATTGGAGTAATGATGAAATAAACAGAATCTTTTCGTTATACTTTTAAACTACTACTTGTTTAATTTGAGGTTGCAAGATACTAAGTACACATAAGTTAGGTTTCTAGTCGGAAAAGAAAATGGTTGTAATGTTTTACGAGAAAAAATCAGTATTGAATTACCCCTTGAAAAAAAAATTTATTACTATTTCAAATGATGTATAACACTGGAAATAGGTAGTAATAAGAGTCAGGAGGTATAGAATCTCTTTGAAAGTTTTCTACAGATAAATCTTTATTCTTATTGATATTCTGAATAAAATCTATTGATATCTGTGGCAGAATATTTTGGTCTTCATGGGTGTAGGTTTGCGATACCTATAAGAAGTTTCTTAATAAAAAGTTAATTTACATTATTTTATGCTCGCATTAAAGGTAGACTTTGCAGGTCTGATTTAGTTGCTTATAGTTTTGTTTTAATAGGGTCGAAACCTATTTCGTGTAGTCAAAAAAGTTTGTGGAAAGTCTTAGTAAATGTGGGGGTGGTTTCTGTTCGAACTCGGGACAACCCTTGTAGGAAGAAGTAAGACTAAGAATAAAATATTCTATTAATCAATTTTTAATGCTAATATAATTATAAATACTACTAATCTAAAGAATACTGATGTTTTTAATCATTTACATGCTGTTGTATTATTAATATATTATAATTTAATTTAAAAATATAAGATGAAAATATAAAACACAACACAAATAAAAATTAGTATATACATATATAAAGAATGTGGCGGAGCCAGCAGCGCGTCAAGCTGTCCACTATCAGACTATGACAGTTCGACGTGCACCAGAACAATCTGTCGGTTCCCTAAGCGATTTAAACGGCCTCCATAACTTCCGGTGGGACGAACCAGAATGTTCAGTCGGGAGGGTACAAAAGACAGGGTTGCGCAACAACGCATCCTCTTACTTTCTCGACTTTTTTGGCCAATACGGTGAGAACGAATCTTCGGCGCCTCATAATCACTCGGTGAACATATTCGACAATCATAAATTTAGTCATAAGATTTATAAATTTATTGTGTACCGTAATATACATATTTACAAGTGAGGTAAGTTTACTCCACATCTCGAGCCTAGTCTGTTCGGAAAGCGTAAACACTATCACGCAGACTTGGACAAGAAAATTAAATGTCAAACGCAAGTGACACATGAGCGTTTTTCTTTCGTAAATGGTTCTAGTTCTGGTTGATCGACATTTTACAAGAACCTTGACAGCAGTCCAACTTGGTTCACTTAGTCTGTCGCTGGTTTTTTTCACTGAATTTATATATATATATATATTTGTATTTGTATTGTGTTTTGTAATTTCGCCCTATATTATTTAATTAGTTTATTTTGTATTAACAATGTAAAAGCTTATAAACTACTACTACTATTAATTATTAATCTGTTATCGGTAGAAGTTATAGAAAAATTTGTCGAAACTTGTTAGAATGTTGTTTATATATAATTATCAAAGAAAAGTAATATAAAATGGCAGTTAACATTAATTTGGAAAACAAAATTTTTGATAAAATTCAAGAAATATTTTGTTTTTGGAAAAATCCACTCTGCTCATGATTTCACTAGACTTTGGATCATGTGTGACGTTTAAATTGAACGTCGGTAAAGACTTTGAACCTATGAGTAAATCATTTACTAAGATCAGCATTTTTGTCAGGCATCTAAAAACTGTGGAGATCCTCGTAGGTAAGCAATCAATTTGCAAGTTTCAATTCATAATTACTTTATATGAAAAATTTGATATAGACATCTACATACATATGTATGTTACTCCCCAAACCCAATGTTTGTTCTTTCCAGACCCAATGTTGTTCCTTCCGAAACCCAATGTCCGTCACTGTCAATCCTTCTATGCTTCATGCCATAGAAAATTAATCAAAACATACATTTTGTATTATCATATAGTACAGTCCAACAACAAACTACTAATGAGAAGGGATTATGCATGGTTTATTTTTCACACAACACCCAATTTTTTCCGTACTGATATTTAGATTGAGTTTGAATATGCCTACAGGTGACAACTTTCCGATGTGTAATCTAAATTTTTTTATTCTAAGGCAAATATTAAACATTAAGCAGAAAATAAATTAATAAGTTAATCATAGAAATAGTCCTTTCTCATAATATGGTTATTCAATTTAATTTACAGCTACTTTTTTTCTCTTTTTATAACATGTGCACATTTCTATAACTTTCATATTTAACTTTTCACTTAAATTCAAATACCAAAAGAAATATTGATTGTAGGTAATTTTCCTCAATATCCAATTAATTTTACTTTTAACTTTAATTTGTTAGTAGCTTAACAAAAGAAAGATGTTCTATCAAGGTTGAAATATTAACTTGACCATTTAAGTCATGACTTGTTCATGTGTGATACTATTGTTTACTTACATTTTTGTACACTAGGCAATTAACTAATGATAATCATCCTTCTTACTAATATATAAATCAAAGCTCGGAAACTGAGAATACTGAATTATTTTTAAGAAGAATGTGTGTCTTCTGAGATAAGTTGTAACATACAGTTTGGTAGTGGACAAATTTGTGTATGTTAAAGTGGACATAAACAATTTTTCTATGAACAATATTTAGATATTGATTTATAATTTTGTTTTATATGTTAGTGTAAGTACTTATCTTAGCATAGAATGAGTAATTTCAGGTGCCTATTCTGGGATATTCACAAAGTAATCAAAACCCAAAAATTATGAGAAATAAAAAAAAACCTAATTGCCAATAATATAGGTCAGTACTTATTACACTATATGGCTTCCTTGCAATTCAGTAAATTTATGACTTTTTAATAGTAATTTCTATACAGGGTTATTCACGCTATACGGCGCGGAATATTGTTGCTAAAATACGAGGCTTTCAAAAGGTTTCACTTTTGGGCTATATGGAGATCTATTATGGCTACTTTTAAAAATTATTTTCATATTATACAGGGTGTCCCAAAAGTTCTAAAACTATCAAAGTTGTGTTTTTTTAAATAGAACCCTCTGTATATTACTGCATTTTTGGATTCTTCTATCAAAATAAGTGTCTGTTTTAATAAGGTTTACTATACCTAAAACTTAAGGTTTTTTAAATAATTTGAATTTTATCAAAATTTGACCTAATTTTCATGTTTTAAACACTTAAGAAATATTTAAGTTTTGCAAGTGTAATTTACAGTGTAGTATAATAATAGATCATATTTTGTATTCTGTAAAAACACGAAGACTTAGTTATGAACACCCTAATACCATTCAATAGGTAATTAAAAAGTACATATCCTGGTAAGTTAAAAAATATAGCATTGTATTTAAATTAATCAAGTTATAGTCACTTAAAGTTCTTATTTGATTAGTTTTAATTTTTGCACATCCTGTATAAAATGGCAACTTTATCATGATTGGGATATAAAATATGACCTATTGTTACACTACACTGTAAATTACACTTGCAAAACTTAAATACTTCTTAGGTGTTTAAAACATGAAAATTAGGTCAAATTTCAATAAAATTGAAATTATTTAAAAAACCTTAAGTTTTAGGTATAGTAAACCTTATTAAAACAGATGGTTATTTTGATCGGAGAATCCAAAAATATAATAATATACAAGGGGTTTCATTTAAAAAAAAACACAACTTTGATACTTTTAGGACTTTTGGGACACTCTGTATGTTAGGAAAATAATTTTAAAAAGTAGTCGTAATAGAACCTCATATAGTCCAAAGGTAAAACTTTTTGAAAGCCTCGTATTTTAGCCACAATATTCCGCGTTGTATAGCGTGAATAACCCTGTATACATGCTATCTATTTATTATTCCCTTGGTGAATAATGACAGAGTTATAAGTAGGAAAAAGTTGTAAATTTGACACTAAACACTAATATCAACGGTGCTCATTTAATTAAAATATTTTTACGGCGTTTGAACACCGGAAGTTGATAGCAACTTCTTTATTTTAAATGAGACACCCTGGGTAATTTTTTTTTAATCCATATGTTGATGAGAAGAATTTTTCATGTAATATAACCTATTTTAATTATTAACAGTTTTTAAAACATAGATGTTTGAAATTAAAAAGATTCTGTACTTTGTGGGGTCGTAGTTTCCAAAAATTTTGAAATACCTTCAAATCATTATGTAGATTTCTTTTGCAATATTAAGACTTTAGTGAAAAACTGTTTTGATCAATTTTTTTGATTTAAGCTTTCCCTATAACCGTAATAGCCATTCTTTTGAAAATATTTTGAACTTAAATAACCATTACAATTCAAAATACCAATATTTGAACCTATTGTTGAGCACTTTAATTGCGGAATGACATACATTTTTTAAATTATCTGTAACTCAATTTGTACAAAATTAACCAGAAGATTAGACTTTCTGGTCAAGCGATTTACTTCATAGCAATTTAATACTTACTTTCTCATTTATTTAATTTTAACTTAATCGTTATTTAGTTAATATAAAATAAAATTAAATATATATTTTATATACAGGGTGTAACATAAGTAGGGGGTTTCCTTTTAACACGACAGACCTCAAAAATCTAAGGAATATTTTTATATAATATTTTTTCGATATCTAAAAAAAAACGAAATATGCACAGATGACTTTTAATACATTTTTGTATAAAATCTAAATCTATTTTAGATATTATTTATTCCTGCATAAAATAGTCATTCAATGTAAAGGAAGTAAAATATCCTACAAAAAATTATCAGCTATTGTAAAAACGCAAAAAACATTTAATGTTTAATGTTTTTATGCAATTTACCCACGTTGCTTAAAAATCAGTCGTGAAATTTAACTCCAGGTGTTATTTTGATAAACTATCACTATTGATACTATTAAATCAACAATGGCCCATAATTACTCGAATCATGAGTTGGTGGACATGTTGTTGATATACGGGGATTGTCACCAGAATGCCGTCGCAGCTTCGCGGTTGTATGCTAAGCGCTTTCCGGGAAGACATTATCCTGCAACCCGTAGGTTTGTTTATCTTGTTGGAAGAGCTCATGAAACCGGAAACCTAACAGCAATGCATGGTGGATATGCTGAAAGACCTAGGCCATTTAGAATAGTACCCATTAAGGAGTATGTTTTAAATATCGTTCAGAACAATCCAACTACTAGTACTAGAAGAATCACAGAGCAAGTTCCTGTATCTCACACGTCAGTGTGTGGAATTTTAAATAAAAACCAACTTTATCCCTATCACGTGCAATGAGTTCAAGCGTTAATGCCACAAGACCATCTCCCAAGAGTATACTTTTGTTAGTGACTGTTACAAGAAACTGCTCGTAATGAAAATTTTCTTACGTTTATTTTGGTAACGGATGAATAAATTTTTACCCGTAACGGAATAAATAATTTCCGAAATACCTACGTATGGGCAATGGAAAATTCTCACGCTATGGGCCGAACTAATTTACAGTAGAGATTTTCTTTAAACGTTTGGGCCGGCATGGTTAATAGCATGCTCATCGGATTTCTTTGTCTTCCAGATCGAATGACGGGCTTAGACTATCTCCATTTTGTGGAAAATAATTTGCCTAAACTTCTTGAAAATGTGGCTTTAAATGTTAGACAGTTTATGTGGTTTTTACATGATGGTGCTCCACCTCATTTTAGGCGCGAAGTACGGGACTTTTTAAATGATCAATTTTCTAGCAGGTGAATAGGTCGTAACGGACCAATAAGATGGCCCGCAAGATCACCAGACCTTAATCCATGTGATTTTTATTTGTGCGGTTACATGAAAAGTCTAGTGTTTACGAGTGAAATTAATACAGTGGAATAATTGCATGAACGGATAGAAAACGCTGCAGAAATAATTAGAAAAAAACCATCTCTTCTAACAGCATGCACAGAATCGTGGATAAGGCGAGAGACAATTTGTGCAAATGATACCAATGGAGACACTTTCGAACACCTTTTGAAGCCAGTCCTAGAGTGAGTAGTAGCTAAAGATATAGTACTTATTAAAACTTTCATAAGCGCATATTTCGGTTGTTTTTGAGATTTCGAAAAATATATTATATAAAAATATTACTTAGTTTTTTGAGGTCTATGTTGTGTTAAAAGGAAAACTCCTACTTATGTTACACCCTGTACATATCTATATAAAAAATATATATTTAATTTAATTAGGAGTAAGCCATATTTGTAGTTGCAATGCATTAAGGGTGGGCAATTTTAGTGATACATGTATTGGATTGTTTTATTCTATTTTTGCAAATATCTCTTTTCCAACCTTATTGTCATTTGACTTTTTCATTAATAACATTTATAATGTATTTCAATTTTATTAATCTGTGTGATAGATAGGTAATAGGTACTCATTGTATTATTCTTTTTAGCTAATCAATGACTGCGCAAATGAAATTATTTTTCCTTACCAAATGCTTTGTCTTGCTTAGTTGCATTGAAAGAGCTTTGGTTGAGGATTTAGAAACTGAAAAGCTAATGGTTGAATTACAATTAAATGATCTAGAATTAGTAGATATATGTGAAGAGTTAGCCAAAGGTCAAAAGACTGCCTTATTAAGCCAAAATTATGAGGACCAGGTATTTTTTCATTTCTTTAGAAATTTCATTTTGATAGTTACTCATTTACTTAGATAGAGCAAGAACAACTACTCAGACACAATATAAAATCCCATTATGAAGTCTTAAGGACTTTCGTTGAAGTCCCAATTGAAGTGGAAAGAAACTGGACATACCAAGTTAAACCTGGTGATGCATTGTTGAGTGAGAAAAAAATTGGCCAGGTACTAATAATTAGATGGTGTGAAGATGTAAATAGGAAAATTACCTTAACTTTTTCAATTTAGTTTGTAGTTTATAAGAATCATATGGCCCTTTTGTTAAGACAGTCTAAGTTTCACTGTACAAATGAGCCAGAGTTGTGCTTAATTGGTCAAGTAGATTATCATAGTACCCTGAATAATGAAAGAAACCTTAGGAATTTAAAAAATACATGGCAAAGTTGGCAGAAAATTTTTATTTTTGATAACTTTACGGACAACTTGGAATTAATTAAAGAAGCGGCTACTCTTAACGGTAGGTGACAAAATTTTATTTAAGAAATATATATTGCATGATTAGAATGTTTTTTTTTTTTTAGAATTCGAATCGGTTCAAGATTACTGGGAAGGACTGATAGATTTTTCAGGTGCATATCAACAGGCAGCTGAGTTTTGGGAAGAGATCTTGCCCTTTTACAGAAAACTGCAAGCCTTTATTAGGATGCGGTTATTTAAATTTTATAATATAGAGAATCACGGGGAGAATATTCCATCATTTCTATTAGGTGAGACAAGTATTTTTCAATCTTTTTCTTGCATTTAGAATATTTTTTTAGGTAGTGATTTGGGTACGGATTGGAGTCACATTGCAGACGTGGTCTTACCACATCCTCAGTTGCATTACGATGCACGATCGTATCTCCAATATAAGGCAAGTGTCTTTGTAATGATAATGGTTTTGTTACAATTTCGAACATAATTAAATGCTCCATAATACGATTTTAAAGCGTCATTCCAAGATTTAGATTTCATTTATATTTTTTCCTATTTTTTGAAATGGCAACATCAGGTGTGAACTGGCATGTGTTGAACAGTTTTTAGTTTTAAGGGCCACTGTAGTAGATTCTAGTAAGTGTGTATTCGCGTAGAAGTTAGATAAGATAGACGTTCACCATACCTTTATACTTGTTAAAAATGAGATGCAAGTGTTTTTCAATAAACATTGTCATGCAGACAAATACATAAAATAGAATTAAATTTAAAAAATCACACAAATGATCAACCCAACTGAATTCACCAAGTTTTAAATTCATTGTTAATATATTTTTTTGTATAATAGATATTCCATAGTTAGTGTAAAATTATAGACTATAATTATATTTATTTGCAGGATACAAAAGAAGTATATGAGTATTCAGAGAATATTGTGACTAATTTAGGCCTGAGCGGCATGACTGAGAAGTTCTGGAGTAACAGTAATTTTAATTCAAGGTATTGCAAGACTCAGTTTTTTGAGTTTTGCCACAGCGGTTATACAGAGTGAGCAGCACATTCTATAAAGTACTTTTCAGAAGTTTAACAGTAGCGATTTCCAGGGTTTCTGACTGCAATAAAACTTCATGGTCAAGATATTTGGATGTCCATGCAGCAACATTAAAAGTTGCCATTAATGATTTGGATTATACGTCTTTACCCAGATATCATCTGAGGTATTGCTCAATCGATGATGCTGTAGCCAAATTAGGTACCTGCCGAAATAAACCATAGTTCATTCAAAGAAAATAAGAAGTGCCATGGAAAATTGACACATTTAATTTTGCATAGGTGTTTGGCACAACAGTGTCATGTAATTGAATTATTCTTTGTCAAATTGAAAATTCTCCTGAGTAGTTTCGATACACAGATATAGCTTTTGGGTACTAAAGAATAACCTAAATAGCTCCAAAGATGTAACTTATGTTCAAGTAGATCGAATTTGGAAAATATTGAAATCATATTAACTACCATTAAAAATTACAACTTTGACTTGATTTAACAGACTATACAGTTCCCGAAATTTCTATGCCAAAAATTTGATTTGGGACATCCTGTACACACTATTGCAAAATATCCTGTTTTTTATATATTTTTTATTATTCTTAGGACAGTACAACGATCAACCTTTACATCAAATTGTCGGCATTTAATAAATCGCTTGCCTATTTGCTGCATTTCTCAAGAATGTATGCCTTTTTCAATTTTATCATTGGTTATGATAAAAACGGCTAGGTGACAAACTCGACATCTACGGCACTGTCCGATTGCTTAAATACAATATATAGATTATATGAATTTGTTTGCATGTGAATGATTCGGGAAACTTATGAAAACATGTTTTTCAGGTTCCATACTAGCAGTGGAAAGTCTTGATTACCATGGAATTGTTAATGCGGAGGCAGGCGATGATTCGATAAAAATGACAAAACTTTTATTAGTTGCCCTCCGAATAATGCCACGATTGGTCTACAGTTTAATGGTGGATAAATGGCGCATTGAAGTGTTGGAGCAAAATTCTAGTAATGTCGCAGATTTGTGGTGGAAATTTCGGTGAGTTTATTATGTTGTTACATGTTTTGTTATAGTTCAAGATTAAACTAACACGTAAACAATTGATATACATATATATATCCTATAAAACGAAACGTTTTAAAATTTAATAGACAGGTTTTATGGATTCGTTAAAATTAGTTTTGTCTAGGTTTTACATTATACACGATAAGAATTTAGTGCATTTTAATTTAATAACTATTTAAAATTTAATTGCACTTGCTTTAGAAAGGAATATATGGGAGTCGAAGGAGTAGACAATGTTGAACTTGAATTTCTGGAAGATCCAAAAATATTATCAAATCAACCTTATCTTAGCGAATTTTTTGGAACCTTAATTGCCTTCCAGCTAATGTCTTACTATGCAGAACGTTCCAGTAATCTTCAGAATATCGCCATGGAGTTTGGGCAGGACGAGACGTTCCGGTAAGTATACACATCAGCTCCATCAAAACACTTTCAGGTCTAGAAACTGCTTACAAATATAATCGAAACGGGATGGTTTTCCGTAAAGTAAGAAGCTCTTTTAAAGTTTAGTACAACTTTGTATATCATTTAGAAACCTTTTGTTTTAAGAGTACTGTCTGTTAATAATTTCAGAAGAAACAGGCTTTCATGGCATCTGTTTTGTTCACAAAAATCTTCCATGAAATTTCCAAAATACGAGCTTTCTAATATGACGAAAAATGTACCTTTTCGATTGCTTATATGAATTGTTTATTTTTGGTTGAATATTTGCCTACAGGAATCTGATCCATTCAAGGCATACTACTGATTGGCCTTATTTACTGACTACATATTACGGTTTGGACTTGAGTTCTTCGGACCTTTTAAAGTACTTTGAACCACTCGAACGGTATTTTGAGACGGTTCCATTGGAACAAGCTGCAATTGTAACTACTGCAAAAACCACCACAACTAGTTCAACAACAACTACCACAACAACTGTCGCTCCCAAGATAATTCGATTTGAAACTAACCTGGATAAAGTGGTCAATGACGAACCTAAAGTAAATGTTTCTACTAAGAATCTTCAGGACGATAAGTTGGGTAATGGTTATAGCACTATGTATTTAGGGGTGGTCTTAGTGGTGTTTTTGAGTTGTGTATTAGTAGCGGCTTTCACTTACAAGAAGATAAAAAAGAAAGTGCCGCCCAACAATAGAAGATTTGATACGTGAATGGGTCTGGTAACTATTCGCCTCGTTTGTGTTGTTTATATTTCTCATTTAATTAAACCAATCATCTGGCTTTATTAGAGATAAGATTGATTACAAAATGAATATTTTTCATTTAACTGCAAATATCTCAAAAAGAAAAGTTCGTGTCTTGTATTCGGTAATATAAATTCTATTAAATAAGTTTTTTGTGGATTGTGACAAAGATATTCCCTCTCACTAACTCCATTCGTGGATACATTGTATCTTCATAACAATTATTCTGTAAAAGTATTACAATTTGAAATAAGTCCCTATCCTATACAGTACCCGTAAGACTGAGTGGGCTAATTTCGAGAAAAGGATGCACAGAGAGATTTCTCTCTTTTTTTTCATATGATGCGAAATGCGAGGGGGTGGTTTAATCGGCAGTCATTCCAATTTGATACTTGGGTATCAATTTCTAGGGCAGGTGGTGCAGATTCACTCCAAAGCTCGCATCGAAACTCGTAAAATTCATATAAATTGCATTTTTTTCTTACAAAAATATAGTTTTCGAGGCATAAAACAAATTGTTTTCATTGGTTATTTGGCATCATATGATGTGAGAGAGAGGAAATTTCTTCGTGCGCCCATTTCTCGCAATTGACCCAGTCAGCCTTACGCATACTGCATATGTATACTATGTATCAGGTATTTAGTAGTTGGTATTGTGACCTGCCTATTTCAATCAATAATTGTTGAATCAGACTTGTTAGTATTAAACATAGAAGTTCCTTTAGATTTTATACATCACTTTTAATAGACTTTTTGGATAATGTAGTAAGTAGTTAAATTAATATAATGAATATTTTATAATACTGTTAACAAGTTGTTTTATGTTAATAACTTAAAAAGTGGAAAAAAAATATTACATTTCAATTATCATTCATTTAGAAAAACATCAGTAATATTGCCAGAACTTTGAATCACTAAAGTATTTTTTAATAGAGGGTTCTAAGGTTCAGTAATAGGATTCTGAAAAGATATATTAGAAAATATTTGTCAGATTCCAACATTTGCGTTGTATTTGTAGTCCAGTGGAACTTAACTATGGATTTTCCTCTAAATCAGTTTGGAGTAGCCAACTAACGAACTAAATAGAAACAAGGTAAGTTAGGTAGGTATTAATTTATTATACTCTTAGTAGTTATATAACGAGATCCTTCGTGCATTAATAATAATATATTTGTAGCAATCAGGGAGCGGGCATATGAAATATGAAATATTTTCTTCTGATAGTGTAGGAGTATTGATTTTAATCTAAATTAATGAATCTTTGAATGGGAAATTTAATTCTTTAAAAAGTGAAAATTTAGTTAATCATTTTTATAAAGAGGAATAATCTATGATGTTTTCTGATGGATCATTGGTACCGAAAAAAATCCATACTTTTTCGACAAACACTTCGAAAGGATTACTTTTTTGACTTATTAATAATGGTGATATCCCCGTGTCCTTTAATCGTTTACATTTTTAGTACTGGTAAGCCCCTTGATCGGTCCTGCCAATAGCAGGAGTCACATATTGTCTGTTGACATTTCTTGCACCTCCCACCCCTACTTCTTGGTAATTCCTAGTATTTTCCAAACCTCCGGGGTAATATCCGCTAGATCCTGAATTAAATCCATGGAAAGATTGACCTGCAGGTTGAGTTGGAAGATGATCACCTAAAATTGAAAAGGGGAAACTAAAGAATGTTTTTAAAAAAATTAGTTGTATTGACACATCACTATTCGCCATAATAAATGCTTTCTTTCTTACTTAATTACCAGGTATTAAATTTTCAATAATTTGTTTTTGTTCAGTTTATTAAGTTAGGGAAGTAACAGATAATTTAAGAAATTGTATGTAATGCTTGAAAAACGAAGAGTTATTTGTGGATTTCTCTGCAGTTTTTGGCCCTCTTACAGGTCGTTTGGAGCGACTCTAAAGTCGGTAAATTTTCCTCTAAATCTAAAATGTTGTAAATCGCACGCGTAGAAGCTAAATCTTCACGTTGTTAAACTTTTTAGAGACGGAAATGTAATATATTCAAAATGAATAATTATGTGACGATTTTGACGAAGATTTTGACCCCTCTGTTTAAGCTTTTCTACCGTAAACTTCATATCTACAGCCTCTTTAAAAGTCTTTAATGAGGAAGATAGTTCATTTATTTATCCGGATTTTCCTGCAGTGTTGACCGCTTTTAAAGCTTTTTTTCAAACTCCAAAAGTAGATTAAATGAGTGAATATTCAACTGAAATAATAAAGTTGACAACTATCTCCGGTTTTCGTTTGATTATTTGCCGTGGAAATGGAGAAGTTGGCAAATGTTTCGATTCTCTCATTTCCATCCAAATTATCTCGTAGACAGAATTACCAGGATTTTAATATATTGGATGTCCACATTAAGAGTAAAATGTATTTCTGCTCCAACACACTTTGAGAAAACTTTTTAGAAAGTTTTAGTACACGATCGGGTTTTATGTGCTGGGCTTTTAACTTCATGTTGGTAACTGTTCTACTGGAAATACGGAGATAGAATAAACGTGAACGTGCCAAAGGAAACGTTAGAGTTTAGTTAACACCAATTTTGTATTAAAAATGTCTTTAAAGTGCATATATTTTCTAAAGTTTTTATCTTTTTGCCATTTGCACTAAATTAGGTTACAATTACGAGATTAGGTAATTATGAGAAGATAAAAAAGACGTTACAATGTAATATTCTAAAAATAATGCATTTTTTGCTTGACGATAGTATATAACAGTAGACAGTATTATTTTAATGTTTAGCCGGAAATTATAGTATCCGAGTTTCTGCAAAAGCAGGATAATATATTCTGAAGCATCTAAGCAGCTATTTGTTCTCTTATAATAGAGGTTTCAAGTTAATAGAAAATGAGCATCATAACCGCTGCTCAAATTGCTGCCAAACACGTATAATAAGTAGGTATCTTAATTTTAACGACGTGTTTATGATATTTTAAAATCCATTGACTAGACAAATAATTTTAGAAGTAACATACACAGGGTGTCTAGAAATTAGGGGACCAAAAAAATAGTGGATTATATGGTCGACAATAATTAAAAAAAAGCTTATAAAAATATGCCAAAAATACCTTCCAGAAAAGTTACATCTTTTTAAAGGGGCACTATGGCAAAGGTTTTTTTTGCAATAACGTGGAAACAATAACAGTTAAAATTACCAAATTTGGAGTATTAACGAACCTTGACACGTTGACGAAGCTGACATATCTCGTTTTGCAAAATATGGCGTGTATTTGGGGGAAAAGGAGATGTCGAGGCAGATTTTTCTGTAGCTTTTTTATATACCATTTTATTATCACTAATGTTACTTATTACTTTAATCAATTTTCGAAAATATTTTAATTTTTTTTATTACATAGCTGAGCTCGGTGTTGCATATTTTGTTGCTCGTTGAGTTTGAAGACGATGTTACGTAAGCTGTTCTTCAGCTAAATGTATTTTATGCAACAATTCTTCTCTTGAATTTATTTCTATACTCTTGCGAATGCGAAAATATACTATTGAATAAATTATGTTGGTCGAATTTGCGGACTCGAGTGCGGGAAATGCGGCCCGTTCACAGATCATAGAGCAAGATTTTTACCTACCGAAGGATGTAAACAAATATTTTAAAGTAACTATTGAAAGCAAGTGGCAAAACCTCTGGAATCTATCCAGCACGGAACTGTCACGAATTGGACCATCTCTGCTCCCTTTTAAACAACTTCACCTAAACAGAAAGTACACTGTGGCCATAAAAAGACTAAGAATAGGACATACAAGACTAACTCATGGTCATCTAATGGAAAGGACATCTCCCTCAAAATGTGACAGATGCAATGTCTTGCTGACAGTCGACCATATCATCTCAAAGTGTCCAATGTATAGTGCCAATAGGATCTCCTTTCAAATTAAAGATGAACTGCATAAGAACTTGCACTCCACAGTAGATCAGAGAACAACCATAGAATTTCTGAAGTCTATCGATCTTTTTAACTCCGTCTAAACGTAATCTTCATGTCTACTTGATATGTATCTGTACTCAGAAAGTTTTGTACACTGTCAAATGTATGTTGAGTGCCAATAACCCAACTAGTTGAGGCACTATAATCTTAATAAAAAAAAAAAAATTATGTTGTTCATGTGGCTCCAAAAATCATAGTCGAGTGGGTTCAAATCGGGGGGCCTGGCTGGCCAAGACACAGGTCCTCCCCTATCAATCCATTTATTTCCAAAACGTCTATTTGAATAGTTTAGCACATTTTGACCGAAATACGCTGGATTTCCATCGTACTAGTAATACATTTTATGTCTCAATTCTAAAGGAATGTCATCTAATAGTTTCTCTAAGTGGTTTTGCAAAAAATTTTAATATTGTTCTGCATTAAAGTTTAAGCAGTAATTTTTAGTGGTACCAAGAAAACCCCCACCTTTTTCGCATTTCAAAGAGTTTAAGACCGTGCAAGCAAGAGGTAATTAGATGACTGATAAGTGCGAGCGAGACAAACTATCGTAGTTAATTAGCAGGTAGTATGCCTTAATCCGAGGACGTATCATGTCACAAAAAGGGCTTGTATCCTTTTTACTGTAGTATTTGTACAGGCAAGGTTAGATTAAAATTTACTTTGAAGAATATTTTCAAATTTCCACGTATGCACGTAATTTTCTTTTTTCAAAATCACGTAAAACTATACTCATCCTTGGATTAAGGTGTACTACTCGCGAGTCAAAAACGTTAGCAGATCGTTGAAAATGGAGAGGGAAACGGTAGCCTATCTCCCTCGCACTTACAAATCGCCTAATTGCCTCTTGCTTGCACTTACTAAAACTCTATGTGCATAGCAGCGAAAAAGGTACTTTATATGCCAAAAGCAAACGATAAGAAAAGTCACCAAACGCAACTTAGTTAGTTTAGAGTTGAAAGAAAATTTGCTATTACGCCGTTTAAAATTAAATTTCCCTTTAAGTTTTTCAATTTACATAACTATTTAAAGTTCAAGTTTTAATGCTTGTTAATACAAGCATTAATAAAGCTTTAATTAGCATATTATAATGTATTTTGTTAAATGGTCTTAAGTACCTACTTTCATTCTGTTACATTAATGCCGAAAAGAGGGAGGGGAATATAAATACGAATAATATGAAAGTTGCTTTCAACCGTGGAAACCACCCACACAGGACCAATCAAGTCAAAGGACTTGAGAAATAAAAGACAAAATGCCAAAAGGCGTCTCCTACTATGATGGAAGAAAGAAGGCCGGATAACCATTTTGGAACTTCGAACTCATTATTGCAAACCAGCAACCACCAAGAAGACAGCCGAATAAGTTTCCAGGACAGAAGAGGGCGGAAGAACCCCCTGTTGGCGGGGTAATTCAAGCCGAAGATCAGAGAGGCGATATCGATCACTTCCCCAGAGAGACATAGCAAAAAGGGCCTAGAGCGATGGCAGAGTAGAAAGCGATAATCCCGTTTAACTCTGTTATCTCATGCCAAAATCACACAGCGGCCCAAAAGCATGATTGAGATTTTCGAGCAGGAGCTCGAAGTCCTCTACAAACATGGGATTTTTTTAGTGGGTGAAACCCCACATAGGCTGGTAGTACAGACTCCAGTACCGTCTTACCGACAAGATTTTTTATCCCCGGGGTCGCGTCCACGCAAAAAAAATGTGCTTTCAACTGTTGAGGGTTAATACCACGATTTAAATTACTGAAATAGGGTAAGCATAGATTTAATTGTATATTTACTATTTTTTTAAACACCAAACCATTGTTGGGCGTTTATTTTTGAGACACCCTGTGTACAGTCTTTGAATGAATACATTTACACGAACAAATTAAAAAATTTGGCATAAATAGTGAAAAACACGGAGTAGTACCCACTACTTCTTGTGTTTTGAAATATTTTGACTGATAACTTCTAATTGCCGGTTAATTCCGAGGAAGGTGAAGATATTTAGAAGAATGAGTTTATTTCTTACCCTCTGCTCGGAATCCATTTTCATCAGCTACATAATTCACTGAAATTTGTTGTCCTTCTGGTGTGACATAGGAATATGATCCTCGAACATTTGTGGCTTGCTCGTTTCCAATAACTCGCTGTTCTCCAACTTCTTGTTGTCTGATCTGATTTTCAGTTTCGAACCTGAAATAATTTTTCTAATATGTAATAATAGTTGTACGTGAAGTTCAACGTGTGTGTTGGCGAACAACTTTGTGTTAAATTTTTGAGAAGCAGATAAGTTTTACTTGAGTATAACCCGTGAAGTTAGAAATTTACATGGAAACTGTGGTTTTGGTAAACCTTGGCTTATAATACAGGAAGAACTTCTCAAACAACACAATATTATATTTATTCATTAACAGTATTGATACTGAAATTTTAAAAATATATGATCATAGAGAAGTTGCTCACGCGAAACTGTAGTCTCCTGTTCCCGAATTATCGTTATTAAATCGTAAAATTCGGAATTGAGGGTCTCTGTTGTAACTGGATCTTCCAGAAAAGTTGTCTGTCGAAGGAGCCCTATTATATTGGCTTAAAGAGGATCCTCCGAGGCTTGCTCCAGCGAATCTTGCCGACGAAGGGGAATAATAGGAGGAGCCGCCTAAAATAACGACATTATGTATGTATATCATAGAGAATTAAAAAAAATTATAACAAGGTCCTTTTCGAAATTTAAAAAGTCTTGTAGAAAACTACAAGAAGAGATATCTACAAAGTGAACACAAAAACTTCTTTGCAAATCCCGTTATTTATTTTAGAAATTCCTTAAAATTCTCAAGAACTAATTAAAATTTTTGAATAATTTTGGAATTTGTAAAACTTGAAAGAACGTTCGGGGAATTTAAATAAATAAGACGGAAACGACCAAAAATTCATCAGAATGGTTTCAAATTTGAAGTCTCTCTAAAAGCAATTGGAATTTTAGAACTACGAGTGTTTTAAATTTAATAACAGTCGACGTTTATTAAGATTTCATAACGGTCGCCGCCCGTTATCGTGTCAGTGAAGGGATATGTTAAATGTAAATATTATATTATATTAGTTTGGTGCATTGAAAAATAAATTTGAGCCACAGGGGCATGATAAAAATATGAACTGTGTCTTTTACCGTTTCCAAATTGGCTTCCGGAAGATCTTAGATTTGACGACGATAAACCTCCAAAATTTGATGTTCCATAAAAACGATTAGATCCTTCTGATGATCGAGCGTTTGAAGGAGAAAAGTAGTTGTTTTCCAGACGAGCTGCCATAGAGACAGTTGCAATGATGGAAAGAACACACTGGAAAAAATGTTATGCTAGATTGGAAAGTAAAATCTGTGCAGTAATCGAGAAGGTAATTAATAAATTAATAAACAAGAAGTTAAAAATCGTGTGAAAAACTAGAAGAAAATTTGAAGCGTTCATGCTTATATTTTCATGTCCATTTTTGTGAAATCAGTGTCGTACGAAAAGTAAAAATACTTGAACTGCAATATGTCAGGATCAAGCTGCGCCGTTAATTTTTAAAAGGTTTAAAAATATTCAGGTGTGTGCAGAAAATATGATTATATGTTTGATAATACTTACAAATTTGAATACCATGTTTATGGATTCAATAAAAAAATGTTAATATTGGATCACTTGAACTAATCGCGACAGAAGTTGATTTTACTTTGAGATTTCGCTAGAGCGTCCCTCTATTTATACGAAAAGCCATCTCGTTAATACTTTTCAGATGATATAAATTTTTATTTGGCAACACTTACGCATGGAAGACCTTCTGCATTGGAGAGAACGTCTCTACCAGCTTCAAAAGAGTATGATCATCTGTAATATATTTCAACATAGGCGTACCAAGAATCAATTATTAGTTCACAACGAAATTATTTCTTCAAAATTTTATTGTTATTAGTGGTACAGAATTTAGCGTTGGAGACACATACATAAAACTGTGGGCTGTGGTGAAGTTATCGGAATCCTCAAATTTCAATTAAATATTTATTATTATTAGCAATTTTTTCATAGATAGAAATAAATAATTTAAGCAGCCCGTTTTTCCTAGTTTTTAATCTAAATTGAGATAGAAAATCGTCGAAAGGATTTTTTTCGCAACGCTGCGCCTCTGAGTTATTTTTTCTAGGAGTGACTGAGTTGACAAGACCTAGCGAAAATTAGAATACAAAATGGCCTATAAATCCTATCTATTGTCTTAACAACAAACGGTTTTTTAGTAATTAGGTGCGATGATATAAGGTCTGGAAGTATTTAGATTTTGGCATTTTATTTACATAATTTTCATGCGAATGCAAATACGAGTAATGACTTTTGGGGATTGGAACTTTTATATGATTGGAATCTCTCCATTATAGGTCGAACTACGTCTAAATTGATAAATGAGTAACACACCTAGGATGTAGGATAAACGTTCTTTCTCAATAAACTACAGTCACTACGCCTTTTCAACCACGTTTTACTTAGAAATTAACAAAGAAACTGTACTCTATGTAAATATAGGGTGTCCCAAGTAAAATGAGTTCCATAGGTATAGCTGCTTGAAATGCAGAGCGTCGCAAAATCAACAGGTGAAGATATAACTCAGTTATTTATGAATGAATTTTTTATGATATTTAAATGATATTTTTCAGGCTATTAAAAAATGTCAAAGTTGATTTTTTTTTGCTCAAGTTCTTCTGCTTCAGGTGTTAACTTAAAAATTTCAAATTGAACTTTATATTTTTTTTTACATTTTTTGATAAGAAATATTTTTCCGAATTAAATAATGTATGGCAAGTTAATGTTAAAATAATTTTTAAATGGAAAAAATAAAAAATTTTGAACGATATAAGTAATGCAGCCATCTGAATTTTAAATTTGAATATTATGAGTTATGTAATCTTCCATATCGTCATGGAGTCATCTATGTTATTTTATGATCACCTGCATTTTATTTAATTTCTTTCTATTGTATCATCTTGTATAAAATCGCTTGGAGCCAATGAGAAGGGACAAGATAAAGCCGCCCTTAACTATTGAAACTACATCATTTTCTCATTTTTTTTTAACGGTTATGTCGCAACTGTGATTATTGTAAATTAGTTCTTTAGTGCAATAAAAACAGTTGTTAGTGTTGTTATTGGCGACAATTATCAAGTGTCAATTTCGATAAACATGCTGTTAAATACAGAAAAAAAATCTTACCTGTAATATTCAATCAATTATTTCAATCATCATCAATCAGTTTCAAATATAACAATATTCAAAGAAATCAAATTTCCAAAAATAATTTTTATTTTGACAAAAAGCAGGGGCATATCATTTTGTCTTTAAAAATGTGTTGAGATGTGTCCATCCACACGCCACTGGTGAAAATAAAAATAGCCTTTTTTTATAATCAAATGCATCTACATTAACTGTCAAAACATCCCAAATACCAATTACATATCTCACGCGGTTTTAAAGATATTAATAAAAATTTGATTTCTTAATAAAACTTTAAGACCCTATATCTTCCTAATGAAGCATTATTGGAATATGGTTTATATGGGCGGACATTTATAGGACACCGTGTGTATAACAAAATAAACCAATTTTGTAATGGCGATAAGTATTGTTTAATGAGAAGAAAAATAATCTCCAATCTTAATCTTCGTCAATTTGCACTTAACATTGTCTTCCAATTTCTAGGCTCGTAATTTGCGAAAAACAAATACAGGGTGTTTTTTTGGTGTGTCTAGCGTTACTATCTTTTAAATGGTGAGAGCTGCAACTTTGGCCAAAATTGTCAGAAATGGCCCTTTTTAAAACTGATCAAGGAAACCGCTACAATGCTGCCACATTTTCCGCGGTTTCCTAGATAGTTGGAAAAATATGAAAATGGCCCAAAATTTCAATACCTCGTATTTCGTAAACTGTTTGTGACAGAACAGAAGTTTAAATTACAAAGTTTTACAACTTTTTACTCTCTAAAAAACAACATATCGAACGTCATTGTATAGTTTTTACTAAGTAATCGTTATTAACTTCATAATTTTAAATACGGACCTGGAATTTTTATATCAGATTTTAAAAGCGCTTTTTATTCCTAAGAGACCCATGTATAATAGGTTTATATTTATTAACGTTTCAACCCAAATAATTCATCATCAGGCTATTTTTTATTTACCTTTTCTTGGTTTAGAAAAAAACCATACTCATGTAAGGTTCTTTCCAATTTCGCGTAGATTTTTTATGTGTGAGATCTTCTCTCTGAGTACAATTTTTTGTATTGTTCCAAAGCATTTTTGGCATTAAGAAAATTTCACAAATACACAACGAACATATTCATTTTTTCGTCGTTACAGAATAGCATTATTGAAACTTACTTTTTAGTGGATTCAGCTAAAAAATAAATGATGAAAAAAGAAAATAAGTCCAAAAACAACTTTATTTGACAAATAAATTTCAAATTTTTTGGAAAATCGTTTCCATAGTAACCTAGTATTTAGTGTAGTTTCAAAAAGTAAATAAAAAAAGTTTGATAATTGAAACGTTAATAAATGTAAACAAATTATACATGGGTCTATCAGGAATAAAAAGCACTTTGGAAATACGAAATAAAAATTTCAGGTTTGTATTTGAAATAATGAAGTTGATAACGATTATTTCGTTAGTAAAATTTGTACAGTGACGGTCGATGGTAGGTCGTTTTGTAGAGAGTAAAAAGTTCTGAAACTTTATAATTTAAACTTCTTTTCTGTCACAAACAGTTTACGAAATACGAGGGATTGAAGTTTTCGGCCATTTCCATATTTTTCCAATTATCTAGAAAACTACTGAAAATGTGGCAATCCTGTAGCGGTTTCTTTAATCACCTCATTAAGGGGGCATTATTGTATAATATAACCGAAGTTGGAACTCTCACCGTTTGGTAGATAGCAATAGTAGGTACACTAAAAAAAACTCTCAGTATATCCGGGAATGATATTTTTTTCTTTCAATTTAATTTAAAATTTGGTTAAAAACTTATATGCCACTTATAACTTTAATGGAAACGTCCTCTTCGTCCTCACTGTCCATACCGTCCTTCTTATTAACATCGTTCGCCTGCTTGTCTTCGTTCCATAAGTTAATATCACGTGTGATGCAAACAATGTTGGGATCAACTATTTTCAATAAATTGAGAACATTCAATGACGCACTGACAAGAACATCAGCATTGGATCGGAATTGTTCTCTAGTGACGCTTAAGGGAAAATCATGTTCATCTTAATCATTGGCACAACAGAGATTGTTCCAACATTTCTGAATAGTTCGCTGATTAACTGCGTTCCAGGTTCTCATAATGTTGCCTGTTTCAAAGCTTTAAATATGTTTTCGAGGTTTTTTGATGAGAGGGTTGAAAGTAGAAATTTTTGGTAGTATAGTTTGGTTGGTCTTATTACCTTTCGGTTCAGGGATTGAATTAATTAAGTCTCTATGGATCGTAGGTACATGACAAAAATTGACCCATCCCCGCTCTTCAGTTTTTGGTCTGGAGGGAGACTTTGTTGTATTATCTCATAGTACCGACGCTTTTATTGGAAGCTTGTGTTTTTTAGGAAATTTTTTTACGTACTAATTAGATAATACTCAATGTGTGGATATGTAGAATATTTTTGATTACAAATTCATCGTTATATCTCAAGGTCAAACCGCCTGTGGAGACATTTCAGGAATATACTGCTGGTCATTCTAGCAGTTTTTGAACAGTCATAATCAACAAAGATATTAAAATTTTGGAATGAGCGCGGAATGTCTGCCTTTTCCGCCATCATTAGCCCTATTTTGTGTCGCCAAGACTTGTTTGCGTTATCGAGCGTCCACATATTTTTACATTAACGCCCTTTCCGCTTGATTCTATAGAAGGAATTTTGTGTTTACATTAATGAAATATTTTCATTATCGCGTGTTTACGTTATCGAGCGCCTGCTGCACATATTATTTTTAAATTATTTTCTACCTTTACAAATAAAATTTTCTGTAAACTACACTGACTTTCAAAAAAACCGCAACACCAAGAAGAACACATCGTGCACGTTTGAAATTCTGGCATTACGTTGGGTCGGGTAATAGATGAAAACGATCAAAATATCAAAAGAAAATGATTGTGAATAAG
The DNA here is from genome assembly GCF_040115645.1 of Euwallacea fornicatus. Lineage (NCBI taxonomy): Eukaryota > Metazoa > Arthropoda > Insecta > Coleoptera > Curculionidae > Euwallacea > Euwallacea fornicatus. The sequence continues at coordinate 363,808 of NC_089553.1, forward strand.
TGAAAAAATTTAATAATAATTTAATAATGAGTGGTATCTCCTCTTAAATTAATACATTCCTGTAAGCGACGTGGCATGCTTAAAATTAAATTGTCAATATCTTCCTGTGGTATTGTATCCCGGGCAATCTGCACCTGCTCGCCGAGTTCATCTATGGTCTCTGGAGGGCGAGTTAAACGTTGAAGTCTCCGATCCATTATATCCCATACATGCTCTATTGGGGACAAATCGGGAGACCGAGCTGGTCAAGGTAAAGTATCCAAATTTTCAGCTTCCAAATATCTCAAAGTATCGTTGCCTACATGTGGTCACGCATTATCCTGTTGAAATGTGCTTCCAGGATGGTCGTGCATGTAAGGTACAAGAACCGGTTCTAAGACACTATTAATGTATCTCTGAGCATTTTGTTGGGAAAAAACCCAACATAAATCAGCGGCATCGCTGGGCTTCAATTAGGCCCTAAAGGCGTTGGAATGATCCCAATACGCATCTGATGCAGCACTTACCCCGACGTGCTTAAACCCGGCCATGGTGATGGCACTGGTTCCTTGATTTATCGCTGCCCCGATTTATGGGGGGCACCAAATAAATCTGTCAAAGGAACCAGCGAGCCACATCTGGACTTTGACCGTGGAGATTCTTGCGAAAAAACTTTCCACAAACTAGGGGGCGGTGTCGGTTGGGATTTGTCAAGGGCTTATCGTGGTGATCTCCCTCCAGCCCCACCATCCCTGGGACGCAAAAAATCTAACACTCCTTCGGAACATTATCTCCAAGACAGTACTCGCGAACGCTCTCCTTCCTGTTTCTTCGACACTTCTCGATCCCTGAACGCGGAACTCTATCTCAAACCTCTCTCATAATACTAGCTCAAATCTCTGCTTAATAACTCTTTTGTAAGTCACCCCTCAAACTTTATACGTGAACTTTCTCAGATCTCGGGCAACACAGTACCGACTCTGTAAAATTAAGTTGTAGATCCGTAGTGTAAATTAGAGTGATATCTGTAGTGTGAAGTAAATTCCTTAATTCGTGCTACGGAGTTTTGTCTTCCCCGAACCCTCGAACCCCATTTACATTAATTGACGCATCAGCGTCTGGTCCTTCGAATCGCAATAACTCGCACCAGCAAAAGAGGAGATACCTCTTCGGGTGCCTTGTGAGGCAGTCGATTTTGTTAGGCAGAGACTAAAAGCCCCTGGCCTAAATACATTTAATCTATCATAAATGAAAACAAGAGGAGACCGACTACCATACTGGATGGCACCTCAAACCGTGACACCTGGTGTTAAACCAGAATGACGCCTTTCCAAAAAGTCCAAATTTAATCGCTCTCCTCTGCACCTTCTAACACGTAACCGTCCATCAGATCGCCATCAACAAAATCGGCTCTCATCATTGAACACGATTCTTCTCCACTCATCCACCCATTGTACTCTCAGACGATACCACTCCAGTCGGGCCACCCTGTGGTTTCGTGATAATGGAAGCCGACACATAGGACGATATGAATTTAGTCCAAAACTTCGAATTCTGCGATATATCGTACCAAGGGAGACCCTTCGATTTAGGGTGGCTACCCAGTTAGCACCAAAAGACGGAATTGTTTCAAACGGGGCGCCTGTCGCTGAACGACGAAGTCGCCGGTCTTTGCGTTGGTTCGTCATTCTTGGGCGGCCACTACCACGATGACGATTTACTGACCCTTCGTTAGACCAATTTCTCTAAGCTCTTAGCACTGTTGATGCGTTTCGATCCAATCTACCAGGTCTGTAAATATGAAACCGGAATTTGCCTCCAAATATCCCTAGTGATCAATATAGGTACTACCTTATCGTGTTATTAGGGTACTACATCTCTTATTTACATCTGAGAATGATTTTCAAATCATAACAATACAGGTTCAATACTGCAGTACAGTTTGCAATGGCTTTGAGTATGTCGAATTTTGTGCCTACAAATTACGATTTGCGGACAGCATTGATTTTCTGTTACCACTTGAAAAAACGGCTGCAGATTCACATCGCATGCTTGTTGAAGCTTACGGTGAACGTGCCCTTGGAAAATCACAGTGCTATGAGTGGTTTGAAAAATTCAAAAGTGGCGATTTTGACGTTAATAACGAAGAGCGTGGAAAACCAGCTTTGTTAGATGAGGACGATACTCAAACGCAACAACAATTAGCGAACTAATTAAATGTGACACGAGAAGCCATTTCCATTCGTTTGAAAGCTATGGGAAAAATTCAGAAGATAGGAAAATGGGTTCCTCATGAACTCAATGAAAGACGGCAAGAAAATCGAAAAACCACTTGCCAATTGTTGCTTACCAGGTGTATTGCAGAAAGTCATTTCTTCATCGAATTGTGACTGGTGACGAAAAATGGATCTATTTTGAGAATCCCAAAGGTAAAAAATCATGGGTAACTCCAGGCGAACCATCAGCATCGTCAGCAAGACCAAATCGATATGGACGGAAAACAATGCTCTGTGTTTGGTGGGATCAAAAAGGCGTAATTTATTATGAGCTGCTAAAACCTGGAGAAACAGTTAATACTGAACGTTACCGACAACAAATGATGGACTTGCATCGAGCTTTGCGTGAAAGACGACCAGAATATCAAGAACGGCAACACAAGGTGATATTGCTCCATGATAATGCACCATCACACACTGCAAAACTGGTGAAGGAAACGATTTGGACGTTTCATTGGGAAGCACTATCGCATGCGGCTCATTCACCCGACTTGGCACCATCCGATTATCACTTATTTGCATCGATGGGACACGCTCTTGCAGAACGGCACTTCACCTCTTACGAAACAGTTCAAAAATGGCTCGATGAACGGTTTGCCTCAAAAGAACAACAGTTCTTCTGGCGTGGCATCCACAAATTGCCACAGAGATGGGAAAAATGTATATGTAACGATGGGAAATATTTCGAATAAAATATTTTTTATAATTATTGCGCAGCTAAGTTATACTTATTATTAAAAGATTCCGGTTTCATATTTACAGACCTGGTACGTGCAATTTCGCGGAAAGGTAAACCTGCCTCATGCATACCAACAATTCTTTCCCTTTCAAAGGGAGTTAACTGCCGTTAAACTGCATTTTGGCGCATACGAGGCACTTTGCACTACCACACATTTAATATGGTACTAACAATAGTACCTTTATCGCCATCCACCTGTAAAAAAATTTGCAAAAAGAACGATCGTCACAGATAAAAAAGTAAAGAAAAACTTCAAATCGCATTAAAATACGAACTTGAAATTTTTATCATTTTTTTCTCTTTACAAGTCTAAAATTATATCAAAATTTCAAATACATACAATGCGTTCTTCTTGGTGTTGCGGTTTTTTTGAAAGTCAGTGTATAAGGAAGTTGTGCACTTAAATATGTCTCTATAACGAACCAGATTAAAAAGGGAGCACGAATGAATTTATTTTAATTATAATTACACCGTTAATGTTATGATTCGAGCCACGTTGCGTTTTTATGTTTCTGATTTTATTTACGCTCGATTTAGTCGAGTTTATTGTAATTTTTGTATATGCGCTTGGCGCAAGAGTGGTTTTCCTACAGGGTGACCTAAAATCGCTGTTACCTGCACCGTGTTTCTGGAATTCGCAGATACCTTGGTAAGATATATCAGTGTGGAAATCGGATCATGCACCCCATATCAACTTAGACTGTATCAATGTATCCTGTCTTCTTATTTTTACGTATTCCATTAGAACTTCGTTATTAAGTTACTTGTTTGAAACGAACTTTATATAAACTTTGGCGTACATGTTTTAGTTTCAATTAGCGGAAGATGGATGTTATTCAAATTACAATAACAGAGCGGAGAATGTTTGGCAAGGGTTGGAGAAATACTCTCAGGAGTATATAGTTAGACTTGGACGAAAGAATTTGTCCATTAAACAACCTTCGTGATACTTGTTCCCTCTGTATTTTGGAGGACTTATGGATTACGTGACTTATAGCTGTATCAACCGAAAACTTTTTGTAATTACCTTATCTGACCAATTTTAGCCCAAACTTCGATATCGAGTTTCTTCTCTCACATCCACAATTATCGATACTGCTCGGGACGAAGCTCGTTTGGTGGTCTGACAATAATAGTGTTTAAGTTCGGAAGTACTTATAAGCGTCTTGAATAGCATTGTAAGTTAAATTATCTTTCTCGAAATTAGTAGCTTGTACGGAAACGTGAACTTCAGATATGCAAAGTTTAGAATTGGCTGGGAGTATTCTTGTCTGGAACAAGTTAGTTTGAACAAAAGCTTGCTTATTGGAGACATTTCAACTTTAGTTAACTATTTCGTGAACGGAGAAACAACGTTGCTGTATCTTTATGTAATTCATATTGGTTTTCCAAGGTGCTGCATTAATGCAGGAGTATACCTTCCTGCAGGGCCCTTCCAATCCGGGCCCTATCTTTTCATCTCGGGAAGGGTAAGAGATATTGAGTTCGTTAGAACGAGGCAAAGTTTCTTAATTTCCGTTGTTATAAATGGTTTTTGCCTGAGTTAAATTCAAAAAAAAACTTAAATAAACTGAACTACTCGACAATGGATTCGAATATTACTATAGTATAAAGTTTATAATCCGCCCTTTGTCTTGGTCGGCATTATGAAATTTCAGGCTCAGGAAGTACTGCCTTCTTTTTTTGGAAGCATCGAACCTGATGACTTCGCGTCCTTTTTTACTTTTGCGCTGTAATACAAGGAGGACAAATAGGTACGGCAAGAGCTTAAGAAATTCAAGTGAGGGACATTTTCTGACGAATGCAGCAACGAAACTGTAAAGACGTGCCATCCAGCCGTTTTTAGCGGTTTTCTGATAACGGCCTTAGCAAATCAAATTTTCATATGATTTTTCCCGTTAATTTTTAAAAATTCATTTTCTTCCGTCGAATTTCCGATATTCCAGCCTGTAAAAATCCATGAAATTATTGGCATGTTTTCTAAAGTTCCGTGACGTTCGAAAACTTTTCTTATACAGGATGATCTAAGATCGAAGATGGTTACGTCAAAATTGGAACACAAAAAATAACAAATATATAATTGAACTTTCATTATTTTCACTATATTTTGAGTTGACAATTGTAGCAAGGATGTATAGGGTCATTTAAACGCGACGCCCTACCCATTTTATACGAAAACAGATGGGCTTAGCAAAGTAATCTTTTCACCACGTTAACTAAGGGGACGTAAGCTAAAATAAATGCTAAAAACATTAAATTACGTAATGCGACTCCGACGCTATGTTTTTTTCGGAAATATATCTTTTTTTTAATGAGAACATAGATTTCATTATAAAAAAGTTGTGTTTAAAAAGTTTTTCTGACATTTCTAATCATTTAAAAGCTACAGGAGAAACAAATATTAACATATTAGGTAATCTTAGGTTAATCTTATTATTAAAGACAAGAAGAAACATTCAATTTATCAATAATTTTTTATTTCTTTATCAAACAGTCAGTCAAAATCATCAAAATCAACAAACCTAAAATATTATACAGGGTCGGGAAGAAGTGTACAAACTTCAATATGTAATTCTACATTTCTTTCTAAGCAAAAAAAAATCCTATAAAAATATGTCGGGAAAGGCTTCGTTTACGATATTCAGGGCGATAAAGATTAAGTTTGAAAACATATTTTAAGGTGTTTTAAAGAAAATTGGCAGAGGAAAACTCGTTATTAAAAGACATCATTTGCAATGAAAGAAATTAAAATCTATGAGCAATGGTGTGCAATTGTTACAATTAAATACACAAATAAAAATAGGACGTCGTTGTTTTTTTGAACACGATTTCCTGATTTTTTAAATCTCCACCCATTTTGCTAAAACAAAGCCCTCTTCAATGTTCATCGTAAAGTGTGTGGTTTTCGAGAAATAAAGAGCAGTAAGATTATCAGGATTATATCTTTGCTACCAGTCATCTCCAAATTATATGAAAAAATACTCCTCAAGAAGCTAAAACCCATAGTAGAAGAAAAGAACTTGATACCTTCTCATCAATTTGGATTTAGAGAAAGTCACTCCACAATTGACCAAGTACATAGAATTACAAATGTCATCGAAACATCACTAGAAGAAAGAAAAGTCTGTTCCATCGCCTTCCTCGACGTTGCACAGGCCTTCGATAAAGTATAGTACGAAGGATTGTTCCATAAACTGAACCAGTTTCTGCCACAACAACATTCATAGCTTCTACAATCCTATTTACCGGAAAGATATTTCAGAATCAAACAAGAAGATGTCTACTCAGAACTAAAGAAAATCCGAGCAGAGGTACCACAAGGTAGTGTGTTCGGTCCAGTACTCTATTTATTATATACTAGTGATACCCGAAGTCTTGAACAAGAAACAATAGCAACATTCGCTGATGACACCGCAGTCATAGCTGTCGGAAGAGATCATGAAGAGGCTGCTGAAAAACTCCAAACCTCTATTAATAAAATTGATATCTGGACTAAAACCTGGCGAATCAAGTTAAATGAAAACAAGTCTGTACATGTAAACATTACCAATAAACAAGAGCAACATCTGCCCATCCGGATTAATAAAACCAAAATTTCCCATGCTGACTCAGCTAAATATCTGGGAATGATATTAGATGCGAAACTCCGCTGGAAAGTTAATTTCAAAAAGACACGTGAAGAATTGGGCATTAAACTAAAAAAAATGTACTGGCTCCATAGAAGAAATTCCAAGTTATCTACATACAACAAACTGTTATTATACAAACAAATACTGAAACCTGTTTGGACCTGCGGTATTCAACTCTGGGGTTGTGCCAGCAAGAGCAATATACAAGTGATCCAACGATTTCAGAACAAAGTACTAGGAAACATCGTTGATGCACCTTGATACTGTCAAAATAGAGACAACCATCGAGACCTTCAAATGGAGACTGTTGATCAAACCATCACCAAAGTTGCCAGTAGTCACGAACAAAGGTTACTTAACCATGTGAATATCGAGGCCATCCAACTCTTGGACCAAACAAACATAGTAAAAAGACTCAAGAGAACCAAGCCTTTCGAGTTAGTGAAATATTGATAGCGAAAAGCAGATTATTGTGCGGTATTTGTGCTACATGCTAAGTTTAGTGTAGAAAACTTAATAGATCTTAAGGCAAACTAGAGTGTAAGGCCTTAGTTTTAATCATCACGTAATAATTTAAGTTAGAACAAAATTGCTCATTGATCTATTTAAAAGATCAGAGTGTAGTAGTTTTAAAGGATCTTGTAAAGAGTATCTTTTAATTAAAAAAAAATTAAAATAATAATTTTAAAAAAATTATCAGGTTGTCGTATGTATTACGATAATTGACATTTAGATATTTTTATATTTCTTTTGAACACAGTAATACGTTAAAATCATAATATTATTTTAGTTTTTAGCCGTTTTGTCGTATAAACTTGTCTTTGAATGCAAGTTCTAAAAATGCCAAAACTATTTACTCACAGTGATTATGCAGATGTAGTGTTTTGTTACGGCTTTTCTAACAGCCACTTCTTAGTGATTTTATTTATTTTCAATGCAGAAGATGTCTTTCAACGACGACGAGTTCTTCTTTGCCAATTTGTTTTTAAATACCAACAACCGTTTTTGAAATACTTAAAAAAAATTATTTTTAGAATTAACATTTATCGCCCTGTATATCCTAAATGAAGCATTTGGGGATATATGTTTTTAGGAACTTTTGTAGTTAGAATTAAATGTAGAATAACATATTAAAGTTTGTACCTCTCCTTCTGAAACACCTTCTATACAATATACAGGGTATCCTCGAATTACGTGGCCAAAATAATAACGCAGATTGTTTGAGTGAAAATAAGTCGATTTAACTAAACTTCCCTCAGTCCAAAAGTTAATAATTATGGAGCTACAGGGTGTTAAAGTTGAAAAAAAAAATCACATTTTCCTTAATATCTTTCGATTTCTTTGAGTTAATTTCACGAAATTTCATATTTGAGGGTGTTTTAGGACACGAAATTCAAATTTATTAACGATTTAGTTGTTTCTTCTAGGGGGCGCCACAAGCGACCATTAGGACACATTTAAATCTCTGTAACTTTTTCGTGCCACGGTGTATATTATTTTGGTATTTAAAACCCTTTTTCCCTACCCTTTATACTTAGAAAAGGTATACTTTATTGACGTCGCTAGAAGCAACGGTTTTAGACCCAATGTGTGTTATAAAAACTTGTACTATTTTCTTCTTATAATTCCAAATATGTAATAAAATATAGGGTGTCCCATTAAAAAAAACATATGTTTGAGATGTATCTTTTTTTATATACACCCTGTATAAATGAAAATATTTTTAAAATGTACCTTGTAAGGTCCTACATACACCTCTAAAAACAATTTACGATCAAATTATTAATAAGGATGTAATACCCCGAGGCGCTCTTGGTGCCTCACCCTGTATATATATATAACAATACACACATACAAAACTACAGATCAATCACGCTGCTCCCGATGCTAAGCAAAATATTTTAACACATTATTAAAGATAGACTTCTTCTGATTGAGGAACATCTTCCAAACTATTAATTCAAACCAAGACCCTACTCTTTGTCCTCACGAACAACATCCAAACAGCTCATCTTAACGGAGGACAATCAGGATGCCCATTCATAGAAATCAATAAGGCATTTGACAGTGTTTGGCGTTGGGGCCTCTTATACAAACTGTATCAATTACAGACACCAAAGTATTTAATACACCTAATTAAAGACTTACTTGAAAGCAGACAACTAGAGATACGTATTGATAACACTCTCACCATTCTTATACACTATATATTGCTACAACATATATAGTATGTCCACAGATAGAGGACCCAAGAGGACAAAAGGACAAAAAATGTCGTTTTTCAACAAAAAGTCATTCTAGATAAAAGTTTCTGCTTCTCGAAAAAATACGATTTACGAAGATACTTTTGAACTTTTTTATACAGGGTGCCCGAAAACTACGAACACATGAAATATTATCAAAAGTAAACTACCTTTATTTCTCATTTTGGAGCAAAATGGTAAATCAAAAACTATTTCAAATCCTACCCAAAGTTTACATACAAAATTTTAACTGAGTATTCCATGTTTTATTTTTTTTTGAATTCAAACAATTTCTAATTTTATCTTTTTCACCTCATTTTACGTATTTGCAACAAGCATGACAACAAATGTCACAATATTAATTAATAATCTCGTTTTGAAAAATAATTTCAAAATGTTAACTTTTCAGCAAAAAATATTTTTGGTGCAGTGTTATGGAAGTGGCGATAACTCTTACAGATATGTACAAGAAAGATTTGTCGAAAAGTTTCCGGGAGTTTCTGTTTCATTACATGGAATTCGTCAGTTAGTCAAGAGATTCAAGGATACTGGGTCGGTGAATAATTTAAAAAAGAAGAAACTTTTAAATGATGATGAAGCAGCTACAGTTGTTGTCTTGCAGTCTGTTATGGAAAACCGTTTTGTATCGTTATGAAAACGAGCTCAAATTTTGCATATCGCCCAAAAAAGTCAAATTCAAAAAATTTTAAAAGCAAATAATTTTTTCCCATTCAAACCACATTTCGATCAAGGATTAGAAGATGGAGACAATGCAAAGTGACTAGATTTTTGTTTGTGGGTGGAGGACAAAATTTTAAATGAAAATAACCAGTTTCACAAACTTATTTTATTTTCCGACGAATCAACTTTTTCGACAAATGGTACGGTGGCTTCACAACATGTAAGGTACTGGGGCAGAGAAAATCCAGAATTCCTTCACATCGCCAATATTTCAAAAAAATTAACGTCTGGTATGGTAATTTCATATTATGGAATAATGGGACCATTCTTTTTTAAAGGTACATGTAATAGGAATTCATACTTGGAAATGTTGAAAACTTTTCTTTTGGACGAGTTAAATGATTTGCCATTACAGTACCGCGGACAAATATACTTTAAACAAGATGGGTGCCCGGCACATTGTGCACGCGAAGTTACAGAGTGGCTTAACAATAAATTTGGAGATAGGTGGATTGGCCGGTACGGCCCAGTTTTGTGGCCTTCAATAAGTCCTGACCTCACTATTTGTAACACATACCTTTGGGGCCTTTTGAAGCAATTAACATTTCAGCAACCCATTGATAATAATATCGACATTTTAAAACAGATAATTTTAGAGTCAGTTCAAATGATTTCACTCGAGGAGATAAGAAGAAGTTATAATCACATTAGACAGCAGTTTGAGAAATGCGTCGAATACGGGGGAGGTGTGTTTGAATAAGTAATATCTACTAACTTTTATCTTGAATTACTTATAAACTATTTTGGAATAGTGGAATTTTGTATGTAAACTTTGGGTAGGATTTGAAATCTATTTTTTATTTACCATTTTGCTCCAAAATAAGAAATAAAGGTAGTTCACTCTTGATAATATTTCATGTGTTCGTAATTTTTGGGCACCCTGTATAAAAAAGTTCAAAAGTATTTTCGTAAATCGTATTTTTTCGAGAAGCAGAAACTTTTATCAAGAATGACTTTTTGTCGAAAAACGACATTTTTTGTACATTTGTCCTCTTGAGCCCTCTATCTGTGGACATACTGCATATCCATAACTTGCTGGACAAAAACCAGGTACACAGGAAATCATACATATTACAATATGCGGGCGACACGGTACTTATTGTATATGATAAAAACACAAAAATAGCCGCTTTGAAAACAACAGATAGTAACAAATGAGACAATGACATGGTTCTACAAATGGAGACTAACGCGAAATCCTTCCAAAAACCAACTACTGCTTACAAACTACCAAATCAAAGCTGACTCACTAACTATAACTACTGACGGACACACAACAGATCCTAAAAATCTAGTCCGATACTTAGATATGACCATTCACAATAAAATAAAATTTAACAAACACATAAAAAATAAAAAAAGGAATTTTATCAAAAGAGTTAAATACTTTTGTATGCTAATTTACAAAAACAAAGGGATCAGCATTAAAACGGCAACAAATATTTATAAATCCATTTGTAGACCTTTATTGGACTATGGATATATTCTCAGAACAAACGCAACAAGAAAAACCAAACAATTTGTACAAAGAACAGAACAAATTGCACTGAGAATGATAATAAAAATAAAACACCCGGACAACTCGCAACACAATTCACCTAACAAACTGTTATATGAATGCACATACATGACAAAAGTTGTGGAGAAGCTAGAACAACTGCAAAACAAATGGAAGAAGAATAAAGGAAATTGGACCATACTGAACCATTTATGCTTAACCAGACAGAAAATACAATCTAATTTCATTTTCTCTTCCACCACGCTTTCAAAATTTTCCAAGAATTGTGATATTTGTTTTTTTCCATTTTTTTCCACTTTTTGGCTGAATTATTATTAATTTTAAATTGCAAAGAACATGTAAAATATTAGATCACGGGCAGAAAGGCCAATAAGGCCGATAGCCCTTTCTGCTCTAAATATGGAATAATTTTAAAAAATAAATAAAAAAATATATATAATGAATTGAAAACACTTTTTATACAAAACGGGTTTAAAACGGATCGATGTTTATATTTTTGAGAAAAGGTATGTTTCTGGAAAAAATATATAGCATCGGCGTCACGACGGCGAGGGTCCGTTTCCATATTTTAATATTTTTAGCATGGGAATTAATGGGACGTCTAGTTTAAATGACCCTCTACGGCCCTGCAATGTAGCTCTTAGTATTTTTTTGACAGTTTTTTGATTGGAGCTCTATTGATAAAACTAGTATTTTCCCCTGAATATTTTTGGATGCATCTTCTTTGGTGTCTAAGAAGCATATTTGAATTTGAACTTCGTCATGCTGCTAAATTTCTAGTTTGGGGTTTATCAAAAATTTTAATTGGAAAAAGTGGAAAAATAGTGCACTGAGCTATTCAACAAACTATGGTTTTGTGAATTATAATAGAATTTCCCTCAGTTTATCTAGTGAGGTAATTCAAGTTGTCCTACGTTTCGATTTTCGACAACCATCATCAATTTTGTTATTTGTTATGGGTGCTGCCGTGGACGTTCACCAATGCACATATTTAGAAAGAAATAAAGCCTAAAGATATTATAAGGATCATTAATTAGGGACACTATAATTTTCCTCTTTTAGTTGCATTTTGTTGAATATTAAACTGATTGTCATTTCTCCTCTGAAATTACAGGTTCAAGTAAATTAATCGAAAGTCATCTGTCGATTAATTGTGACCCATTTTGCTTAAATTGTTTAGCGAAGGCGATAGCCGTCAAATGATACCCTAAAGCCTTAATTGCCATTTAATTGATTATTCCTGTTATTTTATGAGCTTGCTCAAAATTCAATCAAAGCAGTAAATAAGACGCGTTAAAATAACTGATATTTATAAACGCTTCTGCTCATATAACGTTGAGGTTGAAAGCTCTGAAAGCTATGTCATAGATAAAGAGATTTTATTATTATCACATTTTAGCGAGGACTATCGCTGCAACCAAAAAGCAGATGGTCATAAAGGCGTATTCATAAAGAACACCAAAAGGCATTTTTAATATTTCCAACGTCATAATATAAAAACAAACGCCTTCGTACCTGAACAAAGAAGCGAAGCTTGGGCTCCGCTCATCTTGCCTTACGGGACGGTTTGAAAAAGGAAAATGTATTTCTATTCAGAAAAATGCATCCACTGTTTTCTTCAATGCAAATTATTAATGTGGCAAAAACGGCTCTTCAGTTTATTGCGAGACCGCATTCTGGATATTGGAGGGTCGATAAAATTATATCGATGAAGTAGAGTGCTCTCGAGTTTTGCACAGGTGAAAATTCTTGTTCGGGAATTCTGCATCCAATTTCGTGAGAGTAGATACCAATAAGACCTATATGCAGTAAATTCATATTATAACTCATTCACGTGTAGCGCTATGATTGTATTGGCTGTAGCGAAATTGATTCAAATATAGAAAGATAAGTATCATACCGGTTGACAACACGAATAGGGCACACCCTGTAAAATTTTTTGATACGGAACCTTGAAAATACTTTAGAAAATTCAACAAAATCACATGATTTTTTGGACTATTTGCAAATCTTAAAAAAAAAGTGAGAATTTCAGTGGCTGTATCTTCAAAAGAAGATTATTTCGTATAATAGCATATCACCATGAATCGTTGTATTTTTAACCAAGCAATATGTGGTTAAGTGTTGACCCTCTCATTCTGGGATTCCCTGTAAATATGTACCAGGTCTGTAAATATGAAACCGGAATCTTTTAATAATAAGTATAACTTAGCTGCGCAATAATTATAAAAAATATTTCATTCGAAATATTTCCCATCGTTACATATACATTTTTCCCATCTCTGTGGCAATTTGTGGATGCCACGCCAGAAGAACTGTTGTTCTTTTGAGGCAAACCGTTCATCGAGCCATTTTTGAACTGTTTCGTAAGAGGTGAAGTGCCGTTCTGCAAGAGCGTGTCCCATCGATGCGAATAAGTGATAGTCGGATGGTGCGAAGTCGGGTGAATACGCCGCATGCGATAGTACTTCCCAATCGGTTCCTTCACCAGTTTTGCAGTGTGTGATGGTGCATTATCATGGAGCAATATCACCTTATGTTGCCGTTCTTGATATTCTGGTCGTCTTTCACGCAAAGCTCGATGCAAGTCCATCATTTGTTGTCGGTAACGTTCAGTATTAACTGTTTCTCCAGGTTTTAGCAGCTCATAATAAATTACGCCTTTTTGATCCCACCAAACACAGAGCATTGTTTTCCGTCCATATCGACTTGGTCTTGCTGACGATGCTGATGGTTCGCCTGGAGTTACCCATGATTTTTTACGTTTACGATTCTCAAAATAGATCCATTTTTCGTCACCAGTCACAATTCGATGAAGAAATGACTTTCCGTTATACCTGGTAAGCAACAATTGGCAAGTGGTATTTCGATTTTCTTGCCGTCTTTCATTGACTTCATGTGGAACCCATTTTCCTATCTTCTGAATTTTTCCCAAAGCTTTCAAACGAATGGAAATGGCTTCTCGTGTCACATTTAATTGGTTCGCTAATTGTTGTTGCGTTTGAGTATCGTCCTCATCTAACAAAGCTGGTTTTCCACGCTCTTCGTTATTGAGGTCAAAATCGCCACTTTTGAATTTTTCAAACCACTCATAGCACTGTGATTTTCCAAGGGCACGTTCACCGTAAGCTTCAACAAGCATGCGATGTGAATCTGCAGCCGTTTTTTTCAAGTGGTAACAGAAAATCAATGCTGTCCGCAAATCGTAATTTGTAGGCACAAAATTCGACATACTCAAAGCCATTGCAAACTGTACTGCAGTATTGAACCTGTATTGTTATGATTTGAAAATCATTCTCAGATGTAAATAAGAGATGTAGTACCCTAATAACACGACAAGGTAGTACCTATATTGACCACTAGGGATATTTAGAGGCAAATTCCGGTTTCATATTTACAGACCTGGTATGTGGTTAAGTGTTGACCCTCTCATTCTGGGACCCCCTGTAAATTTGTTTGTATTAAACGTTTCTTTAATAAATCGTTTATTATTTAAATCACGGCCTCTAACGTAAACATTTCGATAATGTGAATCACGATTGGTTTGAATTAGTTTACATTATCGAGCGTTTGCTATACAGAGTGTTTAAAAAAGACGTGGTAATATTTAACGGGGCGATTTCTCAGGTTATTTTATGAAAAAAATGTTCCTATAAACATAAGTCCGGAAATGTGTTGTTTCCAAGATACAGGGTGTTAATTTTTTTTTAATAACAATTGTTCAAAGATGAATCAAATATCTTTTGATCGATTTTTTTGAATTTTATCTGATGTCACTCTAAGTAGATTAGGATTATTAAGTCCAGTGGCGTCAAGGGGAGAAGACCTCAACAAAATTTATTGACAAAAGAATGTACGTCACTAACTTTAATTAAATTTAAAATTTTTTTTGGGATGTAGCAACTAAAATACAACTTTTTTCTCTTTTGAATTTTCTTCGTATCTCGCTTCATTTACGAGATAAAAAATAAAAACAAATTTGTTGCACGTCCATGTATCGTCCAAAAACATTTAAAAAAATCATGGGTTTATTTCCTTATTCTCTAAGAATATTTTGTGCTTTGGTGAATTTTAATAAATTTCTTTGTTACAAAACTATTATTTAAAATTAAATTATTTTTAAAAAGTTACAAAAAAAAAATTACCCCCTGGGTCTTGGAAATAATACATTTCTAGACCTATGCTTATAGGAACTGTTCTCATAAAAGTTCCTGAGAAATAATATCCGTAAATATTGCCGCGTCTTTTTTAAACACCCTGTATACCATGAAGTTGTTAGCAGGTATAGCAAAAAATGTCGCGAAGCGAACGTGTTAACAGCATTCTAGTTACTGAATATTGAAACATATCAGGACTACAGGAGCACCCATTTCATATTGATTTTTCTGTAACGCTTTTATAAGGATGAATGCTGTGTTATTTTGTGTTATATAAATTTCAGTGCCCTGTAAAGCACCGTTTCATCTCGTAAGACACTCGGGGAAACATACTAAATTTAGGGCGACTGGATCAGGTTGAAACACGTTTATTACCTTAGAAACGGCTTGCCGGTAGTATCACCGTCATTCAGTCGCTCAGTGAGAATAAATTGATTTTCTGGGCTTACAAACATAGTTCGAAGCTCGAATTTAGCATTACGAAAACAATGAGTTTGGAGGGTCGACCAATAAAAGTGACTGAGTTATTACAGTTTTAACATAAACAAATAACTTTTGAGCTGCTTTTATTTAGGCTTTTGTTCCTTTTCTCATTAGATATTGTAGTGTTAAGTACGTGCGTGTGAATTATACGATCAAGTATACCGTGCGGCTCTAAATTACAGGAGTCGGAAACACTCGCTCACACACGCGCTTGAAGTCGAGAGATTATGTCGCACGCAAAAAGAAACGCACCGGCACGCGTGTCCATGCGGTATTTTGATTTTAAAACACACAACTTTGCGTGTGAGTTAGAAAATTTCATAACGCACCCGCACGAGTGCGCACGTCTTCATATTATTTGTCTTTAGTCAAAATAGTCGATGTGTATACACGATTTCAGATAATTGAGATATAGTAAGAACTTAGTAAAAACGAAATAATTTTTAAAATTTTCATTTCAGCAAATTTTACAAACAGTTAAAAAATTAATAAAAGTTCAAATAAACTACAAAACTGCACTATGTTGGTGTGTATTTTGTAGGGGACCAAATTAATGTATCAACGGAAAGAGGTAATTTATTATTTTTTATTTTTTGAAAACTAATTTGATACAAGCAAATTGCTATTAAGTCTTGTAGTAAAAATACAATTCAGATTTTTTTTTCGATAAATGTGGTCTCAGTTTTGTCAAAATTGTCGGCAGAGCACTGAAATACCGTTTTACCGAAACTTGATTTGCAGGTACTGCCAATGTTATTTTGGATAATCTGTGTAAGTTAATATCGGTTTTATATAACATTTTCCAGTAATTCAGTACATTTATATTCAACGGTTAACGTTGACTTTGACATGATGCTTCGAATTTTGGTTTTAATGTATATTTTGAAGCAGAGTTCTGCTTTGACGTTGCTTTTGATCTAATGTGTTTCTCTACTTTTTCATAGACATTTAGAGTTTCTTCTTTGGCAAAACCATGTGATAATCTGATATCCTCTGATGAGTAAAAAAAACTATTTCCCTCACATTCTTCTTTTCGTTTCTCAATCATCTTCTTGACAACGTCTTGTGTTCTCATCAGATGATTCTAAAACATACTTTAAAAATATGTTATGATAAAAATTAATAAAAAAACAGAACTTACTAGCGCATTAAACTTTTAGGTCTTTGGACGCATTGTAGACCCCTCAAATTCGAATCTTGTGTCTAGATACAATGCCGCTACAAAAGCGTCGTTGCCTAATAGTGTTATTTTTCGATGAATCAGTGCGTTATACAAATGAGAAGCATAATTGTTCTATTTTTAATTCGCAGCTTAGCCAATCTTTATGAAAGTCTCCTATTATACGTATATTGTTCGTATTGAAACCTCTTAATCTATTCGACTAGAGGCTAGAAAAATTTCAATTAATGTCCAGGCGATATCAGATGCAATTAGATTTAGCTGAGGTTTACTTTCAAGCTTCTCTTTTAACCAAGAAAGTGACTTATCATAAGTTAAATTCCATTGTGTTATGTCGTCTAACACTAGCAAAGATAAACAACTTCCAGATCGAAAAGCTACATGTAATTTTTTCACAATATTTCGAAAATTATTGATATCAATTTTCATTTTGTCCGTAACATCGAGGACAGCTAGCTGTAGTGTATGTGCTACACAACGTACTACAGCAAGGATAACTTCAATTTTATTTTGTATAAATTCTTCTTCTTCGTTGTCTTTTTCTGCGTTTTGAGAATTAGCATTTTCCAAAAGTACTCCCTCTTGAATTTTCTGAAGCAGTTTGGGACATTTAATTATGCTTGCGTCGTTATTATGTGTTATGAAATACACCAAAATTAGGTCAATATTATTGTACTCTTAAACAACTTATAACTCCATCTTTTAATAATTATGTCGTATGAAGTTTGTCACTGGTCTCCATTATATCTAAAACTTCATGGTGGACACAGACAAATATTTATGTTGAGCTAAATCTGACCGATTATGTGGATGCCAATTTTTGCATCTTTAATGTATTGTACGTTCGCACCTAAAAAACTTCTCTCCAGTGATGTCCAGTTTAAGTAAAATCACCTTTTTACTTGCGCTTTCTGCTCGTCGTTTGATGATTTTTCTAAATTTGATCTACAGCATTTTCTAAATGAAGCACACTATTTTTGGATTTTAAATGTAGACTGATTTTTTTTATAAGAAAATATAGTTTTTTTTTTAAATAATCAGTATCATCAAAAAGGCGAAATTCTAGGCTATTAACAGTAATTAAACCTAGACAGCATCTAAAAAATTAGATTTTATTTATATGGTCTTCTAAAATGTTTCCTTCTTGATCATTTTTTTTTGTTTTAAGCGTTTTATCTTTATCTAAATCGTCGTCGTTGCTATCGCTATCATTTTCTTGTTCCGGATGTTCGATATTCCTTTTGTGTATTGCCAAATAATGTCTTTTGATATTAGCTGGCCTTTTACCACTTAATCGTTTTCCACAATTTTCAAATAAGCATGTTGATTTATCTTCAACTTGGTCGTAAACGACGTAGTCGTTTATATTAATTTTTTGTCGTTTAGACATTTTTCAAAACAGAGTTAACAAACAAAATAGAACACTAATAAACACGCACCCACGTTTTATTTTGCAATTATGTGGATTCACTTCACTATAACTGCATCAAATAGCTGCGTTCCACTAACAGCAGTATGACAAGAACAAACCTGTACGGACAATGGTTACTATGTCCGCGCGGAAACGAATGGACTCGGAACGGCTCGAGAGCGCTTTCGTGGACATTTTTAAATCTCGTTTGTGAGACATACACTCACCCACAAAAGTCATGGTACAGCAGTTTGCTGCATGAAAAAGTCCAAATATTTTCCATATGTGAAATCAAAACTTCAATTTATTTACATAGAAGTAATCTGTAATGTGTCTATACCAATAGCAATATTATAAATATTTCCAAAAACTCAAACTTATTCTGATAAAAATCAAATGTCATTTTCTAACAATAAATGGATTCCACAAAAGTCTTGGTACGGGTAAAATATTTGAATTTTTATTTAAAAAAATAAGATTGCATTTGTTTATTTCTTTGCAGAAATACGACAAATAGTCAGTGTTAAATACTTGGGGTATTTAGTAATTAAAACAAAGTAGCTGGCTTCAGTACCAGCCACAACTTATTGGTTCAAAAAATCAAAGTATATTAAATCTGCTATATACAATATTTTACGTGGCTTAAAAATAATAAACTGTGGATACGCTGTTATAAGCGTACCCTTGATAAGCATGGCAATCATGGCTATTCAGCCATGAGTCACCTTAGCACCTAACAGTTCGGATTACTGGACAATGGTTCCTTTTAGTTATTGCCGGCGACGCGGCCAGCAATTAAAATCGGATGTTCAATAAATGTCAATAAATGAAATTAATTTGTTCTTAACATAAACTGCTTATGCAGCATTGGGATATACTAACATACTTAATAATAAAAAAAAGGAAAAATACTAAACAGTCAGTATCATTTATGTTATAGTCGTTAAAAGTTAAAAATATTGGGTAGAGCCGAGCTCAGTCAGGGTGAAATAAAAATTGTTATTCGTTTAAATAAAGAAGGAAAATCTTACAGTGAAATTTCAAAAATTGTAAAAAGGAGTCGCTCTACTAGTCAAAAAATTGTGAATCGTTTCAAATATCACAGTAGAATTAATAACAAACCAAGAACTGGGCGCCCAAAAAATTAACGGAACGTGAAACAAGCTACATTCTTAATGAAATCAAGAAGGACCCGAAGAAAGGCTCATCGATGTTGGCTTTTGAACTAAGGGAACATTTTGGAACTGTTGTTCATGAAGAAACAGTTCGCCGAACGGTTCATAAAAGAGGGCATAAAGGCTGTAGTGCGCGAAAATGACCTTATGTAAGTACCGTAAATAGAAAGAAGCGCGTTGAATTTGCCGAAAAATACAGAGCGATCGAAAGCGAATTTTGGAAAAAAGTTATTTAGTCAGACGAGAGTAAATTTAATCTTTTCGGACCAGACGGATGAAGAAAAGTGTGGAGAAAACCAGAGGAAGCTTTTAATCCAAAAAATACAATTCCAACCATAAAGCATGGAGGAGGTGGATTAATGGTCTGGGGTTGTATGTCATCTTTTGGTGTAGGCAATTTAGTAATAACTGATGAAATCATGAACCAACCTGAACTAACCTGAACATATTAAAGGCAAATTTGAAGCAAAGTGCGGAAAAATTGGGGTTGGCAGAAAATTTTTACTTCCAGCAAGATAACGACCCTGAACATAAATCTTATACGGTACGCCAGTGGTTGATATACAATACTTTGCATCTACTAGAAACACCTCCACAAAGTCCCGACCTTAAACCAATTGAACATTTATGAGACCATTTGGAAAAACAAATTAGAAAACATATAATATAATTCATAATAAAGAAGATTTAAAAAGGTTATCTTTGAAGAATGGTCGCAAATATCCAATGAGGTTACGGGAAAGTTGGTTCGATCAATGCCGAATCGTTTGGTGGAAGTCCTTAAACAAAAAGGGTACTCCACTGGGTATTAATTTTTTTCTTTTTTTACGAATAATAGCGAGTGTTTTACTTGTATCAAGACTTTTGTGGAATCCATTTATTGTTAGAAAATTACGTTTGATTTTTATCAGAATAAGTTTGAGTTTTTGTAAATATTTATAATATTGCTATTAGTATAGACACATTACAGATTACTTCTATGTAAATAAATTGGAGTTTTGATTTCACATATGGAAAATATTAGGAATTTTTGATGCAGTAACATGCTGTACCATGACTTTTGCGGGTGAGTGTACGTTTTTTTTGAGCAAGTGCGGTGGCACCGCACTCGAGCAGTCTGGAAAATTCTCACGGTTTCGAGCAGAGAACGACTCGCAGGTATACACGCCAGTGAGTATTTCCAACCCCTGCTAAATTGTAATCACTGTTCACCATCCATATCCGTTGTTAGTTTTTTCACAAATTATTATTTTTTGAAAGTCCCAAAGCGGTATTAAATAGAACGAAATGTATTATCTTTCGACGTTTGTATATTTAAAAAAAAATTTTCTTATGTCACCGGTAGCACAAAATGGCCGATGACACCTCAATTAAAGGTCTTTTAAAACTGTATTAAATGGTGTGTTGCGATTCACAATCTATCGATTAATTTTTCAGAAAAACAGATATAAATTTGGTAAAAAATGCAATATAAACTTCGTTAAGCAGTAAATAACCAATGAAAAAACTTGTTTGTTGATAGGAAATTGGTTTGTTTTTGATTTAATATTCATAAACAGCTTTTAATAAAAAAAAATAAAAAAATTACATAAAAATAGTGAAAGACTATTTGTGAACACTAAATCGAAAACAAACGATTTCCTATAAAAAAAAAAAACAAGTTTTTGTATTATTTACGTACTATTTAACTAAGTTTGTATCGCATACCAAACAAAAACTAATCAATAGATTTCGAATTACAATACACCATGGAATATATCATTGCAAAAACCTTTAATTTGAGGTGTCACTTGACCCACGTTTTAATTATTATTAAAAAATCGGCCATTTGGCGCTAGCGGTAATGTAAGCTACATTGAAAAAATAAACAAACGTCGAAAGAGAGTATTTTTCGTCCTATTTAGTGCTGCTTTTGGATTTTCAAAAAATAATAATTTGTTAAAAAGGTAACAGCGGGTGGGGCGGGTACCATTTAGAGCCGCAAGAGAAAAACAAATAAATTATGGTTTAACGGAGGGAAAAACTGGTTTTCTTTTCGATGAGTTCGTTCCAGAGAAGATTACCAATTTTTACAACTGTTTTATTTTTGCAAGAGCTTCCTAGAAGAAATTCTAGAAAAAGATCTAGAAGCACTCCTAGAAGAAATTCTAGAAGAAACCTTAGGGTTTTAACATGTCATCACATAAGCTGCCATTAGTCTAGTTTATTATCTTGATTGGCACCAAAGGCGTATCCAGTGAAGCCCACCTTTTTACTTCATATTATGAATTTGTACGAAATTTAGACCATTCACCTTCTTTCAATATAATTAGGTAATAGTGTCACGTTTTAAATCGTTTCTCCTGGGCCTGCGTAAGTTTTTATTAATTGAGAAAATCAGAAATAAAATTTAATCAAAAATCATACCTGCTTCATTATAAAGTGAGTTATGTAAGTTGAATCCTGCATGATCTCAAAGTGTTTTACAATAAATAAATTGAAGTTAACTATGCGGTAAGGGTGAACTTAGATAAACGTTGTTAATAAACACTCCACTCTTCTTTATTATATTTTTAACAATATTTCGGTAGATCGTGTATTATGATCTATTTCCAACCCGCAGGCTATTTGTGGAACGTTTATTAATACTGAGTCGATTTACAAATAAAAGGTTACATTGGCAATATTTAGGTTTAACAGGGAAAAATTATTAATTTTGCAGCAAATAATGTTCCAACTGAATTATTGTGAGTAGATGTTTTGGTATCGGCTAAACCTGAGTTTACTTAGTGTTGAATATAGAACATATGTTGCTTTTTTTTAGTTTTAGTTTTAATGCGTTTGCCGCCATGCAGTAAAACTAGAAAATATTATTCAAATCACGTAACTTTTTTATTCATGTCACAAAATGTAGCGATTGCGGATCGTCATGCGTATAATGACAGGTCATATACATTTAATATGCTAAACAAGGATGACGATACAGTGGCGGCAAAAAGTATTTGCACACCGCGATTTTCGCGATTTCTAAGTTTGATGTTGTAAATAAAAAAAACACTTTACATATAAAGAGTATATTAAACAATTATATGGTCTCTGTCAACCAAAAGTTTATACAAATTGAATATTAGTGGGAAAAAAAAGAAATGATTAAAACCGCTTGGAATAACGTATTTGCACACTGCAACTGCCTTGAATTTTTAAGACTTACAAAGCTTTAATATTTAGTAAAAAGTCCATTTGTATCAATTATCGCTTGTAAGCGTCTTGGCATAGATTGGACCAATATTTGTATATAGTTGCAATCAATTCTTTCCCATTCTTCAGCTAATACCAGGTCTGTAAATATGAAACCGGAATTTGCCTCTAAATATCCCTAGTGGTCAATATAGGTACTACCTTGTCGTGTTATTAGGGTACTACATCTCTTATTTACATCTGAGAATGATTTTCAAATCATAACAATACAGGTTCAATACTGCAGTACAGTTTGCAATGGCTTTGAGTATGTCGAATTTTGTGCCTACAAATTACGATTTGCGGACAGCATTGATTTTCTGTTACCACTTGAAAAAAACGGCTGCAGATTCACATCGCATGCTTGTTGAAGCT
This sequence comes from Euwallacea fornicatus, assembly GCF_040115645.1. Classification (NCBI taxonomy): domain Eukaryota; kingdom Metazoa; phylum Arthropoda; class Insecta; order Coleoptera; family Curculionidae; genus Euwallacea; species Euwallacea fornicatus. The sequence continues at coordinate 386,931 of NC_089553.1, forward strand.
TACGGTGAACGTGCCCTTGGAAAATCACAGTGCTGTGAGTGGTTTGAAAAATTCAAAAGTGGCAATTTTGACGTCAATAACGAAGAGCGTGGAAAACCAGCTTTGTTAGATGAGGACGATACTCAAACGCAACAACAATTAGCGAACCAATTAAATGTGACACGAGAAGCCATTTCCATTCGTTTGAAAGCTATGGGAAAAATTCAGAAGATAGGAAAATGGGTTCCACATGAACTCAATGAAAGACGGCAAGAAAATCGAAAAACCACTTGCCAATTGCTGCTTACCAGGTGTATTGCAGAAAGTCATTTCTTCATCGAATTGTGACTGGTGACGAAAAATAGATCTATTTTGAGAATCCCAAACGTAAAAAATCATGGGTGACTCCAGGCGAACCATCAGCATCGTCAGCAAGACCAAATCGATATGGATGGAAAACAATGCTCTGTGTTTGGTGGGATCAAAAAGGCATAATTTATTATGAGCTGCTAAAACCTGGAGAAACAGTTAATACTGAACGTTACCGACAACAAATGATGGACTTGCATCGAGCTTTGCGTGAAAGACGACCAGAATATCAAGAACGGCAACACAAGGTGATATTGCTCCATGATAATGCACCATCACACACTGCAAAACTGGTGAAGGAAACGATTTGGACGTTTCATTGGGAAGCACTATCGCATGCGGCTCATTCACCCGACTTGGCACCATCCGATTATCACTTATTTGCATCGATGGGACACGCTCTTGCAGAACGGCACTTCACCTCTTACGAAACAGTTCAAAAATGGCTCGATGAACGGTTTGCCTCAAAAGAACAACAGTTCTTCTGGCGTGGCATCCACAAATTGCCACAGAGATGGGAAAAATGTATATGTAACGATGGGAAATATTTCGAATAAAATATTTTTTATAATTATTGCACAGCTAAGTTATACTTATTATTAAAAGATTCCGGTTTCATATTTACAGACGTGGTATACTATATACAGGGTGAGTCGGGTGGATCGTGCCAAACTTCAGGAGCGTGTTGTACATGAAAAATAAATGTAAAAAAACTCAAATGTTGTTATCCGATTTTCGTTTGTTTACAAGTTATAGCGTAAATAAAATTAAAACATAAAATTAAAAAAATTAATAAATTTCATAAGAAATTCCATAAATTAACGTTTGCATATCATAGTAAATGTTCTAAAATATTGCCATTAACTTATAAACATTTTCGGCTTCGTCTATGAAGAGCATTCGTTGCGCTCCTGATTGTTTCATGTCTTTCTTTAATGGCAGCTGCAGCATTTCTAATGCGTTGAATTAGTGCATCTTGAGTGTCCACTTTTACTCTGTACACTTCAGTTTTAAACCATCCCCACAAACAATAGTCTAGTGGTGTGAGGTCTGGAGACCTTGGAGGCCGACTAATAGGACCACCACGACCAATCCAACGTCCAGGAAACGTTTCGTCTAAATGTTGCTTAACCTTTATGTTTTAATTTTATTTACGCTATAACTTGTAAACAAACGAAAATCGGATAACAACATTTGAGTTCTTTTACATTTATTTTTCATGTACAACACGCTCCTGAAGTTTGGCACGATCCTCCCGACTCACGCTGTATGTATTTTCAATGCCCATTTTGACAGCACTTTGCTTTAAGTTACTTTGGAATATGTTGATGTAACTTGTCGCATTTAAATTCTCTTCTATTGGAACAAGCATACCCACCCCATGGTAGGAAACACAGCCTCACACCATAATACGTCCACCACCATGTTTCACTGATGTATGGTTTTCTCCGAGGAACTCTACCATAGAGGCCTTCCGAATTCAAAGAATTTCTTATGGTTCTTTCACTAACCTGGACTCCAGTACTAGTTCGGACCATATTTGCTAAGGTTGGTGCGCTTATGGTAGGATTTTTGAGAGCTTCATTTTTTATTTTCCTCTGTGTTCTCAAATTAAGCTTCCGTGAACGTCCTTTGCGAATCTTATTTTCGGTTGTACCTCGTTCTTCATATCTTTTGGTAATGAATCGGACAGTGGAAAAGTTTAACTGAAGGTAGTCAGCAATTTTCCAATAAGAATTTCCCTGATTTCTAAGTAAAATCACGTTTGCTCTTGTACCAGCACTTAGTTCTCTTGTTTTCACCATGTTTGCGAACTGAATTATTTTCAAAACTACCTATAAGTTATTTGAAACATCGAGAAATATTTTAGTGATATCGATGGAAAAAAACACATTTTTAATACACCAATAAACAGATAAAGAAATCCGAGCAGTTGCAGTGTGCAAATACATTATTCCAAGCGGTTTTAATCATTTCTTTTTTTTCCCACTAATATTCAATTTGTATAAACTTTTGGTTGACAGAGACCATATAATTATTTAATATGCTATTTATATGTAAAGTGTTTTTTTTATTTACAACATTAAACTTAGAAATCGCGAAAATCGCGGTGTGCAAATACTTTTTGCCGCCACTGTATATTGGAATGTCTGAACGTAAATCTATTATTTATGAACGGTTGCCGTTTAATTTGTTAACGCTTTGGTTTAATTTGGTGTTTTAAACCGTTGTGTTTATGATATTTATTAAACAATACATCTTTATGCCTCAGCATCTCGATGATGAATTGATTTAAGCCATACGGTTCTATGAACTTTCTTCTTCATTTTGTACCAGAAAATGCGTACCTCAAATAGTGCCGTGCAATTCTGAGACATCGTGGAACCCGTAGATTTCACCGGATTTATAAATTAATTTACTTATGAGGAAACTAAACGGAATTCGACCAAAAATCAAAAGAGATCAAATTTAAGTTATAGATTGAAGGATTAAAAAAAAACACATTAACATACACCAGAGACGTACACTTGCGGACAAAAGTACGGAAATATTTTTAAATTATCAGTATTTCTTGTTTTAATAGATTTAAGATAGAAGCTCCATAAAAGATTAAACACTTGTTTGAAGTAAATTTATACAGTTAGGTGCAGAACTGAGTCAATACTTAGAAAATTCGTATTAATGGTCGCATAAACAAAATATCTAACAAGTATTCAAAGGAAGGCTTTTATTTTCAAAAAGTACATTAACATTAACATTAAAACCATACAAAACATTTGCCGAAAATAAATGGGGTACATCAAATACTCCTAAATAACATTGGTTCACTTTTGCACCGTCAAATTTCAGCCATGAACAAAAACGATACGATCGAGAACTAGTCGACAAACAAGTAGAAACTTGCCATAAAATGCAGTGTGCAGCTAATATAGACGAGTACAAACCATTTAATCGCATATCCTCCGTTACTAAACATCATAATTCAAAATCTTTAAACAATGAAGCCGATTTCAAAGTTTCAAAGAAAATTAATTGAAAAATCACTGATTGATGGAAGATCCACACGGGAAATCGCATTTCAATTAAATATAAGTCAATCCACAGTACAAAGGGTAAAAAATAAGTGCAAAATTTCCTTAAAAATAAATAAAGGTGGCCAACCAAAAAAAATATGTCTGCGCAAGATACTAGAAGAGTAATTAGATATTTGGGCAGTGGTGAAGCCTCTTCGGCCTCCAAAGCAGCCGTGTTGCTGCGAGGGGATACTGGGAAATCGGTGAGCAAATGGACAGTCCAACGAGCTTTACATCAGTCCAAATTTGTTGCTGTGGAGAAGAAGAAGAAACCCCTACTTTCTAAGAAGAATATTAGGGTACGACTAGATTTTGTAAAAAGACATGAGGCATGGACCGAGAAGGATTGGATGAAGGTTATTTGGTCTGATGAAACTAAAGTTAACAGATATGCAACAGATGGTCGACATTGGAGCTGGAAACGAGAGGGAGAATCCACGAAACTAAAAGATTTCATTCTGACGGTGAAACATGGGGGAGAAAATATTAAAGCTTGGGGCTGTATGTCGGGATATGGGGTTGGACCATTGAAGAAAATAGATGGGATAATGAACCAGCACATCTATAAAGCCATTTTAAATGATCACCTAATAGATACTGTTAATAATATGCCTTATCCCACTAGCAAAGTAATTTTCCAACAAGACAACAACCCCAAGCATACCGCAAAATCTGTGAAGGAATGGTTGGGTACCCAAAAATTTCAGGTTTTGCAGTGGCCAGCACAAAGTCCCGACCTAAATCCCATTGAGAATCTATGGGCTTACGTGAAATATCATCTGGTCAACGACTACGATTCGCCACCATCTTCACTTAAAGTTTTATGGGAGAGAATAGAAGAAGTATGGGACCAAGTTCCACCTGATTTTTGTGAAACACTAACAAAAAGCATGCCAAGACGTCTACTAGCTGTTAAGAAAGCTAAAGGTCTCTGGACCAAATATTAGTGTCAATGTCGACCAAAGTGTTCAATGTTAATATTAGTGGGGCAAAACTGAACCAATGTTATTTAGAATTATTTGATGCACCCCATTTATTTTCGGCAAATGTTTTGTATGGTTTTAATGTTAATGTTAATGTACTTTTTGAAAATAAAAGCCTTCCTTTGAATACTTGTTAGATATTTTGTTTACGCCACCATTAATACGAATTTTCTAAGTATTGACTCAGTTCTGCACCTAACTGTATATCAAATTCCATTCACGTTCGTATTTTTAATTAATTTGAGGTAGAAATTAATGTGGACAAAAGTGTGGAAAGAAAACATTTATTCAAAAATAAATAAACATAAATCTATTTCATCAATATGAAGTTGCATAACCTTTTGCCCTGATTACTGCCTGACATCTCCTGTGCATCGAATCTACCAAATCTTCACATTTTTTTACAGGAATCTTGAACCATTGGTCTTGTATGGATTCCTAAAGCTCATTTTTGTTACAGACATTATGTTAAGGGTGTTCCTTCGATAAATGAAACACGACAAAGACAATTTGTTTTATGTAAAAATGGACTGTATTAACTTTGCACTTATGTCAAAAGAATGTAAGAATCTTGGTCTAAGTAAAGAAGAGGAAGAATGCGTATTGGGCGGGTTACACGATATGATTCGGATCACATCCCGACACCGACGCAGCTTTCACCCGACAAGACAAAAGGAAGAGCAGAAAAGAGTGAGAATTGCTCCGATTATCCCTTAAGTACTAACCCCGAAGAATTCCAACCAGGGGCGCACCACCACCAAGAACCATTATAAGCTATGGCTACACCGAATCCCATAACTCGTGGCCATCTGGGGAATATCTGTACTAGTCGCTTTTCTGGGAATATTGCGGGTCCAACAAATTGACCATCAAAGCAATAGTCCCTATAGAGAAAGCTTCCTTTGACTAGTAGCACATTCCCCAACCAAAGCGTACCCTTAGCTTTGGCCTGATGGTCCATGTGGTCTGGCACCCAGATGGTATTCTCCGAATAAGTGTCGCAGTACATAGGCGTAACTTAAGGGAATAAATGCCAATACACAATAAACCTAACATTAACAACAATAAAAATAAATAGAAACAAAAACCAATAACTTAGAGTCCCTAACACATTAATTTGCTTTATTTGTCGTTTTACATGGTGTTGTGACACCAACCGATATTTTATACGTGATCGACACCACGACGTTGATTTGTCAGGATTAAGACGACTCGTTAACTCACTAACAACTCTTTATTTTAATACTAAGGTTCTATACTTTTACTCTGGACTATTTTGAAGGAATTTAAGAGCTTCTAACACTATGCACTCTGTCTGAGGAAAAAATCATAATCTCACATTTTGGGGTTGAAACTTACTTATATGTGCGTAGAACAACTTATCTAAATTACACTACTAAGGGCAAACACCCAGGGACTTGAGACTTTGGTCGCAGTTAATTGTTCATGTATAGATGAAAGGGCAGTCTGGTGATAGTCCAATTGCTCTAAATTATTCCTATGATAACTCCATATTATTGGGAAAGGTTCATATCGTTTGAGATAATAAGTTATATGACAGATAATGGATTTGAGGATAGGAAGGCATATAACAATGGTCCCATAAGTGTTCAATCGGGTTTAGGTCTGGCGATTGAGACGGCCACTTTAAAACATTAATGGCATTTTCTAGAAACCAATTCTTCACCAGTCGTGACGAATGTTTCGGATCATTATCCTGTTGATATCGCCAGACAAGGGGCATTTCTTCTTCGGCAAATGGCAACGTTCTGCTTTCTAAGATATCCCGATAAACAAACCGGTCCATAATACCGTCAATTTTCACAAGGGGGCCGACTCCAGACCTAGAAAAACATCCCCATACCATTACACTATCGTCACCATGTTTTACAGTTGGTTTCTGGTATTTAATATCATATCTTTGGCCTATTGGTCTTCTAATATACGTTTTTCCATCTGAGTTAAAGATGTTAAATTTGCTTTTATCGCTCCAGAGAACAGTATTCCATTTTTGTGCAGACCAAGTTAAATGTCCATTTGCAAATTCAATTCGCGCCTTTCGATTTTTTTTTTTTTTGATATAAGAGGTTTCTTGACGGCAGTTCTCCCCATAAGACCAGCAGCATATAATCGACGTCGTATCGTACGAATTCTGATATTTACATTATAATAATAATAATAATAATCTTTATTCACCCGGTGAATGGGCTATCGGCCCCTTGGCCTTTCTGCCCGATTGACATGTATAATTCTTAAAAAAAAAAACACGAGGCAACCATAAGTCTAATAAGGATGAGAGAGGAATGACCGTTCGCCATTGTCATCCGTCCGCAGTCCGTTCATGGTTGTTGGTAGAGTTCGAGTAGGGTTTCGGAGGGATAAAGGATTCGGGAATGTCTAGTTTGCCGTGTCAAGCAGAGGGGGTTGAGTATTGTCCAGTTATGAGGTTTGTCCTTCCATTTTTTCCGAAGTTGCAGCAGTCTTTCCGTTATTTTCGTCATATTTGTGCGGTCGTATAGCATTTGGGTGGGTGGATTATGTAAGGGGTTGTCGGGATGTCTTATTTTTGTGATCAGTCTTAAGGCAATTTGTTCAGTTGTTTGTATGTATTTTTTTGTTTTGTCTGCATATAGATTTGTATATTTTTGTTGCCGTTGTGATACTTATGGCTCTATCTTTGTATGTCAGTGTTCGAAAATGTTTTGTTCGTCGAGTGATTTCTGTCCTCATGTTTCGTAGGTGCTTGGTGAATTTCAGTTTTTTGTCTATTGTTACCCCTAAGTATTTAATTTCGTCAGTTGGTTCTACTGTGTGTCTGTCTGCCTGTAATGTTGGGGAGTTGTGTTATTTACATTATATTTTTCCCATGTTTCTTGTCTAATTTGCCGAGCCGACTTACTGGGGTCCGCAAGTGATAAACATTTGATGCATTTGTCAATGTGGGGGGAGGTTTTTTTGGGACGTCCAACTTTTTCTCGGGTTCTTACATTGCCCACCAATTTAAATTTTCTTAATATTTTGGACACAGCACCTTCGCTAACTTGTAATTTTCTTGCAATAACATTTTGTTTTAAACCTTGTTGATGCAATTCCACAATCTTTTTGCGTAATTCCTCTGAGAAATACTTATTCTTACCCATCTTTGCAGATGTTTAGAACACAAAATGAGAAAACTGTAGCAACTATTGGGTCAAAACAACTAATAATGTTCACCTTTCCATACTTTTGTCCGCAAGTGTATGAGCAAGTTTTTCTAAACGTTTTTTTTTTGTACCAAGACCTTAGAAAATACACTACCCAGTACAACAGTTGGGTGGTCTTTTCTCATATTAAGCAGCACCTACTACCTAATACGCATATAAAACTGGAAAGCTCTATTTTCAGTAGATGAAGTACAATAAAATGACAACCCAATATTTTCTTAACTTTTAACACCCTGTAAATGCGCTAACGATCGATATCGAACCCAAGTCAATTCTATGAAGTTCTTTCCTTATTTTGTACCAGAGATTACATAGCTCAAATAGTGTCGTGCAATAATGAAACACCCTGTATTATAGGATAAGACAAGTTGAGTGGGTATTTAGCACCAACTCCGTTCTTCATGGGTCGCATTAGGGCGGCGTGAAGGCGTTCCTGTCGTGTGTAATGAATCTTGGAACGGCAAATTTAGGAACAACTTACAAAGTAATTTGTTTCACTGTTAAATAATGCACTTCAATCAGGTTTGCAAAAATTAAGAGCTCGGTTAACGAAGTGCATGCCAACAAGATAATTGGACTAAGAGAGAATTTTACAAGGGTTACGAAGCTTTTAAGGACTAGGGCTGAGGGCTAACGCTCGTATGCATGCTACGCCTAAGAGGCAATTATCGGTTAATTTATTGTCTATCTTTTTGGGGCGCAACATTTAATTGAATAGCGAGACAGGTGTCCTATTGGTATGCTGCAGTCATATCAACTCAGCGCAGTGGGGTTGTACTTAAATTCTCCTTGTTACAAGAAAAAGGGGGTGAAAGTTCTAGTATACAGTTCTGGTCAAGTTGGGCATGTGGCGAAGAAATTTTGATGTGCATGAGCGTAGCACAGGGGTACATTACACATGTATTAATTAAACGTTAATGCCCACAGCGGATCACAAAAATGTTCGGACACCTATTAGAATTAATTTATTATTGGGTTTAATATACTGTGTACTGAACAGGGAAGAAAAAATTTATTACCAATAGATTAAATCTTAATAAACTCATAAAAAACAAACATATGCAACTAGAGAAATAACAAACCTGTTAAAAAAAATTTATTATATTTTTTTATTATTTTTTTTCTTTTAATATTATTATTTTTTTTATTATTATTATTATTTAAAAAATTTTTTTTTACTAATATTTGTTATAATCTGTCCCAGAAAAATAGTAGGAACATTCAGAAACATTTCGATTGGAATTAAAACAGATCTATAGGGATGACTGTCAGCACAATTATCCAATTATGTATGTAGGGTTACGTAACTAACCCTGCGCTTTAGTTTCGTGTCTAGTCATTTTGTAAATATGCGTTAAGTGTAAGTTCGATAAGGGTTAGACAGTAGGAATTACTTTTAAGTTAGAAATACCCCTTGAGGCACGGCACTGGTAGGCATTGGCTAGAGCATGAGAATTTCCCATGCCATGCCTTGTCGATGTTGGAAATCCCCGCAATAAACCTGGTCGGCATTGGAGCTGCATATAGTGAGCTTTGTTGGTGCTGGAATTACCCGTAATAGACCTTGTCGGTCTCACAGCTGCAGTTCCAATTCCCGGTTAAGACGCCACGGTTTGACGCGGCAAATGGTGCAGATGGCACCCTGGTCAAGGTACGCCCATGGTTTATCACCATGGGTGTTGGTACTTAAGGATGGACAAGGCATGGAGGGCTCTCTTTTCTCGCCCTTGTTTTTGGGGTACGGTCGGTCATTGTAACGCAGTCGTCGTGTCCGCGCTCATTACATTCATTAGTCTGTATGTTCCGTATTAATAAACGTAAGCTTGTATACCTTCTCTCTAACCTGTGATTTCATTACAAAGATATAACCAACATCATATATCTAAAGTAGTATCAAAAACACCCGATGCTACATGTATAATCGAACCAGTCACAAAGTTCAGAGTGTTCACTCTGTTCAATCTATTTGAGTAGGAGGCTGAGTCCAGGAGGTCTACGGCTAGGTGGTTGGGGTGACTGTCCAGCCGGTTCATGTACTTTTTGGTGCGGTCTTGGATTTCCTCTCGGATCGTCTTTACTTTCAAGTCTTGGTGCAATGTGGCATTGCTAACGTACCATGGGGCATTAGCTAACGTGCGCAGAGTTTTTGATTGAAATCGCTGTAGAATACCGATATTCGAGCCACTGGCTGTTCCGCAGAGCTGTATCCCGCACGTCCACATTGGTCTAATGATGTATTTGTAGATCAGCAATTTGTTATTTAGGCCCAGTTGTGAGCGATGCCCGATAAGCCAGGCCAGACCTTTGATGGTAAGATTTAGCTGGGTTCGCTTCGCCTGTATGTGCTCTTTCCATATGAGTCTGCGATCTAAGGGCATACCCAGGTATTTCACGCTCTCTGATTGCGGAATTTGTTCATTAAAAATAGTAATGGGTGGACAGGAGCCTCTTCTCAGCGTAAATGTTATGTGGGTGGATTTGTTTTGGTTTACTCGGACCTTCCATTTACTCAACCATTTCTTCAATTCATGAAGGTATTCCTTGGTGACGTCAGATGCACACTGGGAGTCTGGGTCGGTTGCCAAGAACGTTGTGTCGTCTGCAAAAGTAGCCAGCATCCCGTGTTCGCTCTGGACTGCATCCGCGGTATATAGCGTGTATAGATATGGTCCAAGGACGGACTCCTGTAGGTCTCCAGCAAATATATCGCAAAATCGAGATTGATGGTCGGCAACTTGCACGTAAAACAATTTCGGTTGTTTAAATAATCTGTTGAAATAACATTTTTATCAAATCACAAAAATATTCGGACGCCGGTTTAAACATAACAAAAAACGGTAATAGTTGCAATCCTTGTAAAAATTAATATTTCGTATGGCCTTTTTTCTGTTTCCGAACACTTTGCAATCGCCGTAGCATAGAAGAAATTAATAGGGTTGAGATCAGGGAATTGCGGTGATCTTTTTATCACATTTGGGCAATGATACGACAAAAATTCGTTAACTATTCGAGCGCTCTGTTTAGGATCATTGTATCGATAAGACTTAAACCTATCCAGTAATCCCATTTTCTCAGCACTTTTTTAAAGATTTCGCTTTAACTAGTTCTGATAATATATCTTATCCATTGCTCCTTCAATAAAAATCAATTCGCTCACAACTTGCGAGGACGGTACACCTCCAAACAATTACAGAACCTCCTCCGCGTTTAACCGTAATTGTTATTATTTAGCTCAGTATTTGCTTTTCCCCAGACCATTTGCCGACCATCCAATCCAAAAATGTTAAATTTAGATTCATCGCGAAAAATAACATTATTCCATAAGTCCTTATCTTTAGAAATATGTTCAGTGGCAAATTCAAATCGAACTTTTTGATTTTTCTTACTTAATTAGGGCTTTTTCCTGGCAATAGGACTGTAGAAATCATGATCACGAATACGTGTTCGAATGGTCTCCATTGACCCTTTCTTTGTATGAAATTTCTCTATTTCCATTTTTAACTTAGGGGCACTTATTTTAGGGTTTTCTCTCACTTTTCGCATAATAAGTCGGTAATCTTGTTCGTTAAGAATTCGTGGACGGCCTGATTGCTTCAATGGCATAATTCGATCTTCATTTTTATGTTTCGATATTATGTCTCCCACTGAGCTTTTACTTAGATTCACCATAGCACCTTATATTTTTTGGTATGAATGACCTTTTTCCTAGCTGAAACTCTAATTTCAAAACTAATGTTCTTCTTATTTCCGATACGACCCATTTTTCAGATGATAAGAAATTGCAATTCGATAACGTACTGTATGGACGCGTATGATAGTGATTCATGACATAAAAATGAGCTGCAAAATAATAAAAATACTTTTGTCTTCCAAGCAGGTAGACGGCGTTCGAATATTTTTGTGATATTAAAATTATGCGAAAATTTCCTAATTTCATGATTTTTTTCGGTTTTGATAGTTTTATTTGAAAGTTAAGGTCATTTTATGGTAGAAAAAATGTCTTTGTTGAAGTAACTCCAACATAAAGATCGCTCTCACACAATGCATCTGGGTAATAAATTTGGTAAAGTGTAATGTACCCTTAGGCTACGCCTATGGATTTCCACTGCCTTAGTGGTATGTCCAGGATGGCCATATGTCGGGAACCCATTATCTTCCAATAAGGGTTACCCTTCATAAAGACTTTCACTCCTCTTCCTCGTCAAGACAAAAGTCTAAAGTATCCACATTTTGCTAAAATCAGACTACAGCTGCAACACCCTCGTAAATTATCCTTTCTTACCATTGTCTTGACTTTACGGGTTAAGAATTTGGAAAGTTACCATCTGTGGGTTATGTTGCTTATTGCCTAAAACCGGAGCACGCCTATGGGTACTGACCCCCATTTTTAATATTTAAGATACCCCGAAACTTGTAACACTCTCTACTCTATTCTATTTTTCTAATAATAACGATACGACTGATACAGCTCGACGCTCCCGGAATCTTGTAAAATCCTGCATCCTTAACTCTTGACTCTCTCCATTTAAATGCCAGTTAAAGCCTAAGATCTTTAGTTTTGTAACGATTCAGTGTTGTGTGTGTCATAACGAGTGGAATAAAATCTACTAAAGTGTTCCCGAGTTTTGTTTCGCGAGTTCCATTACAAAAGAAAGAAAACAGAACCCAAAACTCGACATACCATTAGGTGCCAAACCGTGGGTACCGCGCTAATCACCTTTCACCTGGTTTACTTCCACCCTGATTTATGAAGTGCAAATCGTACAATCGATTAAGGGCCGCAGTAAATTAGAATGGAATGTCGCAACAAACTCGCAAGTGGACAAGAACCAGAGGGTGTTAGCAATAAGGCAATGGTGTGAAAGCATCAAGGTGGTGATTTTCCCACGAAATCATGGGAAGGAACCAGACTCGAGGACCTGCATTTTTCGAGAAGGAGCACCACTCCTCTTGGAGTAAAGAACAGAATCGTTTCTCACCTCGTCGCGTTAACAGCAACTTCTCTCCTCTCTCAATTTCATAAGTTAGACCACAGAACTTTACGAACTTCTCACGCTCTCGTCGCAGTAGAAATCTATACACGGGCGTTATTGTTAATAGTTTAATCACCTTGTAATTCAACTAGTCTGTGATTAAATTTAGTGTGATTCGTGTAATAGAGCTTCTATACCCTCTCGAACCTTCGGAACCCCTTTATTTTATGACGGAAGCCCGTCTGGTCCTTCGATTTAATTACGAAACCCCGCCAGCGTATTTGGATTCCTCAATGGGTGCCTAGGGAGGCAGTCACTACTGTTAGGCAGGAACTCAGGAAGCCCCTGGCCTAAACAGTCTTAGAAATTCGTTATTGAATATTTTTTGTTACATTTTTTCAAACACTTACTTAAAATGGTAAGTATAATTAGTCAGATTTGTTCTCTGAATGTTTTTATGATCTAATTTATATGTCAGATTAGGTTCATTTTTTTATCAAACAAAGGTAAGTCCTTGGAACACTTGTAGTTTCTAGAAGCGAGGCAAGAATGTGTTTCTGACCTGATGCGCTGTAGCCACCCCCGAGCGCATGCGCTTACTTAAAAAAAATTTAATAAACGGCATTCCATTATTTTTCTCATAGTTACAGACCCTCCATCATTTTTCTCACGCCTACATTAAAACGAATTCATAAACAAATCCTCTATCATTTTCTTTATGAAAGCTCACATATACATATTTGTCGGAGTAATATTCTGGACATTTTCCATGGATGAGGATGTTATTATATTATCAAAATATAAAAAGACAAATAAAAGAAGACAAGAAACTAACGAGCTTATTACCACTCGACCGCACTGCTGTCTTTCTTTATCCCCGCTGCCCATTCCAGGGAGATATCCCTCGTCCAAAAATAGGATTCCCTGATACTTGGCCATTTAGTACCGGAGGTAGTAATAACCTCGTTCGACAGTGCTACAGCCCTAGATGGCTCCGTCGGTTTTCCGTCATAATCCTATTGTTAAGTTTAATACTTTAACACTAAAACTTCTTATCTGCGACATATTTATGTAAGGTTTGAGATACTTTCGCATCGCCCTTTGTGGCCGCTCTAAAATAATGCGACAAACTTTGGTAAGCCCTTGAGCTTTAATGTTAAGTGTCCAATAATACAAATTTGCACGGTTTTGGACCTGGACAACCAATGGCTGTTTTTAAAGTAATTTCCACAGTTAAATTCGAATTTTTAAATTGTTCTTTAAAAATGATTCTAGTTTTAGAGATTTTAAATAAATTTAGTAGTAGACAATCAAGCAGCTGCTATCGACCTCATTGGGTTTTTGTCCGTGACATAATGATTTATCTTTCTTCCTTACAATCCAATCAAGTATACGCAAAAAAGGGAAGACGAAAAATACAAAAAAAATCACAATTCTTGGAAATATTCCAACAGTGTAGTGGAAGGGAAGAGGAAGCGGAATTGTCTTCTTTGTCTTGTTAGGCAAAGGAGGTTGAGTATAGTCCAATTATAGTGGTTGTCTTTCCATTTGGTTTGTAGCTGTAGTAATCTTTCCGTCATTGCAGTCATTAGTGTCCGTTCATATACAGGGTGTTTACACATATTTTGACGCACATTAAAGGGCAAATCATCTAGTAAATCTCTAAATGAATTTCTTAAAAAAAATAGAAATTGTTTAGCTTTTAATCGCGGAGGCATGAAAACCGGACCTAAGAGAAAATTGTCAACTATTCCTGCCCAGATATTTAAACGAATATGTGGTTTCAGTTGGATGGTGCCCCGCCACATTACCATGTATTGAGAGGCAATATGCTGGAATATCTTCTAAAGTAAGCGGTAAATCAACATTTTACAAGAATGAAAAAATTAAGATAAAAGAATATTTAGTTTAAAAAATTAAACACGTTCCCCATTGCCGCGTGCAAAAAAAAGTTTTTTGGGGGGGGGGGGGCTGTGTCCGTGATCCCCAATTTCCCTTCTCTTCTTTTTTTTACCTAAATTATAGGAAAAGAACGCCTTATCGAACTGTGCATCACTACAAAATTTCATTAAAATACGATAAGAAGTACCGAAGTTATTAACTAAATAAATTAATTTTTTAATAACTTTAACACTCTGTATAGTGAGTATCAAAAGCCAAAGAAAAAAGTCGCATAAGGAAAGTCGACTTATTTTCGCTCAAAGAATCTGTAGTTAGCGGATTGGCCTACTAATTTGTAACACTCTGTATACAGGGTTGCTCATTAGTGCGTCAAAGTGCGATATCTTAGTAAATATAAGTTTTGGAAGGAAATTTGTCTTAGTAAAGTTTTTGGGGAATAAAAGGCACGTATTTTAAAATTATTTTCAAATGTACAGGGTCTGTCATAAAAGTGTGGTAGTACCAAATTATGTTTTTCTAAATGGAACCCCCCAATTTTTTTCCCATTTTCGGATTTATCGTCAAATTTTAAGGCTAGTTTATAAAACAGGTCTTATATAAAAAATTTACCATTTTCGAGTTATTTATGAAAATTCGAAAATTTTGATAGCTGCAAGGTCTCACGGAAATCAATGCTGTTTCCTAATCGTTGCGAATTTTGGAATCGATCTTATGAGGCTCCAAGGCCACATAATAAGCTACGTTTTGACATGTTTTAGTTTAAAAAAAGTTTTCCATAACCCTCGAAATAGGCCTTCGAAGTTGTATGATTTCAATCCTCAATAACTTGCTTATTTCAAATAGAATGCCCTACTTTTCTCGACGGCATCGTGTTCAGAATCCAAAAACCTACAACTTTTGTTAACATTACCCTATCCCTAAACCCAACCGTTTCTGAGCTGCTGAAAATTGCCCCTTTTTTACATCTAAATTTGTATTTGAAAAGTGAGTTTCGATGACTGTATTATTATTTTTATATTATTTATAACAAATTATTATTATTTATTTTCACAATATTATTTGTATCTACAATAAATTCTCAAACTGTCCTCCATTTCGATCAGAAACCAGTTGAAGTCTTGCCAGAAAAGACCTATTTACTTCTCGTAACATCCGATGCGACTTTTCAAATACAAATTTAAATGTAAAAAAGGGGCAATTTTCAGCAGCTCAGAAACGGTTGGGTTTAGGGATAGGGTAATGTTAACAAAAGTTGTAGGTTTTTGGATTCTGAACACGATGCCGTCGAGAAAAGTAGGGCATTCTATTTGAAATAAGCAAGTTATTGAGGATTGAAATCATACAACTTCGAAGGCCTATTTCGAGGGTTAGGGAAAACTCTTTTTAAACTAAAACATGTCAAAACGTAGCTTATTATGTCGCCTTGGAGCCTCATAAGATCGATTCCAAAATAAAAAAATAGCGCTCTCATACAAAAAAAGTATGGTGCATTAAAAAAATGTTTTAAAGTTTTTAAGGAACTCTGACTTTGATTTACTACTTTTCAAAAACAAATTTAAAAATTTCAAAAAACACCAGTTTTGTGATAATTTTTTTCAGACGCTGTATTTTTAAAGAAATTTCGCTAATATGGCAACGCCGAAATCAATTTAAAAAATGTTTAATGCTTTTTGCTTCTAAATTAAGGTTTCATCAAATGGCATAAAAAAAATTATGGGTTGCTATTTAAAAAATTATGACTTTATGCTGCCCAGCGAAAACGGAACACTCTGTATAAACAAAACTATTATTAAATCATGCAGCTTTCCAATATAAATGAGTACTGTACTAAACATTTCATATTGATATTTATACAAAGACACCAGGAACCAAGGCCGGAGTAATGGCGAACCCTGTATATGCCTTGGATGGATTGTGGAGGGGTTTCTCTGGGTGTCTTATTTTGGTGGTAAGTCTCAGTGCGATCTCTCTATCTTGTTCTTTCTGTAGCATTTGCTCTTAGTATATGTATATAGTTCAGTAGCGATCTGCAGATGAATTTGTAAATTTTGGTGGCCGTTTTGGTACTAATTTCTTGGTTTTTGTATGTCAAAGTTCTAAAGTGTTTGATTCTAATGATTTCCGTTCTTATATTTTGCACGTGTTTGATGAATTTTAATTTATTATCAATTGATATATCTAGACATTTTACTTTCAGTTTTGGTTTCGTTTGATGACTGTCTGTTACTATTGTTGGGGAATTGTTTTTTATCTGATGGTTTCGTAGAAGCAAGTGATTTTTGGTGGCGTTTGGTGTTTAAGAAATTAATTTTTTACAATTTTTAACAAATGTATTTAATTAATTAAAAATCATAAAATAAAAAAAGAGGGCAATTGAACTGAGTCGCTTATACTGTTTCGAATCGGTATCACGCATAAATGTCCAGTAGCAGGCACTCAGCATCTCATCATCCTAGAATCCTTTACATCATCTTTAGATTTTTGCCATATTTTGGTGTACTCGCTCTCCTTGCTCGTCGCCTGTGTTATCTAAGTTTTCATGGAAAAAAATCCAAATGGGAGTGAAGAAAATGTATTTTGAGAGACATTCGAGCTCGAATTCTGTGGTAATTTTACAACAAATCTTCAACTGTTTGCTTAATAGCCTGAGATTTGTAGTTCCCAAGAAAGTTCTTAACACTTAGAAATGATGCCCATGCGGCCGCTTCATGGGTTGTTAAACATTTTGTAAATTCTTTCTCCTCTGTTAATTTTCGAACATCCGGTCCAACAAATATTCCTTTTTTAATTTTCGCATATGAAAAATTGAAAAACAACTTAATTAAACACCGAAAAGCGCTTTTTCACAATCCATTGCCTTAACAAAGTTCGAGATCAGACCAAGTTTGGCGACACAGATGACCACACGATGGTGCAGATGGCCCTGCGATGTTGCGTATGGAAAAACAACTCACGTTCTGAACCAAAAACAAACCGTTTTGAACACGATAAATTAAGTGATTTGTCGAGGGGCGCGAACTTGAAAACCAAAACTAATCATGATAAACAAATGGTACAATTGGATTCGGCACATTGAACAACGCTAAAAATTGTTCTAATTTGCTCGGTGCAAAACTTGACTGGAATTTGTAAACTCGTGCAATAAAATCGCTTTCCGGTGAAAAACAAACATTGGAAGATGCTTCCAAGATCATCTAGGAAATCCTCCTTATCCGCCTCAAGCTGCGTCGAAGAATTTTTTTTACCGAAAGCCAATTCCTGTTGATCTTCTTGTAGCAGTATGTAGACCTGGAAGGGTGACGTGAACTGTATAGGTAATGGCCATTTTCGGTAGGGACACTATTGAGTTCGAAGATGTCCCACGACCTCGTCACACTAAGCTATTGACCAATTCCTTTGCAATACTCGATTTTTTCCAACCAAGCTTGACGCGTCATAACTCTGAAATACTCATTATTGATTGCTGTCTCCTGGGGATGGAAACTTGCATTATTTTATGTATAGCACATATATAGTTACCCAACTGAAATTACTGTCGTGTTCGGTAAGTGGCGATAATCCATCCTTTCACTGTTGTTTCAAAGTAAACCCATACATGATCAGGGTCCTATCGGAAATAAGTGAATTGTAACCAGCCATAAACCCTGCATTACTGCAAGCGTTGGAGTAATAAATTGTTCAAGTAACCCGGTGGCAATATTTCCGGCTTCAGCAATGATTAATATCTACCAATGACAAACGATTGCGTTAAAATCTAGGCATTTATACCGGTTCCATTTCAAACTGTTCCGACTGAGCTGTATATCAACCGTTCTTCCTGAATGACACCTAAAAGTTTTATGTCGATGGCTAACCCTTTGGGTTTACGCTTTGTGGACTTTTTTCAGTTCCTCTAGCTTAGAGTAAGATTTATGTGAAGCTACTGCAATGACCGTGTTTCTCAATGAACAATCTGTTAAATGTACAGAATTGGGAGATGTAAAACTCTTCAATTCCGGAAAATCGATTGATACTTATTTTCTTTTACGGAACATTATCTTGTAGTAAAACAAAGAGGCGTCAGCGTAGACCTTGATTGCTATTTTATGGATATTTAGACGTAAATCTATCGTTTCACGTTTCTAATCTATCACTAAATCAACGTACGGGGATAATCTCAGGAGTATCTGATCCAACACTTGAAGAACAATCAATTGAAAATTATAATATTATTGTCAGGACCAACGGTAAATGCTCATGAGCCTACATATTGGTGGACTTGGCCAATTCCCACCTGTTCTATGTTATATGCGTGGGTTGTCAACTTTTATCTAGTTTATGAGACTTGAGGGCTGTATGGACGCCACCGCGAAGGAACTGTAGGCAGATTTCGCACATGGCCCCAGGGTGTGAGAAATCTTTGTTACATTGCCCAGATCTCACGAAAATAATTAATTTTAGATGATGATTGCAAAACCTTTTAAGGTTTTATATTTCCATCATTTTGTATGAAACAGAAACATCGGGCCGTGGGAATCGATCTACGGCAGTTCTGATTGCTGCACATGAAGACTGAGGGAGGTTGAAAATAACGAATTTGGTCGCCATTACCGTCGAAACCTAAAAAAGTTTCAAGGGTTTTCCAGTCAGTTTTTTCCGAATCCTCTTTTCAACCACATGCAAATAACCATACTCCATTTTTTCGTTATATTCTTCAGTTTTATAAGCTGGCGCGGTTCTGAGCAATATCCAGTTATCAAAATAAAGTGTATGTGGGCATTCTTTGTTCATGTTGAAACAATTAATCAATTATCTGAAAATATCATGGGGTTCTGGCTCTAAATTCCTCCCAAGATAAGTGCGAGAAAATGGTAAAAGGGCTGTCATGAATCTCTTCGCATTTCTTGTTTATGTTAAGACCATTAATTGGCATTATCTGAAAGTGGTACAGGCTTTTGGTACCAAACTCTTCCCCAGATTAGCGTGAGAAGGAAGGGTTGTTTATAAATTCTTTTAGAGTAGGTGAGAATGACGTTTAGGGGTTTGGTACCTGTGGGAAAAAGGGTGGACAGCCCTTCCATCTTATCGGTTCTCTCACGAAGAGGGGATGTGTTCTGTGTATGGATACCGGGTTGTATCCGGATTCCATTTTTGGTTCACGGAGAATAAAGAAGTGCTCTGATAATTGTGTTTTTTCTCTTGAACCGCGAATCTTACATGTATATGTTAATCGAATGACAAGGCCTTGGTTTTGCGAACCTTTGCTTCAGGGTATAAACGGGTAGTTGTATTCCGGGACAGAAAAAAATATAAAGCGTGATACAGAAAAGAGAACGCCCAGTAAAAATAGTTTAATTTAAATAATTTTCGATATGGATGTTTTTTACGTTAAAACAAACACCTCATTAAAAAAGTAAATAAATTTAATTGTTAAAAACCAAAAAAAAAAAAAAAAAAATCGTCGGTCCTCTACAGTAACTTATGCATTCCTGAACACGTCTAGGCATGAATCTATTGAGGTGATCAAAGTCTTCTTGGCGGATTGAATTCCAAGCTAACTAGACTGCCTGACATAGTTCACTAGGGCTTGTGGGAGATGGGGTAAATTATGCAATCTTTTATCTACAATACCCCCATACATCAATCGGTGAGAGATGTGGAGTTCGAGGTGATCAAGGTAGCAAATTAACTGCATTTTGTTGAAAGAAGTCTATAGTCGCTCTAGTCACATGTGGTCGTGCATTGTCATGCTGAAAAACTGGATTAACAAGAGTTTACAGGCACGGGATGAGATTCCAGGATTTCTTGGATGTATCGTTGGGCTGTTATACTGTCTCTTGGAAAATAAAGGTGGCCGGCTACCATATGCAATAGCATCCCATACCATTACCCCAACGGTATGACGGACTTGCCTTTGTATTGTAAATTGAGGATCTCCTCTTTCAACCCGTCGTCTTCTCACTCTTGCCGGATCATCATGTATACCCAAACAGAATTTGGATTCGTCTCTAAACAAGATATTATCCCATTTCAAATTCCAATGTGTCCGTTCTCAGTTCCACTGCAGTCAATTTTGACGATAATTGAAGGTGAAGGGTAACAGAAGATGGGGACGGTAATAAATCAGTTCAAAACTTGTTATCCGGTGATAAATAGTTCGAATCCCAATGGGCCTTCCATACTCAACAAACTACTGATCCGCCAGCGTCCTCATCGAGACGAACTCACCTTTCAGGGCCTTAGTTCGAAGGAGGCGATCTTGCCGTTCTGTAATTCTTCGGGATCATCCAGTACTTCTCTTTTTGGTCTGTTTACTTTTCTTGGATTGATGTCTGACATTTCATTATAGTGTTTACCCTACGGTTCAATATTTTTGTGAAATATCCACATTCTACAGTTTGAATTTGAAACTAGAAACTATTGAAGCATGAAAGTAATTGAAGTAAAAATGTCAAATAAATGTAAAGCCTGTTTGACAGTTATTTTATATTTATCTTCAATAAAAGAACCAAAACGTCAGTGTGGGGCTAAAGAGTGATACTTAAAACGATGTAATTTGCTACTTGTGAACAAATGAGAATATACTTTGTGACTTGGAATTCAGTGATCCAAAAGATTATCAAAATTATTCACAGAGACTAGTTGTAGCTTCCTGTTATCTCCATAATTTTTTGAGACGAAAAGTACAAGTTCAGTACGTAGACATTTCAAAGGGTAATAATTCTGATGATACTGATATTAACCTCAATATAGAACATTCTCAATTATATTCACTAGAGCCCCTACGAGGACGAAAAACATCAAGTGAAGGTTCTGTGAACACTTCAACAACGAAGGGCAAGTCGCTTGGTAAGACAATGTCATTTAAAATCAAATTTGAAACACAAATTAAATACCTAAATAAATTGTCTTTACTTACCTTTGATGCATTTTGCTCGTGTATATTGGCCGAGACATCTACGATGCCTTCCTCTTCATTTTATGATATTGTAGAACATCCGTTCTTAGGGATTTCCTGGTCTTGTAAAAAATTAAAGTTCATTAAAATAACATAATACAGGTACATAAATATCATCAGTGCCTGTTCCCGACCTGTAGGGTGCTTTTACTTTCTTCAGTTATTTTTTATTATTAGTTCCCAAACAATTTTTTTCCTTGTTTCTTTGTCTGCTCTCCGGTTAACTTCCTTATATTCTTCAATTAGCACTTTATATGCATTATCATTTAATTTTCCATCACTGTATTTTATATTATTAATATTCCATAATGCTGGATATTCACAATTGAGTTGCAAAAATTCGACAATAAATTCGTGGTCTTCATTTCGTTTCGCCATGGAGATTTTAAATAAAGTAATAAATATTGTGCAGTATTGTCCCTACACGCATAAATAATGCAGTATTGTGCAATTCGTTTCCAACAATTATCGCTCAATACTTGAGAAATATATATAATTGACTCATAACAATATTATACAATATTCAATATTAGGTAATATAATTGAATGTCTCGAAGGCTCTTAAATGACCGACCCGCCTCTTGTAGACCCGCTATTCGACTTCTTTCAAACTCGGTCAATGATGAACATTTCACTGCATTCTGCTTCTAGCCATATTTTATTAATATAAATGCACTTTCTAATTACCCTATATGCCAATAAATGATATTTTGCAGGAATATTGTTGATATTTTATTGCAATTTTTATAAGAAAAAAAACCCATAAAATTCCTGAAAACTTGTAAATATATTGATAAATATGACTGAAAATTTAATCGTTTTTTGTATTTTTATATACAAAAATGCATACCAAAAATTATTTAAATAAAATCATTTTTACGGGGTGTTCTCTTTTCTATATCACGGAATATATTTCCCAACATAGTTGTAATGGAACTCGCGTAACAAAACTCGGGAACACTTTAGTAGATTTTATTCCACTCGTTATGACACACACAACACTGAATCGTTACAAAACTAAAGATCTTAGGCTTTAACTGGCATTTAAATGGAGAGAGTCAAGAGTTATATCAGTTCTATCGTTATTATTAGGGAAAAAGAATAGTGTAGAATAATATGTTACAAGTTTCGGGGTATCTTAAGTACTAAAACATGGGGGTCAGTACCCATAGGCGTACTCCGGGTTTAAACAATAGGCAACGTAACCCACAGATGGTAACTTTCCAAATTCTTAACCCGTAAAGTCAAGACAATGGTAAGGAAGGATAATTTATAAGGGTGTTGCAGCTGAAATCTGATTTTGGCAAGAATGAGGATACTTTAGTCTTTTGTCTTGACGAGGAAGAGGAGTGAAAGTTTTTTATGAAGGGTAACCCTTATTGGCAGATAATGGGTTCCCAACATATGGCCATCCTGGACATACTACTAAAGCAGTGGAAATCCATAAGCGTAACCTAAGGGTACATTACATAGTGAACATTGAGATTCGTACTCTTTTCCCTTGTATACAATGTTCATAGTAAGAAGCTTTGAGAATGTTTCAAAATGGGCACCAACCTCTTCATTATTGGCAAATATCTTTCCACCAAGCCATTTTGTGAGTTCGAAGATAGAAAATGATTCGAGGGGACTAAATCTGGCGAATAAGGTGGATGAGGAAGACAAGAATTTCTTTTCCGCCAATTGCGGTCGCTTTTTTATAATTCCTTCGTTCAAATGCTACTATAAGACTATATAATATTCTCCGTTTATTGTTTTGCCTTAGGAAGATAATCAATAAAATTCACTCCACGTGAATCCTGAAAAACTGACGTCATCACCTTTTCTGCAGCCGGAACGGTTTTCGTCTTTTTTCGAGCAGATTCTCCCCTTTCAGTCCATTGTTTCCATTACTGTTTCGTCTCAGATGTGAACTGATGGGCCCATGCTTTATCCATGGTTATGAATCGATGCAAAAACTTGACTTTACTATTGACATTTTTTTTCAAACACTCCTTCGAAACATTCTCATGGCGCTGGTTTTGTTCGTCTTGCGTAGAGCTTTCTCATATCCAGTTGTTTGGTAAAAATGCGATATACAGTATTTTTGAAACGACTATCTTCCAGTACAGTTTCGTGGATTTTTACCACAAGTTCTGGAGTGGTCGGATCTGGAGTGTCATGGGATCGAGCACACGGCGCTCGTCTTGCCAGCTCGTACGACCACGTTTAAACTCTACTACCTAATATTTCAAAGATGTTAACGAAGAACCAGATTTCTTCAGAGTGAAATCTAATTCTGCTTTTATGTTGGACGGATTAAGCCCTTTTACATAAAAGTATTGAATTGAAAATCGATGATCAATTTTTTCCATGTTAACAAAATCTCTAAAAGCATTCACTAAAAACGACTCCAAAACAAACATAAATCAATGTAGCACCCTCAAATTTTACACGTAACTTTTGTAAAGTTAGGTCTTTGTAATATAGGTAAATTTTTGGCAAAAAACTCACCATCTGTATGTCAGGTCAGGTACTTCTGGGACCAACCTCGTACCATACAAATAATCTGATTTTATGGTTTGAAATACGTTTACGAGGTGCTTAATTCCTGTTGATATAAACAACTTTAACAATACGATTGCATACTATTTTACAATTTGTTATACTTTAGACACCGAGTGTTTCTTCTATTTCACCAATTTCCACATAGTTTTATGTATTCGGAAACGGCGCGTGTGTCCGTGAGGTAAAATGCTCCATTATCTGATGACGAGAGAAAGAGGAGAATAATTCCGAGTCGAGTGTTTTCGCAGACATACATATAATGAATAATATAAGGAAATAAAAAAATGCTTTAAGTAAAAAATACTATTTAGTGCATTTTTCAACGGGCTGTTCTGATAGAATCGCAGGTAGGAAGCTTGCTAAAACTGAGATTAGAACTCCCAAGTTTATGCTAATGTGTTGGCTCCATATAAAAATCTCGTAAAAATGGCTCAAAATAGTATACCTATTATACCCCAAGGTTGTGGAATACATTATTATGACCCGACCGTAAAGTTTAAATTTCGAAGCGCCCAGCGATAGGAAAGTTCCAAGACGAGAGGGTCATAATTATTCCACGAATTTTTTCCTTACCAGAGTTGATAAAATTGCGATAAACTTTTTCATTGTTTCAAATGATACTCGTTACCACAACAATAATAAGCTAAACAACAATGAGAATGACGACGGCATTGTAGTCGACTTTTTTATTTTCTCCTTAGTTAAATAATGAACCTTAATATACGTGCCATTATGAATATGTTATTTTAGTCTTAAGAAAGGACGGAAAGAAATTGGGATTCATAATCATTACTGAATCACATCAATCAACACTGAATAATATTGTCTTTTAAAGTCAGCAGGGGAAAATAGTATATTGTGGAAGGAGTGACTAAAAGACATGTCCTGGCGCTGAAAGAAAAGCTGTTGGCTTCGCTCAGGCCTCCGTCTCGTTTAGCATGTTCTCGAATTATCAAAAACGATTCTTGACAAGTAAAACGGTATAGTTTTTCCATAACTATGTATGAGACAAACAGTAATTAAATTATTAAACAATTTAATTGGTTTTTGCACCCACACTGCTTCCACAATAGACAGTTTTATTATAGTCCGTCAACTATACATAAAATCAACCAAACAGGGTAATAGTTAATTTCGTCGGTAAATAACCCTGGTCAAAGAATTGTGACTTCAAAAATGTATTCTTTACGTAAAGTAGTTTTTTTTCTTAATTTACACATGTTAAATATGAAAATAATAACGTAGTATCGGGATTCAATGGGATATCAAATTCCAATACTAGAGTAGATATGGGATGGTGGTTATATCTACTAAAGAAATCACAGTTCAAGAATAAAAGCAATAAGTGTGTGTTTATTAACTAAAGACAGAAGAATAAAAGAAAGAAGAGCAAGCGGACCGAGGCCCGTCTCATCTCAGTTCGTCGTTTTCGGGACTCCCCGGGTCAGCCTCTTCCTTTTTCCCACTCCCTTAACTGCTACCTGTGCTTCTGGGTTTCTCACCCCCGCTTGGTCACGTCTGGGCACCAGATGCCCAGAGGATCATCACTCTAATTGTCTTCATAATATCTTTAAGTATGGGGACGCGGTACTGTGAAATGGAAAGAACGAATACATAAATCTACGAAAATGTCGATGGTCAACTGAATTATAGCCCGGTTTTATGATCCTACAATAATAATATTTTAGAATTAGTTTGAGTTTTGTAGAAAACAAAAATCCTATTTTTTTGTACATATTAATAGATATCACACATTCTTCTGCTCATTTGGAGGCTTGTGATACAAGTTTTTCGTTCTCTTCTCGCATTCTGCTTCCGGAACGAGTTGATAAACAATCCAGCAATAGACCGCAAACATTGAAACGTCCCACTTGCTCTGGTATCGTGTTCCATCGTTGCGGTGTCATGATGGAAGCACTCTCCATGTTCGTCACTAAATGGCCTACAGTTGTCAGGTAAAAACTCCAAACGAGATTGTAAAAAGTGAATTTTCAGGAACATGTTGCAACTGTGTGATGGTAACAAATTTTCAACAGGTTCAGGATAGTTACCGCTCCTCTTATTTGCTAAGAAG
This sequence comes from Euwallacea fornicatus, assembly GCF_040115645.1. Taxonomy (NCBI): domain Eukaryota; kingdom Metazoa; phylum Arthropoda; class Insecta; order Coleoptera; family Curculionidae; genus Euwallacea; species Euwallacea fornicatus. Next base: position 412,972 of record NC_089553.1, read on the forward strand.
TTTTTTTTGCCACAAGACGAGAATCGCCTTAAGCTTTTTTTTCTTTACCTTTCAAAACAAACTCGAAGTTATTATCTTTAAATAAATTTCTTATTTGAGGACCGATCAATATATAATTATTTATACCTAACTTGATCTTAGCTTCACTTAATTTTGAAAATGTCTGGCGAAGGTATTGGAAAAGCAGCTCCATTTTTTTCATTACTTTTCCATAAACCCTTGTTTAATGTGTAATGGTGGCAATAACGCTTTTCGGGGATCAACTAAAGGGTTGTTTAGAACGTTTTTTTTCGCCCAGATTGAAATAATTGATGATGAGGCCACACTTTTTTTTATAAAACTTCTTTCTATTACGACTATCCCATTCGCGGATGAAGCAACCTAATTCCGTGTGGCCCAATTGTGATCTAAGCAGAAGAGCTACAACTTTGAAATTTCCGCAGATTTGTCACTGATGTCCATCATAACTAATTCGTAACAAAAGCGTAATCATATTTTGAAAGGAATCTTTCATATTCACTAGGTGACGAATAGGAATCGAGTGTAAAATATTTTGATTATTTAGCAAAACACCTTTTAACCCTAACTTGGGGCTATCTATTAACAGTCTCCATTCATTCTGTTTGCATATGGTTGCTATTGGTGCATCAAAGTGCGACATCTCAGTAAATCTGCCTTTTAGAAGGAAATATTTCATATTAAATTTTTTTGTTATTGAGTGGGGTGTATTGTAAAATTATTGTCAAATATACAGAGTCCATCAAAAAAGTGCGTTAGTACTAAGTTATGTTTTTTTTTAATGGAACCCGCCTATATTTTTGTCATTTTCGGATTTACCTTCAAATTTTAAGGTCAGTTTGCGTAAGTGATTTGATGTAAAAAATTTACCATTTCCGAGGTATCTGGGAAAATTCTAAAATTTTGATAGCTGGAAGGTCTCGCGGAAATCGGTGCTGCACCCTAACCGCTGAGAATGTCTGAATCGATTTTATAGCGCTCAAAGAGGACTTAATAAGCTTCATTTTGACGTGTTTTAATTAAAAAATCGTTTTCATAACCACGAAATAGTCCTCCGAAGTTAGATGACTTCAAATCTCAATAGCTTGTTTATTTCAAATAGAATTTCCCAATTTTCTTGACGGCATTGTGTGCAGAATCCTTAAATGACTAAAACTATGGGAAATAATTATATTTTAATGAAAATGGGCCATTCAGAACAAATCCTCAAATTGTCTTCCATTTTGATCAGAACGCTGTTGCATTCTTTCTGAAAAAAACTATTATTCACGAAAAAGATAACATTAACGAAAAATATATGAAATTAACGTATGATTCCGAACACAAAATAATCATGCAGTCATCGTTAGTTATGAAAAATGTCAAAATGACACCGAACATCACGTAATATTTGCCTATGGTGACGTCACCTGCGCAATTTTTAAAACATTCAGAAGCCAAAAAAGGGCCATTTTCGGAAAATTAGAAACGGTTATATTTAGGGATAGAATAATATTAACAGAAGTAAATAGATTTTTGGATTTTCAACAGGATGGTGTCGATAAGATTGGGGCATTTCATTGGAAGTGAGCAAATAATTTAAAGTTATGTAAGTTCAGAGGCTATGGAAAACTTTTTTTAATTTAAAATACGTCAAAACGTGGTTTATTAAATCGCCTGGAGCCCCATAGGGCCACTTCGGAAATTTGCAACAGTTAGTGTACAGCACCGATATCTGCGACACTTCATGTTATCAATATTTTAGAATTTTCCTGAATAACTCGGAAACGGTAAATTTTTGACGTAAAACCTTTTGCATAAATTGACCTTCAAATTTGGGGATATATCCTAAAATTGCGAAAAAATTTGGGGGTTTCATTTTAAAAAACCCAATTTGGTCCTGCCACAGTTTTTTGACGCACAATGTACATTGGAAAACAATTTTAAAATACGCACCTTTTAATGATTACAAACTTTGATATGAAACATTTTCTTCTAAAATTCATATTTACTGAGATATGGCACTTTGATGTATTTATGAGCAACCCAGTGTATATTGTTAAGGGCTCTCATCAAATCGCTCACATATTGACAAAAAACTAAACTTTCAGCTATTTGAAAATATTGCGTTAGTTCAAAATTGAATGAGATAAGAATTTTGATTTTTCGTGAAACTATGAAAATTTAAACTAATAAATAACTTTTACTTATCAACATTTATTGAGCATGGGTAGACGAACAGAAATTAGTTTAAATTATTTCCCATACTTTTCCCCTGTAGTCTAGTATAATTAGAGCTCAATTATGTCGTTGCGCTACTTTATGATGATCCATGCTGATGAATAGAGCGAGAGAGGATATAAAATATTCCATTTTTGATATTTGCCGCTCCGTATCACGTCATGGTTCGGTCATTGTTATGTCAAGATTTGAAATAGGCTAATGGTATACTTTCCTTTCGAATTACAGTAATGTACTTCCCGACCTTGTTGTAAAGGCCTTCTACGCCAACATAGGTAAAAATGACTTACCTATTTTTGCAAAAAAAACTCATGATACGTAGGATCAGAAAGTCAATAGGGTCAAAGTCGTGTAAATAATGGCAATTAAGCAATGTCAAAACCAGTCAAAACGTGTAGTGGGGTAAGTGCGGGCCGATTTTTGTTAAATATCGATTTGCTTTGATTTGCATATTTTGTTATTTATACGCGGCGTGACCCACTTAAGATTGAGACACCTCTGTAGTATTTTTATTTTTTATCCGATTTTAATCATTTTTTTATATCCTGTGTGATATAGGAAGAAGAACACTGCATAAAATGGTTTTATTTAAATAATTTTTGGTATACATGTTTTTATATGGGAATACAAAAAAACTATTACATTTTCAACCATATTTATCAATGTATTTACGAGTTCTTAGGAATTTTAGGTTTTTTAACTATAAAAATTGCAATAAAATAGCAATGTGACTGCAAAATATCATTTATTGATATACAGGGTGTTTCCTAAGTACGGTGCATAACTTCGGGAGCGTATTCTACAGTTAAAATAAAGATAATTTTGTTATATAAATTATATCCCAAAAATGCTTCGTTGCGGAAATACAGGGTGTGAAAATTTTATTGTTTGAAATTTAATGTCTCACGCACAGATAAATAAACGGTGTTGGTGACTAGTAAAATTTCGACAATTTCGCTACCAAACAGGCAAGTACACAACAAAAAAATTTATATCTTCATATAAGTATTTGTTCTTTTAAGAATAATAAAAAAGAATGAACAAATTTAGCTACGATGTTTTTTATTTATTTACTCGAAAAGGGTGCGTCTTACGAAAAAAAGTCAAGAGACCTTTTTTCTTCTAAATCGAACACATAATTAAAAAAGGAACAAAATATTGGAAAAGAACAGTGGTGTACCACATTTTTCCTTTAAAATATCCAGCAATTATCCTGGCCACACGCTATTGGTTACACAACAGCCACTGTTTTTAGTGTTAAATATGCACCGTTGCTAACTCTCAAACCCGACAAAATTTCATTAAAATGTCTCAAGTAGTTTCGGAAATATTTAAAAAATTGTAATTTTTTAAAGAAATTTTCACACCCTGTATTTTGGCAACGAAGCATTTTTGGGATATAGTTTATATAACAAAATTACCTTTATTTTAGCTGTTGAATACATTCCTGAAGTTATGTACCGCACTTAGGAAACATCCTATATAGTGTGCTTAGAAAGTGCTTTTAGATTAATCTAATATGCTTAGACGTTGAATGTATTAAAATTTTCATCAACTGAACAAGTTTAAGAGAGGTCCAATAGCGGGTCTATGGGAGATTGGTCTGTCATTTAGGGAAATCGCTACTATATTGAAGCATAGATAAGATGTTGTCAGGCATGGTTCTCAGAAGAGTAAACAGGCAGAAGGAGAGATACTGGACGACTCCGAAGAACTGCAGAACACCAAGTTCGCCGCCTTTGAATTATGGCCCTAAGAGATAAGTTTGTCTCCTCGAGAACACTGGCGGATCAGTAGTTTGCTAAATATGGTAAAGCCATTGGGATTCAAACTATTTATCGCCGGATAAGAAGCTTTGGACTGAATTCCTATTGTCTCCATTTTGTGTTACTCGTCACCTTAAATCATCGTTAACATCAACTGCAATGGTGCAGAAAACGGATACAATAAAATCTGGAATGGGGTAATATCTTATTTAGAGACGAATCCAGATTTTTTTTAGGTATGCATGATGATGGGTAAAAGTAAGAAGAATTCGAAGTGAAAAACGGGATAATCAATTTACAATACAGAGACATCCCTATCAGATTGTTGAGGTAATGGTTTGGGGCGCTGATGCATATGGTAGCAGGTCACCTTTACTTTTCATTAGACGCAGAATGACATTTCAACAATACGTCCAAGAAATCCTGGAACCTCATCTCGTGCTTATAAACTCTTGTTAATCCAGTTTTTCAGAAAGGCAATGCACGGCCATTCGTGGCTAGAGTGACTATGGATTTCTTTTAACAAAATGCAATCAATTTGCTACCTTGACCACCTGGAACTCTAGATCTCTCACCGATTGAACATGTATGGGATGTTGCAGGTAGAAAGTTGCATAATTTACCCCATCTCCCACAAACCCTAGCGGCGCTATGTCATGCTGTCCAGTTAGCCTGGAATGCAGATCCCTCAAGAGGACATCAATCACCTCATTAGATCCATGCCTAGATGTGTACACGACTGTATAAGACACCACGGAAGGCCGCCAAGTTATTTTTTTTCTTTTGGTTTTTAATAATTAAATTTGTTCAATTATTTAATGAAGTATTTGTTGTAGCCCAAGAAACATGCACACCAAAATTATTTAAATAAAACCATTTCCAGTAAGGGATTTCTGAAATACCTGTTTTGCCAATCATGGAGAATAGGACGTGGATGGCAAATACTCTGGCCTCCAGGAAGCCCCGATTTTAATTCTATGATCTTTTTCGCATGGGATTACACTAAATCTTCAGTTTACCAAAATGCTATAAATTCACCTGAAGAATTATTAAGCAAAGTTCAAAACGCAGCAAAATTATTTCGAAATGAAATAATGCTATTTAACATAAAGTGGTGGTTCTGCAAAAGAGTGGCAAAATGCATCCAAGTTAATGGTGGTCATCCCGAGCATTTGTTGTCACAGGAAAATCGTTTCTAAGTGTTTTAGTCACTGCTAAAATATTTGTTTGAAGCTTTACTGAATATGTTAATGGAAGAACAACTGTGGCATTAAACTGTTGTAATATTGTCTTTGTGCTTTTTTAACGATACCAAAAAATTACGTTATTACACGTCGACAAATAGAGAAAATGGAAATTTAGATAATTTAGTTTAACTTCTTGAGAACCATTCCTTTGAACACATTTCTAGCACGTTTCTAGCAATACTAATAAGGTATAACTTTTTTAAGCAGAAAAGGTAGAGAATGAAAATTTATGAGTTCAAAACGACATACACTTCGGCACAAAATGTTGAAGCAGTTTAAATGGGTCTTAATCCTCGATTGTGACGTTTTCTAGAAGATACACTGAAATCGCCGATAACTTCGAATTTATCATCTCAAAAAACCTCTAGATAGGAAATTTCGTAAAATTAGTTCGAAGTGTCGAGAGATATTTAACGAAATGTGATTTCAGTTTTCAATTTTGACTTACTGTATTGGTTATTATTAACTTTTGGTATAACGTAAATTTGGTTAAATTGAATTATTTTTACGTCAAAAATAGGTAATTGTTCTGTGTGCCATTACTAAAGGCTCACCCTGTACAGGACAATCAAAAATGTTTCTAGTTTGTTTCGTTCCTGGTTTTCATATTAAATCGCATGCTCTATAGCCAGCAAGTCATTAGTTCCAGAGTTGCCAAAACGCATCGTGGGATGTACAGGGTGTCCCATTTTCGTTGTAATCGTGGGATATCTCGGATATTAACAAAGATAAAGAGATGCGACTTTCACGAATCTGTGTCATTTTTCAGTGAAACTAATGATGACGTTAACAGAATTGATCCAGCTATCTTAGTTTTTGCACTACAGGGCGTTTTTGAAAATATTGTATTTTGGGACCCCCCCCAATAGTTTGAATATGTGTTAAATTATTCAAAATGTATAAACGGTGTCGGATAGAGGTTTTTGCGAAGAATCCAGTGGCATACTCAAATTTTATTTATAATTTTTAGTTTTCGAGATATGGACAACATTTATGTTTTTTTTTTTAATGGGACACCCTGTATATTTTTGCTTATTTTGATTCCCCTAATTTTCTCCATTCCAAAGATACTAAACTCGATATGGTTATTTCAAATAATAATGTAAATAGTTGACATTTTCTGAAAGAGGATTCTGTTAACGTCATAATTAGTTTCACTAAAAAGTGACACAGTTTCGCGAAAACCGCATCACTTTATCTTTGTTAATATCCGAGATATCCCACGATTACAACGAAAATGTGACACCCTGTATAGCGAATTTTCTTTTGTAAAACAATTGAACCGAATTTCTTTTAAGAAGCCAAAACATATGCTAAATTGCCCTAATAGGTCTTTTACTGTGGTACCCACGATGGCGAACCCTGTGCGGGATGACGGCCAGTGAGTCCCGACACGAGCTAAAGAAAGCACTCCCGAGACGGGTGGTAGCAAGTGAAAGAAGGGGATGACTAGAAAGGTAATCACCTACTCTTTCCGTTGGGATTCTACCTGTTGGCCACAGGAGTGAATCCGAGGGAGCCCATACTTATTTTAGAGGGGACTAGCTAGTTGTTTTTTTTTTTTTTTTTTTTTTTTTGGGGACGCGACCCCGGGGATAAAAAATCTTGGCGGAAGACGATACTGGTGCCCGTGCATCCAGCCTGTGTGGGGTTTCACCCACTAAAAAACCCCGTAAATTGAAAGAAAAATTGAGTAAATTCAATTTATTCTTAATCGCGCTTTTTGGGTCGCTTTTGTGTTGGGTCGTTAATTATCAGAGTCAAACGGAATCCGCTCTTTGCTCTGTAATCATAAATGGGCCCTTTGCGTACCTCTTTACGGGAATTCCATGTTATTCCCGAGGACTAGCTAGTTGTCGAAGACATTTTTATTTTTATACGTAAACGCTTGGAATTGCTGTGACGTATTAGGGCAAAGACATCTAACATACTTAAGCAAGGTAGCCACGGTTAGAGTAGGGGGCCACCCAATCCCCGGTGAGTACACCTTAATTCGTTCTGCCTTGCAGTGCAGTAATTGTGAATTATACTTTTGATGTGTTGCTCATACCTGACGGGATGCCATGCTGCCGTGGATGAAAATGCATTGTGGTGACCCATAGTAAGACTAATTCCTACAAGGTAACCAAACCTGAGCAGGTGGCAAAAATTAGGAACAAGAATCGAATTTTACACCTTAGAATTTCTTCTTCGGCCACGTCCAAGCCACGTCGAATATTACAGAAATTTTGTAGAGCATTGTCACAGCCCCGACCTCCAGAAACCATCACTGGTGGCAGCATCCCGCGGAAAATTTACTGAATTAGTTCAAATCATTTCATTATCATTTGTTTTTTCTTCAAATTAATTTTTTATAGTTTCAACAATCTAATAGTAATTAATTAATAAAAAATGTAAAAACAACAAGTTGTATCGTTGACCTCTTCGGACTACACATTAATAATGAATAGAGATTTTATGCCTAGACTGCCTAACTCTAAAACGATCGATTTAATTCGCATTTCCAGAATATGTATTGAAAGGTCGAATACGGGTCGGGAGCTGTTCGGGTGTGAGAGAGTACGCACTCCAGGATAAATAAATAATCCAAATAAAACTAAAATGTAGAAAATTTTCCTCATTTATACAGGGAAAGATTACTACCTGCCAAAGCGAGCCAAAATATTTAATAAATTGGAATAACATGTTAATAAATTACGGTCCACGTGTTTAAAGTCTGTCTATTTGCCATAACAGCGAGAAAGTTTTCAGGGATGCTTGTTACGGAAAACACTTTTCCCTAAATTAAAAACGAAGTCGGCCTCTTCGGAACACAAATAAGAATTGGAAAACGGGAAAATATCGTCCTTTCAAGTTCTTATTGACAATAGAGACGCTCGTGGCACCAAAATACCTTTTAAGGATTTCGATGCCCGCTTACAAATGGAAAAATCAATCAGCGGAATGAGACGAAAATTAGGATTATTTTCATATATCTACTGGAAAACAAATCTAAGAGTTTGGATTTAATTCTTTCCTTCCTGCATTTGAGCTTTTATGGAGCTAAAATTCGGCTGTTATTTTTGACTGCAAATATCTCGGGAAAAGATGAATTTTGGACACATTTTAGAGTGTGAAACTGTGTAAAGTTTTCTACAGATAGACCTTTTAAAATTCGTTGCTAAGGTAGACCTTTTTCTCAAACAGCGAAACTTTAAGAGCCATCTAACTTTTCTGCAACATCACACAATTCAATAGGTTGGAACTTTTCATTTAAAGTGCAGCGGGGTAAGTATGTAAACGGGCTAAGTGCGTTACCGCGTTCTGTGTTGTATTAAAAATAGAATATATTAGTCGACAATTAGAAACCTTCTTAATTGTGATTTCAGCCCAACGACGTAAATGTTCGTGTTCTTTGTGGGTTTCCCCTGCGTAAATAAATAAGTGAGGTTCCGCTTCAACAAAGGTTTGTGTGCAAGTTTGGCGCCCGAATTAAAGTGCCTTGTTTTTTTAACGAAATATCCAGTTCCGAATTGTAATTTTCAGTAAGTACAGAGATTTCTTCAAATTGAAGTTTACGTTTAAACAAAGAATCATAGATTGTTTTCTAATATTTTTCGAGAAAGGTACTAAACTGCTCGTACACCGGAAATATTTATACGCGGAGCGAGTGCAGACCAGCCGCTGGAGCGAGTGAATGTTAGACTTTTCTTGCCCCTGTTGTTAAGACCTGGTGAACCAAGTCTTGATGTCTTCATCGATCAAGTTAAAACCTCAAGTTGCGCCCCTGCACCTCTTATACACTGACTTCAAAAAAACCGCAACACCAAGAAGAACGCATTGTATGTATTTGAAATTTTGATATAATTTTAGACTTGTAAAGAGAAAAAAATGATAAAAATTTCAAGTTCGTATTTTAATGCGATATGAAGTTTTTCTTTACTTTTTTATCTGTGACGATCGTTCTTTTTGCAAATTTTTTTACAGGCGGATGGCGATAAAGGTACTATTGTTAGTACCATATTAAATGTGTGGTAGTGCAAAGTGCCTCGTATGCGCCAAAATGCAGTTTAACGGCTGTTAACTCCCTTTGAAAGGGGAAGAATTGTTGGTATGCATGAGGCAGGTTTACCTTTCCGCGAAATTGCACGTAGATTGGATCGAAACGCATCAACAGTGCTAAGAGCTTGAAAAGATTGGTCTAACGAAGGGTCAGTAAATCGTCATCGTGGTAGTGGTCGTCCAAGAATGACGAACCAACGCGAAGACCGGAGACTTCATTGTTCAGCGACAGGCGCCCCATTTAAAACAATTCCGTCTCTTGGTGCTAACTGGGTGTCACCCTAAATCGAAGGGTCTCCCTTGGTACGATATATTGCAGAATTCGAAGTTTTGAACTAAATTCATATCGTCCTATGCGTCGGTTTCCATTATCACAAAACCACAGGGTGGCCCGGCTGGAGTGATGTCTGAGAGTACAATGGGTGGATGAGTGGAGAAGAATCATGTTCAGTCATGAGAGCCGATTTTGTTTATGGCGATTTGATGGACGGTTACGTGTTAGAAGGCGCAGAGGAGAGCGATTAAATTTGGACTTTTTGGAAAGGCGTCATTCTAGTTTAACACCAGGTGTCATGGTTTGGGGTGCCATCCAGTATGGTAGTCGGTCTCCTCTTGTTTTCATTTATGATAAACTAAATGCTCAGAGGTACATCAATAGTGTCTTAGAACCGGTTCTTGTACCATACATGCACGACCATCCTGGAAGCTCATTTCAACAGGATAATGCGCGACCACATGTAGCCAACGATACTTTGAGGTATTTGGAAGCTGAAAATTTGGATACTTTGCTTTGGCCAGCTCGGTCTCCAGATTTGTCCCCAATAGAGCACGTATGGGATATAATGGGTCGGAGATTTCGACGTTTAGCTCGCCCTCCAGAAACCATAGATGAACTCGGCGAGCAGGTGCAGATTGCCCGGGATACAATACCACAGGAAGATATTGACAATTTAATTTTAAGCATGCCACGTCGCTTACAGGAATGTATTAATTTAACAGGAGATACCACCCATTATTAAATTATTATTAAATTTTTTCGCTTATTCACAATAATTTTCTTTTGATATTTTGATCGTTTTTTATCTATTACTCGACCCAACGTAATACCAGAATTTCAAACGTGCACGATGTGTTCTTCTTGGTGTTGTGGTTTTTTTAAAAGTCAGTGTATTTGTTGCCCCCCAGATGTCGCGATCCGTTAGATTCACTAGAAATGGTTTATGGTTCAAATTCCTCGTTATTTGTACTTTTGCTGAGAGCTAAATTATTTTTGAGGGATTCAAGTCATAAATGTGCTTCGGAGACGGTTCTTGGGTATCGGAATTCTTCACCATTACCTTTAGCGGTGGTCGTAATTGGGAGTGCCGTCACGTCCCGTTCGGGATGAAGGCAATATTCGGGTCACGGGATAATCTGCCCATTGGCCGTCAGGCTTGGCGAAATGGGCATTCTTCGGCTGAAATGCGCTCCGACTAAGAGTACGCCTGAGGCTGCTGACCATCAGGTTCCAGTACTTAAGGGCTGGGAGAAGCTGAGAAGCATTATTATTATCACTATTGTCACTCTCATCAGTTTAAGGCGAATCGATACTTCATCAATCCTCAATCATCTTCAGCGGAATCGCGATCATCCAATCCTGTATTTCTGCGATTAAGTTTTTATCATATTTATGTGCTACAAGTCAGTCAATAAACCGTGTTAATGTTTAAAGAGTTGCCCTAATTTCACGACTTACGGGAGATCCCACGTGTTTACCTTGCTAAGCAGGTATCTATTCCGTCCTGAACTCTCGTAAACCGAAGTACAACATCGGTACTTCGAACCGACAAGTGTTACAAGTAGTGTTCGCATGTAAACGTTCTGGTACAATAATCGTAGGTGGTATCTCCAACCTCCAAGGAAGGAACCCCTGCATATCGCTCAACACCTTTCATGATATCGTCTTTACTGTTTTTTGCCTAAATTTTATATTTACTGTTCTTCGCTTGTTTAGTTTTAATTTTAGTTTTTTATAGAACCGACATGATTCGGAACTACCAGGTTTACCGGTATGAAGTGAGCGTCAGGACATAAATGTCTCGACATAGGGCATTTGTTGTAAACAAACCTTTTTTTTTTGTTTGCTTGGTTGGTATGCAAACTGACAAACATATTTAGTACAAATCAGATCCTTGAACAAATAACAATATATTATTTCATTGTGCCAAAAATGTTGAATTTTGTACCACAAAATGATGATTTGCGGAAAGCATTAATTTTTTGCTTTCATTTGAAGAAAAGTGCTGCAGAGTCGCATCGAATGCTCGTCGAGGCATATGGTGATTATGCTTTATCAGAAGCAACATGCAAAAGATGGTTTCAACGATTCAGAAATAACAATTTTGATGTGCAAAATGAAGAACGTGGCAGACCACCAAAAAAGTTCGAAGACGCCGAACTGCAATCAATATTGGATGAAGATGACACTTTAATTCAAAAGCAAATGGCAGAAATGTTAAATGTTGCACAACAAACAATTTCTGATCGTTTAAAAGCTATGGGAAAGATCCAAAAGTGTGGAAAATGGGTACCGCATGAATTGAATGAAAGACAGATGTAAAACCGAAAAAACACCTGTGAAATTTTGCTTCAAAGGCACGAAAGAAAATCAGTTTTGCATCGAATTGTTACTGGAAATGAAAAATGGATTTATTTTCAAAATCCTAAACGGAAAAAATCATGGGTTGATTCGGGACAACCATCAACATCGACTGCAAAACCTGATCGATTCGGCAAGAAGGCAATGCTGTGTGTTTGGTGAAAACAGAAAGATATGGTGTACCACGAGCTTTTAAAATCTGGTGAAACCGTTAATACTATTCGCTACCGACAACAATTGATTAATTTAAACAATGCATTGATCGAAAAACGATCAGAATGGGCCAGAAGACACGGGAAGGTAATTTTTCTCCATGACAACGCACCTGCACACAAAACAACACCGGTTCAGGATACCATCAAAACACTTGGCTGGGAGTTGCTACCCCATCCGCCGTATTCACCAGACTTGACTCCTTCGGACTACTATTTGTTTTCATCGATGGGACACGTATTGGCTGAGCAGCACTTCGATTCCTACAAAGAAGTAGAAAATTGGGTGTCTAATTGGTTTGATGCCAAAGAGGCACATTTCTATTGGCGTGGTATCCATAAATTGCCAGAAAGGTGGTAAAAATGTGTAGAAAGCAATGGTCAATATTTTGAATTAATTTTTTTTTCTTTGTTTGTTAAAATTGGCGTTTTATTTTCATAAAATAGCGCTCATTTCATACCGGTAGATCTGGTATGTTAGAAAATCAAGTCGAGGAAGTTATACTCAAAACACATTGCGAGAAGCAATTAAAGGTAGATGCATAAAAGCTTATAAAGCAAGTATAAAATATAAGATTCTCTTAAACACAATATTGAGCTGTTTAAGAACACGTGGATTAAAGTCTACGACATTTGGGAGAAATACTGCTATTTCTCAAAAACATGAAAAAGGGCTGGCAGGTGAACGATGGAGATCTGTTCACGTAGATGAATAACGCTTATTAATTTGCGAAACTAAAATTTACAATTTATTTTTTACATTGTAGCTTTTTACGCAATAAAATGATTTAATATACAGAGTATTTGGTTGGTTCTGCAGGATACTGAATAGGGTGTCAGAGGAGGTCATTCCGAATTGATTTACCCAAATGTACTTATATACCAATATAAAATTAAATTTTTACTATTTTTCAATTTGGTCACGCTTTTCTATAATTGTTGACGTATAGCAGAAGAACAAACACTTTTATCATAAAAATGTAGTAAAATTTTTTTGTATGCATGAATGGATTGTTTTAATTATTTAAGGAATAAAATCTAAAATGGCTTTGTTACGTACAGTATTGGACAAAAAGGTTGGACCTTTTTTCAAAATTGAAATAGTGTCTTACTAACATTATAATTAGTGTACCATTGGGAAAATATTCCGAATGCAACTGGCTTTAAAATTTGCAAACAGAGAACTATACAGGGTTATTCACGCTATACGGCACGGAATATTGTGGACAAAATACGAGGCTTTCAAAAAGTTTTACCTTTGGACTATATGAGGTTCTATTACGACTACTTTTTAAAATTATTTTCCTAACATACAGAGTGTCCCAAAAGTCCTAAAAGTATCAAAGTTGTGTTTTTTTTTAAATGAAACCCCTTGTATATTATTATATTTTTGGATTCTCCGATCAAAATAACCATCTGTTTTAATAAGGTTTACTATACCTAAAAGTTAAGGTTTTTTAAATAATTTCAATTTTATCGAAATTTGACCTAATTTTCATGTTTTAAACACCTAAGAAGTATTTAAGTTTTGCAAGTGTAATTTACAGTTTAGTGTAATAATAGATCATATTTTATATCCCAATCATGATAAACTTGCCATTTTATACAGGATGTGCAAAAATTAATACTAATCAAATAAGAACTTTAAGTGACTATAACTTGATTAATTTAAATACAATGCTATATTTTTTAACTTACCAGGATATGTACTTTTTAATTACCTATTGAATGGTATTAGGGTGTTCATAACTAAGTCTTCGCGTTTTTACAGAATACGCTAAATAATTGTTCTTTGTCGAACTTCTCGATGATAATCAGGCGGAGCTCCATCCAATTGAAGCCACATGGTGGTTCTAATAGTTAAAGGGACTTTTTCTTATAATACTGGAATTAATTGAGCATAAACTCGAGAAGCCAATAAACAATTTGTATGACATTCTCCAAGAATAAAAATCATGTCAATACGCTCTTCTTTTGGGTAAATCTTCATTTTAACTATGTAACACCACAACATTTCAAATAACAAACGATCTAAGCGTCCAAAATTACGAAAAATAATACCATTCTAGCAAAAACGAAAAACAAACTACGCAGACTAAACTGACAGATTAAATAAATTATCTGACATTTTGAAATGGAATTTTTAACTAAATAACACCAAATGGCACAAGACTTAGTTATGAACACCCTAATACCATTCAATAGGTAATTAAAAAGTACATATCCTGGTAAGTTAAAAAATATAGCATTGTATTTAAATTAATCAAGTTATAGTCACATAAAGTTCATATTTGATTAGATTTAATTTTTGCACATCGTGTATAAAATGGCAAGTTTATCATGATTGGGGTATAAAATATGATCTATTGTTACACTACACTGTAAATTACACTTACAAAACTTAAATACTTCTGAAGTGTTTAAAACATGAAAATTAAGTCAAATTTTGATAAAATTCAAATTATTTAAAAAACCTTAAGTTTTAGGTATAGTAAACCTTATTAAAATAGACGGTTATTTTGATCGGAGAATCCAAAAATGCAATAATATACAGAGGGTTCTATTTAAAAAAACACAACTTTGATACTTTTAGGGCTTTTGGGACACTCCGTATGATAAGAAAATAATTTTAAAAAGTAGTCGTAATAGAACCTCATATAGTCCAAAGGTAAAACTTTTTGAAAGCCTCGTATTTTGGCCACAATGTTCCGTGCCGTATAGCGTGAATAACTCTGTATAAACAAATCTTGATTTGAGCTTGGATAAAATTGTTGGAATTTTTTAATTGAAGAATCATAGTCTATAAAAATAGGAAAATTTTTATTAATATTTAGGGTGGTGCCCATTTCCTTCAATCACATCGAGACATCGTTTCGGCATAGATTTACTTAATTTCACAATTATTATTCGATCTACAGTGCATCACGTACTCTCATTCTCCAATTGTTGAAAAGGTTCTTGTTGATTTATAATTAGATTCGGCTTTATTTTTCTATTCGTTATGTCCCAGAAGTTCGTAATGGGACTGAGGTCAGGGCTGTGTGACGGCCATGATAAAATATCAACTTTTTCTTTCAACAAATGTTTTGGCACTAATTTTGACGTGTGCTTTCGATCATTATCACGTTGGAACAGGCATTGTATGGATTAAGTAGAGATCCAACTTGTTTTTTTAAATGTCCCGATACTTAAATTTGTCCATTATACCTACTGTGCGACGCAGTGGACCTATGTCATACCGTAAAAAGTAGCTCCACACCATGACAGAGCCACCACCATGTTTTACTGTAGGCTTAACGAACGTTTATCTAATCTCTGGCCTTTTGGACGTCGGACATAGCTGGCACCATCGTTTCCAAAGAAGTTAAATTTCGACTCAACGCTAAAAACGACTCTTTTCAATCTTTTTCGGTCCAATGAATGTGAGTTTGAGCAACGAGTAATTTGACTTTAATTTCTTTTTACTTAAAAGGGTTTTTTTGGCAGGTTTAAAACTGTGAAGACCTACCTCTGTGCAACGTCGTCGAACAGTGCGGTCCGCGATTCCATAGGGACTAATTTAATCGATGGTAGCCAAAATGTTTGACGACGACGCAAACAGATTATTTCGTGATAATCGTATAATTTTCTTATCTATCTAACCGATTTGAGATTTTTCGCGATAGATCTAAACTTTTCTTAGAAAAACATCAAGATAAATCTTTTATCAGAGCACTGATTTGAAAACAGTAATCATTACCAATTCCGATTCCGACAAAAAAAGGAGTTCAAATTTCCTTAAATAAGACGATCCTTATCTGAAAATAATGGCGCCAGAATATACTGTGCGATATAGAAAAGAGAACACGCCGTAAAAATGGTTTTATTTAAATAATTTTTGGTATGCGTGTTCGTGTATGGCAAAAACAAAAAACAAATAAATTTTCAGCCATATTTCTCGATGTATTTACGAGTTGTCAGGAATTTTAGTTTTTTTTTTCTAGAAACATTTCAATAAAACATCAATAATATTTCTGCAAAATATCATTTATTGGTATCAATTGTGCTTAGAACGTGTTTTTAGATTAATAAAATATGGGCAGATGCAGTATGCAGCTAATTATTCATCATTGAGTGAGTTTGAGAGAGGTCCAATAGTGGGTCTATGAGAGGCTGGTCAGTCATTCAGAGAAATCGTCACTATATTGAATCGTATAGTGAGATTTTGTCAGGTGTGGTTCCAACAAGAGCAAATAGACAAAAAGAGAGGTACTGGGCGATTCCGAAGAACTACAGAACGCCACAATAACCGCCTTCGAATTATGGTCTTAAGAAATAGGTTCGACTCCTCCAGGATGTTGGCAGATCAGTAGTTTCCTGAGTGTGGAAGGCTCATTGGGATTCGAACCGTTTATCACCGGATAAGAAGTTTTGGGCTGATTTATTACCGTCCCCATCTTGCGTTACCCTTCACCTTCAATCATCGACAAAATTGACTGCAGTCATGCAGAAAACGGATATATTAAAATCGGGAATTGGATAATATTGTGTTCAGTGACGAATCCAGATTTTGTTTGGGTAAGCATGATAGTAGGACAAGAGTGAAAAGAAGACGAGGTGAAAGACGGGATCGTCAGTTTACAATACAGAAACGTGTCCATCAGACTGTTGGGGTTATGGTCTGGGGTGCTATTGCATATCGTAACAGGTCATCTTTACTTTTCACTAGACGCAGAATGACAGCTCAACGATCCATCCAAGAAATCCTGGAACTTCATCTCGTACCTTGTCTGTAAACTGATGTTAATCCAGTTTTCCAGCAAGACAATACACGACCCCATGTGACTATGGATTTTTTTCAACAAAATGCAATTAATTTGCTACTTTGACCACCTCGATCTTTAGGTCTCTCACGAATTGGACATGTATAGGATATTGTCGGTAGAAAATTGTTAATTTATCCCATCTCCTACAAACCCTAGTGACCTTATGTCATGCAGTCCAGTTAACCTAGAATCAGATTCCCCAAGAGAATATTAATCACCTCATTAGATCCATGCCTAGACGTGTACAGGAATGCATAAGACACCGCGGACGACAGACAAATTATTAATTTTTTTATGGTTTTTAATAATTAAATTTGTTCAATTTTTTAATGAAGTATTTGTTTTAGAGTGAGAAATATGCGTACCAAAAATTATTTAAATAAAACCATTTTTACGGAGTGATTTCTTTTCCATGTCACGCAGTATATTTTTGATTTATCGTGATAACTTTAACGTTGTTAATCATTCCTACGAAAACGATAGAATAGAGAAGAAACGCCTGCGCTATACTGGCAAACTTGTTGAATTAATTTTAGCCAGATTATTACTGTTTTTATTGACAAAGGTCGCGTAATTGACAATAATTAGTATTTTGACTAATGTTTGGCAATACCCAATAATATATTTTCTCACCAATTAATTATTATGCTGATTGCATTATGCTCCTGTTAAATTAGCATTGCAAATTCTGCTATTAAACTAATTAATTGCAATGGTAGCTTTGCCGGAATTGATATCGCTTTTCAATCTATAGAATACAATATACTGCGTGGCACTGTATTTAATGAAGGGTATTCAGGGCCGCATATCCAATAAACAATCTACACACATAGTTGTAAAAGTTTAAATTTACTTTACAATATAATGGTAAATGGCTACACACAAAACCAACCTCGTGTCATTGCCAATTTGCAACCTGGAATTGACCAGTTTAAATTGGAGCCCGTTATTGAATACAAAGTTCAGTTGTATTGAAATCATTGTAAACCACCAAGTAATTATTTCACAAAAGAGTTACTGTAACATGAATCTATAAAAAGTTTTTGTCCCATGCGATCACGCATTGTTCGTCCTGCCTTTAGCAATAACTCCACAGAGCGAGACAAAAATGAAACGCTAAACTGGTTTCTGTGCAAACACTCTGTATTCCCATAAAATTGAAATTGAAATACTTTTGAAAGGAGAGTCCGGTTGCTGAGCTTCTTCGGCTTGGAAGGTGCACTGAAACTACCCACCGAGTATGCCCCATTCCAAGAGGATCCAGAAACCCTCCGTAATTAGAAAACAAGAAAAAATTGCCATGACGTTTACACAGGATAATCGGAGTGCCAGCTGAGCCTCGGGGAAGAGGAGATCGCGGGACGCGTCCTGTGCGAATGTCCAGCAATTGTTAGATAAATGTTTAATTTGTTCAGCACTGCAGTAATCTGGCCGGAAAACTTTTAATACCATGAGACAAGCAGCATTGCTTGATGAGTGCTTTGCATTGAGTGGACGACAGCAGAACACATGGCTCAGTGGAGAGCTATGTTAATCCATTCAATTTCATATAATGTAGGATGCATTGGGGTAAGTGTGTGAACCGGGCAAGTGCGTTACCGTCTTCCCTCTGTTGTAATAGAAGTAAAAATGTATTAGATGATAATTAAAAATCTTCTTAAATGTGATTTAAATCCGACCAAGTTGTAGTTTATTATTTGTGGATTTCTCCCGTTTAAATAAATTAGTGAGGTTCCGCTTCAACAAAAGTTTGTGTACAACTTCAAACTCCCAATTAAGTGCCGTGCCTCTTAATAAAATATCCAGTTCCGAATTGTAACTTTCGGTAGGTGTAATGATGTTTAATTCAAATTTACGTTAAAAAAAAATTAAGATTGTTTTTTAATGTTTTTTTTGAGAAAAAAACACCAGTCTGTTTATACCCCGGACATATTTGCATCCGGGGCAAGTGCGGACTGGCCGTTGGGCGAGCGCCTATTAGACCGCTCTATTTTCGAGGCAAGTCCACAGCAGTTGACTTTATTACAATTTCCTTTAACATTGAAATTTATGATAAAAGTTTGATAATTTCGCTTATTTAAATTAAATAGCAAAAACTCGCAATGCTGTTGATATAAAAAAATTCAGACGTTCATACAGGATGTTTCCCAACTACATGTAGAAAATTTAAGGGCGTAATCCTGGATGAATTTCAAGTTGAAAAAGTTTAATTAACAAATGTTTGCAAATACTTCGTTTTAAAAATACAGGGCGTTAAAAAATACCAAATAACCCGTTTTCTTTGAATATTCCGAATATGGCTCAAATTGGATTTTTGAATTTTAGCATATGGATGTGTAGTAAAAAGGTTCATATTTACATCTAGTCAGATTTTTTTCGTGCAAAAGTGGCGTACGCTTGGAATATCTTCATTATTCTCTTTGCACGAGAAATGTACGACGCTGAGTTTGCCGTTAGTTACGATCGATTTTTATCTTCTTTGTACCAAACGGAATAAAAAAATATTGCAGGAACGCTTTAATAACAATCGATCAGTGCAAAGTTTTTTTTTTTATTCGAGAAAAAAATAACTTAATTGAATATTAAAGAAATGTTGAAAATGGATATCATTACTTATAATGCAAGCTTGAGGTCTTCTTATTAACGAATTTCTTTCTTTCAAAAATTCCTGTTGTATTGCGCATTGTAACACATTCCTTAATTAGGCGTTCTTGAAGTTTATTATACAGTATTGGTTTTATTTATTTATTATTATACAGGGTGTTTCCTAACTACGTGTAAAAAATTTAAAGGCGTAATCCTCGACTGATTTTGAGTCAAAAATGTCTAATAAACATATGTTCGCAAATGCCTTGTTTCCAAGATACAGGGTGTTGACTGAAAGACGTTGGACTTCTACTTTTGGGATAATCTGAAGAGACTTCTCAATAAACACTCTGGATCAACTTCAGGAACGTATAATTACCAGATATGAAACGATACGCAACAAACCAGGAGTTTTCGAGAGAGTGAGACAATCATTAACAAGAAGGATGGAAGCGTGCATTATGAGTAATGGTGGTCATTTTCAGCAATTCTTATAATTAATCATTAAAGCATTCCCCCAAAAAATTGTCTTTTCTAAAATTCAAACACCCAAATTGAGTCATTTTGGAAATAAAATCTCTTTTTCTTGTCACATTTCAACACTCTATATCTTGGAAATAAGGCATTTGCGAACATAGGTTTATTAGACATTTTTGACTCAAAATCAGTCGAGGATTACGCCTTTAAACTTTTTACACGTAGTTAGGAAACACTCTGTATATGTAGGATCCAGTAGTCAAATCAACCACCCTGTAGATCGTTTTTGATTGTATTGTATTGTGTATTCTGATCAGGTCGAGATTCTTTCTGAACGGTTGTAGATTGTAAATAGAGTTAGAGTTAAGTTATTGTTAAGGAGTTGATGTACACCTTAGGCGCGCCCATGATAGACTTTGGCTGGTACTTAAGAATTCCCATCGAATTACTTCGTCGGCTCTAACTTTGCAGACGTAATTACGATTGACAAAATCGCCGACGAAGGACCTCTTGTCAGCTTCGACGCCAGGGTGCAATGCTCCGGGTAGTGCACGTGGTGTCGATGGCATCTCATCTAGGGTACGTCCATGGTGCGTCTCCAGAGGGTTTAGTATTTAAGACTTTCCCGAAGACGGGGAGGTCCTCTTCTTTTCGTTGGGCATCTTCAAGCGTTACATTTCTAAGTACAGGCCAAAGCCGTGTCCACCCTCATATACCATTTTTGTATTACACCCTAGATTAACAGAACAAAAACCTACATATACAGCATCGGACAAAATTAGAGCAACTTTAGAAATTTAATTTTAAATTGACATTGTTTCTTTAAAAATAAGATTTATTATTATCAGTAATATGTTTACAGCTTATTATAATTTACACCTGAAACTCAATGTTTAAAGAGCACATTTTAGAGGAGAAGGAAAAAGAAAACCTTTTACCACCACAATTGGAGCGACAAAATTAAAGCAACTTAAAAATTATTTGAATTAATATTATATTTAGAACAATTTTTGGTGTATTACCATTAATATTTAGTTCAAGACCCATTGTTTTGAAGAACTAGCTCACACCTTTTTAGCATTGAAGAAATTAAATTTGAAATGATGTCAGGATCAATAGACTTCCAGGAGTTCTCTATTTCTTCAAATAAATTATCCTGATTGGTAATATTTTTTCCTCGGATTTTGTTATCTATGATCTCCCAAAGGTTCTCAATGGGATTTAAGTCCGGAGATTGGGCTGGGCGTTTCACTGCCTCGACTTTCTTCTCCACGAACCAAGCTTTTACTATTTTCGCAGTATGCTTAGGATCGTTGTCGTGCTGGTAGACAAACTTAAGGGGCATTTCCCATTCAGCATATGAATACCTGACATCCTCCAGTACATAATGATACTTAAATCTATCCATTTTGTCCTTACTCCTATAAAGTGGACCACTTCCGTAAGCAGAGAAACAACCCTAAACCATAATATTTTCTCCTCCGTGTTTAATGGTAGTTTTTACGTACTTTGGATTAAGTCTTTGGCCATTTGAGCGATGTACCCATTGAGCTCCATCACTTCCATAGTTGCAAAACTTGGATTCATCGGAAAATAATACTTTCTTTCACTGTTGAAGAGTCCAATCTCGGTGGTAGGTGGCGAACAACATCCTGGCCTCTCTATTTTTTAGTGAAAGATGTGGTTTTTTGGCAGGTTTCTTTCTTTTTAAACCACGTTCTGTTAATCGACGTTGAACTGTTCTGGAAGAACACTAACTTCTCCTGCTTGTGCAATAATCTGGCGAGCTGACATTTCAGCATTTTTTTTACTTAGCTTTTTACTTTATAAGACGCATGTCTAACTTCTCTGTCGTTTTTCTTTTCCGACCACCTCGTTTTAAATTCGTTACGACACCACGGTCAGTGAATCTCCTGATAGTTTTTGATACAACATCTTTTTTTATGCTAAAAACTTCCTATATAAGTTTTTGCGATTTCCCACTCTTATATGCACTAATAATTTTTTGTTTTAGATCAACTGGATAGTGAACACCACGAGGCATAATCGTAGATATTAGTTGTTTAAAAGACCACAGGAAAGTCAGAAATACAAAATATTTAAACATTGGTTGCTCTTATTTTGTCGCAAAGAATTTTAGATCAAAATAATTTTTTTTTTATTCCCAATAACAATTTAAACTATTTATAGCAAATGCATTTTACACTAATTACCTTAAGCTGAATATTTATGATAAAAAATTTCATGATTTTTTAGAGAACTTGAATTTAGAAGAATATTTCAAAAGTTGCTCTAATTTTGTCCGATACTGTATATTGATTTTTTTGGTATGTGTTAACATGCTGCATTTTGAAAACGAAGCATTTGCGGACGTTTGTTTATTAGACATTTTTCACTTGCAATGCATCCAGGATTATGTCCATAAATTTTCTACATGTAGTTAGGAAACACCTCGTGTAGGGTGCTCAGTTTAAAAACTCATAATTGTTTAGTAACTAAGTGTGTAGTAACTATTATATAACTTAGTATAATCACATAGTTGATTGCGACTAAACCAAATGATACACACAAAATAAAGTGTGTCACTGAACTCTATGACACAAACTCTATCCGAAGTCTTTTATGCCTTTTCGATATCTTGTTTGTTGAATTAAATACAGAGGTGGTCCCAAAAAAAGTTTTTTTTAAATACCCTGTATCTATTAAACCAAGAGAGGCGTGACTTTTCTGTAACTATCATCTTTCGTATGTTTCTCTTAAGACTATAAAACTTGATACACCCTGTAATATATTAGAATTCCGTAATGTATTGGCGAAAAATACAGGTTAAACCAGCTATATGTAACGTTCTTTCTGTTGTAATAGTAAATTGTGTGGACGCCATTTTAAATCTAACCACACGACCTGTAAAAAGTCCAGGAAGCTTTAGGAAACAATCCAGAAGTAAGGTTGATAAACGGGATGTGGAAAGTTGTAAATGTCTCAGAAAAAGGGGCATTAAACTGCTTCTGTTGTGCAGTAGCTGTTAACAAATCTTCTGGATTAGGTCACTCTACAAGAAGTGTTAGTTATGTACGTAATGGCAAAGGATACATCTAAAACTCTTATGAAATCTGATGAATCTGAAGCTCCTCGTTTCATCCTGAAGTAATTGCGTCAAATATTTTCATCCTTTTCTGAGTAGACATTAAACTAGAATTTCAAAATCCAAACCGGTTAACATTTTTAAACTAAATACTCTTCCATTTAAACTGTACTATTCCCACAAGGCAGTCCTAAAGTAAACTTGAAACATTGTTAAATTACCTTACCCAGAACTTTTCTCTATATTTTATTTAAGAACAAGGTTTAAACTTAAACGTCCCTTGAGGGCCAGTATAATATTTCCTTGAACTCAATTTTCCAAGAGTGTTAGATGAAATTTAAAACATCTTTCACTTCTCACAGGAATATCTCTGCATATGCAAAATCTGGATTGAAATTTCTAGCAAAATTGCGGAGATGCTCCTTCGCCCGGAAACGACCTGGAAATATCCGAGAGTGTTTGTTTTATTTTGTTTGCAGGTTGTCGGCTTGCATTACTTCCGACGTTTTAACCTGGATAAGTGGGAATGGCACGTAAAACGAATGAAGATACCAATGGAAGCTACAGGACTTTTATTGAGTTATATTGCTCCGGGGGATACATTACACCACCGCGACGCGGCAAGGGGAACCTCGTACGCAAGAAGTCGATGGTATGATTTTATTCAAACTTTGGTTTTCCTGCACTCCTCCAGAAACACCGGTCACAGTAAATTAGATTTGTTTCGAAACAGTCTCATTCTGGAGATACCGCTTTTCAATGTTTTATTTTTTTCCAAGTTTTGCAGATAGGTTGAAAACGGTTACATGGATCGCAATGAAATTTAGTGCACACACTGTCCGCTTTTCGGGGCGTATTAACATGTATAAAACCATCAGGAATTGTGGTCAATTGCTAGAGAGTCGAATGTTAAATACGCCAGAACTTTTTCATTCGTTCATGAAGACCGTTGTTTTTTTTTATAAAATTCCCTGTATGTCATGCAAGTTTTTTTAAATCTCTTATTACAATTGGTTTGGAGCCTCAATTATACGAAAAAATTTTTTTTTTTTATTTAAATTTTTGGAAAACCAGTTACAATGAATGTGATGCCATTGTTGTGTAATTGACAAGAACACCTGCTCAGCTCATTGTTGACATTGTCAACCAACGCATTACGTTTACGAGGAAACAAAAACATAAATTTCAATGAACAATTAATTTAACGAGTTCTCAACATTATCACCCAGTTTTCTGATACAGAGATTCAAGCGCCGATGAAAATTCAATCTCTTTCTTTCCGACATCATTGGATCATTACGCATTCTCTCAGCTGCATTGTAGCTTGTTTTCCAGAAATCGAAATAAAAAATTACATGTTTTTCATCTAATCGAGGCTCTAAATCAAAATTCAACAAGAGAAGCAAAAAAGTCGTATAACAGAGAGGGAATTTCGCAAAAGAGGCAACCGTCTTCTTGAGCGAATAAAAAAGTTCTGGTGTAATTAATATTAGATCTTCCAGCAATTGACCACTACCCCCGATGGTTTTGGAATAATAAACGTCGTTGAATGTGCCCTGAGAAGCAAAAAGATTATACGTCAAATTTCGTTGCAACCCATGGTGACGTTTTTCTCCTATCTGCAGAGCTTGAAAAAAGTAAGATTTTAACAAGCTGTATCTCCAGAAGAAAACAATTTCGTCAAAAACTATATCGTCATGACTTGATATATTTTTGACCAAGGAATACAGGATGTTCGCAGATATAGTCCACAAGAGGAAAAAAATTTTTATTATTCATTTTACGGCAAAAAGTTATTCTTTATAAACAGTTCTGCTTGTTGAGACAATCAGTTTGCAATATAAACGTTTTAGATTAGATGTACAGCGTGTCCGGGTTAAGGATTTAACACTTTCCTAAAACCTTTATTTCTTAATCGATTTTGACGTTTTTTTTGTTAATTAGATATTCAAAATGCGCATTCGTCTAATGGATACAATCCCTCTTGCCCCATAATCATAACCAATTGCGTGCATTTTATGGGATCAAATTTCGGAAAATACTATTAGGGCTTTTTTTGGGATAAAAACGAAAACAGATTCTTAATTAGAATGACCTAAAACTTACCTGTTCCGATTTTCATTTTTTTATAATACTATACAGGATTTTCGAGAAAATCAATAAAACACGTTTTTTTACGTAAACAAATTTTAAAATTGGCAAAAAAATTTATTTTAACAATAATTAACTAAATTTTGATATTTTTTGCGATGTATGCAATATTAGTCATGTAACAGTCGCAAATATCAACAGACGTTTTGATCGTTATGGGACAATTGTAAAACTACCGAACCAGCAACGTAATCGTGAGCCTCAAGCAAACCAAATAATTTTAGATTACTTTAATATCAATCCGCATTCAAGTCTGAGGGATGCTAGCAGAAATTTAAACATTTCTAAACCCATATCTGGGAATGTTTAAAAAGAAGTGGTAAGAAACCTTTTAAGCCAAAATTTCTTCATTCACTTGAAGCTGGAGACCAAAATCTAAGAATAGAGTTCTGTTTATGGCTCCAGAGTATGTTCAAGATGATCCTAACTTTTTTAAAAACATCCTATACACTGATAAAGCTACGTTTACGACAAATGGTGTAGTACCGACACAAAATTGTAGAATATGGAGTGATCAGAACCCGAATTGGATAATCGAATGTAAACGACAATACTCCTCAAAAGTAAATGTTTCCTGTGGTATCTTAAATCAAAAGATTATTGGGCCATATTTTTTCAACGAAAATTTGAATGCTGCTCGTTTCCTGAGGTTCTTACAAAATGAGTTTAGTGACGCACTTGATGAGCTTCCCCTGAGTTATCACTACAATTTACATTTACAACTTGATGAGGTTAACGTGAGAAATTGGTTAAATGATAATTTTCCCAATCGCTGGATCGGACGAAATAGTCCTATTATTCGTTGGCCACCACGATCTCCGGATATCACACCCATGGATTTTTCCGTTTGGGGAACAATAAAAAATAAAGTTTATGCCACAAGACCCCGGACCCGAGAAGAGCTTTGTACGCGTATTAGAGAGACTTGTCAGCGTATAACTCCACAACAACTAAGTAAAGTACTGAGAAATAATCGTCGACGTATTGAAAAATGTATACGAGAATTTGGAGGGTTGATTGAAAATATCAAAATTTAGTTAATTATTGTTAAAATAAATTTTTTTGCCAATTTTAAAATTTGTGTATGTAAAAAACATGTTTTATTGATTTTCTCGAAAATCCTGTACAGTAGAAAAATGAAAATCGGAACAGGTAAGTTTAAGGTAATTCTAATTAAGAATCTGTTTTCGTTTTTATCCCAAAAAAAGCCCTAATAGTATTTTCCGAAATTTGATCCCATAAAAATGCACGCAATTGGTTATGATTATGGGGCAAGAGGGATTGTATCCATTAGACGAATGCGCATTTTGAATATCTAATTAACAAAAATAAACGTCAAAATCGATTAAGAAAAAAAGTTTTACGAAAGTGTTAAATCCTTAACCCGGACACACTGTATATGGTGTTAATAAATAAGGAAAATATAAAAGTAGTTAAAGATAAAAGTACCATTACTTACATTTAACAAAAAAATCAAGTTTGAACATTTGGGAAACATTTGTTTTTCCATTTTTTAATCATTTAGAACCAGAAGTACGTAATAACCTGTTTTGGCAACAAACCGGATTTCCTGCTCATAGCACAGCCTTGGTCAGACAATGGTTACATAATCATTTTGCCGTAAGGTGGATAGGGAAGTTTGGTCCAATCCATTATGCAGCTGGATCGCCTGACCTTTCATTGTGAGACTTTTTTCTATAGGGTGTCTTAAAAACAAAAGATTTATATGAATGATCTGTAACATGATAAGGACGTATTAAAAGGGCGCATACAGGAAGCAATAGACGTATTAAATGTGCCGTAAATTACTGGTAAAGTGTAGGGTGAATTGATTAAGTTAGCAGAGCAGTGTGTCGAGGTGGGAGGCAGTTATGTTGAATAATTTTTAACAATGCAAAAACTTTTAAACTTTTGAATTTTCATTCCAAAATTGGTTTTTTAATTTTTTGTTAGTTCGACATTGTTTCATACATTTTTTGTTAAAAATAATAAATAATGGTACTTCTATGTTGGAGCATTTTTATGTTTTCCTAGTTTATTAACACACTATAAATCAAATCTAAAATGCTTATATTGCAAGCTCATTTTCTCAACAAGCATAACTTCATGTCGTAAAATGAATAATAAAGATATTTTTCCTCTTGTGCATTCCATCCGCGAAGACACTGTATGTGGCTAAGCGTTGATCGTCTCATTCTGGGACACCCTGTATAATGCCGTTGGACGTGTTCATATTAATTCCAAAAACCATGTGCAATATACAGGGTGTCCCACAAGTGTTTCATTATATTTCAGTGGGTAATAGTACATTGAAAAATAATATGACTCCCTATATAAACCAACAACAACAACAAATAAATCTTTCTGTTCCCAGAAAGGGGCTATCGACCCTTAGGTCTTTCTGCCCGTGTTGTTACAGTAAAGATTTCTAGGTATGGTCCGCAGGGAAAGGGATGTCTGTACGTAGGTCCTAGTGTAAGTCATTGTAGTACTCAAGTAGGGTTTGTCTCGGGTGAGAGTATCGTGAGTCCTGGGAAGGTCTTGTCAGGCAGAGGAGTTTCAGTTTGTCCCATCCGTGTTCCGAGTTTTTGAACTTTTTCTGTAGAGTCTTGTGCCTTTCTGTTATACGGTCAAGTTTTGTTCTGTCGTACAAGAGTTGTGTCGGTGGGTTGTGTATGGGGTTGTTTGGGTGTCTGATCTTCGTTATTGTCCGTAGTGCAATTTGTTCGGATGTTTGTATGTATTGTCTGGTCTTTACGGTTGCATTTGCCAGGACAATGTTTCCATAGTCCAATACCGGTCTGCAAATGGCCTTATACAGGGTGTCCTCGAATTACGTGGCCAAAATAATACCGCAGATTGTTTGAGTGAAAATAAGTCGATTTAACTAAACTTCCCTCAGTCCAAAAGTTGATAATTATGGAGCTACAGGGTGTTAAAGTTGAAAAAAAAAATCACATTTTCTTTAATATCTTTCGATTTCTTTGAGTTAATTTCACGAAATTTCATATTTGAGGGTGTTTTAGGAAACGAAATTCAAATTTATTAACGATTTAGTTGTTTCTTCTAGGGGGCGCGACAAGCGACCATTAGGACACATTTAAATCTCTGTAACTTTTTCGTGCCACGGTGTATATTATTTTAGTATTTAAAAACCTTTTTCCCTACCTTTTATACTTAGAAAAGGTATACTTTATTGACGTCGCTAGAAGCAACGGTTTTGGAGAAAAATGCATCTAAGCCTGATGATGCATGCAAATTACCTTAAAATTATTTTCCGTTAAAAAAAATTAAGTTTTTCAAAAATAATTATTAGTAAAGGTATAACAATAAGTTTTCAAAATCAGATATTATTAAATAGAAAACAAAAATAATAATTAACAAAGAAACAACAACAAGCGAGAATAACGCTTACTAATTAATTAAATTAACTTATGTAAATTGTTGGTTTAATTTTTTTTCATTTAATCTGCTATCATAACAAATGTTCAACGTGTTTACCATTTTCCTGTATGCATAAGTTCATCCTTTTTAAGAAATTACATTGTACTCTAAACAATATTTCAGGGGTATTCTTCAATAATTCCACTTAATGAATTATTCTTGCCTCCAATTCTTGTCGCGTATGAACTGGAGATGTATAAACTTTTGATTTCAAGGCACCCCATAAAAAAAAATCACAGGATGTCAAGTCTGGTGATCGAGCCGGCCAATTCACAGGTGCATCACCTCCTCCTCCAATCCAACGTTGTGGGTATTCCTCATTTAAATGTTGCCTTACATTTAAAGTAAAATGAGGAGGTGCGCCATCATGCATAAACCAAAGATCACGACGAAGGAGTAAAGGCAAATCTTCTAATAAGATAGGTAGAGTTTGTACTAAAAAGTTCAAGTAGTTATCACCATTCAGCGTATCTGGCATTACAAAGGGACCAACAATAAAATTATCTACAATTCCAGCCCAGACATTTACTTTAAATCGATGCTGATAATGAGTCACTGTTGTCTCGTGAGGATTTTCATAAGCATAAACATGTTCATTATGCATATTAAAAATACCGTATCTAGTAGAAACAGCTTCATCTGCGAACAAAATTTTCTTACTAAAATTTGGATTTTCGATTCTTTTGTGGATTATAAACCGACAAAAATTTAAACGTTGAGCAGAATCCACGGGCAATTGTAGGTCTTGAACTTTTTGAATATGATAGGGGTGCAACAATTGTTCTTGAAAAACTTTATGAACTAGTGATTTCGAAACTCCCAATTGCAGTCCTACACCTCGTGTACTGGCCTTTGGATTTCTTTGAACAGCATCCAAAACCTCTTCTTCCATTTCTACTGTACTTATTGTTCGTCCGCGTCCAGAATCTGCATGCCCAGGTTCAAACTTGCCATTTTCGCGGAAACGCCTTTCAATATTAACAAAAGTTTTCCGATTTGGAATTCTACGGAAAGGATATTTTTCCTTGTAAACTCGTACACTTTTTTGACTATTACAACGGCAAAGTCCATAAACTAACAGCATATTCACCATTTCAGAATAAGTGAATTTATTGGCCATACTCATGGATATTTACAGGAACAAGAAGCGAAACTGACAAGAAAAACTGAGGGCTAAATAAAAAAACTGACATTTGAGAAACAAATTCAAGTGTTAAAATGTCAATTAAAAACATAGCCAACTGAGTTATTTACTTAAAAGCGCCAACGCAAATATGCAGCGCATTAGAATTATGCGTTTTTCTCCAAAACCGTTGCTTCTAGCAAAGTCAATAAAGTATACCTTTTCCAAGTATAAAAGGTAGGGAAAAAGGGTTTTAAATACTAAAATAATATACACCGTGGCACGAAAAAGTTACAGAGATTTAAATGTGTCCTAATGGTCGCTTGTGGCGCCTCCTAGAAGAAACAACTAAATCGTTAATACATTTGAATTTCGTATCCTAAAACACCCTCAAATATGAAATTTCGTGAAATTAACTCAAAGAAATCGAAAGATATTAATGAAAATGTGATTTTTTTTGTCAACTTTAACACCCTGTAGCTCCATAATTATCAACTTTTGGACTGAGGGAAGTTTAGTTAAATCGACTTATTTTCACTCAAACAATCTGCGGTATTATTTTGGCCACGTAATTCGAGGACACCCTGTATATGTGCGCAGCCGTTTTGGTAGATATGGCTTCGTTTTTGTACGTTAATGACCTGAAGTGTTTGGTTATTTTTAGTGTCTCCTCTCTAGTGTTTCGTGTGTGTCTGTTAAATTTTAATTTGTTGTCAATTGTAATACCAAGGTATTTTATCGTATTAGTTGGGATAGTCGTGTGTCCATCCATCACAATCGCAGGGGAGGTGGGTTTTATGTGGTGGTTGACAGTACTAGTTGATTCTTGTTGGGGTTGGGCGTAAGTCTCCATTTATAAAACCACTGCGTTGTAGTATTGACTAGTTCCTGCAGTTTTCGTGTCGCCGTATGTGTGTTGGTCTCGTGCACAATCAGAGCAGTATCGTCTGCGTATTGTAGAATGTATGCTGATTTGTTTATTTCGTGTGTGTTATGTAAGTTGTGGTTGTATATGTCATAGCAGTACAAGTTGTATAGCAGTGGTGACAGCGAGGATCCCTGAGGGAGGCCTTGTTCAGGGGAAAAGGAGAATGAAAGGGTGTTGTCTATTCTGATTTGAATCTGTCTATCTTCCAGCCAGCTTCTCAACATATACAGCATGTGTTTCGGTATTTGTAGTTTGTAGAGTTTGTAGAGGAGTCCCTTATGCCAAACACTATCGAACGCCTTGTTTATGTCCATAAACAAACTAGCTGTTTTCTTGTTCGCTAGGTGTGTTGTCTGTATGTTGTTTATGAGGATGAACAGAGGGTGGATGGTTGAATATTTCCGTTTGAATCCGAATTGATATATTGGTATGTGTTGTCCGAGCTCTCTTTGGATTCTGTCTTTTAGTATATGTTCAGTGATTTTTCCCAGCACCGGGAATAGTGTAATTGGTCTGTAGTTTCCCACAAGTGAGCTGTCGAGTCCGTTTTTAGGGATTGGAATGATAATTCCTCTTTTCCACATTGTGGGGATGTTGTTGTTTGTGAGACAGACGTTGATTGCTTGAAGTATTTGTTCGTGAGTAGCTGATGTTAAATTCTGTAAAATTCTGCTTTTGATGTTGTCATATCCCGGTGCTGTGTTTTTAAGGTGTGTTAATGCTTCGTCATATTCTGTTTGTGTGATTGGTTGCATTTTGACATTGTTGTTGCTGCCGAAGAAGTCCTTATACCATTCATTTACAAGGTTGAAATTGTTGTTGTCAAATTTGGGGTTAGTCGAAGAACCGAAAGCCCTCCGATAGTGTCTGGCAAATGCGTCAGCCTTGTCTTTATCCGTCAAGAGTTCGTTTCCGTTTTCGTTTATGTTAGTAATAGGGTTGTTTTTTTTGTATTTTGCAAGTTTTTTGATTTTCCGCCAGTATGTCTTTCCTTGATCCCTTTCTATTTCTTGACATGTCTCCAGCCATTTGTTTTGTCTGTATTGATATATCAGTCTTTTGACGTTCTTGTTGAGACTATTGATGTTTTTTTTAGGTCGGTGTCTTGTGTGCGTGTGTATAATCTATACAGGGTGAGTCTTAAATAATGGGACACAGAGCAACGATGGATTTATGACATAAAAACAATGGAATATAGCTAAATTTATGTTATACCAAAAGTTGATAATAACTAAGATACAGGGTGCCAAAGTTGAAAAATGAAATCAAATTTTCTTTAATATCTCTGGAACAGTTCGGGCTAATTTCACGAAATTTCTTATATAGGGGTTTTTGGAGATGATCTATTCAAATTTATCGACGATTTCGGTGTATCTTCTAGAGGGTGCCACAATCGACAATTAGGAGTCATTTAAACCATTTAAACTTTTTTGGGCCACGGCGTATGTCATTTTGTCCTCATAAAATTTATTCCCCTACCTTTTCTAGTTAAAAAAGTTATACCTTATTGGTGTCGCTAAGAGCAACGGTTTTCGAGAAATTCAATTAAACAACTTAAATTCCCATTTTTTCTACTTGTTGACATGTAACAACATAATATTTTTGTATTGTTAAAAAAGCACAAAGATTATATGAAAGCAATTTAATACCGTAGTTGGTCTTCTATTGATATATTTATTTAAGCTCCAAAAAAATATTTTAACAATAACTAAAAAAATTAGAAATTAAACATATCTTCCTGTGACAATAAATGTTCGACGTGTCCACCATTTACTTGGATACATTTTGCAATTATTTTACAGAACGACCTCTTTATTTTAAATAGCAATTGTTCATTTCGAAATAATGTAGCTGCATTTTGAATTTTGTTTCATAATTTTTCAGGTGTATTTATTGTATTTTGGTAAACGGAAGATTTCATGTAACCCCATACACAAAAGTCCATAGGATTGAAGTCGGGACTCCGTGGGGGCCAGGGTATTTCAAATCCACGTCCTATACAACGATTGGCAAAACGTGTACTTAAGAAATCCCTTACTGGACGGGAAAAATGTGCGGGTGCGCCATCTTGCATAAAAAACATTACTTGCCTTAAATTCAGAGGCACATCATCAAGAAAGTTCCCTAGTTCATTTTGGAGGAACTCTAAGTACAGAGGACCATTCAATTTGGGTGGTAATACATAGGGTCCTACGAAATAGTTGTCAATAATCCCGCACCAAACATTTATTTTAAATTCGTGCTGAAAGTGGCGTTCAGTAGTTAGGTGAGGGTTTTCTGTGTCCCATGCATGTTTGTTACGGTGGTTAATTACACCTCGACGGGTAAAAGTTGCCTCATCCGTAAAGAGGACCTTATTTTAAAACAGTGGATCTTCATTCTGGCACATCCGAAAGAAGTTACAAAATTGCAATCTCGCTTGAAGATCGACTTCACATAAATTTTGCACCGGCGTAAAATGGTACGGGTACAGTTTCTCTTCATGAAAAATTCGCACTACTGATTTTTGACTTACTCCTGCACGCGCTGCCATTCGCCTTGTACTTATTTCTGGGTTATCAACGTCTTCTAGAATTTCTTCTTCTTGCTCTGGTGTAATAATTTTCGGGCGTCCAACGGTTTTTTTTTATGTTGAAATGAGCCGATCTCACCCAATCGATCGTAAATTCTTTTAACCGTTTTAAAATTTGGTTGTTGGCGATTTGGGTACATTTCGAAATAACGTTGACAAGCTTGACGCCCGTTATAATTTTCTTGAGCGTATACACACGCCATATCTCTCATTTCAACATTAGAATAATTATTATGTCTCGGCATTTTAATTAAATTGTAAATTGTTTTGTAATTGTTTTCATATAATCTTTGTGCTTTTTTAACAATACAAAAATATTATGTTGTTACATGTCGACAAGTAGAAAAAATGGGAATTTAAGTTATTTAATTGAATTTCTCGAAAACCGTTGCTCCTAGCGACACCAATAAGATATAACTTTTTTAACTAGAAAAGGTAGGGGAATAAATTTTATGAGGACAAAATGGCATACGCCGTGGCACAAAAAAGTTTAAATGGTTTAAATGACTCCTAATTGTCGATTGTGGCACCCTCTAGAAGATACACCGAAATCGTCGATAAATTTGAATTGATCATCTCCAAAAACCCCTATATAAGAAATTTCGTGAAATTAGCCCGAACTGTTCCAGAGATATTAAAGAAAATTTGATTTCATTTTTCAACTTTGGCACCCTGTATCTCAGTTATTATCAACTTTTGGTATAACATAAATTTAGCTATATTCCATTGTTTTTATGTCATAAATCCATCGTTGCTCTGTGTCCCATTACTTAAGACTCACCCTGTATAGTTCTCTTTTGTGTTTTATAAGTTTTAGTACGAATTTGGGTAGCGTATGTGCGTAATAAGATCTTTTCAATTCGGGTGTAAATTTTTGCACTGCAAGAGATATTTGTGCTTGAAGCTGGTCAATAGTAATGTGTTCGGATTGCGATGAAATGTAGTTGTCCATGTAGTTTTTCACCTGGTCTGTGTTGGTCCTTGTTGGAAAAACTCCAACATAAAAATCGGTCTCACGTATTGCCCTAACATCTGGGTAATAAATCTGGTAAAGAGAGAAACCAGAAACAAAAGCTCGACATACCACTGGGTGCCAAACCATGGGTACCGCGATAATCACCTCTCATCTGGTGCACATTCACCCTGATTTATGAAGTGCAAATTGCCCAAACACCTTAAGGGCAGCAGTAAATTAGGATGAAATGTGGCAACACACGCGCAAGTGGACATGAACCAGAGGGTGTTAGCGATAAGGTAATGGTGTGAAAGCATCAAGGTGGCGACTTTCCCATGAAATCGTGGGAACCCAAACTCGGGAACCTGCGTCCTTTGCGGGAAGGGGCACGAACTCCTCTTGGAGCAAAGACCAGAACCGTTTTTCATCCCGTCGCGAAAACAACAAACCTCTCTAGCTCTCGTTGTCATAAAACCCCACACACGGGCAGTATTGTTAATAAGTTAGTCACAACTCACCCTGTAATTCAACTAGTCTGTCATTAAATTTAAGGTAACTTGTGTAACCGAGTATATAATTTCTCGAATCTTTGGAACCCCATTACTTTATGACGGTAGCCCGTCTGGTCCTTCGAATCAACTAAGAAACCTCACCAGCGTATTTGGATTCCTCTGTGGGTGCCTAGTGAGGCAGTCACTACTGTTAGGCAGGAACTCAGGAAGCCCCTGGCCTAAACAGTCCTGTTTAAGTTAAGTTTATTGCTTGTGTTAATTGGAGTCTGGGGAGTGTGTTGGATTTGGTTTAAGTCAATATTGAATGTGATGGACAGATGGTCTGATCCCAGTTCGTTGGTTAGGTTTATGTTTTTAACGTTGTCTCTAAGGTTCTTCGTGTGTAGTAGTATGTCAGGTGTGAAGTCAGGGTTTTGTGGCATAAGGAAGGTGGGTGGCGTGTGTCGTTGTTCGAAGTCGGAATTCTCTAGGAAGTTTTTGAGTTGCTGTTTTTTTCGTCGGTTGATGTTGAAGTCTCCCACGATCAAGACATGTTTGTATAGGCTGGCCTTGGTAAAGATGTTTGGTTCGATGTCGGAGCAGGGGTGAATATATACCACGAATATGTGGATTTTTTCGGTCGAGAACGGAGGTGTGAAGTGAATGCATTCGTTTAGGTTGTTATTGAGTACTGGAGGGTTTGCCTTGCCCATCCTAAGTGTTGGCTTGCATAATGCTATCGCCCCTCCCCTAGCGTTGGACCTTCGGTATCCGTGTTTAGTAATGTGTGTCCAGTCACGATAGTTTATTGTTTGGTCTGTCTTGGTTTTAGTTTCAACTAGTAGGCAACCGTCCATGTCATTTTGTTCGATGTAATTGTATAGTGTGTGTTTTTTTTGGGTTAGTCCGTTGATGTTGGAGTATATTAGTTTATGAGTCATTGTTGTATGTTCGTTGTTGTCTGTCTGATGTGGCTGATGGGATCAGTTGGAGAAGGTGAGTTGGGATTATTTAGGTCGAACATAAGTATATACATTTGATTTCCGAAAAAAACTACGGTCGTATCGATCTTAAAGTCCTCTATGAATCGGTGTCTTAATTTTTTGAGTAGTTCTTCGCGGTTTACCTCACTATTTTTATTGATGCTGCTTTTGTACTTATTAATTATGAAGTCGTGCGTTGTTATTGGGGCGTGGATTCGGCTATCCGCAGTTTTTGTTAATGGGAGTTGGG
The DNA here is from genome assembly GCF_040115645.1 of Euwallacea fornicatus. NCBI lineage: Eukaryota > Metazoa > Arthropoda > Insecta > Coleoptera > Curculionidae > Euwallacea > Euwallacea fornicatus. The sequence continues at coordinate 448,964 of NC_089553.1, forward strand.
CTGTGGTTTTGTTAGCGCTTTTGATTCTTACATTTGGGATGTCTTGTATCGGCGCCGTGGGTCTGCGGGGGCACTTAGTGCTCCACGCAGCATGTTCCTCGGATCCGCATGCTGTACATTTTGGTGGCAGTGGAGACTTACATTGATGTGAGTTGTGGGGTCCCAGACATTTGTTACATTTCACCCCATTCGGGCATTTCTCGGTGGTGTGGTCATACTTGGAGCATTTCCCACATGGCGCAGGGATGGGGTTAGGAGGCTTGCTTTCAGTAATTCGATAAGAGCTATTGAAGCAGAAGATACGTCGTTCAGCCATAAGTTTCTCGTATGTTCCCTGGTCACCCGTGATCAGACGAAGCATGAGCGTCGGCACCCCTCTCGCTCGTGATATTATCCGTTTGCAATATCTAACTTGCAGTCCCATTCTTTTTAATTGATTGTGGAACATTTCATCCGTAATTTCAGCTTCCACGCCCATCACCACCGCCGAATATGTTGGAATAATTATTTTGGGCAGAGATGACTTTGTTGTGGTTTGTTGGTTGTCTTTTAGCCTATAAAAGGCTGTGATTAACTCTTGGCTCAGAAGTGTCCTAAGAGTAGCTGTGGTGGCATCGCTGTTGTTGGTTTTAAGCAGGTATTGATTTTCTTGTTTGATTATTACGTCTTTGTTATTTGGGTTGTGTTGTTCCCATATTGTTGCCAGCTTAATGCGTGATGTATTTGAGGGGGTGATTATGGCGAATGTGTGTTGGTATCTTATAAACCCAGGTTTCTGGGTAGCTGTTGTTGGTTGGGAGATTGTTGGTTGTTGGGTTGATGTTGAAGGTCTGTTGGGTATTGTTGTATGTGTAGGATCGACTTCAGTGTGAACTTTCTTTGATCAGTTGTTAGTTTGACTGTCCTGCCTTTTTTGGGTCTACCCCTTTTTTTTCTGCTGTGTGGTGTTACAAACCCGTCCATGTCAGGCTGGGAGGGGCCTTCTGATTCAGAGGTCCCCTCTGTCTCCATGCCCCCAACTATCACTTTGGCCGATGAATTTTTGTGTATATTTTTATGTTTTTTCCTGTTTTGCGCTCTAAACTGATAAGAATGTTTATTTTATTCGCACCAGACACGTCTTGACTGTATCAAGGCTCGCTCGGTTCTCCTATATAAACCATATTCCAATAATGCTTCATTAAGAAGATACAGGGTGTTAAACTTTACTTAAAAAATCTAACTTTTATTGATATATTCAAAACCGTTTGAGATATGTAAGTGAAATTTGGCATGTTTTGAGAGTTAATGTAGACGCATTTATTTATGCAAAAGGGCTATTTTTCGTTTCACCAGTGACGTGCGTACGGACACCTCTCAGCACATTTTTAAAGAAAAACATGGTGCGCCACTGCTTTTTATCAAAATAAAAATTATTTTTAGAAGTTTAATTTCATTTAGAAGAAAAATGCTCACTTGACTCTTTTTCGTCCGACGTATCGTTTGCCAGTAAAAAATTGAATACCGTCTATATGCACGATATTCTCTAAATGGTTTTAATAATATTAAGTTTATTTTAAATATTATTAATTTGCTATAACATTATAGAAATTGTTCAAATTGGTGGCCATTTTGTTCAATACATAATTGAGCTCGCCTGTTCATTGATACTCTGATACGTTGAAATATTCCAGGTGTGTTTTTTTTAAAGTAAAGTTTAACACCCTGTATCTTCTTAATGAAGCATTATTGGAATATGGTTTATATAGGGAGTCATATTATTTTTCAATGTACTATTACTCACTGAAATATAATGAAACACTTGTGGGACACCCTGTATAATGTTTTTTCTATTTTTGATTATACTATTTCCTCAATGGCTGCTCTCATCCGATACACGAATAGCGATGTTTTATTAATAAGTTTTCAATTAAAAATTTGACAAGTTCGTGCGTTTAAGATTTGAGTAATTTAGAGGTGAAAATTGCGGTTGTTTGTTGTATTTTCACTTAGAAAGTCGGCGACCCAAATTTACTGGCGCAGCGAAATATGAATTTTATTAAAAAACTTGAATACACAAGAATTGCATTACTGTATACTTTTGCAAAATGCCAATCATTTGTTTCGTTACAAATTCAAAATTACTTTGAATTTCCTCTTAAACTCAGCGGAAAGAACAAAATTTCTTTGTCACTTCAATATTGGGAATATTAATGAGATTTTAACGCGCATCCAAAATAATTAATTGAAAGCTTTTGATTGGCTCCTAAAGCTTGCATTTCTGTAATTAAGTTTGTTCTGAACCAGCGTTAAACAAAATTTCAATCTGCTGTTTCTATATTTAGCGTTACAAATTCATTTCGTATTTTCCTGTAATTCATGTACAAAATATGAATTATTTCGTTGAATGACATATGAGGGTATAATGAAAAAAGCACATAAAATTTAGTTGTAAACGCAAAAGGACGCCAGCAAAAGTAATTAGGACTCATTCAAATATAAGCGCATGTTAACATTAATTTTATTATAGAACGGAAGGTAGAATAAAATGGATTTCCCAAATTGTTAGACTGTTATAACATTTTGTTATTATGATGTGCCATGCCTTTGTAATAATAAATTTATCGTTCAATTTATATTGTTCAAGTTAAAATTATTTTTCAATTTATTTCATGTTCATTATTCGACTCGGAAATTTACGTGAACACAAGCAAGCAATGGCAAAATTTCCTTCTTAATTCGTTGATTTCGAAAAGACTTATGAATAATGACAGTACAAAACTTTCGCAATTTCGGCTTTTCCCCATAATAATGAAATAAACTTTCATCACCTAATTAAGGCAAGAAATAAACTTCTGGATATTGGAGGCGCGTATGTAAACGATAAAATAAACTTACAGTTTATTTGAATTGGTTGCTAACAAGGTGACCGCTTGGGTCTGTGTTCTATTCAGAAATATGGTCAGAATAACATTTATTAAATATCATTTCCTCTTCGAAACGTTAAATTATTGGGACCATTGCTGTTCTGACTATATGGTTGTAATGTCGAAGTTGGGTATTAAATGGGTTGGGTGAATAAATTCTTATTGAAACGATGTGAACCGAAGCAGCATCGAAAAACCTACACCCGTTTTCATTAATTTAGAAACATTTTTTTACTAACTTGGATCGAGAGTTGTAATGCCCTTCTGGCACTTTTCATACCTCATGTTCAGCCTGAAGGAACTGTTTGGCTCAATCGGATTGCGCTTATGGGAATTTTTAATATAAAATCCGAGATAAATGAGTCTGAATATTTGATATTTTTCACTACCTGGACGGAATTGTAAATTATCAAATATTTCTCGTAAAGTGAGACCGAATTCAGGAGAGATTTCTAACATTTTTGACACCTTTTACTGAGCGAGAGGAAAACGTTTGACACACTCGGACTGCGCTTGAGAGGAATTTTAATAAAATGCGCATGCGCATATGTCAATAAATATTAATACTCGCGAATTTTCCAGCACTAAACTAATAACACTGTAGGACACACATACAGTGCGATAACTTTAATTGGAATAAATTCGGTATCTACGTGACATTTGAGTTTTAGCAAAATTGCTTAAACACGTCAATTTTCATTTTATCCGATACACTTTTTGGTAGTATTCCCATGCTACAAATGTCAACCCCTTAACTAGGGTCACCCTTAAAAGTTCAAATGGAAAGGGGGTTCAAGCGATGCAAAAATTTAAAGATTTTTTCCAAGCCGAGTTTATCTTACATATTATTTTTAACGCTAGAGCAAAATAATATTAAAAATAAACGACATTTTAAGCAATCAAATTATTATTTCCTTTAACTGAGCAACTGTTCAAATGTTCACCGTTGACTTCTTGGCACAGTCCAAACAATAATAAAACTCACCCCTAACTTTTCTAAAGTATTTGGAGTTTTTGCTTGATTTTTTGTCCTATACATTCTTTGAGTTCGTCGATATCATGTGGTTTCGCATTGTAAACTTTCGATTTCAGGTATCCCCATAAAAGCAATCGAGAAGATTGAAATTGGGAGATCTCGGTGGCGATTCTATTGACCTATTTTTTTTATCCATTGATTTGGAAAAGATGAATCTAGTTATAAGACGACATTCCAAGCAAAATGTGGTGGTGCTCCATCTTGTAATTAAATCCGTTCGTCCGGCACGTGTGGATTTACTTCACTAGGAAATAAATTAGATAATGTAGGAACTAGTTCGTCTTCAAGAAATTCTAAATATCGTTCGCCATTTAAATTTTCATCGAAAAATATTGGTCCAAATATTCGGTTCCCTATGAAACCCTTCCGAACATTTATTTTTGCAGGTTACTGCGTGTGACCTTTCCTCATCTAATGAAGATTCACTGCAGACCAATATCGACAATTTTGCTTATTGACATGTCCATTTAATGTAAAAGTTGCGTCATCAATAAACAAAATCCATTTCATAGGTATTTCCAATTGCTGAAAAGCATTCATGATCCTTTCGCAAAATCCAGTTCATCGATTTCTATCATTCTCAAGCAATTCTTGATGTATTTACATATTATAAAGTCGATTTTTTTTTATAAATATTTTCAAAACGGATGTTTTACTGATTAAACTTTCACCAGATATTTGCCGGACTAGTGCAATCGGGGTTTTTCTAAGTGCCAAGAGCGCATTAATTTTTGTATCGTTATCAATTTTTTGCTGTCTGCTCCTTGTGATATTTTTCCCATGACGATAATTTCTATTTTTTTTTCTATTTTACTTATGGCACCTTGATTAATGGGTGGCAAATCCCGATACTTTCGTCGAAATACACTGACTTTCAAAAAAACCGCAACACCAAGAAGAACGCATTGTATGTATTTGAAATCTTGGTATGATTTTAGGCTTGTAAAGAGAAAAAAATGATAAAAATTTCAAGTTCGTATTTTAATGCGATATGAAGTTTTTCTTTACTTCTTTATCTGTGACGATCGTTCTTTTTGCAAATTTTTTTACAGGCGGATGGCGATAAAGGTACTATTGTTAGTACCATATTAAATGTGTGGTAGTGCAAAATGCCTCGTGTACGCCAAAATGCAGTTTATCGGCAATTAACTCCCTTTGAAAGGGAAAGAATTGTTGGTATGCATGAGGCAGGTTTACCTTTCCGCGAAATTGCACGTAGATTGGATCGAAACGCATCAACAGTGTTAAGAGCTTGGAAAGATTGGTCTAACGAAGGGTCAGTAAATCGTCATCATGGTAGTGGCCGTCCAAGAATGACGAACCAACGCGAAGACCGGAGACTTCATTGTTCAGCGACAGGCGCCCCATTTGAAACAATTCCGTCTCTTGGTGCTAACTGGGTAGTCACCCTAAATCGAAGGGTCTCCCTTAGTACGATGTATCGCAAATTCGAAGTTTTGGACTAAATTCATATCGTCCTATGTGTCAGCTTCCATTATCACGAAACCACAGGGTGTCCCGGCTGGAGTGGTGTCGTCTGAGTGCAATGGGTGGGCGAGTGGAGAAGAATCGTGTTCAGTGATGAGAACCGATTTTGTTTATGGCGATCTGATGGACGGTTATGTGTTAGAAGGCGCAGATGAGAGCGATTAAATTTGTACTTTTTGGAAAGGCGTCATTCTGGTTTAACACCAGGTGTCATGGTTTGGGGTGCCATTCAGTATGGTAGACGGTCTCCTCTTGTTTTCATTTATGATAGATTAAATGCTCAGAGGTACATTAATAGTGTCTTGGAACCGGTTCTTGTACCATACATGCACGACCATCCTGGAAGCACATTTCAACAGGATAATGCGCGACCACATGTAGCCAACGATACTTTGAGGTATTTGGAAGCTGAAAATTTGGATATTTTGCTTTGGCCAGCTCGGTCTCCAGATTTGTCCCCAATAGAGCATGTATGGGATATAATGGATCGGAGACTTCAACGTTTAACTCGCCCTCCAGAGACCATAGATGAACTCGGCGAGCAGGTGCAGATTGCCCGGGATACAATACCACAGGAAGATATTGACAATTTAATTTTAAGCATGCCACGTCGCTTACAGGAATGTATTAATTTAAGAGGAGATACCACTCATTATTAAATTATTATTAAATTTTTTCACTTATTCACAATAATTTTCTTTTGATATTTTGATCGTTTTTATCTATTACTCGACCCAACGTAATGCCAGAATTTCAAACGTGCACGATGTGTTCTTCTTGGTGTTGCGGGTTTTTTGAAAGTCAGTGTAGTTGAACAACCTTATTTCGTGCTCAGACTTTGTCGCCGTAGTCAATCTTTATTAAAATTTTGATTTTTGGAAATTCGGTTAAGTAAGGCATTAGTCGTAATTGTACAACTTACATGAAGTACATCTCTCATGTATTAAACTAAATTTTGTATTGCAGAAATACTCAGATTATTGTAATATTTCAGAAACATTTCGTAAGAGAAAATTGTAAATAAACAAACAACATTTAAGTATGGAAACACTTTATTTTTAGTATTATTTTGCTCTACGATAAAAACTAATAGTGTCACATAAAGTCAGGTTCAAAAGATTTTTTAAATGTTATAACACTCAAACCACTATTCCATTTAAACTTTTAAGGGTAACTGTCGCCCTAGCGAAGGGGTTGACGGTTGTAGCACCAGAATTCTACCAAAAAGAATATCGGGTAAAATAATGATTGATGTGTTAATTTTGCAGAACGTCAAATGCCATGTAGATGCCGAATTTATTCCAGTTAAAGCTACCACTCTGTATAATAAATTGCGCGCCTTTATTGGATTTCATTCAAGGCATACCTAACGATCGTGACCCACGCTTTCGTGGGGTATAAAAGTATCAAGTTAACACGACTGACTCAGGCAAAAAATATACTGAAATAATTTCCAAGTTCACGATTGTGACGTGTTTCGTTTCGATTGTTCTTTCACGAATGTACTGTACAGGCTGTTCGGATTTTGAATGTTTTGACAGGAAAACCCCATTTTCCGGCTACATAGAAAAAAACTAGCAAATGCACATTCCAAGAACTCGATTTTTAAGAAAATATTAATGGCGAGAACCGTATTTCGATATTTTTACACTTCACGCCGCTAGAGGGCGTTAACCAAATGTCGGCCAATTCAAATATTCCTCATGGCTCTTTTGTTTAGGACAATATTGAAGTAAAACAAAAACATCCCGAAAGCATTTTTTCGATGTGACTCCAGTGGCGTGCTTAGTTTTTTGCTACAGCGCACCGTTTTGTCAAAAATCGACATAACTTTTTTATTTTAAATCAGACCCTATTTCTCAGCAGGAAACGGCGAAACACCTGCGAATGCATCTCTATCGTCGTATGACCTGGAGAAAACATATCCTATCAAAAAGAGAGGAGTTGAACCTAAAAATTTAAAAAATGTACTGGCTGTTGGGCTATAAATCGTAGTTCAGTCTGGAAAACAGAGTTTTGCTATACAAAGTTATTATCAAATCAGGTTGGACTTATGGAATTCAACTGTGGGGTAGTGTCAGCAATTCTAACATCGAAATACTACAGCGATTTCAATCCAAAACATTAAGAATCATCTCCAAGAGCCCACGGTTCGTAAGCAACAAGACCATACAAAAGGACCTCAACATCCCTTGGATGTGCTACGAAATACTCAGGTTTTCACTTGCACAAAGGCAATGAATGGAGAATCATACCAACATGTCAGTGACCGACCTGGTCAACGAGCCACCTATAAGGGGGCTCAAACGTTTCAAGCCAATCGACTTGCCATTAAGATTTGCTTGACAGTGGCGGGGGTCTGGGAAGGGTGTACATACTGTATATCTGTTTCATACTCTGGTGGCAGAGTAGAATTAACGCAGCCTACTAGCGTAGTGGATGAACTCATAATGTTGAGCTCTATTCATGCCTACTGTGACTGCTAATGCTCTTTTGGTTAGCGAATTTAAGTATTGTAATATATAGTATTGCAGATTGTAAATAGTTGTTAAGAAAATTAAAAAAAAATTAAATAAGAATCTCAGTTGGTTATAACTTCAAAAAAATGTCTATTTTATATAATTTTGAACTATATAAGTATATTGGTAACAGTATCGTAAACGGTTTTTGCTCCGATTGTTCTGATTTTTTAATATGTTATTCTAAAGATGATTTTGAACAACTTTTCTAAAGAGACAAGGGCGCGCAAATGCCTCTTCCACACTTTTTTTTAGATTGAACATTTTTCCAAATCCAATTGTCTTACGGGATCGTGGAGCGGCGAATAGGGGCGCCGGGTGGGGTAAACTGCTTCACTATGGATATGTAATATTTTGTTGTTGCTTTAAAGATCTGAAACGTTGTTGATAATTACCTCACTCAGCACTTCAATTCACTCCATGAATCCCAAAAGACACTTCACTTAATCGACTAAAATACTAGCGTGGCCCCTGCGCAAGAAAGATACACAAAAATTTTACAATTTTATTTTAATTGCAATCGCAATTGGAAAAAAAAATTCTGATCAAAATAAGTAAATGAAAAACATATTGCTTGATAAGAATTGAAACTAAATGAAATAAATTTCCTTTACTGAGGTGGATGTAACTTTGCAATTTCAATAGAGAAATAATGAATGCCGTTTAATAAAGGAAATGACCGTTTAAACAAAAATTTTGTTAGATATCCAACAAAATGGGGCACCCCTATTCGCTCCACGATCCCGTAAGACAGTTGGACTTGGAAAAATGTTCAACCTAAAAAAAAGTGTGAAAGAGGCATTTGCGCGCCCTTATCCCTTTAGAAAAGTTGTTCAAAATCACCTTTAGAATAACATATTAAAAAATCAGAACGATCGAAGCAAAAACCGTTTACGGTATAATTACCAGTTATTATTTTCAAAATTAACTGAAATATCAGAGTTTTTGTGTTTATATTCAAATTGACATTGGCATCAGCTGTCCATGTAACATTATTTATTTTATATTTTTTAATTTTTGGGTCAAAGTTCTTCATTTTTAGTGTAGATTTTGTGTCAATTTTTCAAGCAAAAATGATAGATAATTATGAAAAATATGACATGATAAAGTGTTTCATATTGTCGAACGAAAACTCACCAGGAGCCTGCGAGGTATACTTTCCTACCTATCCCGAGCGACATCGACCAGATAGAAGACCGCTCAAGCAATTGAAAAATAATTTACAAAATTACGGAAGTTTCGAGAAGTGGTGACCACAACAGTACAATATCAATGAAGATAACAAAATTGGAGAACTAAATATAATTGGAGCAATTCTAGAAGATCCGAATATATCGCTTATTTTTGAAAATAACTGTAAACATACTTACATAGTTGAAAATGGGCAATTTTTTTGCAGTCTTAGCTGACTGTGATTTTCATTTAAAATAAAAACACACTCCAAATCCGAACACCCTGTACACACGAGGCGTACCCCGCGAAAGCGTGATTCACGATCGTGGTGCACTACCTATGTAAACGCCTCTATAATCCTCGGATCAATGTCAATGACATCATGTTAACATAATTATAGCGGAATATCAATTCTCTGACATGGTTCGAATACCACCTATCTACAAAATCTGAAATTTTAGAGCAATTTGCCAGAGCCTACGTGGCCTTTTGTCGGAGAACCATCATTTAATAGACACAAAGAGCTCTGCTATCCACATTATGAAACGGTCAGGGTCAAAGTTATAACAAAGTTAAAAATGCGGAAATCCGGTGTTCAACTTTGAAAGTCTGGATACTAAACAATTTAGAACGGGGCAATAAAAGCTTTCCCGCAAGTGGGTGAACGTTGCTTCCTTTTTATTTTTGTTGGACATTTTACTAGCTTCAATAGTTGCCACTAAAGCTGGCTGTATGCGTGACATCCCCTTCTAATGGCTTTTCTTTCGACCTTTGTTTCTCAATTTGCAACAATTTGCCCCTTGTATTTCACTTTTATCGAAGTCTGGAGTGGATTCAGGATGCCAAAGTGGCTGGCTCTGAATTTTTATTAAGGCACAACTAGAGGAAATTCGACAAAATTTCATCCGGTATTGCGTGCATACGACAATAGTTATGCATACGGGACCAGACGTATCGAAGTCGGATCAAGCATAAAATAATTTTTTTTTTTTAGATTTAAGGATAAAACAAACTAAAACAAATAAATAAACAAAATCAAGCACAATTTATTTTGTTATTTTTTGTCAGAACGTTAAGCCGAACTTTGGCAAAATGTATTAGGAGTTGGAATTAATTCGTAGCGTTTTACAAGAGATGGCATAGATAGTACAGTATTTCGTTGTTATCTACAATAATATACTTATCGTGAAACAGCGGTCATCAGAGGTCATTTGCTTTGCATATCCGCTTTTTGAATAATAAATAACGACATTTTATAATTTATTGAATATGTCACAATTTGTGCCGAATAAAGGGTTTTTGCGGCGAATTTTACTTCATTACTTTAATATGAACAAAAGTGCTGCTGAAGCTCATCGTATTTTAGTGGAAGTATATGATAAACATGCTCTAGCTGAACAAACGTGTCGGAAGTGGTTTGCACGTTGTAAAGCTGGTGATTTCGACTTGGTTGACAAGGAGCGACCTGGTCAGCCAAAAAAATTTGAAGATAACGCTTTGGAGGCATTGCTCAACGAAGACCCGTGCCAAACACTTCAAGAATTCTCTATATCATTGGGAGTTAACTTATCAACGGTAGGAAAACGTCTTAAAACTTTGGGTATGATCCAAAAGGAAGGACATTGGGTTCCATATGAATTGAAACCAAGGGACATTGAGAGGCGTTTTTTGACGTGTGAACTGCTGTTTCAACGGGAAAAAAGAAAAGGTTTTTTGCATCGGATTGTCACTGGTGATGAAAATGGTGGATCCATTACGACAATCCGAAGCGCAGAAAGTCATGGGTTAAGCCCGGTCAACATCAGTGGCAAAGCCGAATATCCATGGGTCTAAGCTTCTGCTCTGTATTTGGTGGGATCAGAGGGGTGTGATTTATTATGAACTGTTGAAACCGAATGAAACCATAACTGGAGACCGCTATCGACCACAACTGATGCGATTGAGCCGTGCATTGAAAGAAAAACGGCCGGAATACTCCAAAAGACACGACAAAGTCATTTTGCTGCACGACAATGCTCGTCCGCGCGTCGCAAAACCGGTACAAACATACCTGGAAAGACTTAAATGGGAAATCCTGCCCCACCCGCCGTATTCCCCAGATGTTGCTCCATCTGATTATTATTTTTTTCGTTCGATGGATCATAGTCTGTCTGAGCAGAAGTTCACTTCTTACCAAGATTGTCAAAAATAGGTCGATTCATGGATTGCATCTAAAGACAACGCGTTCTTCCGACGCGGTATTCGTGCCCTGCCCGAAAGATGGTCAAAAGTAGTAGAAAGCGATGGGCAATACTTTAATTAATGTATTTTTTATTTTCATTTAAAATCAATAAATTTTTTTCTTAAAAAAAACGCTACGAATTAATTCCAACTCTTAATACAATTATTATAAAGTATAAAAAATAAAAAAATAAAATTTATTCTGGCGCACTTAACTTGGACCATATTTTAATTGAAACTAAATTATTGCTAACTATTGACTGTAACTTCCCTTGTGCTTAAAAATGATATTAATGCGACGTGGTGTGGTTTGTACAAGATTTTGGCAAAGCTCCATAGTAAAACCGTTCCAGATTTCCTATAATTTAAGGTATGACTCTGGCAAAGACCTGACAGGAGCAGTTTGTGTGGCTTTGTTCATGCGTGAGTGTCTCAAAGAAACAGGTGAGTGTTTCAATTGGACATAGGTCTGGACTACCAGAAGGCCATTCGAGTAAATGCATATTATGGGTTCCTCGTTAGTATTTACAGTGCCATCAATGAAGTGACGATGTCCAACACTTTGGGACGACACACAATAGGCCCAAACCATCGCTAACGGCGCAAATTTTACTTTTTTTCTGAAACGATCGTCGAGGTACTCCGCTCTAGGCTGCTGAATAATTCTGCTCTCTGGATCGCTCACGCTTAACTCAAACTTCGATTAATAATTCCATATGATCGAATTCTATTGGTTTTCAGTCCGGTTTATTCGGTTTTAAATCCAAAGCAGTCTCGTTTTAATTTGTTTTTGAGTCAATAACGGTTTTTACTTGGCTTTTAAAAATGTAAGCATTGATTTAAGTAACGAGTAATGTTGCTTTAAAATAACATTTACCTTATAAAAACCGTATCCTAAATTCTTTACGCGATGTAAATAAGTACCTTTAGATGTGGTTTTTTTCTATGGGTTCCAAGCCAAATCCCCTATAACCGAGGTTTTATCCCGAAGGACAGTTCCGGCCGACGGTGGAAAGCTACAAACGAGGTTTTTAATGGGTAGGCGCTGCTTAGTACAACACAGTGAATACCACACTAGCCTGCCAATCCCTCATCAGGCATGGGTGTTTTTAGAAGATTTTCCTCGTACAAAAAAAAAAAAGAAAAAAAGCCAAATCCCCTGACGAAGCGCGCCAGTTTTTTAAAATTATTGCATTGTCCAGTGCGATGATTTTTTTGAGTAATTTTTTTAACCTGTTTTTCTTTCAGCTTCTCTTCTCTGTTATTATCTTTTTCATACAATTTAATAATAAATATTTCGCATCGAACTTTGAGACATACTCAAATTTTGAGCAATTGGGTGTCCCGAAATTCAATTTTTATGAGTCAAAATGACAATTTGCTGCCAATCTTGCGAAACGGGCTTACCACGAACCATTTTTCATAGAAATAATTTTATATTTAAGTTAAACGTTTAAAATTATTGTCTGTTTAAAAACTTATGGGTTATAAAAAATGTTTTCAAATAAAAAATTGTTTGGGTCAAAGTAAAATGTTTATCTCTGAACTGCCACTTTCCGCCCAGGTTAAATGGACCAGAATAAATTATATGTTTTTATTTTTTATACTTCAAAATAATTGTATAGTTTTGCTAAAGTTAGCCTTAACATGTTAACAAACAATAACAAAATAAATTATGCTTAATTTTGTTTTCCTATTTATTATAGTTTGTTTAATATTTGAATCTAAAAAAAAACATAACTTTGTTTCTAACTTGTTCTGTCATAACTGTGCTTGATCCAATTTCAAAGCCTCTGGGCTCGTACAACGAGAGAATTAAACGACTGCGAGCGATTTCAGTTCTTTGAGTGGATAAACTGGTTTAAGTTTCGAGTTTTAGACACAAATTTCTTTAATTTTCGGCAAAAGCAACGGAAGAAAAGATATTGTTAAGAGAACTGACTTTTCGTTTGTGCAACTTTACAAATAACTGAGCCAACTGTAGCGAACACGGGGTAAAGAAAAATGATTTTGCAAAAAAATCATCTAATTGCAGGTAAATACTTATAAAAAGTAATAAAAACTAATTTCAAAAATGTATAAAGAATTGTAATTTTTATTTTAATTATGAAGAGTAAAAATACAAAATTCTTGTAGAAGAAAGTTCATCGAGGCCCTTGTTTCTATTTTTGCTAGTAATTAACATGAGGTTATATTCTAAGTTTTTGTTTAGGCTATAGTGAACATAACGTTGTTTAGAGTATTGCCACGCGTTCAATAAATTACTTATAATATGTTAAAACCAATTAAAAAATTATTCTATATCATTAGAAAGACAAAAAATTATTATTCATAACTCACAGAATGGAGTCGTATTCGTCCGAAATGGTCAGAACGTGTAGGTAGGTACTTACCGGGTGTATTTTTAAAAACTTGCCATTCCCCAGATTTTGAGAAGTGTAAACGAAAGTTAAAAATGCTGGGACCCGTCGAAGATCGAATGGAGGGGGAAGACGAAGAATGAAAAAACTTTGCACCCCCGATGGAGAGTATCGCAGTCTTCACTTTTTTAAATAAGGAACGCGGGTCAAGATACACGTCATTTTAAAGGTTTTACAATTCTCAGAGCAACCGTATAAAAATTTTAATTTCGGTTATTGTATATGCAATCATTCTACTAAGTGCAACGGAAGTTACTCGAGTCTATTCATGGCTCATAGATTGGCTAAATGTACTATCAATTTGCAACATGAATCCATTGTCTTAGGAGCATTTCTAGCAAGTCTCCTGAGGCAGCTCTTGTCAGACGCGTTCACGTTTGCGAACCGACGAACTTTGCAATTTCACGCGTGCTTCTTTGATGTGATAATGAGTTGCGTTATGAAATACGTATTCTAATATACTATTTCAGCATGTGAAATTACTCTTGATGCTCAGACGCGAAGGATTACCTGAAGTCAGGCGTTCTCAAATATGCAGCTTAAATGGATCAAAAGGTTAAGTCGAGAAATAAAAATTCAGCAAAGTCAATGGCTATGAAGCCTTCAAGTGAAATCTAGCTTGGATGACGCTCTAAACAGTTTCAAGCGTTGGAAAATCCGGCAGTTGGACACGTTCTGGAGCTTTCAAAGAGCCATTACCGTCTGCGGTTTGAAGAGGGCTTTGAAAATAAACTACTAATAAAGAGACATTTTATAAATGAAATTATTTAACGACATTTGGAGGATTTGGCCAGAAGCATACCATTATGAAAAATATAAATGGCAAACAAGCAATAAAGTAGCTCTGCCATTATACCGGTATAAAAAGCACCGATTTCGAACCTGAAATTAACTTTTACTTAAGCCCCATACAAAAGTTGACACTATAGGAATCTTGGAAACGGTAAGAGATACGATTTAGAGAAATTTAAATAAGATAAATATTTGAGAATTTAGAGCCTAATGAAATGCTGTTTGTTAAACATAGCAAGTATACTCAATATTTCATAACTTTTTAATTATTTCCGCTGCCTGGTTGTTTACTCTTTGCTTTGAACGTAAACAAAAATGACAAAAATCATTCGTTAATGACCCCATCAATGTGTGATTGTTCATTAATGCGTGATATTGTGCGCGCTGTGATTGATTAGATGCAGCCGATTGCGGTAATGACTGTTTGCTTCGGACCAAATCACAACACCTACATATGTTGAAAACAAATCTACTTTCCACGAAGGTTTCAATTTTTGTAATTCAATTATAAACATTTTTGTAGTTCCAATTTGCGTAAATCCACAGATATTGAATAGAGCAATATTTTATTCTTTTCAATGCGTGAGTGTAGCACATGCGTTAATGGATGTCTCCATTTTAATTGCGTTAAACAAAGTGTATTAAAATATAGAGTATTTTGGACCTTTTGAATTATCTAAAAATTATCCCTCCCACGTTGGCGCGCGTCACTCAGTGATTCCGAATAATCCAAAAAAGGCATTTCGCATTTGAAGAACAAAGGAAAAATGCCGAGTACAATAACAAAATGACGTCTAAAATTGAGAGCTAACTTTAAACCATCAAAATGAGATAATTTTATTACCTAAATCAGCAAAAAAAGTTATAAAATCGGAGCGTTTTCCTTCGTCGCCCAGTTCTTTTAATTTGAATTGCATTTTCTCCACACTCGTATCAATTTATATTTAAAAGCGATTAACAGATAAAATGAGAAAACTTCACAAATTCGTTCATTAAAGAAGCCTGAAAAGTTACGAAAGTTCCATTATGCCTCACAGGTAAAATATGGTGCTAACCCAGAACTTTCGGTTGTTAATTTAGTACCTGTCGCATTACCAGATCTTCTAATTTGTAAAGTAGAATTATAAGTGGAAAGTTCTGAAGATTAGAAATTTAATAAAGTTTTTCTGCCCGTAAATTGATTACCCTTAAAAACAAATTGAGACCAGAGATTTTCCGGGGGAAGCCGCAACGGAAAAATATTTTCAAAATACCGTTTTATATGAAATAAAGATTTTTCTTCATGAAGCAATCAAAGGTCCCGTTCCCGGTAATAAAGCTTTTATTAAAACGGTCTTCCTTTGTGTTTCGTCACCTTTAAAGTACCTCAGCCAGCGAAGTCAAGCTCACCTCCTTAATACTAGGAATGCTTGGAATGTGAGCCTCAGTATAATAGCAGAGCCCTTTATTTTTTTTAAAGTCAAATAGTTTTTACCAAGGCATGTCAGGAATATATATTGCCTTTATATGAGCATTCCGAATGTCATAAAATCTTACTGAAATATTTAATATTATTGCTAGAGTATAAAGCCTACGTTGACCTTTTTCCGGAATAAATCTCTTTAATTCGAAATAAAAATTACCAGCAGCCGGATGGCTTTACGGCTATAGCAACGATATATCAGAATCTCTTTGTTTTTTAAAAGGGAAAATCCGATAGTGGGGGAGAAAAATTTATGACCACTAAAATTGGTCATCTTACGGTGCTCAGTTCTTGTTTATTCTCGTGCTAAATGCGAACCTGTCTTGGGAAGAATATTTAAGGAATAATGCGAATATATAAATCTAGTGTTTGAACAAACCAGCGACGTCCTACTTCCGGACATGTACGGGATGTTGCATCGCCAGATCAATCATAGGAAAACGCATGTATATTTTAATACCATTTAACATTACCTTCCTTGTTCGTTTAAGGGAAAAATTACATTGGACCATTCTAAAGGTTCATCTATGAGGGCCTTGCATGTAATATGAAAAATGTTCCTCGAACCATGAGCGAGGTATTTTGAAAAAAACTTTTCTTTAATCTACAAACTTATAATGTTCTCCTTACGTTTTCCTTGATTAAACCATCAGCAACAAAATAACCTATTATTTAATAGTATTAGTAAGCACTAAATAAACATTCCTAATTCTACACTGACTTTCAAAAAAACCGCAACACCAAGAAGAACACATCGTGCACGTTTGAAATTCTGGCATTACGTTGGGTCGAGTAATAGATAAAAACGATCAAAATATCAAAAGAAAGTTATTGTGGATAAGTGAAAAAATTTAATAATAATTTAATAATGGGTGGTATCTCCTCTTAAATTAATACATTCCTGTAAGCGACGTGGCATGCTTAAAATTAAATTGTCAATATCTTCCTGTGGTATTCTATCCCGGGCAATCTGCACCTGCTCGCCGAGTTCATCTATGGTCTCTGGAGGGTGAGTTAAACGTCGAAATCTCCGACCCATTATATCCCATACGTGCTCTATTGGGGACAAATCTGGAGACCGAGCTGGTCAAAGCAAAATATCCAAATTTTCAGCTTCCAAATACCTCAAAGTATCGTTGGCTACATGTGGTCGCGCATTATCCTGTTGAAATGTGCTTCCAGGATGGTCGTGCATGTATGGTACAAGAACCGGTTCTAAGACACAATTAATGTACCTCTGAGCATTTAATCTATCATAAATGAAAACAAGAGGAGACAGACTACCATACTGGATGGCACCTCAAACCATGACACCTGGTGTTAAACCAGAATGACGCCTTTCCAAAAAGTACAAATTTAATCGCTCTCATCTGCGCCTTCTAACACATAACCGTCCATCAGATCGCCATAAACAAAATCGGTTCTCATCACTGAACACGATTCTTCTCCACTCGCCCACCCATTGCACTCTCAGACGACACCACTCCAGCCGGGACACCCTGTGGTTTCGTGATAATGGAAGCTGACACATAGGACGATATGAATTTAGTCCAAAACTTCGAATTTGCGATACATCGTACTAAGGGAGACCCTTCGATTTAGGGTGACTACCCAGTTAGCACCAAGAGACGGAATTGTTTCAAATGGGGCGCCTGTCGCTGAACGATGAAGTCGCCGGTCTTCGCGTTGGTTCGTCATTCTTGGACGGCCATTACCATGATGACGATTTACTGACCCTTCGTTAGACCAATCTTTCCAAGCTCTTAACACTGTTGATGCGTTTCGATCCAATCTACGTGCAATTTCGCGGAAAGGTAAACCTGCCTCATGCATACGAACAATTCTTCACCTTTCAAAGGGAGTTAACTGCATTTTGGCGTACACGAGGCATTTTGCACTACCACACATTTAATATGGTACTAACAATAGTACCTTTATCGCCATCCGCCTGTAAAAAAATTTGCAAAAAGAACGATCGTCACAGATAAAGAAGTAAAGAAAAACTTCATATCGCATTAAAATACGAACTTGAAATTTTTATCATTTTTTTCTCTTTACAAGTCTAAAATCATACCAAAATTTGAAATACATACAATGCGTTCTTCTTGGTGTTGCGGTTTTTTTGAAAGTCAGTGTATTTCAAAGTTAGTTCAGGTTAGTAAAAGTTCAAATAATACCGAATGTTATCCCAACTGTTTCTAATCTAGTATGAGTTAATCATGTTTACTTTCTCTGCTACTGCATAGGATGTTTTTTAAAAACTTTAATAAAGATAAAATCGTTTTGACAAATCACATTTGCATAACGTCGCAGTAAATAATGAGATGACGATTGCTGGTGGTTTAATTGAGAAAAATATCAGGGCAAAATTATCAGTTTGCAGATTTTAGAACACTTTTTTTCAAAATATCTCGCAGATGGTTCAAAGAATATGATTAATATTTTACTCCCTTCCCGATCACCAGTTTGGTTTTCGAGATAAACATTCTACAATAGAGCAAATACATAAAGTGGTAAACAAGATAAATGAATGCCGGGAAAGTGGACTATGTTGCTGTGGAGTCATTCTGGACGTAAAGCAGGCTTTTGATAAAGTTTGGCATAAGGGACTTCCATAAAAAATCAAATCTAATCTACCTCAGTAGTACCTCGTCCTAAGGTCATACTTGAGTAATAGATTGTTTCAAGTGAGAGTGGGAAAGGAACTATCAAATCTCCTAAGCACTGGAGGCGGAGTTCCTCAAGGATCAACTATTGGACCGATTCTATACAACTTGTATACTGCTGACATCCCAAATAACCAAGAGATTTTAATTTCAACTTTCGTCGATGATACCGCTCTGATGGCTGAGGAAAGTGGTTGCTTGCAGGCTGCAGCCATCATGCAAGAGGTGCTAAGTGACCTTGAGGACTGGTTTCATAAATGGAGGGTAGCGATAAACCACAAGAAGTCTGTAAATGTTACCTACACACCAAAGAAAAACACTTGCCCACCAGTCACATTAAATGGAGTTCTTATTCCTCAGCAGGAAACGGCGAAACACCTGCGAATGCATCTCGATCGTCGTATGACCTGGAGAAAACATATCCTATCAAAAAGAGAGGAGTTGAACCTAAAAATTAAAAAAATGTACTGGCTGTTGGGCTATAAATCGTAATTCAGTCTGGAAAACAGAGTTTTGCTATACAAAGTTATTATCAAATCAGGCTGGACCTATGGAATTCAACTGTGGGGTAGTGTCAGCAGTTCTAACATCGAAATACTACAGCGATTTCAATCCAAAACACTAAGAATCATCTCCAAGAGCCCACGGTTCGTAAGCAAGAAGACCATACAAAAGGACCTCAACATCCCTTGGATGTGCTACGAAATACTCAGGTTTTCACTTGCACAAAGGCAACGAATGGAGAATCATACCAACATGTCAGTGACCGACCTGGTCAACGAGCCACCTATGAGGGGGCTTAAACGTTTCAAGCCAATCGACCTGCCATTAAGATTTGCTTGACAGTGGCGGGGGTCTGGGAAGGGTGTACATACTGTATATCTGTTACATACTCTGGTGGCAGAGTAGAATTAACGCAGCCTACTAGCGTAGTGGATGAACTCATAATGTTGAGCTCTATTCATGCCTACTGTGACTGCAAATGCTCTTTTAGTTAGCGAATTTAATTATTGTAATATAGTATTGCAGATGGTACATAGTTGTTAAGAAAATTAAAAAAAAATTACTTGCAAGTCGTTTATAAAAAGACGTGTCAAAAAATGTTAATACAACTTTGTCCCTAAACAACCAGGGAAGATAATATTACATTACATTGAAATTTACATGGGTTTTCCTATGGTTTGGTGATGTAATATCCTGTATATGTCTCGGACACAATGGTACAAAAGACTCTCGAGTGTTAGAGGGGTATTTGGGTACGAGAAGTTCAAATAAAATAACCTTTTTCAAGCTAAGTAGTATGACGCTTAAGCTTTTCAATGGTATCAAAGTTCCTAGAATTCCGCGCTGAAATATATCCGATAATGCTTTAAATGCAAAATCAATGAGTAGGACACCTAGACGTAGAATTAAATAGTTTTCAACCAGGAATGAGTAATAAAATTGATAATTAACTTAAAGTTTTATTGCAATTAAATGAAAGCGTAAGATTTGCCGCTCGCTATTAATAATTTTTCATAATAGGTGTTCGTTATTTTCCATATAAGCCTTCAAACGATTTTTCCATTTTTGTAACGGTTTCCGTAGGAATTGTGCAACACTCAGTAATAATTCGCTGTCTGATCTATTCAATCGTTTCTAGTTGGTTTTTGAATACTATTGATTTCAAATGTCCCCACAAAAAACATTCAAAGGCGTAAGATGGGGAGACCTAGGGAGCTATTCTATTGCGGTTTTTCTTTCAATGCATTCTGCGGGGTAATTGTTATCCAACCACTGCCGAACAGGAAAATAGTGAATTTTCGTCCAGTTGTAATTCGTCATTTTCATCCGGCTGATTTTCTAGTTTATGGATTTTCAATGATTTAATGGCATGATTTAAAAGATGACGATAGATTTCACCATTCAAATTACCGTCAATAAACAAAGGTCCTATGATAACATATCCAATAATCCCGGCCCGAAGAATCGGGTTTTGTGGATATTGGATGTTTCTTTTTCTCATATGATGAGGGTTTGCATCACTCGAAATTCTGCAATTGTGCCTATCGAAAGTTAAACGGACACTTAACACTGAAGCAAACGTTTGGCAGTACTCGGGACTTGTTTGGTAAGTAAAGTCGGCACCACCTCGCCATATTTAATTAGTCAGTCTGGATTATCTTCATCCGATTCCTGATGAAGTTGAATTTTGTATGGATGAAATTTGTGTAATTTTAGAATTTTTTAGACCGATGCTCGTGATAGTCTATTTAACGTAGATGCTCGACAGATGGACGATAATGGATATTGGACAAATTGTCCGAGAACATCGATTCAAGTAAGCTCATTTAATATTCTAGGTTGATACTTTTTTATTGGCCATAGAATCGGTTTCTTAAAATTTCTGATTTAATTTCCTAACGTAGGAAGAATTAATGGTCGTTTCGGGATGTCGCTAGCGAAATATTGCCGTGGTTCGTAGAACTTTCCTCAGCATTATAAATAAAAACGATTTCAACCCATTCCGCAATTGAATAAATCATGTTTCTATTGAAAATTTGCGAGACGAAGCACGAAGCAAAACTCAGATAATAAACAGGATTTGATGATTCATTGGGTAGAAAGACATTCATAAATATCGTGAAAAACAATACCGCATTTTTACATTTAACATTATTATACTGGTTTACAAAATTTAACTTTTTCCCTGTTGCTAGAAATTTTATAACTGATAGAAATTATGTATAACATGCTGTTTTTAAATTTCTGAACCTTTTTTTGTACGCCTTCAGTTTCTTCAATATTTGTTTTTTGGTTATTTTTATGTTTTTGCTTATAACGTGCAGGCCACTGTGTTGCGAACCATAAGCAAAGATTTGACATTGTGAGTAGTTCGAAAAGGTGTCGTTTAAGTAATAATAAGAAATACCTGCCCGGCAGTGAAGATAAACAACGTGGAAATTCCCAAGGCAGAATCAGTGAAGTACCTAGGAATGCACCTCGATAGGAGGCTAACCTGGAAGAAGCACATCAAGACCAAAAGAACTCAACTAAATCTCAAAACAAAAAAACTTACCTGGCTACTGGGATACCGCTCTCAAATATCACTAGAGAACAAAGTGCTAATTTATAAAACCATCATCAAGCCCGTGTGGACTTATGGTATCCAGCTATGGGGAACCGCCACCAACTCTAATATCGAAATTTTACAACGTTTTCAATCTAAGACGTTACGGATGCTTGTTAATGCACCATGGTATGTTAGCAACAATACAATTCAATCCGACCTCCCAATCAAAACAGTCCGAGAAGAAATAGAGAGCTACTCAAATAACTACATGCGAAGATTAGATCACCACCCAAATCACTTAGCCATAAACTTACTGGACACAGCGACATATACAACCAGGTTGAAGAGATTCAACCCTCTAGATTTGCCACATAGATTCAACCAAGTAAGGAACTGAAATGTTGGTCCTTTTACTACACCACTTAGTACTATAATTTGTAATTGCCAGTATAGATATTGAATGTCCAATTTATTTTTACCTTTATTGTGACAGATTGTATCTCTACAAATAATTAAATTAAAAAAAAATTGTAATAAAAACCATTTTTGTTACACACAGTGAGGGACAAAAGTATTGGCACACTAGAAGTTCCAATACAAAATGACTGATTCTGGTACATTAGCAAATAACAAATGCAATGAAAACTAATTTATTTCAAACATCACATCTTAAGGTACTAATTACTCCTAGATTTAACATTATATTATTTTTCTAACAAATGGTTACATTGCAAATATAATATAAATAAATAACTAAGCATGGAAATCCGTGGACAAAAGTATTGGCACACTTTGGTAATATAAATAATTAAATAGTTTTTCTGATTCACAAACAACTTGTTTACTATTTTTTATATTTGCTATGAATTCTTTACGTGTAGGGACAAGCAAAGTTAAAAATATTTCCGGTTTGTTACTACTTTTCTTAATAATGGGACGCAAAGGTGAAGACACGAATGTCAGTGAAAGAAAAATTATTGTAAACCCACGAAGAGATGGTAAATCTTACTCAGATATAGCAACTGTAGTAAAGAGAAGCCGTTGCACTGTTAGAAATATTTTAAAAAGATTTGAAACTAGTAATGATTTTTTGAATAAACCCAGAAGTGGCCGCCCGAAAAAGTTGTCTGCGCGGGAAGAAAGAAAAGTGGTCAACAAAATTAAACTTAATCATAGAACCAGCGCATCTGAAATTGCTTCTATTTTAAGAGTAGAGAATGAAAAAGATGTGAGCAGTAAAACAGTCCGCAGGACCCTTCATCGTGCTGGATATAGAGCTAGAGTAGCCAGAAAGAAGCCCTATATTATTAAGTGTATACCTATGAGTCCACATTTTTCTACGCATTTTCAACTGCTTGAAACTGTATAAATTTATTAACAATGTTTATTAAAAATAATTTCCATCGTTAATGACAACATTTTCCCAGAGATTAGGCAGTTTATGGATTCCGTCGTAAAAAAAATTCGTCGGTTTTGAAGCGATCCATTCATCAAGCCATTCTTGGACTTCTTGGCGATTCTGGAAGCGCTGCTCTGCCAAACCGCGAGCCATTGAACGGAAATGGTGATAATCCGACGGGGCGATATCTGACAAGTATGGCGGGTGCGGTAAGACTTACCATTTGAAATCCTTCAAGGTGTTCTTGAGTGGTTGAGCGACATGAGGCCTTGCGTTGTCTTGAAGCAGTATGACTTTGTCGTGTCGATCCGCCCATTCTGGCCTCTTTACTGCTAGTTGATTACGCAACTGCACTAGTTGTTGGACGTAACGATTGGCAGTGACTGTTTCGCCAGGTTGGAGAAGCTCGTAATACGGTATGCTGCGCTGGTCCCACCAAATGCAGAGCAATACCTTCTTCCCGTGGATGTTTGGCTTTGCGGTCGAAGTTGTTGGCTCACCCGGGCTCACCCATGATTTTTTTCCTCTTTGGATTGTCGAAGTAAAGCCATTTTTCATCTCCGATCACGATACGATGTAGAAAAGACTTTCTTTGAAAACGTTCAAGCAAGATCTCATACGTCGTTTTTCGTTGCTCTTTTTTTCTTTCCGTCAATTCATAAGGCATCAATTTTCCTTCCTTTTGAATTTTTCCCATAGCGTGAAGACGAACCGAAAGCGTTTTCTGCGTTACGTTAAGGGAAGATGCGAGCTGTTCTTGCGTTTGCGCGGCGTCTTCGTCCAACAAAGCCTGCAGTTCTTCGTCTTCAAATTTTTTCTATGGCTTACCATGCTCCTTGTCGTTGAGGTCGAAATCACCTGATGTGAAGCGCTGAAACCATTGTTGGCAAGTTCTTATAGATGAAGCATCATTGCCATAAGCCTCAACGAGCATTTGGTGAGCGGCAGTGGCGTTTTTCTTAAGATGGAAAAGGAAGAGCAAAGCTTCCCGCAAATGATGTTTATTCGGCACAAAATAGGACATGTTTAAAAATTAATTGAAAAGCTTTAAAAGGTCATATAGCAATTATCATATATAAATAGAAAGCTGGTAATACGGAGCAAAAAATGAAATAAAATTCCTTAAATAAAAATATATTTTTCCAAAGAAAATAAAACTAGAAATAAAAACGCGGACTCATAGGTATACACCTAATAGTAAAGCAAATAAGAAAAAAAGACTAAATTTTGCCAAAGAGTACATTGACCGGGACAACCAATTTTGGGACAACATATTATTTTCAGACGAGTCAAATTTCAACATCTTTCAGTCCGATGGTAAAGTGTGTGTATGGAAAAAGCCCAACACAGAACTTGAACAACAAAATCTACATAAGACAGTCAAACATGGAGGTGGTAGTGTGTTGGTATGGGGATGTATGGCTTCGAGTGGTGTTGGCAAACTTATCTTTATTGATAATGTGATGGATAAGACCGTGTATTTAAATATCCTTAAAAATAATTTAAAGTAGAGTGCTGAAAAACTTCGATTGGATCGCGGATTCTATTTCCAACAGGACAATGATCTAAAGCATACGGCTTATATCGTGAAACAATGGATCGCATTTAATGTTCCCCACACTTTAAATACCCCTCCACAGTCACCAGATCTCAATCCAATTGAGCATGTTTGGAATGAATTAGAAAAACGAATAAGGAAACATCATATTTCAAGCAAACTAGAGCTGCAAGAAATTTTACAAAGAGAATGGGAAGATCTAGAACCAAATTTTACTCAAAATTTAGTACAGTCGATGCCTAGAAGATTAGCTGGAGTAATAAGAAGAAAAGGTCTTCATACAAAGTTTTAGTATTTAGTTAGTTAGATATATTACCTAAGTGTGCCAATACTTTTGTCCACGGATTTTCATGCTTAGTTTATATATTTGCAATGTAACCATTTGTTAGAAAAATAATATAATGTTAAATCTAGGAGTAATTAGTACCTTAAGATGTGAGGTTTGAAATAAATTAGTTTTCATTGGATTTGTTATTTGCTAATGCACCAGAATCAGTCATTTTAAATTGGAACTTCTGGTGTGCCAATACTTTTGTCCCTCACTGTATGTGGTGGATATGTATTTAAAAATTTTAGAAAAGCTATCACCGAGTACGTAAAAAATACCTATTTGCAATATTTTAGCTTGACGCTAGATAAAAATGATAAACTCTGGGCTCCCGATTGTGTTTTTGTACATCCTGTATTGTATACTTTGAGATTATGGAAAAACGAAAAAAGGGGTGCGTTTCAACATGGAATCCCAACTATTTGGCAAAAACCAAAAAATCATCTAGACAATCGTTATTTTTTTAGTGGGGATATAAAAGTTATGAACAGTAGAGATCGAACTAAGTAGCAGTATCTAAATACTACATCTATGCAACGTCCCATACAACATTTGGTTGAAGTTCCAATTCCTTCAATTCCAGTTACTGAAAATGTATCTGAACACGAAATACAAGAAAACGTAGATTCTGCATCAACAGAAGCTGATACTGATTTTGAAAGTTCATCAGACGAAGAACCTCAACCCTTTTCGCAAAATTAATTAGATGATTTTGTTGGAGATCTAAGTCTTTCTAAATAATCATCGGAATTGTTGGCATCACGGTTAAAAGACAAAGACTTACTTGCTCCAGATGCGAATATTACTTTTTATAGAGAACTTGAAAAAGATTTATGCTGTTTTTTGACCAAGATGACACAATTGTATTGTTTAGATATCAAGAGTTTGTTGATAAAAATGAGTTCGACGCAGTATGAACCAAGTGAATGGCGTTTGTTTATTGACAGTTCAAAATGTAGCCTTAAATGCCTTTAGTTACATAATGGAAATAAATACGCTGGGAAACCTATCACGCACAGTACAAAATTGAAGGAGGAATATCGTAGCGTTTCATTAATTTTGGAAAAATTGAACCATCGTGATCATCAATGGGTTATCTGCGTTGATTTGAAAATGGTTAACATCCTTTTTGGTCAGCAAAGTGGGTATACTAAGTTCCTACGTTTCATACGTATCTGGATAGCAGAGCCAAACTTGATCATGGGGTAAGAAGGAATTGGCCTTTGAGAGAACATATGACACCTGGTAAACCAAATCTGATTCACGATCCGTTGGTGTCTCGTGATAAAATCATTCTGCCACCATTACGTGTAAAACTGGGCATCACGAAACGGTTTGTCAGAAGTCTTGATCAAAATTGGAGCCGTTGCTTCTTCATTTGACGAAAATCTCTTCAGCTTACAATGGAAAAGTTTAAAGTCGGTATTTGTGGTGGTCCTCAAATCAGATAAATCCCGCAAGATACCAACTTCATAGATTCTGATATTGACTCAAATGCTTGGAAGGTTTTTGTTTTAGTAATGCAAAATTTTTTGGGTGATAGAAAAGTAGATAATTACGTCCAACTAACAGAAGATCTACTGCTACGATTAAAAGATATGGAATGTAGTATGAGTATAAAAATTCACTTTCTTTATGGTCATCTTGACAAGTTTTCTGACAACTTAGATGATATGAGTGAAGAGCAAGGAGGGCGTATGTATCAAGATTTATGTTTCCTTGAAGAGCATTACCAAGGTTTTTGAGATATACGTATGATGTCCGACTATTGCTGGTCTGTGATGCGTCATTTTTCCAACACTAGTCATAACAGGAAGGCTTTAAAACGCAGCTTTTTAGAAGCTAACAAGTGATATTATTTTAATTTTAATAAAATGTTTACTAAAAATGTTTTGTTTCTTTTTTTAACTTTAATTATCTTTAAATGTCTTCTTCTTTCTAATTCTTTAAATTGAAAACAAGATCTGATAAAAAAAAATTACTTGCATTTTTGAATTGAGCATATCATTAGTAACCGGCAACACTTCAAACATTTCAGGCAGCAGATATTGTGTAAACCAGTGTTATTAATTCTTTGATAATAATGTTCATCGAGAATATGAATATAACGAACTTTAAAAAAAATTATTAATTAGAGAGGAAAATTTTCCGCTCTGATTTAATTAAAATAAATCTTCGAATTAATCATCAGTTCTATGACTTATGCCTGATTGAAAACCATTCAATGCTGCGCCTAGGTGCCTTACTGATTGATTTCGCATTTTAAGCATTACTGGATGCATTTGAGAGGGGAATTCCAGAAATGTCGGTACCATCGAAAAGCTCAGTTAAAATGTTTTGAGACAATAGGCCGCAACCATGTTCGTGCTATTAAAAAATTTACTTGGGAAGGCTAAGTTGCATTTCATAGAAGGTAGCGCGTTCACCATACCCTCAGTAATCTCCCCCATCATATGAAGGAAGATGTGTTTTTGAATTTTTTCCATTGCCTATACAGGGTGGGCCAACGAAAACGAAACGCCCATGTTTAGGGTTCTTAATGTGGTTTTAAAAAAATCGCTCGAAAACGTCAATTGATTTGTCGAGGGGGAAACCTTTTAGACTTATTTTTAAACCCCTATCTTTAACCCCTTGAGCAGGGTGCTATTCACCCTAAAAATCTTAAGTGGAAAGTGGTGTTGAGTGACACCTTGTTTGAAAGGTCTTTCAATTCTCTTTTCAATGATGCCTACTTTTTGACATGAGACATCATTTTGACATTTTAAATTAGAAATTTTTCCGTTTTATTTACAAAGACGCTTGCAATTAAGATTAGTTTAATAAATGTTCAAACTGCTGTCCATTAACTTCCATGCAGCGATACAAGTTCTCCTCAAATCGATTTCTTACATTATTGAGCATTTCTGGTGTTATAAGATGACACTCGTTAATAATTCGTTGCCGTAAATCTTGTAGGGAAGTTGGTTGGGTAGCATAAATCTTAGATTTTAAGTGTCCCCACAAAAAGAAATCTAACGGAGATAAATCTGGAGATCTTGGTGGCCATTCAATGGCACCCCTTCTGCCAATCCACCTTCCTGGAAATGCTTGGTCTAAGTAAATTCGCACCTGCTGTGCGTAATGCGGAGGAGCGCCGTCCTGTTGGAACATTATTCGGTTTGGTAAATAACGCTCATCGTTTTCCATTATTTGAATAATGGTAGGTTCGATTGCATTTGGCAACGGATCCAAATACATTTCTCCATTTAGGGTGCCGGGTAGGAAAAAGGCTCCAACGAGATGGTCTCCGAAAACACCAACCCACACGTTCAATTTTTCAGGATGTTGCGTGTGTGTCTCGCGAAAAATTCTTGGGTTTACATCACTCCAGTAACGACAGTTGTGATGGTTTACAGTTCCATTGGCAAAAAAGGAGCACTCATCGGAAAAGCAAATGTTAAATAGTAAATGTGGATCTTGATTTGCTCGGTGGCTAATAACTTCACAGAATTGCAGTCGTCTGTCGAAGTCATCCTCGTTCAGCTCTTGCACCAATTGAATTTTGTAAGGAAACCATTTATGTTTTTTTCATATTCTTCGTATACTAGTTCGCGGAACACCTGATACATCATTCAACTTCCTCGTACTTAAAGTTTGATCTTGAGTCATGTGACCTATAACTGTTACTTCCACTGCTTCATTGACCACTGGATTTATAATATCACGCTTTTTGTTAAGTACCGAACTAGTTTGGGTAAACTTTTGCACTAGTTCGAGGGCATACTTTCGATTGACACGTTTGTATGGATGCCGTTGGTTAAAAATCTCAGCTGATCTGTACCCAGGCTCATTATTTGAATAGAATATCGCAATAATTTCAACTCTTTCAGCTGTAGTGTAAACCATTTTTGCACGATCACGAAAACACGGTACTAACCACTGCCTTACCATCCTCTAAAGTAGTACTGCCCAATTCTACCATTGTAAATTTTTTTGTTGTTTATGTAGATTTTAAATTTAGAGATAAGATGAACATTCTACTTTTTACAAAAATGTATTGCTTTGCAAATGTTCCGCCAATTCAGTCTATTGCCTTAAGGTCACAATTTTCAGTTTGTCTCAATGTAATTTTAAAAGCGCTTAAGTTTCAACGGGGTAGATATAATGCAATTCATGGTTATCAATTGGGTAGTTTGAACATTTAATTAAGTAATACTAAAGTCTAAGTATTAAATGATTTTTCTGATTTTGCAGGCGTCTTTGTAAATAAAACGGAAAAATGTTTAATTTAAAATGTCAAAATGATATCTCATGTCAAAAAGTAGGCATCATTGAAAAGAGAACTGAAAGACCTTTCAAACAAGGTGTCACTCAACGCCACTTTCCATTTAAGACTTTAAGGGTGAATAGCACCCTGCTCAAGGGGTTAAAGATAGGGGTTTAAAAATAAGTCTAAAAGGTTTCTCCCTCGACAAATCAATTGACGTGTTCGAGTGATTTTTTTAAAACCACATTAAGAACCCTAAACATGGACCGTTTCTTTTTCGTTGGCCCACCTTGTATAATTTTCAAGACGGTGGCCTTTACACTTTTAGAAACTCACCCCGTATGTATTCAAACATGTGTCTTCTAGCCCTGCCCGTGTCAGTTTCATCAAATTTAATCTTTTAACATTGACCCTTACAGGGGGATACTTCACAATATTCTCTGAAATTTCGGAATGTAAGAAGAGTAGATAATACTGGGTAGTCGATTAAAGACTGGCTGCATACTTTCACCAGCATCAATATAACATACGTGCGACGCGTTAATGGATATTTGGCACCATTACACCCCACGTTATTTCTCATGCTGACAGGGGAACAATGGTGGGGAACGCTATTTCGGTGTAGCTCTAATTATTCATGGATCCGCCATTATAGAATCTTAAACCCCTTTTCAGGGAATCGTTTATCGTAAAGCGCCCTTTGACCTGTCAATTATTCGGTTTGTTTGCTTTTTTATTCGCTCGGGTCCACTCAAAAAACTTTAGTTTAATTGGACGAGCCAAAAGTTAATCAAAGAAACTTATATTCGAAAAGGTTATTTCAAATAAGCCTTCGGCACACTCGAGGAGACCTTAATTTGTATTAGTAATAATGGGGTAATTGGGTCGACCTTGACTTGTCGAGTTTCTGAAAAAAAATTCCTACGGCCTATCCGAGTCCCTTCTTCGCTTCCGAATGATAATTTCTCAATCGTAGTTTTCCTGGCCTGCCTGTTGTCGTGAAAAGAATTTTCCCGTTGGAGTGGAAAACCCATTTGGCTGCTATTCGGTTGTGCGGTCTCTGCCAACGCAAGAATCAATTTCCTCGAGCTTCATTTAATAAATACTTGGCATCGTTTTATTAACGTCCTAAAACCCTTATTAGGGAATACCAAAATCATTATTTAGGGGGAGCTTAGTTAGGTTTTTCCTTGGTTTCAGTCGTCAATGGCACCAAAATTATTGTCATCGAATTAGGTGGAGGCACAAATAAGGGGATACGGGGAAATAACTTGGAGTTTCTCGTCCACTGATTACTGAAGTTCACTGTTATCCCTCAGTTTACTATCAGCTACCAAATGCTCGTTACAATTTTATTTTTGTGCTCGAAATCGAACAGTATAAAAGGAAGAGTTTGACCGTATTATTTGCAACTCAGTTGCAGGGAGAAAAACTGGAATCTCGTTTATGCAGCGAAGAGCCAAATGAAAATAATGGCAGATATGGAATAGAAAATATAGCATTTTTTGTGTTAAGACCGGAAAGTATATATTTGCACTTGCCCATAAAATTATGCAGAACCAAACATGGAAAAGCGACAACAGTACTTTGGACTTGAAATAGAGAGGACACTGTCCATGACTGAGGGTACCATTAATATTTCCATGTCAATATTTTGTAGGCTGCTAGGAGTCTTAAATTAGGCTTGTGCAGGGAGTAGAGGAATTAAAAAAATATATTATCATACAATAGTCCCCTCCGGCCACAAAAGTAAATAACGATTTAGAATCCATGTTTCAAAGAGAAAGCACCCCTGCCACAAGGCGTGCACAAACACATCCCCTAGTCCTAAGCAATCTTAAAGGTCGCATTTCGTAATTTTCTCTAACAATTTTATTTTCAATTATCGTAATTAACGAAAATTATGAAAAATTACGATCCAGCTTAAGGAAATAACTAAGATAAAAAAAAAATCGCGGCCTTTCGCAAAGATGCAGCTGCAGTCTTACTGAATTAGTTAGTAACGATAAAAGTTTTTAAACGAAAATTACAAGGAAACAAGAGAACTACCATGTAATAATATATCTGACCCTCTAGGGTGTTGCGCCAGAACGGGGCACAATTTTTTTATTTGTTTGATTTTCATAAGAGTTTTAAAGATTAAAAAGAGCGACGGACAATTTGAGTAAAATGGCAAAAATTACCGAAAGTTGATATAAAATATTATAACAAAGTATCTTATAGAAGGAGAGAAAATTTAACTTTATGAGATTTGTCATTACTTGAGATGGAAATTTCGTTTTCGGCTCGCCCGGGTTCCAAATCGAAATATGCATCGTAATAACGGCACGATAGAAAAAGGTGGAGGCCCATAAAATAAATTTGAATAAACGTTTTTTAGGAAGCCCAAACATTTGCGTTGCTTTCAGTGATTGGAAATTAGTGATGGAACGTGACTACCTGAATTTTAACACACATTTTATCGATTTTCCATAAAAGCTTTTCACAGCCGTCACTCGATTTTGTCAACTATTTCCACTTCTAGCCTGATTCTTCAAGACTGCAATCGATTTATTAACATCTTAGGACGATTTATCTTTACAGCGGCTTTAGGTACCCGTATCATCTAATGATTTTTCAGTTCATTTTGAGAAAATCTGTGCAGTAACTAATTGCCGCATTTTTTCATTTGAAGACAAAAAATTCTAAATTAATGCATTGTGATTTTGTCGTTTTTTTTTCCACAGGAAACGTATAGAATTTTACATATTGAATTTTTAATCCCCTGCGGAGCAGTTTTTTATTAGATTCACAGCTATGAAATTTGATAAGGGTGAGATTTGGAGTCTAAAGTTGCGCGAATTTGTTATTTAAATGAAAAATGTCACAAATTAATTCACATTTTTAGAACTTAGTTTTGCGTATTATTATTTAAAAAAATCTCTTTTTTCATGTTAATACTTGCATTTTTAATCAATTTTACCTCCAGATGTCGTGGGACTCGATCTTTCGAATTTTAAAATTTTATGCTTTGTACAGGGTGTCTCTAAAAGGTCTGTACAAAATT
The DNA here is from genome assembly GCF_040115645.1 of Euwallacea fornicatus. NCBI lineage: Eukaryota > Metazoa > Arthropoda > Insecta > Coleoptera > Curculionidae > Euwallacea > Euwallacea fornicatus. Next base: position 481,275 of record NC_089553.1, read on the forward strand.
CTACCACAGATTTCTGAGGTCAAAACATGACGATTTAACCCAATTTACCTTAGTCCAAAAGTGGACGGTTTTCGAAATACAGGGCGTCAAAGTGAAAACAAAAAAAAAGCAAAAAAATTAATTTCTTGATTGATAATGCTGCTATCTACACAAAATATCGTATCGGGCGGTTTTTGGGGATAAGAAATCAGAATCCGTTTAGATTTTCGATTCACAATGTAGAGGGCGTTGTCGGCGCTCGATGAACCCTCTTTAAAAGGGCATAACTTTTTCATCACCCGGTATAAAATTTATTTATGACTAAACTTGTATTTTTCTACATTTTTTAAGGAAAAAAGTTCTCTTGTTAAAAATCTCTACGAGGCTTCCTTCTTGAGATATTTGAAGCTTAAAGTTCGCTGCATGTCTTGAACAATAATTTTAATGTACTACATATCTATTCTTACAGTTGGATCGAAAAAAATCACAACTTAAAAATAGGTTACAAATTACTTGAAAACATAGATACCGAACATGAACATGGAATTATTAATTTACACAATGAACATGTTTTTGCTGATGAGAATCCGTATGCTACGAAAGTGGTACATTATCAACATGAATTTAAGATTAATGTGTGGGGAGGAATAATTGACAATTTTATTATTGGTCCTGTCATTTTGCCGCCCCGACTAAGTGGTGAAAGAAATTTGGGACATATTCAATACACAATGCCAGAATTATTGGAAGAACCTACTTTACAACTTCGGCAAGATATGTGGTTTATGCACGACGGTGCTCCGCCACATTTTACTATAAATGTGCGCATCTATTTAAATTAACAGTATCCACGAAGGTGGATAGGTAGAGGAAATGATGCTCCGGTACCATGGCCACCGCGCTCACCGGATTTAACTCCGATGGATTATTTTCTATGGGGGACTCAAAAGTCCATGGTATACTTCACGGCCATAAATAGTGAAGAGGAACTATGGGGACGAATTCAAAATGCAGTAAACATTTTAAAGAACGACGAAGAATTGATGAATATAGTACATTTTAATTTCTTGCGTCGGATTAATCTTTGTACGCAAGTCAATGGTGGTCATTTCGAACATCTACTAAAAGTATAATTTTTTCGTGTTTATGTTTGGTATCTATGTTTTCAAGTAATTTGTAACCTATTTTTAAGTTGTGATTTTTTTCGATCCAACTGTAAGAATAGATATGTAGTACATTAAAATTATTGTTCAAGACATGCAGCGAACTTTAAGCTTCAAATATCTCAAGAAGGAAGCCTCGTAGAGATTTTTAACAAGAGAACTTTTTTCCTTAAAAAATGTAGAAAAATACAAGTTTAGTCATAAATAAATTTTATACCGGGTGATGAAAAAGTTATGCCCTTTTAAAGAGGGTTCATCGAGCGCTGACAACGCCCTCTACATTGTGAATCGAAAATGTAAACGGATTCTGATTTCTTATCCCCAAAAACCGCCCGATACGACATTTTGCATAGATAGCAGCATTACCAACCAAGAAATTAATTTTTTTGCTTTTTTTTGTTTTCACTTTGACGCTTTGTATTTCGAAAATCGTCCACTTTTGGACTAAGGTAAATTGGGTTAAATCGTCATGTTTTGACCTCAGAAATCTGTGGTAGAATTTTGTACAGACCTTTTAGAGACACCCTGTATATTGTTGAAAATGGAGTGCTAACAAGAGTTATGTTTACGCCGAGTTAGCGAATCATGGTTTAAGTTTGTCGTAATACGTACGAACGAGAAAATCTTTTATGTTGAAAGATGTTGAAGACGAGAGAGTTTATTGATAACTAGTCTTTGTTTGTTTACAAAACTGAATATATCTAAATCTATGACACACACTAACTATTCTGAATATATAAAAAATACAATCATGAATGGTGGTTTGCTAAAGCTTGAGATCAAACCACCTTAGCGACAAAATACCTATAAAAAAAGTACCTGTCGACATTATTATAGGTGAACCAATTACTAGTACGGGAGGATTCGGTAAATGAATTCAATCATTGACCTAAACAAAGTATGCCCCAAGTTTAATTAAAAAAAAAATCTTGAAACTCATATGAATTGGGGAGTCACTATAATAAGTGTACTTATTATATCGTGTGTTTAAAAAAAAAACAAATTTACTAGGTCTTGGAAGTATTTGAGCACGAACCCCTTACGTCTTTGATATGTTCTGCGGAATCTCGAATATAAATGAACCACCCTAATCTAACTTAAAAATAAAACTCTATTTACTTGTATTATTAGTTGGTTTTTATTATAAATAGTCTTTTTTAAGACTCCCCGAACTTATGTGTTGGTTAGGTAAAGTTTTCTGGGTGTAAAAATTATGTTTATACTCGAACAAAAAGCCTTTATGGTTAGGTCTTATTTTAGGATTGTCAAGTTCATAAACGGAACATGGGCTAATAAAATTCAATCTCGTTTTTCAAGAGTCCACATTACAATGGCAGAATTGCAATTTCACGACACCTTAAATTATGTTGTGAAATTGTTTCGTGAAACTGGCAGCGTCCAAAGAAAATCGGGAAGTGGTAGACCAATCCAACTTAACAAACCTCAGAAGTTGTTGAAAACGTGAGGCGAGTAGTCACTTGCTCTGATAGAAACAGTCTGCAAGCTGAACGAAATCTACAGATATGTTTACAAATTTACTAATTAACATAAAATAGCAAAAGGTTTAAGAAAATAAATTTTTATTTTGACTTTTAGATTAAAACTTCAAAACATTTAAATGATGAAACGTTAGTCACAATCACTACAATTACTATGTGAATATGTTAAAAAATATATTACTGTTCTAAGCCCTACGTTATTTAAAAAAAGTATTATTTCTGATTTTTTTATAAATAAAATTCGTAAAATTTCTGTTAAGGGTAGTTGTGAAACTGCCTTAATTTATAATCGATTTTGATGCAACTCGAGATAGTAAAAAACTTTTATGGTATGATTATTATCTATACTTTTCATTCTATCATTTTAATCAGGAAGAATGTTATTTTAATATACAGGGTGTCCTCGAATTACGTGGCCAAAATAATACCGCAGATTGTTTGAGTGAAAATAAGTCGATTTAACTAAACTTCCCTCAGTCCAAAAGTTGATAATTATGGAGCTACAGGGTGTTAAAGTTGACAAAAAAAATCACATTTTCTTTAATATCTTTCGATTTCTTTGAGTTAATTTCACGAAATTTCATATTTGAGGGTGTTTTAGGATACGAAATTCAAATGTATTAACGATTTAGTTGTTTCTTCTAGGGGGCGCCACAAGCGACCATTAGGACACATTTAAATCTCTGTAACTTTTTCGTGCCACGGTGTATATTATTTTAGTATTTAAAAACCTTTTTCCCTACCTTTTATACTTGGAAAAGGTATACTTTATTGACTTTGCTAGAAGCAACGGTTTTGGAGAAAAACGCATAATTCTAATGCGCTGCATATTTGCGTTGGCGCTTTTAAGTAAATAACTCAGTTGGCTATGTTTTTAATTGACATTTTAACACTTGAATTTGTTTCTCAAATGTCAGTTTTTTTATTTAGCCCTCAGTTTTTCTTGTCAGTTTCGCTTCTTGTTCCTGTAAATATCCATAAGTATGGCCAATAAATTCACTTATTCTGAAATGGTGGATATGCTGTTAGTTTATGAACTTTGCCGTTGTAATAGTCAAAATAATATCTGATTTTGAAAACTTATTGTTATACCTTTACTAATAATTATTTTTGAAAAACTTAATTTTTTTTAACGGAAAATAATTTTAAGGTAATTTGCATGCATCATCAGGCTTAGATGCATTTTTCTCTAAAACCGTTGCTTCTAGCGACGTCAATAAAGTATACCTTTTCTAAGTATAAAAGGTAGGAAAAAAGGTTTTTAAATACCAAAATAATATACACCGTGGCACGAAAAAGTTACAGAGATTTAAATGTGTCCTAATGGTCGCTTGTGGCGCCCCCTAGAAGAAACAACTAAATCGTTAATAAATTTGAATTTCGTATCCTAAAACACCCTCAAATATGAAATTTCGTGAAATTAACTGAAAGAAATCGAAAGATATTAAAGAAAATGTGATTTTTTTTGTCAACTTTAACACCCTGTAGCTCCATAATTATCAACTTTTGGACTGAGGGAAGTTTAGTTAAATCGACTTATTTTCACTCAAACAATCTGCGGTATTATTTTGGCCACGTAATTCGAGGACACCCTGTATATCCCAATGATAGGACCTTTTTGAAGGGCCATGTCTCATTAACCGTGTTCTGTAGAATCAATGTTTGTGGGAAATTCTTTTACTATTTTTGGATGTATTTCTATGTCCTTAAGTCTGGTATCAACTTTTTCAAACTCTGTTTACCATTACATATATACAATAAATTATAAAATGTATTAAATATAAATTAAATGATAAAACACAAAATTAATATTTATTTAATTGCACGATTTACAACAAATGTTCAAACTGTTTTCCATTATTTTCCAAACAAAAATTAAATCTGTTTCATCTAATCAAATACTTTAATGAGAGTCTGTAGAGAAACACTTAAAAATTCTTGTCAAATTTTGTCCTTAATTTCGTCAATTGTGTGTATTGAAGTTTTAAAAACAGTATTTTTTAACGTCGGGAACAAGAAAAAGTCGAGTGCTATCAAATCTGGAGATCGTTGTGGATAAATCCAGTCCGTCTGTGGGCTTATCACAATTTTGTCATAGTATTCCTAAGATAATGGAGAGTTGTCCTAGCTGTATGGGCCCTTGCTCCATTCTGTTGAAAGTATCCGTACCGCAGTTCGTTAAAGTGAAGTTGGTTAATGAATTCATTCAACATATTCTGATATTGGTCAGCTGTGATGGTGTCATCGAAAAAAATAAATTTTATTAAACGTCTTCGTGAGATAACAACCCATATTCCATTTTTTGGGGGGATATAAAAATGTTTTCGTAAACACATGGGGATTCTCTACTCTCTGCGCTCCAGATTCTCAAATTTTGTGAATTTATCCTACCCGATAAATAAACCTCTGCCTCATCAATAAAAAACATCAAATCCAGAAGATCGTCGTGCATTGTTTGATTAAATCAATTGCAATATTTCAATTCCTTTTTATAATCTGGTGGCTGCAGTTCTTGAAACACTTTCATATTGTATAAAAATTGTCAACAACAATCCTAAATTGTTGAGTACATTTTCTCAAAGATGTGCTGCGATTGTCATCCATTACTCGCCTCAGATTTTCAACAAGTTCTGGAATTCGCTTAGATGGTCTACCACTTCCCGATTTTCTTTGGACGCTGCCAGTTTCACGAAACAATTTCACAACTTAATTCAAAGTGTCGTGAAATTGCAATTCCGCCACTGCAACGTGGGGAAAATTTTTACGAAACTCTTGAAGACAAGGTTGATTTTGTAGGCTAATTCTTCGTTTATAATCTCGCTATTCCGAGAATGAGATTCAACTATAAAGGCGTTTTGTTCGAGTGTAAACACCATTTTTTGCACTCCGAATACTTTAACTACCCAACACACAAGTCCGTGGAGACTTGTAAAAAACTATTTTTAATAAAAATCAAATAATAATACAGTTAAATAGAGTTTGTGTGAGTGAGGTGAGGTTAGTTCATTAATGTTCGAGATTGCGCAGAACATATTAAAGGCATGCGGGCTCGCTTTCAAATAATTCCATGGGCTAATAGGTTTGCATTTTTTAAGACACACGGTATATAACGTACTTTTTTAGCTTCTATACACTAGGACTTTTAGTGAGTGCAAGCAAGAAGTAATTAGGTGATTCATAAGTGTGAGAGAGACAGACTGTTGTTTCCCCTTCCATTGTTACAATCGATTGACGTTTTTAACTTGCAAGCAGTACGTCTTAATCCAAGATGGATGTGGTTCTATGTGACTTTGAAGGTTGCATATTATGTGCATACGTGCAACTTTGCATGCGTTTTTCAAGAATAAATTTTAATATAGTCTTAGGACTACAAACACCACGTTAGAAATGGTACAACAAGCCTTTTTATATGACATGATCAGTTCTCGGATTAAGGCGTACTGCTTGCGAGTCAACGACGGTAGCTTGTCTCTCTCGTACTTCTCATTCGCTAAATTGCCTCTTACTTGCACTCACTAAAACTCCAGGTGGACGGCATCTAAAAAGCTACTCCATATAAATTCCTTATGTATATATATACAGTGTGTTTCCTAAATAGTAGGCATAAATTTAGGGGGCTATTCTCAGAGTAATTTTAAGATTTTTTTTACTTTTGACGATTTTAGGAAAAATGCTTTATTCCCTAGGTACAAGGTAATAAATGTTTTTCTGAAATTTATTAAAAGCTACAATAATTGTCCAAAATAACTGCCACCAGCTTGGGAGCATGTTTCTGATCTTCTCCTCTTTGACGGCCGAACCCTTCCAAAAATGCCAGGACAGATTTTTATTCGATTGAACCCATCAATTATGCGATTTCTCAAATCTTTCAGGTTTCCTACTGGATTAGCGTAAACGAATTATTTTAAATAATCCCATAGGAAATAGTCCAGAGGGATCAAGGCTGGGAATCTAGCTGGCCATAAGCGAGGTTCATCACGACCAATCCAGCGACCTCCATATGTTTGAATTAAAATTCGCGATCAGTCCTACTAAAATGCGCTGGTGTTCCATCGTGGATAGACCACGTGACATTTCTGGTTATCAATGGTACATCTTCAAGGAATTCAGGAAGCGATTGTTCCAAAGAGTTACGATAAACTGCGCCTATAAATCTTTCCGGTAGAAATATTGGTTCAATTAGCCAATTTTCTTCGACCCATGCATGATTGTTATGAAAACTTCTTGAATTGAATTTTTCGAGAAACTTGCTTCATCGGTAAAAAGAATCAATGAGAGTAGTTGCGGAATTTGCGCCAATGTGTGCAAAAGCCATTGACAAAGTGCAATCCTCAAGGGATAATATCTAGGAAGAAAAGCCTGAACACGTGGTATGTGGTATGGGTACAACAAATTTTCCCGCAAAACTTTCTACACAGTCTTAATAATAATATCCAAAGCCCTTTCAATTTTTCTAGTAGAAATACCTGGATTTTGCTCTATTATGTTTAGCACATATTTTTCCTATTCTATTGTTCTCACTGTCACTAGTCTCCCTGCACCTCCATTTCCTTTTAAAGTACCTGTTTCACGAAGACGTAGATGAATTCTTTCGAACATTTTTCAATTAGGAACATTATGATTCGGCAATCGTTTAATGTAAAACTGCCTGTCCCGTAATGAATTTCTATCGGCAAGTCCATAAATGACATCCATGTCAGTCACCTCGACATTCGTGTAGGTATTCTTGATAAAAAAAAAGATCAAAAGTGATAAATTTGGAAACATATTCAAATTAAATACCGTTCAACGTGTTTATTGGTGTTGTTTTCAAGATTCACACTATGTTGCTACGTTTATTTTAACCATTTTAATAAATAAGAAAAAACATGGTTAGAGGCATGCCAAGAAATAGGGAAAAACCAGGGGAAACTATACTGGTAAAAAATTAAAAAACTTTCACGTTACAAAAAAACGAAACGCATGGGCATAATCAATGAAGACGGAACAGAACATCACACGGACGGAGACAAAGCGAAAGCGTTTGCCAGACACTTCCAAACAGCTTTTAGTATCTCAACAAATCCAAAATTCGATGAACAAAATTTGAATGTGGTGAACAGTTGGTGTGACAGTTTTTTTTTGTGACATACCGGACAATACATACCAACTAATCACAGAAACAGAGTACGATGAAGCCCTCACATATATCAAGGATACAGCACCGGGAAAAGACAAAATAAAAGGCAAAGTGGCAAAAAGCCTAACCCCGGACACCCACCAACTCATACGACGACAAATGAACAAATATATTGTCACCCAAAGAGTTCCAGAATCCTGGAAAATGGGAGTGATAATACCTATACCAAAAAATCGACTGGACAACACGCTCGCACCAAACTACAGACCTATTACGCTACTACCGGTGCTAAGCAAAATCCTTGAACACATTCTAAAAAACAGACTGGAACAACTGATCGGAAGACACATACCAAGCTATCAATTTGGCTTCAAACCAAAATATTCGATCATGCACCCGCTGTTCGCCCTGACGAACAACATACAAACTACGCAACTGGCAGGGGGCAAAACGGCGAGCCTACTAACGGACATTAATAAGGCTTTTGATAGCGTCTGACACAGGGGTCTGCTATACAAATTACACAAACTGAAAACACCAAAATACCTAATCTACTTAATCAACAATCTGCTAGAAACCGACAACTTCAGGTACGAATTGACACTGCCCTCTCCTTTCCCTTCTCCCCGGAACAGGGGCTACCACAGGCTTCGCCGCTCTCACCACTGCTCTACAATATATACTGCCACGACATATACAACTATGATCTACAGGACAAGGAATACATAGACAAAACATCATACATTTTGCAATACGCGGACGACACAGCGCTGATTGCACGCGACAAAACTACTAAGAAAGCCGTGGAAAAGCTTCAGACGTTGACAAACAGAACCATGACATGGTTTTACAAATGGAGACTAACGCCAAACGACACGAAAAATCAACTTCTACTTTCAAATCACCACATCAAAGACAGCTCACCAACAATAGTGACAGGCGGACACACGGCTAAACCAAGGAACGACGTGAAGTATTTGGGAATAACAATAGGCAATAACCTAAAATTTACGAAACACGTACGAAATGCTCGACTAGAAATCCTAAAAAGGGCAAAACACTTTCGAACACTGACGTACAAAGACAAAGGGATTAGTATGGAAACCGCCATAAAAATATACAAAACCATATGCAGACCACTATTGGACTATGGGCATGTTCTGAGGGAAAATACAACAGAAAAAACAAGCAAACACATACAGACTACAGAACAGATTGCACTAAGACTGATCACAAAACTAAGAAACCCCGAAAACCCGTTACACAACCCACCCAACCAATTACTGTATGAACGCACAAACATGATAAGAATAACAGAAAGACTACGACAATTACAGAACAGATGGAAAAAGAACACCAACAACTCAACTATATTAAGCTCACTTTGCTTAACGAGACAGACAAGACAATTTCGCCTCCTTTTCCCTTCGAGCACCCTTTGGGAGCACTTCCAGATGTAATGTGATAGTATTTAGTAACCAAAAGATTACCATTGTATCACAGGCAGAAAGACCTAACAGGTCGATAGTCTATTTCTGAGGAAATAAAGATTGTTTATATATACATATATAAGAAAAAAAATTGTCAATAAATATTTATGGCCTTGTATCTAAGGTAAAAAGCATTTTTCTTAAAATTATTAAAGGCCAAAAAATTCTTAAAATTACTCAGAGAATAGTACCCTAAATGTTTGCCTAGCATTTAGGAAACACCTTGTATACTTACGATGGTCTTGTTTAGCATAACTGGGCTTAAGCCATGATTAAATCACTCTCCCGTGGGGCTATAAAGTCTTTTTTTATCAATCCAATTGGAAGCTAATAAACGTTCGATTTCTGGCATAAAAAATATGATATTGTCTTCTATTCTGGTATAACGGTATATTTTTATAAGCAGAAGTATGGAGGGTATCTCATTGGGGTGAAGGCTGCTTATTCAGTCAGAGTAAGTTAGTTGTAACCTGAAACAGTCATTCGTCACGTCCCATTAGTATTGTTTGGTATTATTTGCTTTAGATTAAATCATAAGAGGATTCAGTACCTTTTTCTCTATCTAATTCGGGAGCGGTATCCTTCCCTAATGAGATAATGAAAAGGAAACAATGTTTCCTTTTCATTATCTCCAACGGGTTGTTTCCATTAATTTTGCCCAATCTACCAAAACAGGACCTTTACAATGCCTACAAAAATGTTGTCATAAGATTTCCCTACATTCTCAGATGAGTATTTTCCATCAAATCACAAAGTCGTTGATGTGTATGTACGTACATACTGTGAGTCACATAGGTCTACGTACATCTAGCAAACTCGGATTATTTCATAGTTAGAATCATGTTTCAAAAAATATTTTTTTAAATATTGAAACCTTCTCACAAATGATCATTAAAAATTTGTGTTTCGATTAATAGGTTGGAAGAAAAAAAATGAATATTAAAATTTTTTAGTACATAAAAGTGAACATACAGCAGATAAATTTTATTATTGAAATTTGGAAAAAAAATTCGTTTGTCCATCTTCTGCATCTATAACTGCTTGCAACCTTTTAGGCATGGATGAAACCAAATTTTTTGTAATATCTGCTGTTGAGGGATTCCTTCGATAAATGAAACCACGACAACGACACTTTGTTTTACATAAAATGGACTTTATTTAACTTGCACTTATATCAAATAATGAAAGAGTTTTGGTATAAATAGGAAGAGGGAGAATGCTTAATTACGCGGGTTACACACTATGATTTCGATCACATCCCGACACCGACGCAACCTCCACACGAGGAGAAAAAAAAGAGAGTAAAAATTACTTCGATTATCCCTTAAGTACTAATCCCGAGGAATTCCAACCAGGGACGTACCACCACCAAGAACCCTTACGGGCTATGGCTACGCCGGGTCCCATAAATCGAGGCCATCTGAGGAATATCTATACTAGTCGCTTTTCTGGGAACATTGCAGACCCAACAAATTGACCATCACAGCAATAGTCCCGACCAAGAAAGCTTCTTTTGACTAGTAGCATATTCCCCAGCCAAAACGTACCCTTAGTTTTGGCCTGATGGGCCATGTGGTCTGACACCCAGATAATATTCTCCGAATAAGTATCGCCGCACATGGGCGTAACTTAAGGGATAAAATACAAATACATGACAAAAACAAAATTAACAACAATAAACAAAAAACAAAAGCCAATAACTCAAAGTCCCTAACATCTGCCGTAGTTTTACCTCACGCTGAATTTAATGCTCCTTTTAGTGATTCTTTCCCTGAAATTTCGTAATTTTGCTCTCTTCGCTCTGTAGTGTGACAGGGTGGAAACTAAACGCGAATTCAGTAAAACACCTTTATTTAACAAACTCGAAGGTACAAGATTACGAACACAGGTTGTAGATTTCGGTTAGGCACGAACAAAGTTGATTTTCGTTTCTTAGTTGCTTCTTTCTTCTTAACTGCTTTTCGAACTCTTCGTTTGTGTCTTGTATACTACTTTGTATCTCTAGATATCGTTAAGGGTAGATTTAGACCTTTAACCTATTTAATTACAGTGAAATGGATTTAGACCTTTGGCCTCGTCAATTATCAATTTGTTGTACTAACATAGTGACGTCCTAATTGTTCTGTAATTAAGTCTGGTTGTTTCCATTCGATATGAGTGGGTACATTACAGCTCTAATTCGTCCCATAGGTGTTCGATAGGATTCATGTCTAGCGATTTTGGGGAAGAATGAAGTTGCCTGGGGAAGTTGTATAGGAGTCATTCATTGACAATCAGGGCGGTATGTTTGGGATTGTTGTCTTGTTTGAATATCTATTAGTTTCCTAATCCCAAACGTTCAAATGAAAGCAATAGATTATCACGTAAAATTTGGAGATACTTCCAATGATCAATTACATCTTTAATGGAAACTAAATTTCCTACATCTGCTGTATTGACATTGAGCCCATACCATTTCATTGCTTCCACTATGTTTGACTGTAGGTAACAACTTTTTAGGTTTCACTCTTCATTGGTTTTCCGTCATGTTTTTCCTTTACCATTGGAACCAAAAGCATTGAACTTCATTTCATCGGTAATTGAGACCGAACTCCAAAACTCAATGTGCTTTTCTAAATATTTGTTTGCAAATTCTAGGCGTTTTCTTCTATTTTGCTGGGAGCTGAAGGGCTTTTTCCTAGGAACCCTTCCATGAAATCCCTTTGATCTCAGAACTCTTCTTATAGTATCAGCACCGATTCGTTACCAGTTTCCCTGTGAACTTGAACAGCCAATTTTGGAGCAATAGTTTTTTAGGGCGTCCAGATCAGGGTTTATTATTAGTTGAAGTTTTTAAATTAAGGTTTTTTATAATGTGGTGTTCACCGTAGAACGAGCTAACTCGACAGATTTGCTATGCCACCATAAGATTTTTGTTCGTTTCGTAATGAAACTATTATTTCCCTAATTAAAAAAAAAATTCTTCGCTCCATGAGGTTAGAGATTCAAAATATGATTTAATGTGTTTTATTGGAAATTTTACACTAGACTAAAATATTATTTGTGCGTATTTTTGCGATAATAATCCATGGAGCGCAAAAAAAGTTGTAGTCTTGATATCTTCGTGGTATTTTTGCCGCATGTTCACTTTTGTGAGATCGGATATTTTGATACACATTTTCTTTCTTTCTATCTATTAATTGAAATCCAGATTTTTAATTACCAATAATGATAATTTATGGGAGGATTTTAATATTTAAAAATATTTCTTGAATCATGATTCTAACTATGAAATATTACGAGTTTGTTAGATGTATGTAGACTTACATACATATGTGACTGACTCTATGTACAACCTATACAGGTGTCACCGGTTAAGTCAAAACGAAGGAATTGTACAAGTGGAAAAAGAATCACATAAGGTTTAATGTGACTCCGATAAAGACCAACAACGAAGTAAGCTGAGCAGACGCGGCCGACCTCTCTATTTTGATATTTAATTTAGTATCAATTTCGAAAAAGCACTAATATAAATAAATGAAAAAATCCAAAATACAGGATGCGGCGCGGGAACCTAGCGTTTTTTGAACAAGTAATACTCAACCGATTACGATGAAAATGTTGTACTTCGACAGACATTTCATTCTTTGGTCCATAGCATTTTAGTCTTATCTTTCAGTTGCCACCATGGAGCCGTGGTGGACGTTACACATCAAATATTCGTTTATGATTGTTTTGTTAGTAGTGATGAGTTTTTGACTGCAGTTCAGCTTATGTTTCGTCGTAGATTCGATATTAATCGAAATGATTCTATTTCCATGTTTGATACAATTTTACGTTGGATTAACAACTTACAGGTGGTTCAATAATAAAAAAAAACCTCTCGGCACTCAACGTACTGTGCGCACTTTACAAAACGCTGAAAGGGTGAGGCAAGCGATACCGAGAAGCCCACTTCGCTCTACTCGGAAACATGCCAGAGGTAATTTTCTGTTCACAATTTTAAAATGCTATGGTTTCGACCATGGAGTTTTAATAAAGAAAAATTATATTTCAAAAACTAACGATTCTATGATTATTTGAAAAACACTCGTTTCCAATGCCGCCTTTTGTACAATAACTCTGCGCGTTAAAACAAAATTTACTTATATGCTTTACCTGCAGTAGTTAATTAATTTATTTTATGATATCGTTTTAAACGGTAAACGAATCGTTTCGTTCCGTTTATCTATTGACCTCGAATTTCGACCCAGTCTTATACCTACGAAAAGATCATAAACAAAGTTAAGCGATTTCAAGTCATCATATTCATCAGTGACTTACCTAAATTATGCTATAATAGAGAAATATAAAATAGTTTACTGTAAATGAATAAAACTTCGAAACTAATTTAATTCATCACTATAACTTATAACAGTAAAAATTCTGAAACAGTGAGAGATCTGTCTACTGCATCTGGATTAACTCTGCCCTCTTTGTTCTTGGTCTTTGTCGGAGACCCCTTCTCCCCCTTGTATCATTGCTATATTCGGACTTGAACTGGTGATAATTCTATGTTATAAGTTATAATAAAGGGAGAGAAGATTTATAAATATACATATTATACAGCGAGATTTCTAAAAATTTACATACAACTTTAATTTTAAAAATACAGTGACATCCTTCGGAGCGAAAATACATAACTTTTTTTTCTTTATTTTCTGGCATCCAATGCTCATTTGTACCAGGGGCACACTACATAAATCCGGCGAAGAATAATATGGATAATAGGAAATGTGTCCAGCTATAAGTCAGGAAATTCGGTGTTCAGCAAAAGTTTTTTGCACTTTGCCAAAATTTCTCCATTGATTTTTTAAATGATAGCTGCGCATATTGCCTATTAAAGGACTCGGTGAGACTTAGTGAGAATGCGGCTTAACTCGATAGATTATTTCATAGAAATTTTTCTTATTTGAAAATATATATTGAAAGAGATGGTTAAGGACAATGCCTTGACGGCAGATTGAATAATACTATCCTGAGCTGATCCTCTCCGATTCTCTTTTCCATTATGACCTGTCTTATCACACCTCCCTCTCCTTTCAATTAAGCGCCTTTTTAATTAAATTTTTTAATTAAATATCAATTGGGGATTATTGCGTGTTCTTTAGTGTCGCTCTCAATGAAAGTTGAGTATTACCTGTTTAACTGACGAATGAGAAATGTAACCCGGTATCCACAACACTAGGTATTACAAGGGTTTTTGATATATTGGAATATTAGGGAGTAGAAAAAAAAGTATGCTTCGAAGTTACATTTGTTCATGTAGGCCAAACTCTCGTTCCGTCATTGTTGTAAGTTTGTGCAAAATGGATTGTGTTCCATTAAAAAGCAAGAATTTTTAGAAAATTTAAAGAAATTACGCTTCTCTAAAGTGGGCCTACATAACAACTATTACAGTGCACAACAAAAATGCGGATAGATTCCATTATTTCTCGTCCCAACCTCCCCTCTCCCTTCCTCTCTTAAGTATGAGATTTTGCTCAGTTATTGTCATTACAGAAGGAATAATTCAAAAATTTTCATTTTGAAGTCGTGTATTTCAAAAATCGCCACCTTTTGGACTAAAGCAAGTTGTATTATACCGTGGTATACGGACCCAAAGATCAGTACCAAAGCTTCATAGAGACAATATGAGATATTCTGCATACTACCAAACAACTTTGGGGTTTCGCAAAAAAGTATATACTTGGTAATGCTCATCTTACATTACGTTTGACTCTTCTTGGGGGATATTAGGCCATTTTTATACTTACATAGGTACTATATGTTACAAGTACCTATATTTGTTGGGTAGTTCCTTACTTGATCTGAATTATTATATAAAAGTGTGGTTTTCCCTATCGTGCAAAAAATAACATTAATTACTAAAAAAACTCGTTTTCGTTTGCCCAGAGATAATGATATTCCTTTGACACTTGGACTTGCTTTGACTCTCCTAACTTTGATCCTCTTTCAAAATAACTAATAAAAACTATATCGTTGCGTTTAAATATTGCGAGACATTTGCAATTTAATGAAAGCGAATTAGATGCTCTAACTTAGCATTGATAATCTAAACCACACCAACAGCATGATTATATTAGAAAGCAGTCGAAGGTATCTTCTTTTGAATGCGATATCGCCCATCGAAATTGATTAAGACACAGGAAAGTGGTTAATATTCGTGCATTTAAACATCATTTATAAATTTATATTATCTTTGTTGTGAAATTTCAAAACACAATTGGGTTCTCTGAAAGTGACCATGCAGTGGCACCAAATAATTGTAGACTTAGAGTATTTGAAAATGATTTTCAGTAATTTTTAGTGACATAATTCTCAACAAAAACCTTTTCTTCCAATAGTTTTCACAATCACTAGTTTTAGGCGTACACCCAATCACCCATTCAACCATACATATGAACTCTAGCTCTTAAATAGGGCGAAAAGTTCATGTAAACATTGTTCAACACGCTTTACTTTCCATATACAGGGTGAGTCGGGAGGATCGTGCCAAACTTCAGGAGCGTGTTGTACATGAAAAATAAATGTAAAAAAACTCAAATGTTGTTATCCGATTTTCGTTTGTTTACAAGTTATAGCGTAAATAAAATTAAAACATAAAATTTAAAAAAATCATAAATTTCATAAGAAATTCTATAAATTAACGTTTGGATATCATAGTAAATGTTCAAAAATATCGCCATTAACTTCTAAACATTTTCGGCTTCGTCTATGAAGAGCATTCGTTGCACTCCTGATTGTTTCATGTCTTTCTTTAATGGCAGCTGCAGCATTTCTAATGCGTTGAATTAGTGCATCTTGAGTGTCCACTTTTACTCTGTACACTTCAGTTTTAAACCAACCCCACAAACAATAGTCTAGTGGTGTGAGGTCTGGAGACCTTGGAGGCCGACTAATAGGACCACCACGACCAATCCAACGTCCAGGAAACGTTTCGTCTAAATGTTGCTTAACCTTTATGTTTTAATTTTATTTACGCTATAACTTGTAAACAAACGAAAATCGGATAACAAAATTTGAGTTCTTTTACATTTATTTTTCATGTACAACACGCTCCTGAAGTTTGGCGCGATCCTCCCGACTCACCCTATATAATTTAACTCCACTTTATTTTCAGCTTTTAGGTCTTCTATATTAGCCAACCTATTTTGATAAACCTTATCTTTCATATATCCCCGAAAAAAGTAATCCAATAGCACTAAATCTGGACGTTTCAAGTCAATTTTACCTAAAAATGCTTCAATTTTAAAATGGAATAAAAAAATGTATTGTTTATCGAGGCAATAGACTTGACACAAAAAACGTAGCCATTTTTTGCGCTTTTTTAAATACATCTTGATACGCTGAATATCACTTCGTTTGTTTACATTTTTATCGACTTAAAATAAAAACTCATTCAGAATTAAAGACAACATATCGATGTTAATTTGTGTTGAGGTTTGCCATTGTCTGAAAGCATGCCAAGTAAAGAGAGGATGACATTATCAGTAAGTGCTACATTAAATAACCTGTAGATTAAATTAAGAATGTATTCGTCATTTTTTGTTTTTAAAAAAGTTTTTTCTCATTTCCGAATAGCCACATAACCAAAAGAAAAAGAAAGGTATGGGAAGATTTTATTTTTCACGAACTTTACAACGAGCTCACATACGACATATGTTTGAATTAACTTTTGAAATGCACCGGACCCCACATCTAGTTATTTAATCTTAAAACATACATTTTTTTAGTTTTTAAAAGTAAGCTGTCATGTACTCTTCCATTTACGTACGAGCTACAATTACCATAAATTTCAACTGATTTAGAACCAAACAAAAAACGTGTTTTGCCTTGGCAATTACTATTGACCCCACGACAGAGTTCTTTTTCCGAATAAAGTTGTTATCGTATACAAATGGGATTGTTTAGAAATCGAATGAAGACATTATTTTTGCTTAGAAATGCATTTTTTACACTACAATGGAACATTTATTTCAGTCTTGCTTTAATCATGGGTACATATTCTTTATTCAATACTCGTCCCTGCTAAATTTTAGTGTCAATTCCTCCAGAATTTTTATGAAACAAAAATCGTCTGTCTGAAATAACTTTTTGATATTTCCGAGAAAATGATAAACTTGTTTCCTATGTTCCAAAATAGTCAAAAACAGTTATAATATATAGCACATTCCACAACACTCGATCGATACATATGGTGCACAGAGAGCAACACGAAAATTGCCAATGGTAAATTTTTATCTTATGATAAATATAATAACCGTAAAAGGGATGTTTTTTTTTCAAGCACGTAACTTGAAGTTATTTTAAAGAAAAAAACACGGAAGAAGGCTATTTATTGAAAACATTTTTGAAAGTTTAGTCAAAGCTCATATTTCACGCCCCGCACAGAGAAGTCCCAACTCTCATCTGCGGTACGACGTAATATGCAACGTTGTGATGTTGAACCTTCAACCTCATAAACCCTAAGATTCAGGCTCAAAAAGCAGCCTGAAAACCTTGCGGTATTTGCCCACAAAGCAAAGTGTTCAAAACTTGTATAGCGGAATAAATTCAACATTACTCCACTTACATATATTATAATATGTAATTATAATACGTTATAACATGAACATATTGATAAAATGAAAATAATGGTTTTTTATGCCTTTTTGATTTTTCGTTATAATGTAATAAACCTACAATACAGTTTTCACAAGAATATAACTGTGCACACCAAAGGTTAAAAAAATATTTTATTTTTTTGACAAAAAATACGTGAAAGCCTAATCAATTCTCATGCTTTAGCGTTTTTTTAAGTTACCTGTTGAAAAAATATTAATAGTATTCTGGACTTTAGCCCAGCGTTGTATAGTAAAATGGCGGAAGTAAACTTGTACACCTATTACTTTAGCAGTTAGGCAGAAATATACAGGGTGCCAGAGTAATAATTTTCATACATTTAACGTAGAGGTTAAGAATATCATTTTACGCAAAAAAGTTCCTGACAATAGGGAGCGAAAACCTAATAATAAAAAGAAAAATAAAGTTGGTAGTCGAAGAACTATGACAAGCTTAAAGCTTTGATACAACGATGAAAAACGTACTTGAAGCGTTTTGGTTGTTTGACGTGTAATAAAAAAAGTTAAAATTATTCCGTAATAACATTGCTAAAACAATCTAAAACTTAATTCATAACTAATAATAGCACTTAAGCGGTAAAAGCAACCTTACGCGGCAATGTCTCATTGAACGTGACCGAGGAAACGGAGTTCGTTTTTGTCCTGATTATTTTTTGCAATTCCGTAATATTCATTAGCTGATAGAACCTGTCCTTCTATCATTACGCGATTTTTTTCGGACTTATTAACAGTACCTACGTGGGAATGTAGTTTTTACTTATCATGATATGGTTTCTTTATAGTTTACAGGAAAATTAGTTACACCGCTGTCGTGCATGCATGGAATCAAATTGTAGACATTTAAAACATTTAATGTAGCAAAAACAATTACAAATTTGCGCTTTCCATTGTGATGTGGGTGGTGTCAAATGAGTAAGGTAACATGTTAGGCTAATTAGAGATGGCAACGAGAATTTCAATTTACGGGACTTTAGAAAACAATGAAACAAGAATCATGTAAAGTTTCAATTTTAACTTTAAAACCTATCGGACCCAAAAAACCCGAATGAAAGCGCATACCTGGTCGTTGCGGCTATTTGGGGAAGTATCAAAATGAAATAAACACGACGCGACGTTGCCATTTCTCAAAAGATTTTTCCTCCTTTTCTGGCGAAATGGTTGTACTTACTACCCCTGTGGTTAAGGAACTTTCTTGTTCAACGTGATGTTCCTAATCGTTAGTCAAATTTACGAAAGTAATTTCCCTAACACTCTGATTTGTAAAACTCCTAGCCTTCATCAATCTGTTTGACGTCCAGCATATGATGGATATTTCCACTAAAATTCCTAATCGTTTCCCCGCCAGATTACATATCATTCGACCATCAGTGGCTGAAACATCAGTCTCCAACCACAGCGAGTTGGCCGGTGTTGCCAAAAAAAAAAAAAAAAAACGCACCAAGTTTAAACATTCATTTTTGTCACGTCCTGTTAAATAGTCGTCCGAAATGTTTCCTTTTATTGCGTATAATCAGTCAATATCATCCCTCATGCAGCATAAAAACAGTTCCAGAATAGCGATCCAGGGTAGCAGCAGAATGCAGTCGGTTTATTGAAAAACATAAAACTGCACCGACCGTAAAGCCGTGTTACGTGCATTATGGGATTTTATTTGGTGCCATATTATAGGCAGCCGGTCATGCGATCTCATACGTTTAATGGAATTAAATTTATCGCCAGAGATTTCAGCTTCCGGTCTCCAATGGATTCTCTCAAAGAAAACCGTTGGTATTTACTTTTATCTCGATTAAACGTCAGCAGGAGCGTCCCGACATGATTTCCAATCTCCTTCCATATAAATTATTGCAAAATAATCCTTTATCGAAAATAATTTGACCTGCCAGTGTTGTCCATATCAAATTAACCAGGATTATGAAATTCATAAATATTCAACAGTATGGTAATTGAATTTGTCTATATGCAACAATTTGACATTTCGGATCAGTTGATTGTTATGGATTCTATACAAAGTGCGTGATGAGATTCATGACCCTAGTTTTCGAATCAATATCGGTATTACTTGTTTAGATCCCTTGCGACCTATGCTTATTAAAGCGGGAAGCTGAGTTATTTCAGCACGCGAATACAGCAGAAAATAAGTTTGGCACGTGTTAGGCACAATATTTTTCCTACGACTGGATGTATATTAACTTTGTTGCCTTCAATTCAATTAAATTTTGGCGCGAAATGGGAAAGTTTGCACTCAGGCGTGCGATAAACTTTTTTACCGCACGCAAACATTTTTAACTTTGACACATGTCATGTCGCACCAGTCTAAGTGTGCAAAACGAGGAGCGATGGGACCAGCTCTGCCACGTTGTTCATATCAAAAAGCAAAACACAAAAAACGGTATCAAAAGGCCCTTCGTGTCGGCATACATTTCATGTCACAACAGTGTGGTAAAGTTGTCATTTCACACAGAATAATATATTGTCATAGGAGCTTGTTATAATCGCCATTATTCCTCAAAGACAACGTGTACCTGCGTATCCGGAGGCACAATCTTCTTGATGGGACAACGGTCGTAAAAAGCAATTTATAGTACTTTACCTTATTTAAAAACGAAAAGTTTCAGGGGATGAACGTGAAAGTAGGAAATCTTTGTGTCTAATCCGCAAAATGAATGAGAGTTCAAGTAGAAATAGAACGAGGACATTGAGCACCCCGATGTTACGGGTTTTTTATTGGTAGACAGATATCTGATGAGGCCCATAAATAAAAACACATATCGATGTGTTACTCAAAATTCTCTCTCCATTTCCATTTAAACGGTCATTCTTTTTATGAACTTGCCACTAACTTCTATATTCATCCGCCAAACTTTTCATTGTTAATCATCCTCAGCCGACTGAATCACAACAGATATCCGTGGCGAAGCTGCCACGTATCTCCTGAACTAATCCCTGAAATTGGAGAAACTTTGGGAAATTTGCACAATAGGCTGAACTGATGCCTGGTTGTGGTCCGCTTTTCTCTATCCTTCCTCCCTTTTCCAACTACAATTGCATCTACGTATTTCTTCGAATGTGCGCAACATGATACATGTGTACTTACTTTGCACGCACATATGCCTGATGAAGCCAATAAGTAGAAAGACGCGTCGCTGGGTTACCCAAAAACCTCCTTCTGTTTCTACCTGTCCGCTCACTCCTTTTGTAAATCTAACAACTTTCTTAGTACACTTTGTTCAGGGCTGCTGTACATCACTAACCATGAGTTATATACCGGGTGTCCCATCTTAATATCTCGCGAATTATTAAAACTTAAAAGACTTAAAAAAAATGTTTTAAACAAAAGTTGTAGAATATCGGGGGGCAAGAGAGATGGCAATGGTCTCTTTTTTACAGCGAGTTGCTGTCAAGGTTATTTGAAAGTCAACTTTGACATTTCGAATAGAAACCTGTATTTTTTTATTACAGATTTATTCCTATTGTGAATCTGGATACTTTTTGTAGGAAACTTTTTTTCAAGTAACGTCTAGTTTCATTGTTATAAACTGAGAGACGTATTTTAATATTGTGTAATACACTTTACGGAATGCATTGTAATACTAATTACTCTATCAAATATCTAGTTTTTTTGCTTCGATAAGAAATATATATTTTTTTAATACACTTCGCCCGCGGAGTTCGAGATTATTTGAACGAAATAATGCCTCAACGCCGGATAGGCCGAGGAGGTCCCGTCCTATGCCCAGCAAGAAGTCCCGATTTGACCGTGCTAGATTTTTTTCTGTGAGGTCATCTGAAAAATGTAGTTTATCGCCAGAAACCAACAACATGCGAAGATATGCAGCAAAGAATTATTAATGCATGTGCAAATATCCCACAAGAAGTATTACTGCAAACAACACAACATTTTCACCGCAGAATGCAACTCTGTCTTCAGGAAAATGGTAGTACATTTGAACGCTTGATAAAGTAATTAGTATTACATTGCATTCCGTAAAGTGTATTACACAATATTAAAATACGTCTCTCAGTTTATAACCATGAAACTAGACGTTACTTGAAAAAAAGTTTCCTACAAAAAGTATCCAGATTCACAATAGGAATAAATCTGTAATAAAAAAATACAGGTTTCTATTTGAAATGTCAAAGTTGACTTTCAAATAACCTTGACAGCAACTCGCTGTAAAAAAGAGACCATTGCCATCTCTCTTGCCCCCTGATATTCTACAACTTTTGTTTAAAACATTTTTTTTTAAGTTGAATAGTTCACGAGATATTAAGCTGTTTCCATTAAGATGGGATACCCGGTATATTAAAACATAAATAATAACGCCTCTTAAATATTATCTAAATCTCAAACTCAATTTTACTGAGTCGCGGTTGCGTATACAAGAAATGCAACAGCCAGTACTTTCCGATATCCGGATATCCTGCGCTATAAACGGCGTGCAGATTCTTATGACAACATGTGTAACTTAAATAGGCAGCGACAATAAAGACTTTCGATTTTCGCACAAATCCCTCATTATTTCCTCTGTGCGTGTCTCATTATATCTGCTTATAGCCAAA
This sequence comes from Euwallacea fornicatus, assembly GCF_040115645.1. Lineage (NCBI taxonomy): Eukaryota > Metazoa > Arthropoda > Insecta > Coleoptera > Curculionidae > Euwallacea > Euwallacea fornicatus. The sequence goes on from NC_089553.1 coordinate 503,727, forward strand.
AATATTTATGGCACATCTTCGTAAAATTCGACCTTCAGCTCGGTAAGGCATGCGGCAAAACAACTTTACCGCACGCTTGGAGGAAATACATTTTTTCTTTAAAACTAAACACAACAAATCCCATTCCCTACTTACTAAAGTGGCGTTACGAAATTTCGATGTCCCCTATCCAGGAACTTGCGATCTTGTTTACCGAACTTAATTGGAAAAATATTAAATTTCTCAGGCGAAAACTCGAACGGTAAACATTACCCGAAGCGATATTCGATAAACATGTAAGTTTAATCGGAGCAGAGATCTAAAATCAATACTTTGATATAGGATGGATGGATCATATGTAAATGTGATTTTAGACTAGTTTCAAATTCGCTTCTATTGGACTGGAAATGGAAAAAGTTCCCGGTCAGCAGCAAAAACCTTTTTTCAAGTCCCAATCGGATAATTTGCTTAAAAGTTGAGGTTGTGAGCGATTGACGTTAATAACCGCCCTTTCACGAATGGTCCAAATTTGAGGCTCACCATTAAAACTTTGGATTCCGTAAGAAACACAGAGACAGTCGAATTATAACATTATTAAAGACGATTATAATGAAGACTGTTATTCCCGATGCAAAAGTTGAAAATGATGCTCATTATTACAGTCATTAAATATGATATTAATTATACAGGGTTACTGGTAATTTGACATTCCTTCGGGGAGGTAGTAGGAGATGAGATTAGGAGTAAATTAAACCCATATATGCATATTACAAAACTCACTAAATTTTAAGTTTTGTTATTTTTTTTAATTCGGAGTCGTATTGGATTCAGATTGATTTTTCAAGAAATCTTTTTTGGATTTTTTTACTTTCGTCCCTCGATCAATTGTCTAACGTTAGAATCTTCGGTATAGAATGACATACATCCGCAAACATTTGCATTATGTGAAGATTTTGAGAAAAAGCTTTTATAAAATAATTTTCAAAGATCCTGACCTTCCTGATCCTGATCTTGACCTGAACTTCTTCTGAGCAGTTTTCAAAAGATATTCAAATTAACATTTTCTCCATTATTTCTTTTTTATTTAATAATTCGATAACTGCTTGCACACATGTGAAGTTAGTTAATACGATTATAATGCATTTTTAAAAAGCTTTAGAATAAAATTTTCCAAGTGGGTGGTTACCATTTAAAGTTACAAAGTTGGGATCGCCAAAGTTAGAGGGTAGACGTGGGTAGGTTAGTTAGTATATAATTTCGGTTCCCCTACTTATTATAGAAGCGGTTTCGAAGAATTTTTCAAATCTTTTTTCATCCCTACACATTCCTTTCCAATACAAGTTTTTAAAATGTTTCCCTATATGAGCCGCTCTTTGATGTCCCCGATTACGCTAGGTAGGAACGATCCGTTTCAACCCAATACCATAAAGTAGCACAAGACTAGAAAAGGATAGTCTATACTTTTGAACACGTTTCGAAAACAATAATAAAAAACCATCCTCAGGAACTAACTTCCATTCCCTATACAGGGTGAGTCGGGAGGATCATGCCAAACTTCAGGAGCGTGTTGTACATGAAAAATAAATGTAAAAAAACTCCAATGTTGTTATCCGATTTTCGTTTGTTTACAAGTTATAGCGTAAATAAATTTTTTTATCTAGAATTCTATTTACCATAAACGTACCTTTGGTATTAATGATATTGATACTGCTTGATATTTATTTTCGAGTTCAATTAAAGTGTTACAAGATGCCAAACCTTTATTCAAATTTAGAATATGCAAATATGGCGTTTGTTTATGGTTTTTATAATGGGAATGCCAGAGCTGCTGCTGAAGAACATCGTCAACGGTTTCCACATCAAAGACATCCTTCTAAAAACGTATTTATCCGAGTGTTCAACAATTTGTGCGAGACCGGAAAGCTTCCCAGTGCCAACGTATCATCTGAACGATCTACTGAACAAAGCTTGGAAGAAGTAGAAAATATCCTGGATCTAGTAGAAGAAGATGCTACGACCAGCTCACGAAGAGTTGCTACTCAATTGAGCATTCCACAAAAAAGAGTAATAAACACATTTCACGAGCAAGGCTCATATCCATATCACGTACAGAGAGGGCAGCACTTACAACCCGGAGATTATGCTAATCGTAGGGAATTTTGTGGATGGATCAATAACAATCATGGTGTTGTATCAAGCATTCTTTTTACGGATGAAGCAACATTCACCCGTGACGGCATTAATAATACACGTAATTGTCATGTATGGTCAGACGAAAATCCTCACGCAACAGTCGAAAGTAATTTTCAACATAAGTTTTCAGTAAACGTGTGGTGTGGCAAGATTGAAAGTTATTTAATTGGCCCTTTTATTTTTGAGAATCGCCTCTCGGGAGAACCCTACTTGAATTTCCTTCAAAATGAATTGCAGAGACTTTTTGAGGATGTTCCTTTAAACATCCAAATCCAAATGTACTATCAGCAGGATGGAGCTCCCGCACATTCTGCTCGATAGGTTAAACAACATTTAGACGAAACGTTTCCTGGTCGTTGGATTGGTCTTGGTGGCCCTATTAGTTGGCCTCCAAGGTCTCCAGACTTCATACCACTAGACTATTGTTTGTGGGGTTGGTTTAAAACTGAAGTGTACAGAGTAAAAGTGGACACTCAAGATGCACTAATTCAACGCATTAGAAATGCTGCAGCTGCCATTAAAGAAAGACATGAAACAATCAGGAGCGCAACGAATGCTCTTCATAGGCGAAGTCGAAAATGTTTAGAAGTTAATGACAATATTTTTGAACATTTACTATGATATCCAAACGTTAATTTATGGAATTTCTTATGAAATTTATAAATTTTTAAATTTTATGTTTTAATTTTATTTACGCTATAACTTGTAAACAAACGAAAATCGGATAACAACATTTGAGTTTTTTTACATTTATTTTTCATGTACAACACGCTCCTGAAGTTTGGCACGATCCTCCCGACTCACTCTGTATACCTGTTGAGGCCAATCGGACTTCCGTCGATGAATTTTACCATCGCCCGGGAGCATGCCAAGCATCATGGAGGGTAGAAGGCATTTTCAGCATCTGCTACCTTAAATAACCCGTAGATAGTACTAAGAAGCTATACGTAATTTTTTTGTTTTTAAAAAGAGTGTTTTTTAATTAATTTCTGAATAACCACATAACCAAAAGTAAAAAAAAAGTTACGGTAAGATTTCATTTTTCATGAGCTTTCCAACGAGCCAACACAAGACATTTTTCCATAAAAGAAATAAAAAAGTTGGGTAGAGCTGCAACTAAGGGGTTAAAGGAAAATAATTAATTTTTGTTACCAAAAAATAGGTATAAGTTAGAATCAATTCATATGTTTCGTCGTTTTTTTGTCACTCGTTAAAAAGATATTAAGTTTATTCCGGACTATTGTCCAGCCCTGTAGATGGCTTTAGTGATGAGTAGTGGTTGAAATAAAAAGATCATAGATGTCGTGCAACAAACTTGGCCATCCCTCAACATAACCCCACGTTAATCGATTTGTGTGTGCATCATAAAGTTATTCTTAATTGAAAAAGTCAGTTTGCGAGCCAAATCCCTGGCATTTGCGGGAGGTTTAAATTTTTTGGTTCAATATGAAGAAATCTACAGCTTGAGACTCATCGAATGCCCTCACATACACATGGCGAGATCACAATTAAAACCGTGTCGTTAGTAGTTTAAACGCTTCAAGAACGATGATTTTCACGTGGATGATCGGCATAGCGGTAGAAGAGAGAAGGTTTTCGAAGATGCAGAATTGAAGACGTTTCTTGTTGGAGATTCGTATTAAAGTCGAAAAAAATTGACGCGATCATTGGATGTGGCTCAATAAGCAATTTAAAAGCGCCTCGAAAATATGGAAATGATTCAGAGGGAAACTGGGTGCTCTACAAGTTGAAACGCCGAGACGTCGAAAGGCGTTTGATTCTTTCTGAGTAGTTACTTGAAAGACAAAGACAAATGGGGTTCTGGCTCAAATTATGACTGGGGATCAAAATTGGGTTGGTTGCGATAACCCCAGGTACAGAAAATCATAGGAATATCCCGGTCATGTTTCCACGTTAAGGGTGAAATGGAATATTCACGGGTCCAAGGTGATGCTCTGTATATGGTGCGACCAACACGGCGCAGTGTATTATCAGTTGTTAAAACCTACTGAAACGACCACAGGGGATTGTTATCGAACGCAATTAATGCGTTTAAGCCGAGCAGTAAAGACAAACGGCCGCAATACATGGAGAGACACGATAAACTGATTTTGCAGCATGAGAATGCTCGGCCCCATGTTGCGAAAGTGGTCAAGACATGCTTGGAAATGTTGAAATGGGAAGTCTCACCCCACCCGTCGTATCCTTCAGACTTTGCCCCCCCCGACTATCATTTATTTCGATCAATGGCACACGGCCTGGCTGACCAACACTTTCGTTCTTATGAAGATGTAAAAAATTGAATCGATTCGTGAATCGCTTCAAAAGCTGATCAATTGAGAAAATTGGGGAATTCCATTGAAAATGAGCAAGTTATTGAGTCACACAACTTAGGAAGTCTATTTCGGCAGTTGTGGAGGACTTTTAAAAAAATTAAAATACGATGAAACATAGCGTATTAGATCTTCTTTGAGCCCCAGAAGACTGATTTCGCAACTTATGGCGGTTGGCACACAATACCGACTTCCGTGGAACTTTGTCGTTGTCAAACGTTTCCGAACAGCTCGGAAACGATAAATTTTAAAGGTAGGACATTTTACATAAACTGAACTGAAAATTTAACGAAAAATCGGAAAATAACAAAAAATTAGAGGTTTCATTTAAATTAACAGAGTTTCATATTGTCACACTTTTTGGGGTCACCCTGTACGTTATGAAAATTAATTCTACAAATACACGTTTGTGTGGTGTGTAATCCCGCAGACGAAAAACATTGTTAACTTTATTGGTATAGAAGCTAAGGAAGTTTGGCACTGTTGCAGGATCATGTATAGTATACAGTGTGTCCCAGGATCAATGTAACAAGAGGCAAATGGACGAAAAAATGTTCAATTATTTAATTAGATTTAGCAATTTAGTTCTTCTTGTTGTAATACTATGGTATATAAAAAATAAATTATTTTATGTTATATAGGGCTTTTTTAAAGCAAATTTGTAAAAATCATCATCAATAAAGTGTTTTTATTTTTCAAAATACGAAAAAATGTGACTAAAAAGAGTTCTTTAGACTGCGAACTTACACTTCTTTTCCTAGTTTGAGGGCTATAAAAATAATTAAAAAATATGTATTTTTTAATTTTGAAAATTGGATTGCTCGAAATGGACCAATCAACTCTCCGCCGAAATCGCCAGACCTTTCAACATCGGACTTCTTTTATGGGGTTTACTCACACAATTTATACTAAATCGCTCCTTACTGCTTCAACAATATTACAACAAAGAATTTCAAAAGCCGTGAACTCTTTAATGTTGGAACGTATTCTAAACAGTTTTAAGGAATTCAGACGAAGGATCGAAAGTTGTGCGGATATGGGTGGTGCTTACATGAATAAATAATTATTACAAAATGGCAAACCTAGCACTAATTAGTTTGTTTATTAATCTGATGTGTTAAATTTAATATTAATTTGTTTTATGTTTACGTGGCTTTGTTGAAAATATATTTTTTTCTTAAAATACTTTTATATTCATGAAATATGGTACGAAGATTTAAAGATGCACTTCTAAACAATTTTTTTTAATCGAATTTTTTCGCATCTTTAAAAATAAGGACACCTTATTGGACGTGATTTGTACAAATTTGCTTATAAAGCACCCTGTATAATACGGAATCAACCCATTTTTGGTAAATCATAATTTCACAATAAGCAAAACTCAAACTCCAAACGTCATTTAAAAATTCAAAAATTTTTGGCGTATTTGCTCTCTTGTTCTCTGTATCTGTTCCAGTATCTGTCCCTGTATAATACAGGCATCCAACTTACATATCAAATATTAGTGTATAACCCTGTTAAGAAAATATCTATTTTCCACTATAGATCTAATTTTAAATCGTCGTGCACTTTTCTTCATAAGATTTTTTCAATATAAGAGTTATTAATTGATCGGCATCACCTTCAACTAAGTCCGATTTGTAGGTTGTCTAGCAAATTAAGCAGCTCCCTGCAGAAATTTGAAGAGAAGGGGTGAATAAAGTTACACTGATTTTTATCTTCAGAGAATTCAAAAACGTTCTAAAGGTAATCGGTGGAGCTTTTACTCAAATGCTTTATTTAAAAATTCATTGACGAAAGGAAATTTTCTCCTTATTTTGGAATTCAAATCTAACCCTCGTCTGGAAAATGATGCCTGGAGAACGGGCTGGTCAAGGATGTACTGAATGTCCCTTTATCCATCTTCCAGGGAATCTAACAAACAGATATTCGTGCGTTATGGACGAGTGCGCCATTCTGTTGATGTTATTCTTATTCTGCCTGATGGTAGTTTTGTTTGCGTAAAACAAACTCGGGCGTAGATTTTGGGATACCTATGGTATATTCAATTTCCTGCAGGGATATTTCGGAACTTTCCTTAACTGACAGCATTACATGCTTTTCTTGTCCTTCGGTACAGCGTGTGTTGGATCTTATTACCGATTCTTTGAAAGTAATTCCGGAGTTCTCTATTCTCCGAGGCTTTCTACGAGTCGTTTCCAATTTTTACGATTTATCTAACTTAAAGAAGTAACCGAAAAAATCAGGTCCATATTTAAAAAAGTGAGGTTAGATAAAATATTTTACAACGTAAAAACCATAGAAGGATGTGCATTGGGACCAAAGTGTACCTATTTCTCCAAAAACTGATATTAATTTGTATTAATTTTCTTTCGTAAAACCATCAGTCTTGGATATACTCCACAGAAACTGATTCTGCAGATTCTGGTTTTTTATCCATATTTCGCAAAGCATATAAATTTAAGCACCACCGCTATTAAATATTACTTTAGCATTAAATCTAGCAGCTGTGTATCGTTTAACCTATTTTCCAACTCTAATGGTTTAGGAGATACCAATAATGTCCCATGACAAATGGATCACTGTATACACTCACTTTCACATGAAATGCACCACCCAGTAATACTAATAATTAAGTCTTGTAACTTTGGCAAAATAATGCTTCATAATGGAATATCAAATAATCAGAGTTTCAGTGAAAAGATACAACATTTGTTAATTAAAAAATTAATAATGAGTGACATCACTTCATACGGCAATGCAAACACGTACTCTTCGCGGCATGCTTTGCAACAAATGATCAATATCCTCCTGGGGTATTTCATTCCATGCTACTTCAAGATGATGTCGTAGGTCATCCACATTGTTAGGAGGCCTCGGTAAATGTCAAAGACGGCGACTCATCATGTCCCAAAGATGTTCGATGGGCGATAGGTCCGGTGACCGTGCAAGCCAAGGCAGTATTTCCAACTGTGCTTCTTCCAGGTATTGTCGAGTAATGTTTGCACTATGTGGTCTTGCATTATCCTGTTGGAAAATGCCATTTGGTAAAGTTTGCATGAAGGGTACTAATACTGGTCTCAGAACATTATTAATGTAGCGACGTGCGTTTGGGGTGCTTGGAATGAACACAAGAAAAGATCTTCGACCAACACATATCGCACCCTAGACCATAACACCAGGTGTTAAAGCTATGTGGCGTCTTTCACAAAATTGCAAATTTCTTCTATCACCTCGGTATTGTCTGACTCTTCTACGACCATCATTGATCCATAAACAAAATCGCGACTCGTCACTGAAGACGATATTGTTCCACTCATGTCTCCAATCAACTCGTTCTTGACACCAGGCCAATCTGAAAGCTTGGGGTTGGGCGGTTAGTGGCAGTCGTAGATTTGGGCGGTATGAATGCAGGCTAAAAGACGAAATTCATCTGTAAACTGTTGCCATCGACACCCGACGATTTAGAGCTCCCATCCAATCTACTGCAACAGACATTGTTGTTTGAAATCGATCACCAATGGCTATCCGTCTAAGAAGTCGATCTTCACGTGCATTGCTGCTACGGGGAGGACGTCCAGCTGGACAATGTTGCTGAAACTTTTCTTCAGACCATGAAGACCATATTCTCGCAATCGTGATGTGGTTCCGATTTATTCTTCGGGCAATCTAACGAAAAGAAAGTCCACCCTCCTGCATGTCGATAATTCGCCCTCTATCGAAATCCGAAATGTGGGAAAAATTTCGACGTTGTCTCAATGGGGGCATTTTGAGATGTCTTGTTCACAGTTCAACAACAAAATAAATTGATATTTCCATGTAAACATTATTTTGTTTATTTACAATTGAATAAAAAATCTAAAAGGCCAATGAAAGAAAAACCATTAGCATTCTTTCTTTTTTACTGAAAGTCTGATCATTTGATACTTCATTGTGAAGCATTATTTTGCTAAAATTACAAGACTTAATTATTAGTATTACTGGGTGGTGCATTTCATGTGAAAGTGAGTGTATAAAATATTTTTACTCTATTGTGACATATCTTCGTGATTTTTTTCGCAATTTAGTATATATTTAATTTGCGTCATAGATTTTCATAGGATTTTGTTGCAGTGTCTTTCCTATAAGCTTATCCTACGGCGTTACCCATTTTAAATCATGCACTTTAAAAGCCAAATAAAAACTTTGCAATCAAAGTAAAAAGTCTTTTATTGGACTAATATACAAGGTGTGTCAGATCCAAGTGGAAATATTTTAACCATGGTTTCAACTAATGAAATTAACCAACGCGTATTTTTTCTTTTTGTACAAAAGTCTGACGTTTAAGTTCTAGAGATCTTTGAATATGGGGCCCCATTTGGATAAAATAATTTATGTTAGAAGAGCCTTTCGACGGATTGTCATGAAATTTGGTGCACAAACATTTTTCGATCGCAGCAAATAAAAAAATGAAATATACAGCTTTGTCAGAACATAAATATAAGGGCCGGACTATGAATATAAGGGCCCGTATTTATTTAACCGTTAAATATTTCGATCAAATGATTAGATTACTCGATTGAACCTTTCATTTAGAAACTTTTTTGTCTCTTGGAGATTTTTCGCAGAATGCGTCGTTTTCTAGTAGTAACGATTCCAAATTTTACACCTTTTTATTGCAGGAATATGTTAACATTAAGTAGACCATGGCTCGAATAGCCACATCATTTTCCTTGTCAAAAAAATCATTTTGATTGTCATTTTCTGGCATATTGTGGTCAACTAGCAGTAGGTATTACTCGTTAATATTATTATTGCAATACTTAATTATAAAATAACATAAAAATTAATTTTTATTTGTTTTATAATGGCTCTTCCATTTAGCGATCCCGAGTATGCTGATATTCACTTGATTTATGATGAGTGCAGACAAAATGCTCATAGAGCTAGAGTTCTCTACCATCAGCGATTTCCTAATCGACGACTTCCAAATGCAAGAACGTATACAAATGTTCATATCAGGTTGAAGGAAATTGGTAGTTTCGTTCTCAACGAGGAGAAAATCATAATATTAAGCATCATGGGGTAGATGATGAGCAAGAAATATTCAATTACTTTGAGGATAATAAAATTAGTAGTTTAAGAAATGCTGAGCATGACTTAATGATCCCAAAAAGTAGTATTCAGAGGGTGTTACGTCAAGAAAAGTATCACCCTTATCATTTAAAGAAAGTCCAGAACTCGTGGTCACTTTGAACAATTTTTAGTGTGCAATTTTATTCTTCTTTGTAATTTTGTTTCAAATAATTCAATAAACGACTTTAGACAGACACGGTCTAATACGAGGAAGATAAGTAAGAATTGCTTTAAAATAACTACTATGAGAAAACGTCACATTTTGCAAAGAATCTCCAAGAGACGAAAAAGTTTCTAAATGAAAAGTACAATCAAGTAATGCAATCACTTGATCGAAATATTTAACGGTTAAATAAATACGGGCCTCTTTATTCATAGTCCGGCCCTTATATCCATGTTACGACAAGGTTGTATATTTCATTTTTTTATTTGTGAATTGCTACGATCGAAAAATATTTTTACACCAAATTTAACGAATATCCTTTGAGGGGCTTTTCCAATACAAATTATTTTTTCCAAATGGCGCCTCATATTCAAAGATCTCTAGAGCTTAAACGACCGACTTTTGAACAAAACGAAAAAACATCTGTTTGTTCATTTCATTTGTAGAAACCATGGTTAAAATATTTGCACGTTGATCTGGGACACCCTGTATAGACAATTCTATGGGATTTATTATTAATTTAGATAACTATTTAATTTTTTAAAATCATGTTTTCTAAATGCCCTCTATCAACTTCAGTGCCATTTTGAATTACGAATTCAAATTTTTGCATCACCCGACGAAGCAAATGTCCATCTTGATCTTGATCCACGAAAGAAGAATTCATCAACGGTGTTGGGATCTAAATTAATTATCAAAATGAGTACTTCTGTAACAAATATTAAAAAAAAAATTATTTCTGCCTGTTCATCATAGGCGTGAAAATTGTCCCGAACTGTTTACCAAAAAGCCCCACAGGCCAAACTTCGTTGTTTGGTGTGGTGTAGCAAAAGCTCTAGAGCTAAAAGAGCGGATTCTAAATGAAACTGCAAAAGTATATTGAGATTTACTTTACCGAGTGATGCAAAATTTTGAACTGAAAATTCAAAACTGCATTGAAGTTGATGGAGGCCGTTCACAAGACATGATTTTTAGAGATTGAAAAGTTATTTAAATTAATATAAATCCCACAGAATTAGCTAAGAAAAGTGTTAAAATATACCAAAAAGAATGTTTTCTTTCAATAATTCCAATGCGGCTCAAATATTTTATTTTGTTGACATAAAAAGTAATATAAATAATAATGTATAATTATTTATATTATTGTTGGTTTAGTTATAATAATTATTTTTATTGATTTTCAAAATGGTAGCTTTTTTATAATCATCCAAGTTTGTTTTCTATTTTTTTTATTCAAGTTCATTTTCAACAGTTTTTAGAATATTTAATTAAGTTATTTTTTATTGATTTTGAAATAAATAAACGTTGAACTGATCACTTATTAATAAAGCGTTGCTGAATTTTTTTTGGGTCCGTTCGGTACAAAGAACATAAAAGTCGGTCTTAAGTAACGGCAAAATGCAACATCGTACCTTTCACGTGCAAGTAAAATAATAAAGATATTCCAAGCGTACGCTATTCTCACATGGACAAAAAGCTGAATATACGTAAAAGTGGGGTTTTTACTACACAAAATTCAAAAATTCAATTTCAGCCCTATTGAAAATATTCAAGGAAAACGTTTTTTTTTTATATATACAGGGTGTCCTCGAATTACGTGGCCAAAATAATACCGCAGATTGTTTGAGTGAAAATAAGTCGATTTAACTAAACTTCCCTCAGTCCAAAAGTTGATAATTATGGAACTACAGGGTGTTAAAGTTGAAAAAAAAAATCACATTTTCTTTAATATCTTTCGATTTCTTTGAGTTAATTTCACGAAATTTCATATTTAAGGGTGTTTTAGGATACGAAATTCAAATTTATTAACGATTTAGTTGTTTCTTCTAGGAGGCGCCACAAGCGACCATTAGGACACATTTAAATCTCTGTAACTTTTTCGTGTCACGGTGTATATTATTTTGGTATTTAAAATCCTTTTTGCCTACCTTTTATACTTAGAAAAGGTATACTTTATTGACGTCGCTAGAAGCAACGGTTTTGGAGAAAAACGCATAATTCTAATGCGCTGCATATTTGCGTTGGCGCTTTTAAGTAAATAACTCAGTTGGCTATGTTTTTAATTGACATTTTAACACTTGAATTTGTTTCTCAAATGTCAGTTTTTTTATTTAGCCCTCAGTGTTTCTTGTCAGTTTCGCTTCTTGTTCCTGTAAATATCCATAAGTATGGCCAATAATAATTTAATTAATTAGTAAGTGTTATTCTCGCTTGTTGTTGTTTCTTTGTTAATTATTATTTTTGTTTTCTATTTAATAATATCTGATTTTGAAAACTTATTGTTATACCTTTACTAATAATTATTTTTGAAAAACTTAATTTTTTTTAACGGAAAATAATTTTAAGGTAATTTGCATGCATCATCAGGCTTAGATGCATTTTTCTCCAAAACCGTTGCTTCTAGCGACGTCAATAAAGTATACCTTTTCTAAGTATAAAAGGTAGGAAAAAAGGTTTTTAAATACCAAAATAATATACACCGTGGCACGAAAAAGTTACAGAGATTTAAATGTGTCCTAATGGTCGCTTGTGGCGCCCCCTAGAAGAAACAACTAAATCGTTAATAAATTTGAATTTCGTATCCTAAAACACCCTCGAATATGAAATTTCGTGAAATTAACTCAAAGAAATCGAAAGATATTAAAAAAAATGTGATTTTTTTTTTCAACTTTAACACCCTGTAGCTCCATAATTATCAACTTTTGGACTGAGGGAAGTTTAGTTAAATCGACTTATTTTCACTCAAACAATCTGCGGTATTATTTTGGCCACGTAATTCGAGGACACCCTGTATATGTATATCTTAACACCCTGCATTTTCAAAATGAAGCATTTGTGCATATTTAATTATTAGATATTTTCCACTTGAAACACATAAACGATTACGCCTTTAAATTTTTTACACGTTGTTATGAACACCTTGTATTTCAGCCCTATGAAAAAAATTGGATTGATCAGAAAGCTTTTATCTGACATATAAAGTGCAAAGTCTAATATGGGAAACCCTGCATTTTCGGCATCAAAATTATGGTTTACTTACATTAGGTTTCATCAAAACAGTTATTATAGCAGCCCACAAATTAAAATTTTAACCCCGGGTGACCGCTCTAAAAGGCGTCTCATACTGAAACTAAATTAATTATCTTGCTCTAGAGTTTGAGGAAGCTCTTCAGGGAGGGCCGGCCCAACATGGAATCATTAACGGTCTGCCAAGAGAATACTCCTGAAAGCTGTTGTTTTGCGTTTTATTGCAGACGAAAGTATATTACCCGTTAGTTTCACCTTTGACTTGGCTGCTGGCCAGAAAGACCTTATTGCCAGCGATCATCTGACATTAAAGGAAATGTTACGTTCTGGAACGCAGCTAGAAATAGAAATTTAATTCTTGTTACCGGCTAATGGATTCGAGTAGGCAATTAGCTAACTAAAGGGTCAAGGTTGTCTTCGATCTTAACAAGTCTAGTTGATGTATTTTGCGGTAGAAAGAATTAAAATAGGAGGTTTTAACTAATTAAGTCCAAGACCATAAGCTCGAGATAACACTGCTGCACTTTATTTTTGCATAGCGTTGCTCAATAATAATCCTGCTAACTTATGTCTTTTCTCAGACAGATGGTGGACGCACATATACAGGGTGTTCCAGAAGCAATAGTAAAATTTAGTATTGGGCGCTAGGGGGTCAACAAACAAACAAAAATTAATAGTCGGAGTCGAGCCCAGAGCTTTTTCTTCATGTTCAAAATTAAAAAAAATATATCTGAAGTAAATTTTCGAAATATCGTCGATCTGCATTAATAAATTTTCCAAGTGGAATTTATCGATTTCAGTGGGATTCAAAGGGGTTAAGGAAGAGTGACAAATCGACTTTTAGGATAAGAGAATGCAGCATTTAAATCTGCAGAAATTCAGGATCTACATTTACGATAAACCTATCTTGAGTGATGCTGTGTGTTGCAATTTACGCAAATAATACACAGAGTTACTGGTAATTGGATGTATTCCCTTGGGGAGTTCATAGAGCTTGAGGTAAGGAGCAAATTGAACCCATATGTGCGTATCTCACAACTAATTAGATTTTGAATTATTTTTTTTATTCGAGATCTTAATGAGTTTAAAGTGATTTTTCAAGAAATTTTTTTCGGATTTTTTTACTTTTGCTACTCGATCATTAGTTTAAAATTATGATCTTCCATATGGAATGAAATATGTCGGTAAACATTTGCATTATGTGAACATTTTGTTATTACTGTAATACTACAAGTTGAAGTGTTCATTAACACCATTTCGACTAGTTTTTTCTTGAAACCGCAAGTAATTTGTTGATTATGCGATACCTCATTGGATAGCTATTGTATAGCTGTAGGAAGTTCTTGGAGCAATTGGTGCGCATGTTACCTTGAACATTTTTTTGAACTACTCAGAAAAACTTGAAGTAGACGATCTTCAAAAATTGTTTCATGAAAGTCTTTATTCAAAATCTTCATACAATACAAATAGTTTCAGGCATATTTTTTTCCATATAGAAGTTCCTAATCTTAGACAACTGGTCGAGTAGCGACGATAAAAGATTAAAAAAAATTCTTAAAAAATCAATCTGAAATCATTAAGACCCCGAATTAAAAAAATTATACTCAAATACAATGTAATGAAACTACTGGACACTCTGTAAATTTCTTGATTATATTAGCCTTGTTTCAAGGAACAGCCCTTCAAGCAAAGAAACTAAATCTCATTGGCAATGGCGGCGACATTCGGCGGCGTTCCACCCAGTGACAAAGGGAGAATGTCAACACTGAGAAAATTTTGTCGAAGTTTAAATTTGTATTAAAATTCAATCTCACAAAATTATTATTCCTTCCTTAATCGCCTTAACAACCCCTTGAAAAGTGTTGAGGATGGCCCAAATTGTGCGTAGAACATCCCGAATGGTCCCCTATTTCGCCTCATTGTATGAAAAACAAAATTTAAATATTTCTTTGCAGGAAATTCGATTTTTATTACTGACTGTTTTTACATCTTTTTCAATTTTACCCCATAGTTCCTCTCGGCTATTATGTAGAGATATGTATACCGATCACTTCAAAAAACTCCAATAACAAAGTTTAATGGGTTTAAGTCGGTGCTTCGGTGTGGCCACAGATGTTTGTTACCCCGACCAATCCATCGATGTAGAAAATTCATATTCAAGAACTTTCTTACACCTATAATTCGATATTATTTAACGCTTCTTTTCGTGCTCCATTATCCGCAGACACTTTAAGCTGATTCAAAATAGCATCGACCCTTTCTGCTAAAAATTCGCCCTTTCGAATGAGTAATGTCCATACAGAGTGAGTATAATATGTAGCATAGTTTGTCCTTAGCCACTTACGATCATTAATTATTTTGGAAGTATAATATATATTATGTATTATTATTAGGATGCAGGGAATAATTTACTATCAGAGAAAGTGAATTATTCTCTGTTAGGACCTATGTAGAGAGGTGTATGAGACCTAAGTCGACGTGACAACATCGCCATCCCTCGTAGAACGTTTTTCTGTTATGTTTTTGTTCATGTCTATGTTTAAGTTTAAGTAGGAGAGCAGACACCCTTTTTTAGTCACTTAGCTGGCACCACACGTCTCGAAAATTGCTTCTGCTCGCTATGTCTCGTTCTTTGCATAAATTACTCATCTTATCTCAATACCGTTTTTTTCCAAGTATATTATTGTTCAGTACAAATAACCCTTAGCGACAGTTAGAAAGGTTGTTGGTTTCCTGCACGAAATGGTGTCTTTGACATTGCGAACTTAAGGTGAACACCCAGTCTGTGTTTAGTTTGTCGGCTGAAATTCCGATGAACGTCCTGAAACCAAATCTTTTTTTGGTCATTTCGAGCAGGAAACACTTGAATCTCAAAAAAGGTGGATAGAACATATAAAATTTTCATTTCTGAAACTACCTCCCTGCAATAAATACCGGGTCTCAAAGTGTACTTTGGGTATAGGAGATTAATATGGGAAATCGCTTTGCTTTTTTTGCATCTGCATGGATTGTGTTAAGGGTGTTCCTTCGATAAATGAAACACGACAAAGACAATTTGTTTTATGTAAAAATGGACTGTATTAACTATGCACTTATCTCAAAAGAATGTAAGAATCTTGGTCTAAGTAACGAAGAATAGGGAGAATGCTTATTGGGCGGGTTACACGATATGATGCGGATCACATCCCGTCACCGACGTAGCTTTCACCCGATAAGACCACAGGAAGAGCAGAAAAAGAGAGCGAAAATTGCTCCGATTATCCCTTAAGTACTAACCCCGAAGAATTCCAACCAGGGGCGCACCACCTCCAAGAACCATTATAAGCTATGGCTACAACGAATCCCATAACTCGTGGCCATCTGGGGAATATCTATACTAATCGCTTTTCTGGGAATATTGCGGGTCCAACAAATTGACCATCAAAGCAATAGTCCCTATAGAGAAAGCTTCTTCGACTAGTAGCACATTCCCCAACCAAAGCGTATCCTTAGCTTTGGCCTGATGGGCCATGCGGTCTGGCACCCAGATGGTATTCTCCGAATAAGTATCGCAGTACGTAGGCGTAACTTAAGGGAATAAATGACAGTATACAATAAACCTAACATTAACAACAATAAAAAATAAATAGAAACAAAAAAAACCAATAACTTAGAGTCCCTAACAGATTGTTTAATTGAAATATTTTTAAACGAAGGTTGTAGTACTCAAGACCGACCATCATCGCGCAATTTTTTCAATCTCCTAATTAGAGTCATTTTGGCTCAAAACGCCTCCACCTTAAAAAAATTTGATGTCCCGCGAAACCGTGCGATGCCACGATTGGTCAAACTCAAGGTCAAAAGTAAACAAACAAAAAGCCGCCAATGACATAAGAGGAAAAATTCCACGTCAAAAGAATTTTCTCTTTTCCTTACTTAACCCTTTATTTAAATGCAACAGAGAAAAAGTGAAACTATTAGGTGTATAAATTAATTCTCGACCCTTAGATAAAATTGGTTAAAACACCTCTCTGAATTTACAATTTTTTTTTAACTATATAGTACGTTTTGAAGCGCCATCTGTGAGCTATCAAACCACTTAATTTGATTAATCTAACCATAAAGAACGTTACAAATGTCGTCTGACAAGCAGCGCTTAAGGCACTCTCGTCTTGTCACTTTTCAACTTAAAAAAAATGCTGCAAAAGCTCAAGATGTTGGAAAAACTCCAACATAAAAATCGCTCTCACGTATTGCCCTAACATCTGGGTAATAAATCTGGTAAAGAGAGAAACCAGAAACAAAAGCTTGACATACCACTGGGTGCCAAACCATGGGTACCGCGCTAATCACCTCTCATCTGGTGCACATTCACCCTGATTTATGAAGTGCAAATCGCCCAAACACATTAAGGGCAGCAGTAAATTAGGATGAAATGTGGCAACACACGCGCAAGTGGACATGAACCAGAGGGTGTTAGCGATAAGGTAATGGTGTGAAAGCATCAAGGTGGCGACTTTCTCATGAAATCGTGGGAACCCAAAACTCGGGAACCTGCGTCCTTTGCGGGAAAGGGCACGAACTCCTCTTGGAGCAAAAACAAGAACCGTTTTTCATCCCGTCGCGAAAACAACAAACCTCTCTAGCTCTCGTTGCCATAAAACCCCACACACGGGCAATATTGTTAATAAGTTAGTCACAACTCACCCTGTAATTCGTAATTCAACTAGTCTGTCATTAAATTCAAGGTAACTTGTGTAACCGAGTATATAATTTCTCGAACCTTTGGAACCCCATTACTTTATGACGGTAGCCCGTCTGGTCCTTCGAATCAACTACGAAACCTCACCAGCGTATTTGGATTCCTCTGTGGGTGCCTAGTGAGGCAGTCACTACTGTTAGGCAGGAACTCAGGAAGCCCCTGGCCTAAACACAAGACATGATCTGTTTAGCCTTGGGAGAGAATGCTGTATCTTATATTACGTGTAAAAAGTGGTTTCAAAAGTTTCGGAATGGAAATTTTGATCTTGAAGATGAAATACGCCCCGGTCAACCAAAAAAGGTTAACGATGAAGAGTTGGAGAACTTACTCAATGAAAATCTTTGCCAAACACAAAAAGAGCTTGCTGGTGCACTCGGAATGACTCAACCAGCTATTTCGATACGTTTGAAAAAATTAGGAAGGATACGAAAGGAAGGTCACTGGATACCTCATGATCTTAGCCCAGAAAACAAAAATCGGCGCTGCGAAATTGCAATGTGTCTACTGACGCGATTCAGAAAAAAATACTTTTTAAGTAAAATTGTTACTGGAGATGAAAAATGGATATTGTATGACAATTCTAAGAAAAAAAAATCGTGGGTTTATCCGGGGGAACCATCAGCAAGTACTGCAAAACCAAACATCCACGGAAAAAAATTGTTATTGAGTATTTGATGGGATTCCAAAGGTGTAATTTATTATGAGACACTTAAACCAAGAGAAACTATTACTGCTAACCGTTATTAAGACCAATTAATAAAACTGAGGAATGCTATTGAGGAAAAAAGACCTTTTAATGGTGGTGGAACAAGGCGAGTCATTTTGTTGCACGACAACGCGCGACCACATACGGCAAAAGACACTATTGACATTATCTCCGCGTTGGGCTGGGAAGTTCTCCCTCATGCGGCGTATTCACCAGATCTTGCACTTTCTGATTATTACTTTTTTCGAGCATTACAACATCACCTGGTTGATACACACTTTCAATGTCTCGAAGAAGTCTACCAAACAATGGAAGATTTTATCCAATCAAAATCATCTTTCTTTCAATATGGGATTCGATAATTGCCAGATAAATGGCAGAAATGCATTGCAAAGGGAAATTATTTTGATGATTAAATTGTAATTCTTTTTTTTTATAAATAAAAATCTAAATTGTTAAAAAAAAGGCCGTGAATTAATTTATACACTTGAAAAGCAAAGAACTGCATACAAATTAAACTTCAATTAAAAAAATAAGTGAACAAAAATAAAAAACTTTTACATTGTTTGCAAACACATTTACAGGAATTGCTTGAAGAGACCACCGATTAATCTGGCCAGTCCTGGGCTCGAACGGCTCTAATTTGAAAATTGAGAAAATTGCGGAATGATGGCCCGTTTTGAGTACTATGATTTTCTTGTAAAAATTTTTCAATTGGGTAATTCGTGCAGATGCAAAAAAATAAAACTGATTTTTCATGTTAATCTCCTATGTCCTGGATATCCGGTATACATTTAAGGAAATAAATTAATTAAATTTTAAAAATCTAAAATTTTTAGTTGCTTATGGTTTGTTTGCTCAAAAAATAAATCTTGTCACGCATATTTCTTATCGCTACCAATTCATCTACGAAGACATTATTCTCTTCGGATTAATTTACACATTTTTTTAAATATTTAACTGCTTCGCTATGTTTAATCGATGAAAAGTCTATATCTTCTGTTTCTTCTTCCTTGCCACCTTTATCTGATTCTATGGTTTCATTATTGCTTTTCGTTGTAGAATCGCCAGTGAGCCATAAATTCATTTAGTTTGCAGTAGTGTGTGAATCCGAAACAATTTTTGTGCCACGCTGACATTATCTTGTTTACTGTTCTTTTCTGTCAAAAAATTTGCTTTATCCAAGGCAGAGGGAAAAATCACTAAGATCTTAGTCCACTTTTATTGGAAATTTATGTCAGTTCTTTCCCAGGATATTTTTGGATAAATTATCCCAAGCTTTGTATAAGATCTAAACAGAATTTTTGAGATTTAGATTTAGAGACATTGGGTGATATCTTCCCGATCCGTGCTTAAAATGTGGGAAAGCAAACGTTTAGGATAAAACAATCTTGTTAACCTTATAGTATCCAGATCCATGGGCTGTATCAGTGCAGTGCAGTCGGATGGAAGAAACGTGGTTCTTATTTCGCCATCATCGCTTAACGAAGTTTCCTCTCTATCATGAATGCCGGCATTGTCTATTAAGAATAAAGTCTTTACGGACAAATTTTTTCCTTTTGAAAAGGATCGCATTTATTTTACAAATGAATTATGAAATCAGTCCTTGAAGACAGTCGATGCCATTCAAGTATTCTTCGTTGCTACACATTCAATCGGAAAGTTCTCGTTCGAAATGTGTGTGGATTTTTTGTGTTTTCGACAATTTTGGTTTATTTAAATCGCCCACACTACGGCAGGCTAAAAAATGATCCTTTCCTTGATTGATTTACGTTTCGAAGCATTAATTTCATTTGAGTAAAAAAGTGTTTTTCTGGAAGCATTTTCCGGAACAAGCCAGATTCATCCGCATTGTAAATCTGCGTTGGTGACAAATCTTCCCTCTGTCTGCTTCCCAAAAGTTTCTCCTTGAGTGGATCAACGGGATTCGCATTATTTGTTAATTTTTCTCCGCTCTTTTCCAGAATTCGAAATACATGTTGGTTTTAAAAATTAATTGTCCATCCTGTACTGGCATTGAAATTGCCAGTTTGGGGACACTATAAATACAACTGCTTTTTTTTTCCGTCAGTACGAAATGGGTAAATGTTTATTTCTCTGTGTTAAAAACCGGGAATACGGTAAGTTCTCCACTTTAGGATATCCACACTTTCTTAAGGTTTTTCTACGTTTTGGGTCAGAATGGCATCTCTCAGAAAACCTGGCAAGAATGCTTCACTTTTTTATTTTTCACGTAAATGAACAAAAAAATATAATTACTTCAGGATCACTGTCCTTTTTGATTTAAAGTCCAAAATGGTTATCGTAGCAACGTCATATTTTTTTACTAATGCTTTATTTGGAACACCTCCATTAAATTGTTCCATTATGTTTATTTTTTTATTCTAAAAGCGCTATGAGCTCCTTTATGCGGATTCACAATTAAAAAGTGCTTCTTCGAATGCTTTTATAGATGCACTAAATTTATAGGACCTAGAGCTTGTTTGGACTTGTTTTGCGCTGAAGACTTTACTATCTGGATCATCAAGTTTGTTACAAATCCAAATTACTCAGTATCTAATAAAATAAAAATTTTACCCGGATTACCGCAATATCCCATGTATCTACAGTGTGTTCCGCAACTTATCGGACAAACTGTAATCACATATGCACTGTTACATAACAAGTCCATTTGTCAAAAAGAAACCTAATGGAACCCCTATAGGTAACGAGATAAACAAAAATGAAATTGATTTATTCTGTACTATAAAAATTGTTTAAAACCGTTTGCATTGGCTTGAACGCAAGCTCGGAACCCTTAAATCCAATTGTGGCGGACTAGTTCGAATGTTCCTTCTGCCTGCTACTCCCGAAGACGCAAATTATTGGCCGCCAGTGTAATCCTGTCTCACAATTTCTCAATATTCAGAACTCGATAAGGTAGACCTCGTTTTTTAAATATCCCAATAAAAAGAAATCGAAGGAATTTAGATCTGGAGACCGTGGCGGCCAAGCTACTGGCTCACCCCAGCCAATCCAACGTATCCCTTCTTTTCGAGTTAAAAAACTTCGAATATCCATACGAAAATGTGGAGAAGTCCCATCGTGCATAAACTACATACGTGCTCGGACTGCCAATGGAACATCTTCAAGACAAGGAAGGAACAGAAAACAATTTTTGTGCGTTTTTGCCAATTTTTCTGGGAATTGTTAACTTTAATACTATTAAATAGAGGAGTGAATCTAATTCAATAAACAAACTTTTATTATTCCTTTTCTCGTTACCTCTAGGATTTTCATTAGATTTTTTTTTTGACAAATGGACTTCTTATGTAGCAGTGTAAATGTGGTTGAAGTTTGTCCGGTAAGTTGGGAAATATCCGGTGTATATTGAGTCTTTAGTGTCCTAAAACAATCTTCTCGCTATTTACGTGACTTGGTGTCTTTCATAGTCACCGACACACCTTCGCTAGCCAAGAAAACAAGCTTACCCCGTATAATTACTAAAATGAATTTTTTTAATCACGTTGCCTCATTTATCTTTAATTACACAACTGCTTCTTCCCTACTCTGCAGAAGAATTGTTAATTATGGAGGAAAATGAATATTAATTCAGATGAGATGTTATTTTTTCAGAGATAATCTCATTTGGTGAAAATGCGTGGAGAAATTGCGTGAGCGGAAAATTAGATTGCCTGTTGGCTTTTTTGATTTATCTTTATCTATAGACTCATCTGCAGTCTTTAGAGGAGAGAAAATTGAAAGAATTTGGGTCGTTCGTGCATAGCAGCGAGCCATTTTTATTCGAGCCTTGTTTTGTAGGAGAATTCTGTAATTGCGTCAAAAAATCTAGACCGAGCATACTGTGGAGTATTTTTAACGATAGATAAAAGAACATGGAAATATAAACAACAAAGTTATATATTACATAACTCATTAAATAAATTCTGAATTCTCGTAGCCGGAGGCGCATATTGTCGAGTAGCTCTCTTACCTCTTCCATATTCATGAGCTTCTTGGGAATAATACACAAACCGGAAGGACAACAGAAATTATACATGAGCCACATACATTGCTTTAAGCTACAGCTTTTCGTTGGATTACCGTATATGGCGGACATAAATTAATGAACGCTCAGTTGATATGAAACGTTGTTAATTTTGATGAAACAGAGAAACATAAGGGGTGATTTTATGAAGGAGTGTTTGTGCTCTGTCAACTGAATGCCAAAGAGAAACTCTAGCAACGCCTAGATAAATTAGAGAAAAACAGTGTTTTTCTCTTCAAGAGTTTTATCATTTTCAAGATAACTGGTTTTGGATAGATTTCGAGCACTCGAAACTGATGCACTTATTTAAGACCTCCTACTAACTCCGGTAAGTGAACTAAAATCCTTAGATAGCTGATATTACGACCTCTGAGCTTCCTTTTGGGCTTGCCTAATTAGATTGGGGTATATCGCCATCGGCTGTGGCACATTGGAAATTTAAGCTGGTTTTAATATTCCGCTTTAATTCGCTTGAATCGGCGTTTGTGATATTTCGAGCGCATCAGACAATTCTCGGAACTTGACCTTTGAGGCAGTAAGACACATCCCTAGCGGAGGCTGACCAACCGTGAAAATACCTTTCACGGTTGGTCGGCCTCCGCCAAAGAAAATGCTTTTCACGGTTGGTCACGGTTTAGCTTTCCCCTAAACATGTCTCAATTGCACGCATATCGAGCTTTTACCTTGATACTTCTTTCTCCTCATCCTTTTTTCGCTTCGCCCCGTTTTCGTCCAACTTGGATTAATCTGAAATAACTTTTAAATTTACAGTGCTTTTCTATTTGTAATAGGTTTTCTAAAAACCTATTGATTCTTTAAATTTTGGGCCTGTGCATCAGATGCGGTCCTTAAATAAAGATGAAGACTTTAATGTGGTACAACTAAACGCAGCAAACTTATATGAAATCACTCAGTATTTATAGGAAAAGAATTTTACCTTGTAAAAACATATCAGGCGAATAAAAATCTAATGTGTTTACTACTAAAAACTGTTGAATTTATAAAAATATGATCAGATTTCTTCCTGTACTGTTGGTTTTAGTGTTCTGATGTGGCCTTAGTGAAGGTATAAGTTTCATCTTTTCGCAAATTTCCTCAAAAACACCTTATATGAGATTATCGTACGTCCAGAGGGAGAGAATTATTGCGTTTTCGGAACAGGGCTAGTCCCAAAAGGAAGTTACACGGACTGGGGGGAATACACAAGGGCTGGTTTTGAAAAATTATTCAAGATTTCTGGAGTTGGGAACCCAAAAAAATAGACCTAGGAAAAGCCTTATAAAAGTCATCACTGAAGGCAAGACTGCTTTTTAGCTCAAATAGCAAAAAGAAGTGCCTCAACATTCCACTTCGAGTTTCAAAGGTAACTTTTGCAAGTTAGAGGTATCGGCATTTCGGTCGAAACTGCCAGGAAAAAACTTTAAGATTGAGGCCTTTTCATCAGAAGAGAGCTAAGGATGTCAATTCTATCAGTACGAAATAAAGTTGACGGGTTAAATTAGTGTTCAGAACACCAAAATTGGACAATTCAAGACTGGGGGAAATGTTTTGGATTCAGATAAAACCAGAATTGGTCTACAATCAGAACTAACCTGAACTAATTGGTGAATTCGTATTTTAAGAGGTCGTGGGAGACAGGGTAGGCTTCCAGGTGCTCGATATGTTTCCAAATACAAACGAGAAACTGTATCGTTTTGGGCGAGCATCGTGAATGGTAAAAAATCTTTAATCCCTATTAAACACACGCACTAACAGGTCCAAGGCACACATGTGGGTATATCTAGTACTGCAACTCTTAGTAAGGCTCGAGGGGGGCCACTTTTGGTGATTCTCTTTTATTCATGCACGATAATGCACCTCCACATACCAGCGGGGCTCGCAGAAACTTTTTAAAAGTGGAAAATGTGACGGTTTTTGATTGGTCTTCTTATTCCTAGAATTTTAATCTAATTGACCACTTGAGGGATAGGATTAAAAAGGATTAGAGCACGTTAAAATAACCCTGGCCATTCCAAAACAATTAATAAAAGTAGTTTTGCAAGATCGGAGAATGCTCCTCAAGGAGCTATTAAAAACTCTACAGAGGGCTTACCTAATCTAATTTGTTTTTGTATTACCGCTAGAGGAGGCAATAGCGATTATTAAATTAAAAAAAATATATTATTTTTCCTTAAATATTCATTTATCTTACATTAAATTTTCAGAAAAATCTACATTTTTTGTAATATTTTTGAAAATTTTAGAATTTGTTTTGATAATTTTTTTATAATAAAATGTTTTTGTATAAACTACTTTTAATCTTGAAACTATTTTTTTCAAGGGTAATATAGTTTTCTTGTAATTACTTAGTGATTCATATAAGTTTGGTTCTGTGTATTTGAATGTCGGTACTCAAATGATTCGTTGATGAAATCCAGTATGTACCATTTTTTTTTAATTTTCTTCTGGTACCTTTCATAATCCATTATTGCGCATTTCTGGTTGAGAAAATGGTACTTTTCTTATTACATACAGAATATGTTATTAATTAATTGTTCCTCAGCGATGTGTTTACGATTCAATATTTTAAGATGAATGGTTTCTAAACTATAGCCCATGTCTCTATATGTCTATAGCTCCTTTTTTGGTGGCTACCCCGGTATACATTACTAGCTATACATTGCACACCTGTTTCAAAAAAACGGATTTGATCAATTCTTACTTTATCCTTTGCAGTTTATGTAAGTGACTTATGCTCAAAAAATTATACTAATTGTGAAAGTGCAAAGACAAAATTCTGTTCTTGTTTTTGTCAATGTAGCATTGTTAAATTGAGACTTTTTTGACGGAATAAAAGATATGTATCCTGCGTTCTATGTATGAGTTTCATTGCAGATTCTAGAAATTTCTCAAGCCGGGATTTAATAATTTATCTCACTTGTTTATTTCGCAAGGCCTATTTTTACTCTCAAACTCTCAAACGTGTTTAGTTACTTAATGGTAGATCAACTTTTAACAATAAAAAGAAACTCTAACTTCGTCGGATAAATTTTAGTTAGTATTCTGGGAAAGCAAACTGTTACGTAGTAAATCCTTACAGGCCAGCATTTATTAGCACACGTAATTTCTAATGCTTTACATTAAGTTATCTTAATTTTATTGATAACGTGACTTCGTAACTCTAGAGCAAAGAAGATCAGATTATATTATAAATAATGGGAAAAGCGTAAAATGTATTAATTTCTTTCTTTGAAACTAAAATTTCAAACCAATTAAAAAAACATTTTAAGTTTAAGGCTTTCCACGATTTGTTTATCCAATTGGCGTCATTTCGATTGAACTGAAGGAAATATCCTCAAATGTATTGCTATTAAAAAATAACTCGTGCCCTTCTAATTACCCAAACTAAGGAATTTCGAGATAGAAATAATATTCAAGTCATATCGGCTAGACGTGTTCAGGAAGAATTCAAGTTTATGCGAACGAATTTCTTTGAAAATTTAATTCCGGAAGGTCTTTTGATCAACTTGATTAAGGACTCTTTAACAGGATTCCTTGCGAACAATCGCCCGGACTTGTGAATAGAACGAAATTAATTGGGTAGCTCAGAAATGAAATGTTGTTACATGCCGCTTTACTTACACAGATTCGACAGTTTGTTTAATCAGCTTTATCGAAAAGGTGTCAATACTACGGAAAATTATTCAGCATTTGTCATCCTGAATGTTACACACATACAGGGTTGTGCAATAGTGCATTATGCTTCCTTAGTTTCTATACCAATATCCAACCAGTACTGGACGCTAAACAGATTGATGAAGGTCGCGAGTTTTATAAATATAATATGTTCCTGCCCAGCGCTCAAAATAATGTAATATACAGGGTGTTGGCGAAATAAGTTTCGTAAATTTAACCAATGAATAAGATCATCATTTTAAACAAAAAAATTGTTTACAACAAGGGTTGTATGTACAACAATTTCCCTGGGAAACCGAAGGAACATCTTTTAAGAAGTGGCAAAGTCACGTCGTGTTTATTTCATTTTGATACCTTATCAAGTAGCCGCATCAACTAGATATGATGCATTTACACGGGTTTTTAGGTCCCGTAGGATTTATGGTTAAATTGGAAACATCGTGCGAATCTTATTTTATTATTTTGAAAAGCCGCTTACCTTTAAATTATTTTAGCCATCTCTAATTAATATAATATGTAACGTTACACATTTGACACTACTCACATCACAATCAAAAATATAAATTTGTTATTGATTTTTTCACATTACATGTTGAAAATGTCCACAATTTAAGTTCATGCATGCACGATAGCGTTTTGACTTATTTTCCAGTACACGATCAAAAATTCCAGACATATTCCTTATATGATAAGTGGAAGCGAAACTACGTAGTCGTAATTGATTTTCATCCTTTATTTCCGAAGCGTAGACTAAAATTTTCATGAAACTCTAAAAGAAAACATTCAAAGGATTAAGATCTGGAGATCCGGCAGGCCAGTGCTTAGGATCACTTCTTTCTATACGTCTCTCTTCAAAATGATTATTTAAGTACTCGACAGCTGGAGGTAAAAAATACATTTTCACGTGGGTACTGTTAATAACTCGGAATAAATTCACGTAGGGCTGATCCAAATTAACTTTGAGGGTGAGTTGCTAAGCGTAACGATAGAGGGAGCATTTGGACAAAGAACAAGGTCACACTAAAATATTAAAAATATGAAACAATATACAGTCCATAATAAATGTAAAAACTAAGGGCGGTTTTATTTTGACCCTTTTCACTGGGCCCTAATCGATAACACTTGTCCATGGTGCCAGACGTCTTTGCACAGGATAACATATCAGATAAGATGGGATAAAATGCAAATGAGCACAGAGTAAGGCGACGCATATGGCTACGTAACTTAGATATTGGTGCGGTAAATAAGATAAAGCATCAGATGCGCTCTTTCCGAGGTTTTATCACTTCACCCGCATAGTTAACTCAGCCGATCTTTTAAAGGGTCAGATTTTCAGGATTCAGTGCGAGGTTGCCGCTTAAGGTTATTTTTATCATTTAGGTTTTATAATTAGTTTAAATTGCTTTTAGCAATATTAATGCTGAGTAATTTTAATTTTTTTTTGTTACACGTTGAACAAGCAATATCTGACAAGAAGGCTTTACAAAATTTTATTCAAATTTTAAGCTTATCATGGCTTTTTAGTTACCAACTGTTAGGGACTCTAAGTTATTGGTTTTTGTTTCTATTCATTTTTATTGTTGTTAATGTTAGGTTTATGGTATATTGTCATTTATTCCCTTAAGTTACGCCTATGTACTACGATACTTATTCGGAGAATACCATCTGGGTGCCAGACCACATGGCCCATCAGGCCAAAGCTAAGGGTACGCTTTGGTTGGGGAATGTGTTACTAGTCAAAAGAAGCTTTCTCTATAGGGACTATTGCTTTGATGGTCAATTTGTTGGACCCGCGATATTCCCAGAAAAGCGACTAGTATAGATATTCCCCAGATGGCCACGAGTTATGGGATTCGGTGTAGCCATAGCTTATAATGGTTCTTGGTGGTGGTGCGCTCCTGGTTGGCATTCTTCGGGGTTAGTACTTAAGGGATAATCGGAGCAATTTTCGCTCTCTTGTCTCTCTTCTTTTGTCTCTTCTCTTGTCTTCTCTGTTCTTCCTTTTATCCTGTCGGGTGAAAACTGCGTCGGTGTCGGGATGTGATCCGAATCATATCGTGTAACCCGCCCAATAAGCATTCTCCCTATTCTTCGTTACTTAGACCAAGATTCTTACATTCTTTTGAGATAAGTGCAAAGTTAATACAGTCCATTTTGCAGTCGTGTTTCATTTATCGAAAGAACATCCTGAACACCAACTTTGACATTTTTTTTTAATTATTAGGTTTTCCACACTTGTTGTGAAGGATTTTTTGTTTATAATGATGTTCCTAATTATTGGTTAAATTTACGAAACTTATTTCACTAATACTGCAATTTAAGTGGGGGAGAAGTTCGTGAATGGAATTCTCACGAAATGACAAAAGAAGCAGTGAACTAAAATCGAATACAGGTGAGAATGATTTTATTGAGACAGCGTATGAACAAAATACACCAGCTAACATACACTGTTAAATGCAAAAAAGTTTTATCGACAATCAAACATACATAATGCGAATGAGTTATACATATAGTACATATACAGGGTGCATCAGATATAAGTACCTTAATTTAAACTAGATTTAAAAATAGATTCCATTAAGGATAACATTTTTTGTATGTATTATTTTCCTAGAAAGCCATCTTTTATTTTTACATTTCCTTCCTTAAAATTTATGATGCACCAATGATTCATGTTGGTGAATTAAAATTATGTTTCAGGAAAAAGGGTTGGAGATTGACCTGCTGGTACGCAAACCTTCGTCAACCAATCAAATTTATTTTAATATTGCGACCGGTTAATGTGTACGTTCGGTGTTTCGACAAGAGAAGTCATTTAAATTTGTTAAAATGGTGCATTTATCAAATAATAAATACACAGACACAGTTTTGGCATATGGTGTCTCCGGTGAAAGCTTGCAGGGTCTACTTACAAAAGTTTCCGTGGCGGTATATTCCTAACGAACTCATTTTTATGCATATTATTCAACATCTTCGGGATTACGGCACGTTTGAACCGGTTGCCCATGAACGTTGAAGACAAAATTTCAACAAGATAGTAAATCTTGAGCAAGAAATTCTTGAGAATATCGAACTTCGTCCAAAAAATAGTACCTGAAGTTTGGCACTTCAATCCAGGGTATCTCACTCGAAAGTATGACGGATATTAACACAACAGAAATTGTATCTTTACCATGTACAAAAAGTGCAATTTTTTAAACCTAAAAATTTGCAACGAAGATATTAATTCAGTTACCGAACTCTTCCTAAAATACATCAACAAGCCAACTTTACCTCATTTCTGCTTTCAACTGATGAATCTGGATTTAATCGAGAAGTTGTCTTCAACATACACAACACGCATGTCTGGACAGAGGAAAAGGCGTATATTATTCGACTAAACAATTTCCTGGAAATATTTGGAGTCAATGTATGGGCAAGACTCATAAATAGCTAAGTTATCGGACCTCACGTATTGGCTAGACGGTTTAATGGGCAAAGATTTTTACAATTTTTAACAGATGTTTTGCACGATTTATTGGAAAATTTGCCACTGAATATTCGAGTCAACATGTGAATTCTTCTGGAAGAGGTGAACTGTTATAATTCACGAGCAGTGCGAAATGGGTTAAATGAAAATTTTCTAAGACGATAGATCGGACTAAATGGCCCTATAAATTAGCCCGCCAGATCTCCGGATCTGAACCCATGTGACTTTTGCCTGTGGAAGTATATGAAAAGTGTAGTTTATGTTACTCCCATAAAAACAAGCGAAGAGTTGGAAGAACGTGGGGAAAATGTTTCCATATCGTTTGGAAATAACCCAATAACGCTGCAAAGAGTTGGAAAATTATTTCGTCGTCGGTTGCAGTGTTGTTTTGAAAGTAATGGTGACTACTTCGGGTATCTTTTATATATGAAATAATTGAAAATTCTCTGTATTTGTTTCATGTGTCCTTTTTTTATTAACACGAAATTCTATTTATTCAACAATATGAGCTTACTTTACAAGTAAATCTTGCATTACAATTAAAAAAACTAAAACACCAATAATCGTAAACATTGCGGAAGTTAAAAATTTGGTGCAGGTACAATGACTTGACAATCTTTTTGCGTTTTTTTTTTATAATGTGTATATTCCTCAGTTTACTAAGTCAGTGTCTCAGAGTAAAATTTGTCTGATTTATTTTTAATTTTATCTTGATAACAAGGAGTGATCGAAATAAAAATATTAAGGAAAACTGTTGGCCTTGAAAACTTCTACCATCAGTTAAAATTAAGGTACTTATTTCTTATACACTCTGTATACGGGGTTCTGAATGCGTCAGACTTCCTTATTTTCTATATCAATAAAGATAACAATTTTTGTTTTCTGCAGGAATAAACGGTTCATAAAAGCATATTTCCAGAAATTATTTTCTAATGTACAGGGTGCTCTCAAAAAGTGTGACGATATACATCATTATTTTAAGTGGAATCGTTAAAATTTTTAATTTTTTTTTCGAATTTCTCATTAAATTTTTAGGTCAGTTTAAATAAGGTGTCCTCTATTTCAAATGTATTATTTTCGAGTTATTTGGAAAAAATTTGACAGCTGCAAAATTCCACGGAAATTGGTATTATGTGCTAACCGCTATGGATTTCGGAAACGGTGTTTTGGGGCTCAAAGGGGTCCTAATAAGTTACGTTTAAATATATTTTCTTAAAAAAAAACCTCCACAATCGCCGAAATAGACCTACGAAGGTGTATGAATTTACACTGTAATAACTTGCTTGTTTCAAATGGAATGTTCCAATTTTTTCAACTGCATCGTGTTTAGAATTCAAAGACCTACAAATTTTGTTAACTTTAACCTATCTCTGAACCCAGCCATTTCTGTGTTCCCGATAATTGCCCCTTTTTAGCTTCTAAATGTTATAATAGTGATATCCTGCCACTTCTAACAGTTTTTATTTTTTCCTGGTTTTCATGGTTGACATTGCCAATTCGCAGCAATCGCTTAAGCAATCTACTATAGCTGATGGTTTCTGGGTGGCATTTCTCAGGAAAGGGAGCAGCATAAGTTCTACTGGCTAGAAAACAATTTTTTCACTTTCTTCCAAAACAAAAATTATATCAATAAATTTTTCTTTCGAAAAATTCATTATTTTGAATAGTAATTTCAGTAATTTTTGAAAAAAAATTTTAATAAAAATGTGAAATTTCGGAATCTATTTATTGTCTTATATCCATTAGAACCGTAAACTGCACATTGTGAAAAGTGTGCTTCATCAGCTACAGAAGATGTTGGAAGGCGATGGAAATATGAAAATGACACAAAAAGATTCGATTTTCGGGAACCCAGAAATGGCTCGATTTAGGGACAGAGTAATGTTAACAAAATTTGAAAATTTTTAAATTCTGAATATGATGTTGCCGAGAAAATTAGGGCATTCCACTTGAAATCATCAATTTAATGAAGTTTGAAGTCATGCAATTTTGGAGGACTATTTCAGTGGTTTAGGAGGAATTTTTGCTTAATTAAAACTTGAAAAACGCGTCTACGTGCTGTGTAAGCCTTCGGAAGAAAAAAATTGTTATTTTTATTGGTATAGAACTTAAGGAAATGTGACGCATTATTTCAGGACCCTGTATATTCGTGTCCCAGACGTATAAGGGCTGTCTTATATTATATTTTGCATATAAGGACGTAGATTGGGGCGCTATCCAAACATCATTAGTAAAACTTAACTTAAATCTTTTATTAACTTAAATATGAAGTTTTAGTATGATAAGTATAATGTTGTAGATACAGTGAATTTTAAAAGTTGATAAATTGTGCGAATAATAGAATGGAACCGAGAAAATTATTGGGCAATAAAGTATTTTTTTTTAAATATAGAACAAGAGAACAATTCTGTCAACAAGAATCTTTCGTCGAGTTGGTTTCTGTTTTCGGCAATGAAACACCACACTCATCGACGATATCTTGGTGGCTCGTTGGTATGGAGAATTCGAACATGAACGAATGAGTCTTAGCGACCATCCAAGGAGAAGTGCACCAAAAACGGCAGTCAGAACCAGGAAAACCTCGATGATATGCGCAGGAGCATCAAGGCAGATCGACATGTGTGATATCGCGAGATTGAAACATCATTGGGGACTTCAAAGACTTTTTTCAAGGAACTTTCTATGAAGAATTGTCTGTAAAAAGATTGGTGTCCCGTTGAATACCGTATCTGTTGACCGTAGAATAGAGAAGAGGTAGAGTCACTTGGTGTCAAAAAATTCGAGACTGGTTCAACAAAGGCAACTCTAAAAACGTATACAGTATCTGTTGGGAATAGGTTATAGGAAAATAATAATATCTATGGTTTTAAAATATATATATATATATATTATATCTTTAGACCACTCGGAAAGCAAGCCTCGGCAAGACTAAGTCATATTCGCTTTGTCTAAAAGTAACCCTTATCACCTAATGGAATGGAACCCTAAAGCCATCAATACCATACTTAGGTTTCACACATGGTATGTGTTATCCTTGTGAAGTGTATATATAATAACAGGAAGATTTATCTAAGTTGTACCATAAATAAGGTCAGCGTCACCTTTTAGGGTTTAGGTGTCCATAACTCAACAGTATCGTTAGTGATGATGCATCGTGAATTTACTCATTTGAACCCGAAAATAAGCGTCAGTCGCGTGTTTTGATTTTTCAAGGTGAAGAAAAACTATCGAAACTCATCTGTTTTCGAAGTGTGTCCAAAAAGATTGTCGCGACATTTGTCTCAAGATCAGGCCATCCCTGAAAGAACTGTTACTGCCGATCGCTGTGTAACCATTTGTGTTGGGAAAAAACCCAACATAAATCAGCGTTGTCGCTGGGCACCAATTAGGCCCTAAAGACGTTGGAACAATCCCTCTAATACATCTAGATCTAATACATCTGCTGCATTGCACCCCGCGATGCAGCACTTACCCTCACGTGTTTAAACCCGGCCACAGTGATGGCACTGGTTCCTTGAATTATCGCTGTCACGATTTATGGGGGGCACCAGATAAATCTGCCAAGGGAACCAGAGAGCCACATCTGGGCTTTGACCGTGGAGATTCTTGGGAAAAAACTTTCCACAGAACTAGGGGGCGGTGTCAGTTGGGATTGGTCAAGATCTTATCGTGGTGATCTCCTTCCAGCCCCACCATCCTTGGGACGCAAAAAATCTAGGATTCCCAAAAAAACATTCTTTACAAGACAGTACTCGCGAACGCTCTTCTTCCCGTTTTGTGGACACTCTCGATCCCTGAACGCGGAACTCTGTCAAAAATCTCTCTGACATACCTTAACTCTAAAACAGTGCTCGCGAACTCTCTCTCTCCCGTTTCTTGGACACTTCTCGATCCCTGAACGCGGAACACTATCGAACCTCTCTCACAACATTATCTCAATCTCTGCTCTGTAACTCTTTTACATG
Organism: Euwallacea fornicatus; assembly: GCF_040115645.1. Lineage (NCBI taxonomy): Eukaryota > Metazoa > Arthropoda > Insecta > Coleoptera > Curculionidae > Euwallacea > Euwallacea fornicatus. The sequence goes on from NC_089553.1 coordinate 537,120, forward strand.
TCACCCTTCAACCTTTATACGTATCATTCTCAGATCTCGGGCAACCCAATACCGACTCTGTAAAATATATACACTGGCGAGCATAAAATTCGGGTCACTTCGAAATTTTCAAATATAAATGTATTGAAAGAGAAGTGATATTTTTCGCTGGCATACCGGCATTGCTTCATGAAATTTCGGATCATTGGGAAAATGTTTACGGTTCTGCATGGTTCTACCATGAAAAAAAAAATTGATAAAATACCTTCAATATCAAAATGTTACAGTGCTTGGGTGATGGACACCTGTACAATACATTGGTTATTTGGGTACAGGATCGTGTTTTTTTTACCATTTACCCTTAACAAGGTTAAAGAACCTCAGAATCGATAAAGGCTATCCTTTTTTATTTTTTTGGAAGTTAGGAAGGCAAAAATTTCGAAAATACTAAAGTGACCCGAATTTTATACTCGCCAGTATACAGGATGTCCCACAAGTGTTTCATTATATTTCAGTGGGTAATAGTACCTTGAAAAATAATATGACTTCCTATATAAACCATATTCCAATAGTGCTTCATTAAGAAGATACAGGGTGTTAAACTTTACTTAAAAAATCTAACTTTTATTGATATATTCAAAACCGTTTGAGATATGTAAGTGAAATTTGGTATGTTTTAAGAGTTAATATAGACGCATTTATTTATGCAAAAGGGCTATTTTTCGTTTCACCAGTGACGTGCGTACGAACACCTCTCAGCACATTTTTAAAGAAAAACATGGTGCGCCACTGCTTTTTATCAAAATAAAAATTATTTTTAGAAGTTTAATTTCATTTAGAAGAAAAATGCTCACTTAAATCTTTTTCGTTCGACGTATCGTTTGCCAGTAAAAAATTGAATACCGTCTATATGCACGATATTCTCTAAATGGTTTTAATAATATTAAGTTTGTTTTAAATATTATTTATTTGCTATAACATTATAGAAATTGTTCAAATTGGTGGCCATTTTGTTCAATACATAATTGAGCTCGCCTGTTCATTGATACTCTGATACGTTGAAATATTCCAGGTGTGTTTTTTTTTAAGTAAAGTTTAACTCCCTGTATCTTCTTAATGAAGCATTATTGGAATATGGTTTATATAGGGAGTCATATTATTTTTCATTGTATTATTACCCACTGAAATATAATGAAACACTTGTGGGACACCCTGTATATAAAAAGTGTAAAAAAGTTGTAAATATGTAGTGTAACTTAGAGTGATATCTGTAGTGTAAAGTAAATTACTTAATTCGTGCTATGGAGTTTGTCTTCCCCGAACCCTTGAACCCCTTTTACAATCAATTGACGCATCAGCGTCTGGTCCTTCGAATCAATAACTCACACCAGCAAAATAGGAGATACCTCTTCGGGTGCCTTGTGAGGCAGTCGATTCTGTTAGGCAGTGACTAAAAGCCCCTGGCCTAAACAATTTGTTTGCCTGAAGCCATCGTTGAGCTTAGAAGAACCAAGAGACTGCAAGCTCCACCAAGATAATGCAAGTTCGCACGCAACTCGCTAGACAATGTAATTTTGACGCAACAAAACGTCGAATTGTTAGACCATCCTCCGTACTGGCCCGACCTAAGTCCCAACGATTTATTTACCTTTCCGAAAACCAAGAACCCACTGGTCAAAGGTTCCAGTCGTAAAAAAGTCGTCATCGTCTTCAAAAACATCATTTCGGCTGTACCAAGAAATGAGTGGAATAACTGCTTCCAGAAATGGTTTCGGCGCATGCAAAAGTGCATTAATCTTCTTGGAGAATACTTCGAAAAACAATAAAGTCTTTAAAACCTCTCTGCTATCTTGTTCGAGCGCTCCATGCAAAACTTAAAAGACAGCCCTCGTAATGCCGCAAAGGCTTATTTGGCGTGAAACATTTACTCGTAATACAGTATACAATAAATCATCGGAAATTGTAAATTCTGCATGAAAATTTTGTTCAAGAATGTAAAAATGATTTATTTAAGGAGTCGCGCGGCATACTGTAAATTTTTCGTGCGACATGCTCGAATTACGATTAATGGTAGCTCGTATGCATTGCATTTCGCGGAAGCACGATCTTTACATAAAATTGCTCCTTTTTTTACACCGTCTAATTTAAATTCTGATCACACACAAAAATCTCGACAAATATCGCCACATAGTGCAGACACAAATGCTTTAGACTGTGAGGCTCCTATTCGGTATTAATGGGTTTTAATTCCCTCGTGTTGGTAAAGAAACTTTTCGAATTGCTGCACCGACAAAGGGCCCCTTATGTTAACTGTGGGGATTCTAAAATTATGTTTTTTCTACTCGGGATTCGATCAACATTGTTAAGGCCTCGTGTTCCACGAGCGACCCTTCGCAATTCCTATGAATCATCCTAAACAGTTTTTGGGACGATGCAGGTCCTCATTTTTCGTAGATATACAGGGTGTAACATAAGTGATGACTTTAATTTTAAGGAGTGATTCCTTGTCATATTTTAAGCAAAAATGTTCATATAAACATATGTCCTAACTTGCATCACTTTCGAGATACAGGGTGTTAAAGTTGAAAAAATAAATTGCGTTTTCTTTAATAGTTTTCGACTGCTTCGAAATAATTTCATGAAATTTCCTATACAGGGGTTTATTGGGATAAAAAATTCAAATTTATAGTCGATTTAGCTGTATTTTCTAGAGGGCGCCACCAGCAACGATTTCGACCCCCTGAAACCGTTGCAACTTTTTTGTGCTACCCTGTGTGCCATTTTGGAATAGAAAAATCGATTCTCTCATCTTTTCTGCTTAAAAAAAGTATATTTTATTGAAGTCGCTACGAGCAACGATTTATGAGAAAAATGCATTTAAAGTTGATGATGCATGCACATTTTCGGAGGGTCAAAATAGCATTTCTGCCTTACCAAATTAAACAATAATTGTTACAATGCAATTTTTAATTATTAAAAATACAACTTTCTTGTCCTTTGACTTCTTTTTGCAACTCGCTTAATTTTTGTGAAAATGAATAAAAGGTTTAGGACATCTAAGAAATTCTTATTGGTATTTTTAAGATTTAAAATGAAAACAAGTTTTTTTTTGTGGAATAAAAAAAAATCCTGTGATAAGGAAATTCCGATAATTTTTCCCATTAAAATTTACAAGATACTGTTAGTTGAAAATCGTTTAAGGTGCAGATAACTATGAACAACGTTGAATTAGCTAAAATACATTTCATTTATGGGCTTGCAGATGGAAATGCTGCAGAAGCCCGTCGAATTTACCAGGAACGATTTCCTAATAAACCAATTCCATCAGAAAGAACTTTCATAAGACTCCATGCCAGATTGTGCGAAACCGGATCTTTAAATGTTCACGCTGAACGTCTTGGTAGACCGAGGACAATAATGACACCACAACTAGAGGAAGCGATCCTGCAAGAAGTGGAAAACAATCCGTCAATTAGTACGCGAAGATTATCTCTACAGTTTAACATCAGTCACCAAAGTGTTTGGAGGGTTTTGCACGCAAATTTACTTTATCCATACCATATTCAAAGGGTACAACCACTGTTGCCAAGAGATTTTTCTGCACGATTACATTATTGTCGATGGTTTCTTCAAAAAACTGTGCAGAATCTCAATTTTTCGTGTGAAATTCTATTCACAGATGAGGCAAGTTTTTCAAGAGATGCCATCAGAAACTTTCACAATAATCTTTTTTGGGACTATGAAAATCCCCATGCCATTGAAGAAAGTGGATTTCAGCAACAGTTTTCGGTGAATATCTGGGCTGGAGTTCTTGGTGCTCATCTTATCGGACCGCATTTTTTTCCTCCTCGACTAAATGGTGAAACTTACAGACAGTTTCTTGATGAAACATTACCTGGTTTGTTAGAAGATGTACCACTAGCAACAAGAAATACCATGTGGTTTATGCACGATGGTGCACCTGCTCATTTCAGTCTTGCTGTTCGCCAACATCTTAATGACATTTTTGCTCAGCGACGGATAGGTCGGGGAGGACCTCAGCCGTGGCCAGCACGATCTCCAGACCTGAATCCTCTGGACTATTTCTTTTGGGGATATCTAAAATCGCTTGTTTATGCAACGGTAGTTGTAGAAGAAAATGATTTAAGAAACAGAATTGTAAATTATTGTAATGTCATACGCGACACTCCAGGAATTTTCGAACAAGTGCGACAGTCGATGAGAAGAAGACTAGATGCTTGTATTAACAGTCGCGGTTCTCATTTTGAGCATTTGATTTAAATAAAGTTATTTCGACCCTCCGAAAATATGCATGCTTCATCAACTTTAAATGCATTTTTCTCATAAATCGTTGCTCGTAGCGACTTCAATAAAATATACCTTTTTTAAGCAGAAAAGGTGAGAGAATCGATTTTTCTATTCCAAAATGGCACACAGGGTAGCACAAAAAAGTTGCAACGGTTTCAGGGGGTCGAAATCGTTGCTGGTGGCGCCCTCTAGAAAATACAGCTAAATCGACTATAAATTTGAATTTTTTATCCCAATAAACCCCTGTATAGGAAATTTCATGAAATTATTTCGAAGCAGTCGAAAACTATTAAAGAAAACGCAATTTATTTTTTCAACTTTAACACCCTGTATCTCGAAAGTGATTCAAGTTAGGACATATGTTTATATGAACATTTTTGCTTAAAATATGACAAGGAATCACTTCTTAAACTTAAAGTCCCTAACAACGACTGTCTAGATAAGGCAGTAAAGGGAGTAAAGTGGCGCAACGGTCAAACTGCCTTGAATAAACACAGGAATTGATCGGCTACCATGGGCAATAGCCCCCCAAACCATTACTCCAACAGTCCTGTGTACATGCCTCTCAACAGCGTGTGCACCATCACGACGTTCTCCACGACGGCGTATTACCCTCACACGACCATCATCATGCATGCCTAAATAGAATCAAGATTCGTCGCTGAATACGACATTATGCCATTCTACCTCCCAATGCTTCCGTTCTCTGCACCAGTCCAAAGGTTGACGACGATGTGCTGCTGTTAAAGATATCACTAATCGAGACGGTATGAAAAAGGTCCAAAGGCTCGAATGCGACGATATAGAGTTTACATATTATCAGGTCTACCTTCTTCTCCAAACCGTCGATTACCAAATTGGTGTGTAGTAGCAAAGTGGTCTCGTAGAGCTAGTTGTCTAAAGTGCCTATCTTAACGCTCTGTGGTACGCCTCGGTTGACCAGTTGGTCTTCTACGCGTTCCTCTATCTTCTTCTGCCCGCACCCGACACACATGCATTACCGTCATTCCGGTGGTAACATGGCGACCAATTTCGCGTTAACACAAACCAACATCTAGATAGGCAACAATTTACCCCTGTTAACACTGCTAATATGATGATATTGTTGATGTGTTCGGACCCAGGGCATTTTGCAGAAGTAGACAGAAACATGAGAACTAAAAACATCTGTACCAAGCAGGTAGCATGAACCGTTGTCTTTACAAAAAACTAAGAAACGAAATGTTTTTTTGCAAATGCTGTTGAAGATAAAATGTTAAGCATGGTATCATAGTCTGCTTTCTATACAGTCATCTTGTTGTCAAAATATTAATTCCAAAAAATTATTCCTACTGGGTGTAACACTTCTAATGTCACTGAGTACATTAAAATTTTCTAGAAACAAAAAAAAATTAAAACTGAGCATATTTTCGTTTTGTTAAAGCTAAAGCAGGCGAACGAACAATATTTTAACAGGTAGAGGATCAGCAAGTTTATTTATGGACATTAACGAGCCAGTTATTTAAATACATCTGACACAATGGTCTACTACATAAACTTCAAACACTTAAATACCTACTGCACATTATTAAAAAACTAAACGACTAGAAGTGGGAATTAACGACACTCTTTTTTCCCCCATTACTTCTGAACAAAGACCCCTTCAAGTATCGCCGCTTTTACCCTTTCTTTATAATGTATTTTCCCATGATATACATATACGGTTATGGCTTGGAAGACAAAAAAAAGCAACAAAACACCTTTGGGCGCTCACACAATTTGTATATGGCAAATTACAAATTCAATATATTTTTGAAAGTCGCGTTTTTGTTTTGTGGCAAAAACTTGACATCGTAAAAATATTTTCATTTCGATATGACTTCCGGCCATGCCGGAAATTGACCCTCACTTCATTTCTTTAAATGGAACATGGCAGTTCTCTTTAGTGAAAATTGTATTTTTGTTGAAAATAAAAATAAGTTTCATAATACAACGCAGTATGCATTCTCAACTCTTTTTTATTTATTTTTATTTTAAGACCTTGTCGACACCTGTAGACCTTTACTAAAACTCAATTATTTACGAAATCATTTAACATAAATTGATAAAGTAAATTTTAAATTATTGGAAAATGAATACATTTTTATAAAAAATTAAAGAATTAAGGAAAATATTTTTTATAGTTTTGAAAAAAAAATCTTTGAAACTTAGGATTTTAACATTTTAAAAAGTAATTTTTTTTTAAGCAGCTCCCTACAATTTTTTTTGCACTAATTGATTGGTAAGAAGAAATGAGCAAATACAATATACATCATAACCATCAAAAATGAGTACTTTTTGAGTAAAAAAAAACCCTAAACTACTTTATACTGCGTAGCAAATAGCTGCATCAGTCTACCTTTACACGCTCAAATTGGGCAATGTTTATTTTAATTGCTTGTTTTGGCCTTCTTTTAATCCATAATTGTCACTTGAGTAAAATTGTTGATAATTTGATCCCGCACTCAGATGTCTTCACTTGGTTTTTTCTAATCAAAATTATTTGAAACTTTTCGATTTACTAATTATTAAAAAGTGTTAAAAAGCATTAACTAATAAATCAAAATCAATTGAGAATCATTAAAGTGTTATATTATTAAATTTATGGTAATTTTCAACAAAAAAATCTTTTTCGCTAAAAAATGAAGTAAGGGTCAGTTTCCGGTCCAGCCGGAAGTCATATCATGTTGAAAATATTTTTACAATTTCAGATTTCTTCTACAATATGAAAATACACACTTCAAAAAAACATTAAACTCTTAATTTGCCATATACGGGTTGTGTCATCTTCCAAAGGCGGATCCTGTATAATGATAAAGGAATAACTACAAAAACTACAATAAAAATATAAAAGTCCATCTGCAGGCCACTGTTAGGCTACAGATATGTACTGAGAGCAAACGCAACAATACACATAAATAACCGAATTGAAGCACCCCGACAACTGGCCCCACAATCCATTTAGTCAATTACTATATAAACGTACACACACGACAAGAATAGCTAAAAGACAGCAACAAATTGGGGTACGATAGAAAAATAATCGTCACAACTGGACCATACCGAACCTTCTTCCCCTTACAAAGCAAACAAGATAATCCCGCTTCCTTTCCCCTTCAACCACTCTATTGGAGCATTTACAAATACACAAATGTTTTTGTCGTAAGGGCAGAAAGACCAAATGGTCAATATCTTTTTTGTCTGGAAATAAAAATGTGAGCTGGGGTCCAGAAATCATGCTATAAAGGAGAATTAGGTGCGAGAGTATAACTGATTCTATTTATTTTCAATCTTTTGTTAATATTACTTTTTTGATGTGCCCTATCGATCAAGAAAAAATTGAAACCCGTAACAGTTTTATTTATTTAAATAAAAGAAATATAGCCCACCAGTTTTATAACCTCCAGAGTTTCATAGTATTCTGTATCTGTATTAGCTTACATATTTAGAACAGATTTTTATTTATTCTCTTATGTTTCATCCTGGTCACCGAAATTTAGTGAGCTACTGTTACGACTGAGGCCCACCAGAAAACCTGTAGCTCTAAGGTTGCTATCTGGGTCCACTCTCACACTATCAACCACTCTTTGCGACTAGTCATGTTATCTACTTCTCCTTGGGCTATTAATCATTCACGGGATTATGTACCATCACATTGTAACTCATATCATATCTATGTATATTAAATTGTCCGATTAATCCCCATCGATGAGCGTGCTAATGTCCCTCTTTCTCGAATAGTTGCGTTGAGGCTGTGTGGTGCAATCCATAGTCCTTAACCGGAGAAAAGGACGAAAGTGAAGTTCACCTCTCTCTCGAAGTAATGCTTTCTTGCAATTCCTGAAGGATCTATAGTGAGAGCGGGAAAGGTGGTTTAGTGAGTAGACTGGAAATCAGGAGCTTTCAGAAGTACGTAATTTATTTCAACAGGCAGCTAGTATACAAGGTGTTCGGAAACGTCATGTCACGAATTCTAGAGATTATAAAGAAGGATAAAATAATGCTAGTATATCATTTTAAAAAAATCCTAGCGGTCTTCGTTACCAAATTATTCACTCTTAAAGTAAGAAGTCAAAAAAAGGTATTTTTGCTGTAACTTTGCAACAATTATGATGGTGAGAATGAAAGTTGGACGGTTCCAATAACTTAGAGTTGTGCTTATTTTCATATGTAAATAGATGTTTCATATATCTTCCTTATACAGGGAAAGACAAAATTTCTCATTTAACCTCTTTACTTTTTAGTGATTTAATGAAATCAAATAAAATATCAGTTTCTTATAAAAAATGGTGTTTAATATAGTTAAAGTTATTAAGAACGTTTAGCATAAGGGTCTTGGACTGCAACACAACAGTCTAGACCGGATTACCTTCTACAAATCCTAACATCAGATGCATATCTGCGTACCCCTCATTGCCAAACTCTAAATTATTATTAAAATAACAAATATTGACGACACCGAATGTTGACATGAACTTTTTTGATAAATTTAGCTTTAATATACAGGGTGGGGCACCAAGTTCGCCTCGGAGTATTACGTTCTTATTAATAATTTGATCGAAAATTGTTTTTAGAGGTGTATGTAGGACCTTGCAAGGTACATTTTAAAAATATTTTCATTTATACAGGGTGTATATAAAAAAAGATACATTTCAAACATGTTTTTTTAATGGAACACCCTATATTTTATTACATATTTGGAATTATAAGAAGAAAATAGTACAAGTTTGTATAACATACATTGGGTCTAAAACAATCGCTTGTCGAGAAATTTTAGAAAATATAAAAATGCAAGAGTTAAGGAACTTTTTTTTGCTAGGTGAAATGAACTACTTGGCTATTATTTTTTTACTATTACTTCTTAAGTAGAAACTTATCTTCAAACTAGAATGAATTATTTACTAAACTGATATACAGGGTAAGCAAAAAGAGTGGTCAAATTTTACTCCTTTATAATTTAGTATAACTTTCTTATTTCAAATGGAATATATATATTTTTATGTATTACTTAGAATCACTAATTAATTCCCTTTCAATTGATACTATAGTGTTCTATACCTATCTTTTACCGTTTTCCCATAATATGAAATTTTATTTAATTTTCAATAATAAGATTAAATAATACAAATTATTGTCAGGTTATGCCTTGAATTGGTTGCTATGGTTATTAAAGAAAGCTAATTATAGAGGACGAATTTTAAAAGAACTTATTACAGTTTAACAGATTCTCAAAAAAAACTTAAATTTACAGTAAATGTTCGAAATGATGGCCATCATTTTCAATACATAATTGAATACGTTTTTGAAAAGAAAATTTCACTTTTGATAACGTGTCTGGTGTTATTTCTTTGAATGCATTTTGAATTCGAATTTTCATGTCCTCCTTTGTTGTTGGTGGTAATTTGTACACTACATCTTTAATGTAGCCCCACATAAAAAAATCCATACTGGTAAGATCGGGCGATCTTGCGGGTCACAACTGAGGACCACTTCGCCCAATTCATCTTCGGGGAAACATAGTGTTGAGAATTTCTCTCACATCTCTATGAAAATGTGCGGGTGCTCCATCTAACTGAAACGACATTTAATAAAATTTCATATTATAGGAAAACGGTAAAAGATAGGTATAGAACACTATAATATCAATTGATAGAGAATTAATTAGTGATTCTAAGTAATACATAAAAATGTATATATTCCATTTGAAATAAGTAAGTTATGCTAAATTATAAGGGAGTAAAATTTGACCACACTTTTTGCTTACCCTGTATATCAGTTTAGTAAATAATTCATTCTAGTTTGAAGATAAGTTTCTACTTAAGAAGTAATAGTAAAAAAATAATAGCCAAGTAACTCATTTCACCTAGCAAAAAAAAGTTCCTTAACTCTTGCATTTTTATATTTTCTAAAATTTCTCGACAAGCGATTGTTTTAGACCCAATGTATGTTATACAAACTTGTACTATTTTCTTCTTATAATTCCAAATATGTAATAAAATATAGGGTGTTCCATTAAAAAAACATGTTTGAAATGTATCTTTTTTTATATACACCCTGTATAAATGAAAATATTTTTAAAATGTACCTGGCAAGGTCCTACATACACCTCTAAAAACAATTTTCGATCAAATTATTAATAAGGACGTAATACCTCGAGACGCTCTTGGTGCCCCACCCTGTATATCATTTCTTATAAGGAACAGCTCTTTTATTGGATTTCAAATTGTCGGCATGTATGGTGCACGCTGATAATAAAATGGGATTTTCTCAAAAACGGTACAAGATACTGATCAAAGCAAAATATACTAATTTTGTAGGAAAATTATGGATAAATCAAACTATGGAAACAAATACTAATTTTGCCAACTAACTAAAAAAATGGCTGAGTTTAAATGAGAAATTTTGCACTCGCCCGTATAAGGAAGACGTACGAAAATTCCTTTTCTTCAGCCATTTTTTTGAGCTACACGATGACGTTTTCAGATTTGTTATTCGACTATTTTTCTGTTGAAAATTCCCATGTGCCACCCGTAAGAAAAAATAAAATTGATGATGGTAGCTGAAAAATGAAATGTCGGATGGCAAATCTGAAAGCGTCATCGTGTAGCTGAGAAAAAGTAGCAAAGGAAATGTGCTTGTGGTTTTGGACTTCCTTGTCGAATAACCCAAAAAAAAAAAACAAATCTCCAGTTTTTAGTTTTTTTCAGTTTTCTTCGGAAATATTCGGAATATTCAAATTTTGAAAACTGCATTTGGTCAAGCACTAAATTATGCAATTTTGCCTTCATTTCAAATTCTTCGTATCTCGTCTAGTTTCCGGGATCCCAAAGTTGAAGGTCGAATTTGAAATGCCCTGCATATAACCAAATAAAAAATTGTTATAATAACGATAACTAACTTTTAGTTAGAAGAAGAATAATTTGCAACTTTAATCCGTGTGAGTTGGCGTGTGGCATTGTCATCCAATGTCTGCTTTCGAAATTCATGATGAACTAAAGTATCCGTGTGTGATACTTCTTTTCTTTCAGCCCAATCTAAAGCTTGGACAAAAACTTATAAAGCACTTGTAACCTCAATGGAAACGTCCTTTTCGTTTGCACTGTCCAAATCTTCTTCCTTATTAGCATTATTCGTCTGCCTGTCTTCGCTTCATAAATTAATATTCACTGGAGCTCAAACAATTTTGAGATTCACCATTTTTAAAAAATCAAGAACATTCAATGGCGCACTGATAAGAACATCAGCATTGGAAAACAATTGTTTCCTATTTGCGCTTAAGGGAACATCGTCTTCATGTGGATCATTGGTACAATAGAGATTATTCCAACATTTTTTAATAGTTTGCTAATTAATTGAGTTTCAGGCCATATGCAAATTTAAAACAACTTCTCGTAGTGTTACCTGTTTCAAAACCTCAGACACGTTTTCCCGATTCTTTGGTAAAACAAACGGAAGTAGAAATTTTCAGTAGTACAGTTTAGTGAGTGTTATTACGTTCGAGTCCATTGGTTAAATTGACGGAATTACCTTGAACGATATGTACAAGGTTATTTCCTATATTTCCTCGACGTTAAAATATTTATCTTTAAAAATAGAAAAAAAAAGTTTAGACAAACGTTTTAGTTTTTATTGTCAATGATCAGAATCTAACATTGGATAAAAGGAACGAGCATCGTAAAGCTGTCAAAAAATGGCAAGTTGTGTTTTTTTAAACGGAACACTCCGTGTATTTACACTTTTTTGAAATCTGCTCGCCTCCCTTATTCCAAATATATTTATATGTCATACATTTGCTCTAGCTTTGTGCCCTATGGACACGTTAAAATTTTCAATTTAACGTTGCCATGGAAGAAACATGGCTGCAGCTATCTATCATTGCCATTTATTTGCAAACTTTCTGGATAGTAATGTTGCTAACAGAACACATCAAAATATTTTTCCGTGGGATATTCTGTTGAAGAAAAATTAAATATAGTTCGACTATATTGTTCAAGTGGAAAAGATTCCGAAAGAACACGCCAAAATGATTGAAACTATTTTTCAAATGTGCAGACTCCGTGTAGCAGAACTATAAGAAATATAACAAAAAAAATGAGGAAACAAAGACTTAAAAAAGAAAGAAAAGAGTTATCCAAGAGAACGAAATAGATTTCAATATATTGTTGTATTTCGAAGGTAATGATATTGCTTATCGAAGGCATTTTTCAGTAAATCCATATTTCAATATTTTAGAAAAGCATTACAGCTCAATCCCTAAAATGGCTTGAATTTTTCATAAATCTTGAAAAAAACTATAATATCCTAAAAGTATAACGTTTATAAAATAAAACCAGTTCAGGGACTGGCCGAAAATAATATTGTTCAGAAGCAAAATTTTTGTGTCGAAATATTAAGCATGTTGGCAGACAACCCGAATTTGCTTAGAAGAATTATATTACAGATTCAGCTTTTTTTACGGTATCTGGCATATTCCGCGGACAAAATAAACGGTAATGGAGTACCAGCAATTTTCATGAGCACTAAGTAGTCAAAATCCAGTGCCGGATATCGACGAATGTGTAGTGTGGAATTCTAGACAGTAAAGTCTTAAAACCAGTTATTTTTGAAAGCTCCTTAACTCATCAGAAATACAAAAGATAGTTAAGAAATGAAATCGAAAACTTTTTAGAAGACATACCAATTCGAGAAGGGTTCCTTTGGTCACAAGCCGGAGCACTTCTACATAGTGTCCGAAGCGTCGCAAATTTCACAAACATTAAGTACCAGATGTGGATAGGTAGATACGGGCCAATTAAGTGGCCAGCAAACAGTCCCGATTTAAATGTAATGGACATTTTTTTGTGGGGTTTGCCAATAAACAAAATTTATTATGACAGGCCTGAAAACATTTTTGTTGCTTAATACAGAAAATAAACATTTTATTAGTAATGCATTACTGAAATGGAAAAATAACATAACGAAATGTTCGGAAGCGCCAGGAGGATATATAGAAATATAGCTTAAGAACTGTTAGAATATTAAACTTTATCCCTGACTTGCTTATTTTTTATTTAAACAATGTTTATTCTATATTGACTATGATTTAAAAAAGAAAGCTTTAAACGTGTCTATAGGGCATACGGTTGGAGTAAATGTATAATATACAGGGTGGTCATTTAGTGCGGTCTCGGAAGATTACGGCTAAACAATTTAATATTTTGAATTTCTTTTTTTTGCGTTATATAGAACTCGATTATGGGTACATTCTAAAATTGTTTTTTTTTTATACAGGGTGTTCTAAATAAGTGAAAAATATCAAAGTTATGTTTTTTTTTAAAATAGGACCACCATATATTAATATCGTTTTAGATTTCTCGAGAAAAATAAATGTAAGTTTCATTAAGTTTTACTTGTCCTAGATCTTAAGGATTTCGAAATAATTAAGTTTTTTTAAAAAAATCATGCAATTTTAAAAACTTTGTTTTGAAGGAAGTTTAAACTGGAGTAAATCGAAATTCATAACAAACCTTAGATATGAGACGTATTTTATGCCAGAATTATTAAAATTGAAATATCTCATACAGTGCGTCCAAAAAATAACATGAAAATTGCATTCTTTTTGAAAGGAAATAACTTGCTTAATTTAAATAGAACACCCCATATTTTATTACTCGAAATATGAGATAAACATATGACTAATCGAAAATTATTAATTTTGCTACCTTTTCTTAAATCTTATTTTTCGAAGAAAACCTGTACATTTAGGTATAGGAAGGTGTAACGATTTTTGATTAGTCATATTTTTATCTCATATTTCGAGTAATAAAATATGGGGTGTTCTATTTAAATTAAGCAAGTTATTTCCTTTCAAAAAGAATGCAATTTTCATGTTATTTTTTGGACGCACTGTATGAGATATTTCAATTTTAATAATTCTGGCATAAAATACGTCTCATATCTAAGGTTTGTTATGAATTTCGATTTACTCCAGTTTAAACTTCCTTCAAAACAAAGTTTTTAAAATTGCATGATTTTTTAAAAAAAACTTAATTATTTCGAAATCCTTAAGATTTAGGACAAGTAAAACTTAATGAAACTTACATTTATTTTTCTCAAGAAATCTAAAACGATATTAATATATGGGGTGTCCTATTTAAAAAAACATAACTTTGATATTTTTCACTTATTTAGAACACCCTGTATAAAAAAAACAATTTTAGAATGTACCCATAATCGAGTTCTATATAACGCAACAAAAGAAATTCAAAATATTAAATTGTTTAGCCGTAATCTTCCGAGACCGCGCTAAATGACCACCCTGTATAAATATATTTGGAATCGCGAAGGCGAGCACATATCACAGAAGTGTAAATACACAGGGTACTCCTTTAAAAAAATTCAATTTGTTATTTTTTCGATAGTTTTACGATACTCCTGCGTTTCATTCGATGTGGGATTCTGATAATTCACAATAAAAACGAAAACATTTGTCTAAACTTTTTTTTTCCTATTTCCAAAAATAAAGATTTTAGGGTCGATGAAAGATATGAGGAATTACCCTGTAGATGCTAAAAATTGTACGATAGCGACAACGTTGCTATTGGACGCTTTTGTTTTTTTAGTAACTTTTTTACCTACAAATTAAATAATCCTCAAAGTATGAACATGTAGAACATTTGTGATTACAAATTCTTTGTCGTACCTCACGGAGAAAGCGCTTATGGAACCATTTCAGGAATATGTTGCTGGTCGTCCAAGCTATTTTTGAACAGTCATAATCAACAGGGATATTAAATGTTTTTAAATAAGCGCGGAATTGTTGCTCTCTCTATTATTATTACCTCTATTTTGTGTCGCGAAGAACTGTTTACGTCATAGAGCGCACGCGTTGTTTACATTATCTCGCGTTCCGCTCGATCCTATAGTACGAATTTTGTGTTTACATTAACGCAATGTTTTCATTATCGAGCGATTGCTGCATTAAGAAAAAATTGTAAGGAAGTCGAACAACAAAAGCAATGGCAAGAGGTCGAGTAAGGAAAGTTCGGGAGTTTTGCAGGTGATCACCACCAATCGCCATTTTTTAGATTTTAAATTGTCAATGGAGATTTTAACGCACAAGACCGAGAATTATTTTTGTTTTCCTATTGTGACGAATAAAACGTCTCTGTGGATATGCCTGCTCATACATAAAAGAATATAAACATTAAATGATAGGCGAATCAATATCCTTTGGGCATCAAAACGCTTTCAAAGTGTGCGATTTCCTATTTTCGGGTTCATAAAATGTGAATGGGGGTTTTCAGAGAACCGATTATACGTTGGATTGAAATTTCCTTTTTATTGAGCGTATAGTTGTTAAATTGAGAGCTCTACGGAAATATACGTATTCGTAGAGATTGCAATATTAGTCTCACGCGCATACATTATTGAAGCAGAAGCGAATAACGGTGGATCGAATAAAGATTCGTTTCGCAATGAATTTTGTTTTTTTTTTTACGAACTATCATCAGGGTTTGCTGATGATCTCAATGATGAAAACTCATGTTTAGAGGTCATCAAATCTTCTATATGTTTCAACATTCGGGCGTATTTTTCGCGGTCCGATACGAGAAATGAATTTATTTTAAGCCAGAGTTTATATTTCAATGTTATTGTTTATGTATAGCTTTTATAGATTATGGGAGCAATGTTTAAATATGGTGCGTGAATGAAATCATCCATTGATACTTTACAATTCCTATTTTTTCCCGATTTAATAGAATTTTGGATTAATTAAATTGTTAGATGTGGTAGAATAGAATTCGATGGACTTTTCGTATTTCTATCTATCTTGCTTTTAAACTGGGAAAATTAAGATGTTTATTAAATTATCCACCATCTTATTATTTTCCGCATTTTTAGTCCCTCTTTACTTTTGCATTCTCAAGGTTTCTTCGTTAATAAGGTATGACCAGAAGTTCTCAAAATGTTTTAAAATAATATTCTTTTAAACTTTTTCCTAAAACTTCACGCGGGTGTATTTTAGGTCAGCATCGACGGCAATATCACCTAATTCCAGAAACTATGAAGTTTAATTTGGGCGGCAGAGTGTGTTATCTTTTGGAGCACTCATTCTATTTTTTAGGTCGGGTTGCTATTGGCGAAACTTCTATGGCGAGTCCAGTGGCATCAGGAAAATTTAATAAAATGCTTACCTCCATCATCTAGTTATCAAGATCTACAAAGGCTGAGTTGATATTTTCATGTAAAATTGCCATTCCTACCATGTTAGGGAAAAATGAAGTCATACCTGCGTACCTTATTGGTGCTCAACACAACCTTTGCTACCCAAAAAATTTTCAAAAATCAAAAGGGACCCTGAAAAACGTATTTATATTTGAATGATCATGTTTTAGCAATTTTCGCATTTGGGGGTTATAAGAAATACTTTTACTTCCTAACACTTTTCCTTAAGTTCTTCCTTACATATCTGCGTAAACAAGATAATCGCACGTTTGGGTGCGGAGATGACGCGGAAAACAATAAAATTGTACTAAATCCTCGAGGAAGTCGCGGAATATTAATAGATTAATTAAATTCTGTTTTAATTGCTTAAGGAACTTGTACAGTGAATATCAACTTAATTTCTATAGAATAAGTTTAGGAAGTTTGTGTAAGTACTCCCCATCATGGCAGTCCCCGTATTATCAAGAAAACAACCGACTTTCGGGTTTATGGGAGGCTTAACATGCTTAAGCTTAATTAGAAACATGCTCAAGCTAGCCTCACGTTCCTGTTGATTCAGTTAAATACCCGATTAAATTTACATATACTGACCTTAATTTTCCAGCAAAAATGTCATCTCGGAAGAGTCAGGTCAGACTATATTCGCCTTTAATTAAGCTTCTCTCTTTCAGGTTGTCGATTTTCCTGGAAATACGAAACCAAAGAGCAGGGGGAGTTCTAAATTATTGTTATCACAGAATGCCAGTGTCCAATTAAAATAATGTGTAAAATTGCATACTAAATCTGCAGCGGTTTTTAAAATATCCCCAGGCTACGGGAAACTGTTTCCTATCTGGTGGCAAATGTATATTCACTTCGAATGTTGTCACAATCAAAGTTGAATATCAGATTTTTTTATAGATTTTTTTCAGAAATTGCCTGTTTAATGTTAATCAACTACTTGTCCGTAGTGAAATTTCAG
Source organism: Euwallacea fornicatus (assembly GCF_040115645.1). NCBI lineage: Eukaryota > Metazoa > Arthropoda > Insecta > Coleoptera > Curculionidae > Euwallacea > Euwallacea fornicatus. The sequence continues at coordinate 554,593 of NC_089553.1, forward strand.
TTCAGTCCAAATCTGATATCAAGCGTTAGTTAGGCTATAGGCTAAATAATGAAAGGGCTTTTATCAGCCACTTTGCGGTATCACGGCAGGGTTTTAAAGTCCTGTTAACATTCCTGATTTTAACGTGTGGTGGAAATCGAAGTTGTCCAAAAATGTAACTGATAGCATTACTTTAATTTAAATTAGAAATTTCTCGTGCTGTTATGAGTAGGTTCCTACATGTGATCACACCCTGGCTGATCTGGCAATGTGACCCTCCCAAAAAGTGGGCCATTTTTTGAAAATAATTCGAAAGAGAAATATATTTTAATAAGACTATAATAATGAACATAAGTAAATTGCGACTAAAAATAAACTAATTAACATTTCTTCATTGTGCCCTCAATTTAGCACTGAAGCAGGTGCACCTGTAGAATGTAATTTTACAGATTGCATATACAGGGTGTTCCCTAAATACGGTACTTAACTTCGGGATCGTATTCTACAGCTAAAATAAAGGTAATTTTGTTTTATAAATTATATCCCAAAAATGCTTCGTTGCGGAAATACAGGGTGTAAAAATTTTATTGTCTGAAATTTAATATCTCACGCACAGATAAATAAACGATGTTGGTGACTAGTAAAATTTCGACAATTTCGCTACCAAACGGGCAAGTCCACGACAAAAAAAATCATATCTTCATACAAGTATTTCTTCTCTTAAGAATAATAAAAAAGAATAAACAAATTCAGCTACAATGTTTTTTTATTTATTTACTCTAAAACGGTGCGTTCTACGAAAAAAAGTCAAGAGACTTTTTTTCTTCCAAATCAAACACACAATTAAAAAAGGAACAAAATATCGGAAAAGGACAGTGGCTTACTGTTGGGAAAATACCCAACATCTTCACCCACTGATAAACTTCTTTTTATGTTGCCAACGTAAACCCTTATTAATCACCCTTAAAGGCAGTGTTTACATTAGTCAACTGCATACACATTCCACACTCTTCCCACGCTCATAACTCTTCTCACCCATGATTTTTCTCATACCTTCATGGCACCGTATTGATAAGCAATTCTTAGTCCTCAGCACTAATAATTCACATTAATTGGTACTGTGAGGTGGTATAAATATAAATGGATATCATGAGGTTCACATTAGGTGGGAAAAATTGAGATTTGAATCAGTCTTATAGAATCTCTCATACAACACGCAACACCTTTTCAACATCTCTCCTATTCTCTTTTTAACTCCTACAGTCTTAGTAGGATCCCAATAGTGCTCTCAATTCATATATCATTTGCTCTGTTCAAGGAAAACTCCCAATCGTCAAAGTTTCTTAACAATCGGTGATCGTTTATGTTTTTCTAGTTTGCTCTAATTTTACAATTTGTTATGACTTTTGTCACTTGTACAGTAGTATTGAAAATTTAGTGAGACAAATACAAGTATGTTGTTACCAAGTGTGTTTTGTTCTGCATCGGTTCAGCGCCAAATAAGCTGTGGTCCTTCGAACAAAATAAAAAGCTAAGCAAAACAGATACAGTTCACCTCGGCACTGTCAACCAACTGTGCCCCCCTTGTGTCTGGGGTGAGACAGCAAAAGAATAAACGCAAACTTGCCTCACATTTTTTCTTTAAAATATCTAGCAATTATCCTGCCCACACGCCACTGGTTACACCACCGCCACTGTTTTTAGCATAAAATACGCACCATTGCTAACTCTCGAACCCTGCAAAATTTCATTAAAATATCTCAAGTAGCTTCGGAAATATTTTTAAAAATGTAATTTTTTAAAGAAATTTTCACACCCTGTATTTTGGCAACGAAGCATTTTTGGGATATACACTGACTTTCAAAAAAACCGCAACACCAAGAAGAACACATTGTACACGTTTGAAATTCTGGCATTACGTTGGGTCGGGTAATAAATAAAAACGATCAAAATATCAAAAGAAAATTATTGTGAATAAGCGAAAAAATTTAATAATAATTTAATAATGAGTGGTATCTCCTCTTAAATTAATACATTCCTGTAAGCGACGTGGCATGCTTAAAATTAAATTGTCAATATCTTCCTGTGGTATTCTATCCCAGACAATTTGCACGTGCTCGCGGAGTTCATCTATGGTCTCTGGAGGGCGAGCTAAACGTTGAAGTCTCCCACCCATTATATCCCATACATGCTCTATTGGGGACAAATCTGGAGACCGAGCTGGCCAAGGCAAAGTATCCAAATTTTCAGCTTCCAAATACCTCAAATTATTGTTGGCTACATGTGGTCGCGCATTATCCTGTTGAAATGTGCTTCCAGAATGGTCGTGCATGTATAGTACAAGAACCGGTTCTAAGACACTATTAATGTACCTCTGAGCATTTAATCTATCATAAATGAAAACAAGAGGAGACCGACCGCCATACTGGATGGCACCCCAAACCATGACACCTGGTGTTAAACCAGAATGATGCCTTTCCAAAAAGTCCAAATTTAATCGCTCTCCTCTGCGCCTTCTAACACGTAACCGTCCATCAGATCGTCATAAACAAAATCGGCGCTCATCACGGAACACGATTCTTCTCCACTCATCCACCCATTGTACTCTCAGACGACACCACTTCAGCCGGACCACCTTGTGGTTTCGTGATAATGGAAGCCGACGCATAGGACGATATGAATTTAGTTCAAAACTTCGAATTCTGCGATATATCGTACCAAGGGAGACCCTTCGATTTAGGGTGGCTACCCAGTTAGCACCAAGAGACGGAATTGTTTCAAATGGGGCGCCTGTCGCTGAACGACGAAGTCGCCGGTCTTCGCGTTGGTTCGTCATTCTTGGACGACCACTACCACGATGACGGTTTACTGACCCTTCGTTAGACCAATCTCTCCGAGCTCTTAGCACTGTTGATGTGTTTCGATCCAATCTACGTGCAATTTCGCGGAAAGGTAAACCTGCCTCGTGCATATCAACAATTCTTCCCCTTTCAAAGGGAGTTCACTGCTGATAAACTGCATTTTAGCGTACACGAGGCACTTTGCACTACCACACATTTAATATGGTACTAACAATAGTACCTTTATCGCCATGCGCCTGTAAAAAAATTTGCAAAAAGAACGATCGTCACAGATAAAGAAGTAAAGAAAAACTTCATATCGCATTAAAATAGGAACTTGAAATTTTTATCATTTTTTCCTCTTTACAAGTCTAAAATCATACCAAAATTTTAAATACATACAATGCGTTCTTCTTGGTGTTGCCGTTTTTTTGAAAGTCAGTGTAGTTTATATAACAAAATTACCTTTATTTTATCTGTAGAATACACTCCCGAAGTTATGTACCGTACTTAGGAAACACCTTGTATATTGAATAAGTTTTTTTTCAATTAGTTCATTCTATATATTGACTTTTATCCATTAAAGTACGTAGTCCAAGCTATCTAGCGTTAACCAATTAACTACTCTTTTATAGAATTTTAATAGCATTGTTTTAACATATCTTAATGAGAAAACAACTCTAAGAAAAACTCACAAATCATACAATCAATTATTAGATGAACGCACACACATGAGAAGAATAATTAAGAGATTACAAAACATTCAGGTAAAATGAAGAGATTACCCCTAGAACAGAGTTGTTCTGAAGATGAGATATACATAAAAATATACGCATTAAGAGCAAATTGCCTGTTTCTAAGCATATTTGAGGATTTTTGAGTGATCGCTATTTATAAAAATGTATAATATACTATTTGTTTTAACTCAAAATAGCCAATAAGGTTTGTGTGAACCCATTATGCAGTATATGAAGTAAAATACAGGATGTTTCTTAAACGGATGATAAGAAGTGAAATGGGTGCATCATGAGCTTATTTTACGATAAACACTTCATATAAAGGCATGTCCTAAATTGTTGCTATTTTGATTTACAGAAAATTGAATATCAATTCTTTTTAAGTTTCTTTAATTCTTCTGTTATTTGTAAAATTAATTAACTCAAAATTGGTAGTAAAAATTATTTCAGTGTTACAAACAACTCGAAATGACGATTATTTTAAATGCGCTCTTTTATGACATTTTTAGATTTTATTCATTAACTTCATTTAATTTCGTATGTTTTTTTTTAACTTTTTTACTTCTTTGGTCTTTTTATTAGGAACAATAGCTTTTGAGATATTTGAATTTTCATCAAAGTAAGTGCGAAAAATGTCCTTTTCCTTCCAAAATACAAGAGTTTACCCTTGTCTCATGAACTGTCTGACACTATGAAAAATTCCGGTTGTATTACTAATAGTTTGACAAACATTTAGAATTTTATTTCTTAACACTTCTTCATTGTGCACTGGTGTAGTATATACTAAAGTTTTTAAGTCACCCCACGCAAAAAATCTAAGCTATTTAGGTCAGGTAATCGAAGAGACCAAGGTTGAGGACTTTTATTAAAGTTTTATCATATTCTTAAGTCCATTGGGGTGAACAGGGTTAGATATTTTTTTATATATATAAAAAAAATTATTTCAAATATTGATATATATTTTCCATACGTAGGGTGTTTGGCTTACCGACACACATCCGAAAGAGTGTGGTAGGTAAGATGATTGTGAACGTATTTGACCATATACATATACTATTATACAGTGTCACACATTTCCAAATATCGCCATTTTCCCGAATTTTACCAAATTCGCTGTTTACTTCCGTGTAAGTTACAATAAAAATTTAATAAAACTTTTGTTGTGACTCAATCGGTTTTCGCATAAACTTGAATATGAATTTTATCGATATCAAACATGTGGTAGTATTAGCATATGAAAAAAAATGTGATGCTTTGAAATTCCAAAAATCAATTTCTCTAATATCAAACCTTGACTTTGTAAGTAAATAAAGAGAAAGATGCAAATGGAAGAGTCGTTCAAATATCTTTAAAAACTTCTTTGACCATTGTTCTTTCGAATGATGTATTGAAAGGCGTAGACTTAATGCTCCATAAGGTATTTAATTAAAAAAGAAAAAAAAATTGAAGAAAAATTTAATAAGTAATTATTATTTGTATAAATTATAATATTTACTTATAACTAATTATTATTCTCAAAATGAGAACCACCGTTTCTGATGCAACATCGACATCTTCGTCTTATCTCTGTGGTGGTTACTCCTAGTCTCATTTCAGCCTCCATTAATTTTGCTGCCTCATTAATTCTTTGAATGAGATGGTCTCTATCATGAATTTCCTCATTGCATATTAGTCCTTTCATTCGACTCCAGATATGACAGTCAACTGGGGTGAGATCTGGAGATTTGGCAGGCCATAATATCGATCCATTTCGTCCTATCCATCTATCAGGGAATTGATTATTTAAAAACTCTTTTATTGTTCTCTGATAATGGGCCGGACATCCATCGTTTCGAAATATGAATTACAATGGTTAAAGAAGTTTTTAAAGATATTTGTACGACTCTTCTATTTGCATCTTTCTCTTTATTTACTTACAAAGTCAAGGTTTGATATTAGAGAAATTCATTTTTGGAATTTTAAAGCATCACATTTTTTTTCATATGCTGATACTACCACATGTTTGATATCGATAAAATTCATATTCAAGTTTATGCGAAAACCGATTGAGTCACAACAAAAGTTTTATTAAATTTTTATTGTAACTTACACGGAAGTAAACAGCGAATTTGGTAAAACTCGGAAAAAAGGCGATATCTGGAAATACGTGACACTGTATGATAGTATATATGGTCAAACACGTTCACAATCATCTTACCTACCACCCTCTTTCAGATGTGTATCGGTAAACCAAACATCCTGTATATCAATATAACTCCATCGTCAATAGAGATCACTGCAAAACAGCGTTAAAGCGGTCGACTGGCCGATAATGTGTGTCAAAATTGGAATTTCTAAATGTAACGATTCTCAAGAAATGAAGGAGAAAACGATGATTTTTGGCCATTGTGAGGCTCGAACATTTGGAAAGGAACTACCCAAGTTGAAAAATTTTATACGAATATCACACCCTACAATACCTAATAGAGAATCTTGTTAGAAAATTTGATCATTTGATTTGATGATCATTGATCATTCGCGAACACCCTATAAAACCATCCTTTAACAAAGGACATCATCACTCTTCGACATAACTTTCGTGAAACAATTATGCCGAAAGCTTGATCCTCATATGTTTCATCTTAAGTAAAATGGAAAAGTGTTTTTTTTTTTTGTAGAAATAATCGTGTTAAATGAATAATCATAAGTCACGGGGTGAAAAATTAACGTTCTCCGTATACTTCTCGTGAATATGGGGGATCGGACCTGCCTACCCTCAATTTATTACTATTGTTCAGCACGTTACCTATAAAGACGACTGAAATTAGGATACATTAATTTATAACTGACTTTTTTGAGGAACAAATGTAATTAATACTCTTGCCATTTTATTGGGCCTTGAGAGTCATTAGTCGGGCTCCAACAGAGTTATCTAATTACATTATATCCTGTACTGACTAGAACGTTGCAGCTTTTCAGTTATTGATCTTAAGTCGCTAATTAATTTGTATGCAAATTTTAAAGCAAAGCCAAATCGAGTCTCTTTATTGCGACAGCTCAATTTCGACTCCTTATCTCAACTATCCAACGCACTGAATATGTTGCCCTGGGGTAACATTTTCCCGGCTTTTTCGCCCTAAGGTGCCTGAAATATTGGGCATTCGTTTACCAACTTCCTGGATAAACATTGCTCAACCAAAAAAGGACTTACACATACATCCAAAATAGCGTGTTTTCGATTTTAGCTTTATAGGGAACCAATAAATTTATATTCATGATTATGACGGGGACAATAGTTCCAGAGGGGTCGAAAATATGTAATGACAAGGAGCTAAAATGAGCCTCTGTCTTGCTCACAATGCGGCACTAAATTTATCTGGTAGAGAGTGTGTGGGATTTGCGGGGATAAATTGTGTCATGTCAACAGGAAAAACAGTGACAGGCTGGTGGAAGTTACAATGTGCTCTATAGTGAGAATCTAATTATTGAGAATACATGTAGCGAAGGGACTGACATTCAGGGATAGGGGAGATGGGTGTAAACGCGATGAGAATTATTAATGAAGATAATATCTTAATCTAATAGATTTCAAGAACTGGATGTTGTTTCTAATACATGCAGTAGACTCGCGATAATGTGAACTATGCGTAACGGAAAATCCGCGTAGCGCGAACAACGTAAAAACGTGTACAGATCGTACAGACACTTTCTGTTACGGAAACGACTCTCCTCACCTTAGAAAATCGATATTTTGCCGTCGAGTGTATCCCCGATGCAACACGGGGGAAATACCCAACAGAGAAATATGGATTTTTTGTGTAAAAAGAAACATTTTGTCTTTATTTCGTGAATTGAATCTCTGAGGGCGGTTCGTTATTGGTGGAAGTTTTTTGTTATTTGTACGTGAAAATGTCGTCGAAATACCAAGGTTTTTAGACGACTCTAAAAACTCTCTCTAACAAGTTACTTTTCATGAGAAATCGCATGTGACTGACGAATTAAATTACGGGAGAACGATTGTGCGAAAAAATTTGGTGTCCCTAAATCTACAATCTCTAAGATTAAACGAAAAAAATATTATTTCTATGGCAGTGAGATATACCTATGACGGATCAGGTAAGAGAATGTTAAAAAGTTGTAATTTTCCAAGAATGGAAAAAAATGTATGTATATATGGTCTCTTGGTCACCGAAAGAAAAGCTTTATTATGAGCTTTTCTGAGTGAAATTATTAAGCAAAAAACAAAGATAATTTATTCTAAAAACAGGGAGATACTCAACCATTTAAAGTCAGTAATGAATGGTTATATCGCTTTAAAAAAACGCGTTGGAATTCGTTTTTTTTTTTTAAGTTCGGGGGAAAAATTATCTTCACACCCAGTCCTTGTAGGTCCATTTAAAGGTCAATTAAAGAGCAAAATAGAAGGGCTTTGCATTACGCTAGAGCAGCTTTACAATGCTGATGAAACTGGGCTTTATTGGAAGTTGTTATCAGACAAAACATTTGTCTCGGGGCCAGAAAAAACTGCTGCTGGAAGGAAAACCGAAATGCAACGAATAAAATTTTTGCCATGCACCAATTCTATTGGAACTCATAAAATAAAACCATTGGTTAATGGTAAAGTTGCCAAACATAGATCGTTTAAGAATTTTTATTGTCCTGTGGACTATGAGTATTCAAAATCAACATAGATGACTGGTACCATTTTCAAACATTCATTTCATCATTCGTTTTTTTCCTGATGTGTAGTTTAATTTTTTCCATTTTAGATACATCCCATTTCACCTTAAATCACACAAAATTACTCGTATACAGGGTGTCTCTAAAAGGTCTATACAAAATTCTACCACAGATTTCTGAGGTGAAAACATGACGATTTAACCCAATTTACCTTAGTCCAAAAGTGGACGGTTTTCGAAATACAGGGCGTCAAAGTGAAAACAAAAAAAAGCAAAAAAATTAATTTCTTGGTTGGTAATGCTGCTATCTATACAAAATGTCGTATCGGGCGGTTTTTGGGGATAAGAAATCAGAATCCGTTTACATTTTCGATGCACAATGTAGAGGGCGTTGTCGGCGCTCGATGAACCCTCTTTAAAAGGGCATAACTTTTTCATCACCCGGTATAAAATTTATTTATGACTAAACTTGCGTTTTCCTACATTTTTTAAGGAAAAAAGGTCTCTTGTTAAAAATCTCTACGAGGCTTCCTTCTTGAGATATTTGAAGCTTAATGTTCGCTGCATGTCTTGAACAATAATTTTAATGTACTACCTATCTATTCTTACAGTTGGATCGAAAAAAATCACAACTTAAAAATTAATTTTATTGTTACTAATATTTTATTTACGGATGAAGCTTGTTTTTCGAGAAGTGGAATTACTAATTTACACAATGAACATGTTTATGCTGATGAGAATCCACACGCTACGAAAGTGGTACATTATCAACATGAATTTAAGATTAATGTGTGAGCAGGAATAATTGACAATTTTATTATTGGTCCTGTCATTTTGCCGCCCCGACTAAGTGGTGAAAGAAATTTGGGACATATTCAATACACAATGCCAGAATTATTGGAAGAACCTACTTTACAACTTCGGCAAGATATGTGGTTTATGCACGACGGTGCTCCGCCACATTTTACTATAAATGTGCGCATCTATTTAAATTAACAGTACCCACGAAGGTGGATAGGTAGAGGAAATGATGCTCCGGTACCATGGCCACCGCGCTCACCGGATTTAACTCCGATGGATTATTTTCTATGGGGGACTCAAAAGTCCATGGTATACTTCACGGCCATAAATAGTGAAGAGGAACTATGGGGACGAATTCAAAATGCAGTAAACATTTTAAAGAACGACGAAGAATTGATGAATAGAGTACATTTTAATTTCTTGCGTCGGATTAATCTTTGAATGCAAGTCAATAGTGGTCATTTCGAACATCTACTAAAAGTATAATTTTTTCGTGTTTATGTTTGGTATCTATGTTTTCAAGTAATTTGTAACCTATTTTTAAGTTGTGATTTTTTTTGATCCAACTGTAAGAATAAATAGGTAGTACATTAAAATTATTGTTCAAGACATGCAGCGAACTTTAAGCTTCAAATATCTCAAGAAGGAAGCCTCGTAGAGATTTTTAACAAGAGACCTTTTTCCCTTAAAAAATGTAGGAAAACGCAAGTTTAGTCATAAATAAATTTTATACCGGGTGATGAAAAAGTTATGCCCTTTTAAAGAGGGTTCATCGAGCGCCGACAACGCCCTCTACATTGTGCATCGAAAATGTAAACGGATTCTGATTTCTTATCCCCAAAAACCGCCCGATACGACATTTTGTATAGATAGCAGCATTACCAACCAAGAAATTAATTTTTTTGCTTTTTTTTGTTTTCACTTTGACGCCCTGTATTTCGAAAACCGTCCACTTTTGGACTAAGGTAAATTGGGTTAAATCGTCATGTTTTGACCTCAGAAATCTGTGGTAGAATTTTGTACAGACCTTTTAGAGACACCCTGTATATGCTTGTAGTGAAAACTCTTTCTAAAGGATAAACATCTGCCTGTAGAAGCTGTACTTTTACCGGATAACGTGTCATCTTATTCATCTGAAGATGGATTAAAAAGCGACAATGGGGTCATTCGAGCGTCGCGTCTTCCCTCTAATGTTACTTCCCTCATACAATCAATGGACCAAAACATTATTCGATTATCAAAATTATACTGCAAGAACAGTGTATTATCTATTGTAATAGAAAAACACATTCATGTTTCCGAGGCCTTAAAGAAATTTACTATTAAAAACGCGGTTCTCAACTTAATGGAAGCTTGGAATCACGTTAATCTAAAAATTATTAGATTCTGCTGGAAGAATATTTTAGATGAAGTTCTTTCAAACTTATCCGATGATGATGAAGATGAAAATGTACCACTGGCAATTTTGAATCGCCAATGGCATAACAAGAACTCAGAACCCAAATCATTTAACTTTTACGGACAGTGGCACCACAGGTAACTGCTCCTGGTTCTAAAATTGATGTTAATTTATATGTTTTATTTAAAAGAAGCATTTGAAGAATACTATGCAGTGGAGTGGAATAAATGCGGTAATGAATTTAGAGATGATGATGTTGAATAATGCTTAAGTAATGAAGAGGCGGAACGAAATCCTGCGCTGTGCAATAAAATTTCATTGATGGTGCTATAAACGCTTTGAATATAATCACTTAGCAGCAGCAGAGAGTGTCGCTGACTACCTATCTGCTTGTTATAAAAACATTGAGGCATAACGCCATCACCCCAAAAATAATAAATTCTCAGACACATCCAAAAATACCGGATTTTTTTAGCAAAAAGTCACTTTTTTTACGTTAATATTTTTATTCTCATTGCGGTTTAATTTAATGAGATATTCACGTTTACGTTGATATTTATAAATGATTATTACCTTTTACATTCAAGTTTCGATAATGTGAATAAATCCTTAACATGAACAAGCCCGATTTTTTCGGTTCACACTATTACGAGTTCACTGTAGTTAATTTTCTTTCAATTATTTCAGCATTAAGATAAAACAATTCGCAAATTCAACATGGACAGTAAGGTATGAGTTTGGCTCCTATGGGCACGACGAAGAGCTTGCACCAATTTTCAAAAAACTTAAAATTTCATACACAACTTCCTAGGCTATTAAATTCCAAACGAATAGGGCAGATACGCCATTGACAAAAAGTGGAGAAATAATTCAAAATTGTCGGTAACTCTGCAAAAAATAATTTAAATACTCAATCATCCTTTATACAAAATTGATTTCAACTTGTAAGCAATATTCCTGCATAGATATATTTCGTTTTTTATTTTTTTTTGCTTAGAGATAAATGATAAATTCAGAGCCGCAAAAGGGAGAAAAACTTTGTGGCGTATCCTTTATTTTTGATCACGTCAATGCATCTAGATCTCATTGAATTGATTAGGCTGTCAACGTATTCTGGCGTTGTGGAAACCCAAGCTTCTTTCAATGCAGAGAACAGTTCATCTTGATTTTAAAATTTTTCTGGATGTTGTTGGCGTAACTGTCTATCTAACTGATCTCATAGGTTTTCGATGGAGTTCAAATCGGGACTCTGCGCTGGCCACTTCAAAACGCACATCTCGTTTTCTGCAATTCAATATTTAAAGACCCCAGGAATATGTTTTGGGTCGTTATCATGTTCAAATAACGAACGTAAAGGCATATTTTCCTTCACAAATAATTATACATATTTGATTCAGCAATATATCCAGATACTGAAACCGATCCGTCTTTTCTCGTATCCTAATTAGCGGGCCAGCATCACATTAACGAAAACCCGAAAAACATCCCACAACATAACATTTTCTCCGTTATGTGTTATTGTTGCTAATGTGCATTTAGGGTCTAACATACACTGTTTTGACCATCTCATTCACTTCACTCCATCTGATCCATACAAGTTGAAGTTGCTTTCATCTGAGAATAACACAGCCGTCCATTTAGAAATACTTCAGTCAACGGTCTTTGCCTGTCAATACCAGATGCTCTTTTGCAAATTTAATTCTGGGGGTTCGGTTTTTGGCGAAAATAAATGGAAGTTTTACTTGGCGCCCTCCATAAAACTCCATCCTGCTCAAGCGATAGCGAATACTACGACCCGAGAGCGATATTTCTGGAAATATTTCTTCACTGTGGTGGAAGATGCGAATGGATTTGCAACAACAAATCTTTTCATTAGTCTGTCTTCAGCTGGAGTGTTTTTTTTTGTTTTCCAGGTTTCCTAAGGCTTTTCACTCGTCCACAACGTTTAAAAGGTGAAATAATTTTACTTATCACACATGGATTGAGATTAACCTATGTAGCGATTGAAGCCTGCTTTCCACGACTATTGAATTTTTGTATAATTTTTAATTTATCATTTTTTTAGAATCTATGATAAAGTACGGTCGAGCGGCATATTCAGTACCACTCTGTGCAAAAATTGTGGAGAATTGTTTGAATAAATTGAAATAACAAAAACGTTTATCAACTTTTTGCAGCACTAAATTTGTCAAGTATTTCTCTGTTAGAAAAAAATTAATGAAAAATAAGTATTTATATACCGGAATATTGTTTACAAGTTACATTAAGTTGAGAACTAGCATATGGTTGCCCGAAGTTAAGATTGCTAACTTCCACTCTAGAGTCTCAATTTATGGAATAAACTTATATTGGCGAAAGAACACCAATGATACTTTGTCCTTCTGAAAGAACCCAGCAGATCCTAAGCAAGGTCTTTGCAGAAAATGAAGCTCATGTACTAAAATGAGACCAAACTTGATGTTCCATTACAAAAGTCGAAGTTTCATTTCACGGCTTTATACAGAATGTTTCACAACTAATCGGACAAATCTCAACTACATATGGACAACTAAATAAGAAGTCTATTGTTAACAAAAAATTAAATGAAAGTCCTACAGATGGCGAAATAAACCATAATAAAACTTTATTCATTGTATTAGATTCATCCCTCCATTTGACTGTATTAAAGTTAACAATTCGCAGAAAAATTGGCAAAAAAGTGCAAAAATTGTTTTCTGTTCCTTCCTTATCCGTCTTGAAGATGTTCCATTGGCAGTCCGAGCACGTATGTAGCTTATGCACGATGGGACTTCTCTACATTTTCGTATGGATATTCGAAGTTTTTTAACTCAAAAAGAAGGGATACGTTGGATCGGCCGGGGTGGGTCAGTAGCTTGGCCGCCGCGGTCTCCAGATCTAAATTCCTTCGATTTCTTTTTATGGGGATATTTAAAAAACGAGGTCTACCTTATCGAGTTTTGAATATTGAGAAATTGTGAGACCGGATTACACCGGCAGCCGATAATTTGCGTCTTCGGGAGCAGCAGGCAGGAGGAACGTTCGACCTACTCCGCATCAATGGAATTCGACGGGCCCTAGCTTGCATTCAAGCCAGTGGAAACTATTTTGCATAATTTTTGTAGCACAGAATAAATAAATTTTATTGTTATTTATCTCGTTACCTGTAGGATTTTCATTAAATATTTTTTTTGTAAATAGACTTCTCATGTAACAGTGCGTGTGGGTTTGACGTTTGTCCGGTAAGATGAAAAACACTCTGTATAGAACGCTTGCTGTAGTTGACCCTTGAAATTTTAAAAACAAAAATTGGCGCTAACGTGCTAAATCAAAAAATGATGTAGGACGTGCAGTAGCAGAATCTGAGACCAATTACATAAGATTTAGTACGTACGGTTCCCCGAGTGGACCAGTTTATGCCAGGTATTAAATTCTGTACCAATCAAATCTTGCACGTGGAGATTTAGACCATAATTTTGAAAGACTGTTTTTATCCAGGGCATAACAAATTTTATCTCATATTGTCGAAATAACGTATTTTGCTCGAAGTGTAATAGAAAACATATATTTTTTGAGGACGCTCCTGAAGTTTGGTGGGTGTGTCAAATAGCAATTCCTCCGCTCCAAGAACCTACTTGTGTGGTTATTTATAAATTTAGAACATTTTCCATGTTCCTTTAAGAAAATTATACTTTGAACATTCTAATCTCCATTGTGGATCTCGCAAGCGCACGAAAATCTAGCGCTCATCTCGCTGAAAATATTCCCACATCAGTTATCGCTGTTGCTTCGCATGGCGCGCAGTCAGACACAACTGCGGGTCGGGAAAATTGAAAATTCGCGCAGTTTTCCGGCAGAAATTGAAACATTTATTTAAATGTTCCAAGAAAATTTATTAATTTGTTGTTTGTAAGGAATTTGTTTATAGAGTCAGAAAAGAAACTTGGTTGAACTGTTGCAATTTGTTGCAAGACTTTTAAGAATATTGAAAGAAAATGTGGCCCTTTGGTTTCAATATTTGCCTAAGAAGTTCCAGCGACTTCCTGTGATTTGTGAGGTATGATATTCATTTTACGTAACAGTGGAAACAATTACCAACGCAAATTAAAAAATGTCATTTCGAGTCCTCTCGTCACCTATTAACAGATGTCCGCTATTTATCTGTTAGTTTTAATTTAGTAGCGTCTTCTAACTGTCGAGCCGATTAAACGACTTGCGAAATGTAAACAATATACCTAGTTCCGTTCGTTAAAAAAATATATATTTTTTAGCCTGTACATATGTAAACTTCTAGTGTCCACAGTATAAATTTAACAGACAGAAATATGAAATATCAAAAATGATGCTCCACCTGCAGAAATGCGTGACTTTTTTCCATATTTTACTTGGCTCGATAAATATGACACATTTAAAAAAATACACTTCTGTCTGCGGGGCGACTTGAAATGCATTCTACTTGACGTTTTTATCGAATTTTCCATCCAGGATGGATTCTATAGGATTACACCCACTAATTCATCTACTAGAAATTTACGTTTGCTAAATATGCACATATAACGTTTCGCTCTCCATATACACATTTTTTTTAAATACGAACCTGGGTTTTTAACCTCTTTTTTTGAAATATCATTGACCTCACTGAACTCATGATGGGAGCATTTTCTCTTTTAGAATTTCATCGCTTTTTGAATGAAGTCCACTCTCAAAATCTGTAACTTAATCGCTTTTACACCCTTTATGCATACATGCATGAATTTCTGACGAACTAAAGCGAAAACTCAACAGCCTTTGTGCAAAATGTTCAACAGTAAATTTCCACATTTTTAGAACGAAACCATAGATGATTCAGCTGATAGAGATTATACTCGTCACACAAATCAGTTCGCCATTTCCTTTAGGGTTTCCATAAAGGTTGTTACATCTACCTTCATCAAATGTGTCCCATATGATGAACGTACGGTTATTCGAACCGTTACTCGGCAAAATCTCCAGAAAACCCTGGTCTTTTTCGGGCCCTTATAGTTGGTTTTATAGTGATTTGATTACTTAATGGTGAACCAGTAACCACGTTTTCATCATAAACTATGAATTTAGTTAATGAAGCGGATTGAACGGCTCAATGCCAAATCACGATTTTCTTCATGTTTTTTTTCACTCGGACTACCAATCAAGCGATAAAGAGACAAAGATACGCTTTTCATTAACCTCCGACATTCCTTTCCCTCCCATTTCTTATTTAATTTTAATGTGAACAAATGGGTTTTCTTTTCCGAGAGCTTCAGCACAGATACGCACAAACGGGATTAAAAGCATTACGAGTCCGCTTTTCACGAAATATGGTTAATCAGTGAAATTGCATGTTAAAGGTTTATAATATTGGTATTATTTTCAAAATTCGGAAAAAAACAAGTAAATCCCTCTACATTTTCCTGTTCGAAGTCACAGTTTGTTCGCAAGACATATTAAGCCCCTCACCATTTTTTTACTCTTTTTTGTAAGGGAACATAAGTGGATTTAACGTGTCTCGTTTTTAACCCCCTGAATTGCCTCCACTCCAATGTGTATCAACAACTAAGGGGTTATTAGTGGTAAACCCAGCCCCCACCACATCTCGTAGAAGACTTGTGCAAGGGTGACTAATATTGGTAATACCCGTTAATTTACGCCTGTGGTTAAAAATACCACCTTTCACATAAACTCCCTTCAGGGTGTCTCGGAGATGTGCTTCACCCTGATATGTTTCCCAGTTCATTAAAATGAAATTTGCAGATACGATACATGGCATTATACTATAGTAAAGAGAGCTTTTCTTAGCCACATAATGTAACAGTTTTCTTAATGAAAACCAGATAGGACTACGCGGGTTTCACTACGTAACTCACTATACAGTCTGGCCCAGGTAACGATGAACAGCATGGGGATTTCGGAGAGACACAATCTCTTAGATTAGGAAAGAGTTGAGCAATTTAAAACAAGTTAATAATTTGTTTTTATACCGATTAAATTCCGAAAGGTCGTGAAGATATCAGAAAAAAAAACAAATTTAATGGTTTTCGTTTTTTTGCAAATAACTCTTAAATAATTACAGTTAGAGGAATGAAAGTTTTACATTATCAAGACACTTTTTGTAAGAACTCCTTAGCAGTCTTGCCCTTTTTCTTGTTACGTCTTTACTCTCGAAGATAAATTGTTAAACTTTTAATTTTCATATAAGCGCAATATCGGATGTTCACATTTTTATAATAAAAAAAATTCCTTTTCAGTAATGTATAACATCGGATACTTTTCTTAGAAACTCTATGAGTTATAGTCATTAAAACGTATTTTGATCCGTCAGCCACGATATCGACTTACATTAATGATACACAATAAATAAATAAATGTTATGGAACCGTCAAAATTACTTTAAAGGTGTAAAATCTTATATTTATTGGATGCGTGCATGATTATATTTGCTTATGCGCATTCCTAACATCAGCATAAAATAAGAAAAAAATTGTTAAATTAAATTATGTTTTAATGACAATAATACGACTAAATTTGGATCGAATAGGAGTTTTAAATTATAACAAATGTTCAAATAAACCACCGTTATTTTCCAAACATAAATATGTTATTTTCACCGTCGACTCTAAAACTCTGTGTAGTATTTCTGGGGTAATCGTGTTGAATGCCTCTCTTACACGTATTTGTAATTGTTTTTCGTTTTCAAAACTTTGAGTGCACAGTTTGCTTTTTATGTAACACTAGAGGAAAAAATCCAATGGAGCGATATCCGGACATCGCGCGGGCCACAAAACGTCATTATAATATCCAATACATTTTCCTGCTAAGCGCCCAATTATTTTCATATTTTTTTATTTGTTTAATGTGTACAATTGCTATAAGTCAAAATCGTAGCTGACTTGTCGAAAAATGGTTTAATGACTATACCTCATGGAGTTTCGGAGAGAAATGCCGAATGTAATAAATTGCTGAAAAAGATATTTTATTACGGTTTAAAAAAGTAAATATACGATATGCCGCCTATATGAAAATTAAAAGTTTAATAATTTATCTCCGAAAGTAAGGATCTAACAAAGAAACTGGCAGAACTGCTAAGAAGTTCTCTTACAGAGTGTTTTAATAATGTAGAAGTTTTATTGTTCTAAGCATAACTGTATAAAAGCTATTTTCAAAAAACTAAAAGCGCCAAAAGCGTTCTTTACGGATATCTTCGTAACCATTCGGAATTTGGCCGCTATTAAAAACAAATTATTAGTTTGTTTCAAATTGCGCAAATTTTACCTAACTTAAGCGATTTTGTATCTATTACACTTCCCGAGATCCCCGTATTGTCCATCCTTATCTGGGACAGACTGCACAATAAAATCAGATATCTTAAATTATTAACTTGTTTAACAAATGGGACCAGCAATAATAGCGACTATTGTAGAAAGTGAGATGCTGAGAAATTTTATGTCCGTTCGAAAATCTACTATAGTTATTACAAATTTGATAAACTGGCATCCTCTCTTATGTGACTGCTATTCAGGACGTAATAAGGGACCAAAATGGTATGTTAAATAACCAAAACTTTCTGATCAACCATCAAACCCTTCCACACGAAGCTAATTAAATTTTAATCCCGCAAAACTAAGGTTTCAAGCAAGACAATAATTCTCCCCTTGTTAGCCCTCTGCCGGCAAGAAATAAAACAGGGATTTAATATTGTTGCAAACTTGTTAGGGGTGTGATCACATTAAATTAGATGTACCGACAAAGCCTTAATGTTGGTGTAAGTTTTTAAGATTTTCCGAGAAAATGATTTCGCCTACTTACTGTGTGTTACCTGCAAAACGGGATAAATGGTTAGCGCTATCACGATCCTATTCCGCGCATTGAGATTTCGAAGCAAAATGAATTAAGGATGTGCCCGCTTGCGAGTGATCTATTATACAGTGATTTATTAAAAAAGTTCTTATAAAATACCTCCGTAATCGCTTCATTTCCGAAATATAAGGTGTTAAAGTTAAGAAAAAAAACGTAAAAAAAACTGCTAGCCAATTTAGTTAACATTCGCTGTCTAATAACAATATTGTGTGGGGTGTCTTTGGGCCCAACAGAATTTCCCTAAAAAATTGAACAATTTTGGCTTTTACCACCTCCCGCTTTGTATAATCGGTTGGTAATTAGCAACCCAAAATATTTGACGAACCCTGTATTGAGATTTGAAAGTATAACTGTGTGGCATAGAAAAGACAACCCCCATATACTATAAATAAAAAGTGCGCATGCTTTTCATACCTCCATCATTGATCTTATTTAAAAAATTAATCAAATTCGATGGTTGAAATACGAAAAAAACTTCAAAATATATCGGTCCTCCGCGTTGTTTTATGCACTCCTGGACACGTCTAGGCATCAATTTAATGAGGTGATCGATGTCCTCTTGAGGGATCTCATTCCAAGTTATCTGTACGGCATTACACAGCGCCGTTTGGATTTTTGAGGGATGGGGTAAAGTTTGTTGCCTTCTACCCGCACTATCCCAGACATGTTCAATTGGTGATATCTCTGGAGACCGCGGTGGCCAAAGTAACGAACTGATCTCATTTTATTGGAAGAAATTCATAGTTATAGTAAACCGGCCGCATGTGGTCGTGCATTGCCTTGTTGAAAAACGGGAAATGGGCAGTGTTGCGAGATAGGCCTGTTCCAAGACTTTTTCGATGTAACATTGAACGGTCATCTCGCCTCTGATGGAAATCAAAAGTGATGTGTTGCTATGACGTATAACACCCCACAGTATTGTCCATACAGTCTGGTGTTCTGGCCCCCTTAAGTTGATTTGTTGTTGCGCTTTTTACAGTAAAAAAAAAACATAAAATTTCTGATAACATAAAAACAAATACGAAAATATAATTGAAAAAAATGATTGTATTTATTAACGATATAAACAAACACGCATACCAAAAATTATTTAAATCAAACCATATTTGCGGGACGTTGTTCTTTCCATGTCACGCAATATATTAGGTTTCACGGTATTATCTTACCCTAAGGGTACAACAGGTTTGACCTTATTTTGAAATTCTTCGAGATTGCGTTTGTTTAGGCTGTTGCCTGAATTATGCCGAACGACGACAAAACTTACTTTGTTTCCCCGATTTCAAGCTAAAACAGTAA
This sequence comes from Euwallacea fornicatus, assembly GCF_040115645.1. Taxonomy (NCBI): domain Eukaryota; kingdom Metazoa; phylum Arthropoda; class Insecta; order Coleoptera; family Curculionidae; genus Euwallacea; species Euwallacea fornicatus. The sequence continues at coordinate 574,172 of NC_089553.1, forward strand.
TAGATATCCTCTTAGGGAATTGGAATATCTTAACGGGTGAAATTATAAACGGTCGGAAATTTAAAACCCATTCCGGAACCAGTTAGAAATGAGCGAAGTATACCGGTTGGAATTCTTTACACATATTTCCGAGCCTTTCTGAGGCCTCGCAATTGGTTCCTTTACCTTTGAGATGGACTTTGTGGTGCACGTTTACCGAAAGTAGGTACAAAAGTTACTCATTTTGGAGTTTGTCGCTTATGTTATTAAATCTGATGTTCGCAAAGGCACTACAGCCAAAATGGAACCTCTTTAAATAATAAAAGTCGTTTACGCAACACTCCTGAGGGGATGACGTTCATTATATGCGAGTACAGTACACACGGCTAAAACATCATTCTTCGGCAAATTAGCTACAAGTCCAATTTAAATAATTTCGTCATAAGATGCTATGGTTGTTTACCTCGCAGCCTTTCAAGTTCAGGGCCTACTGAAACCTGAAATTTAATAAATACGCTCCCGGCTGTTAAGCATAAAGGAATTTTATTAAGTCTTTTCTAGAGGGAGACATATTTGCGGGGCTTTCAGGTATTTCATGTTTAATGCTTGTAGGAGTATTCTAAGAAACAAAAGCTATCGAGTTCATCATTCACGCTCGACGGCATTTGTTGGAGAGTAGAGATTATTAGGTCTTATCATATCGTCAAAGAGACGTATAATTCCTATATTCTTATTAAACCTAGTCAGCAAAACCGACATGTTTTTTATATTAGAAGGGTGGTCTGAAAGCTGATGAATTATCGTTAGTGTGTAACGAAATGATTTACACTCCTAAAATGATAGATTGCAAAAGTTGACTTACTCGAGTAAATAATTACCATTTTGATGATAAATTTGTCTCCCTAAATTTTTCATATAACTCCATGCTGAATGTTAACTTTTAAGCTCGTTTTTTCGAGGAAAGGAGTCGTTTACATAGATCTTGTTGCACCCGTTTCGGAAGTTCGATGTTCCGAAACTTGGCAAAGATTTAATTTTTTTCATTTCGTTTAAAATAAACGGAGCAAACCAAATAAACATAAGTATCACTTAACTTTTAAGGGTGGCTTACTTATAGGGAACTTAAAGTATGGAATGGACTTGGCAGTATCGTATATTTTGATGTTTCTCTCCGTTTTCCTAGTTCCAGTTTGCCAGTCAGAATTGACTAGTATGTATCATTTGAATGAGCTCATTATTTTATTTAAATTAATGATCGTGGGAGTGAACAATGGAGGGAGAATGAAGGAAACCAAACGAGGCTCAAATGAGGTAAACAATCAGTCAAATAAGTCTACGTACACTTAGCAAATTCGTATTATTTCATAGTTAGAACTATGACGCAACTGATTTTTTTAAATATATTGAAACAATCTTATAAATTATCATTATTGGTAATTAAAAATTTGAGTTTTCATTAATAGTTTGGGGGAAAAAAAATTTATATCAAAATTTCCGATCTCACAAAAATGAACATACAACAGGTAAATTTTATTATAATTAGAAAAAAAAACAATAAAACACAATAAATATTTTATTGGTCTACCTTCTGCATCTACGAACGCTTGCAGCCTTCTAGGAATGAATGAAACCAAATTTCTTCTAACACCTGGGGTAATTTCACTCCAAGCTGAAGTTAATGCTCTTTTTTAGCGCTTTTTTCCCTAAAATTTTGTAATTTCGCATTCTTTCTTCTAAATCATCCCATAGTTGTTCGATAGGGTTCATGTCTGGAGATTGTGGAGGAGAACGAAGTTGCTTGGGTACGTTGTAAAGGAGTCATTCTTTGACAACCAGGGCGGTATGTTTGAGATCGTTGTCTTGTTTGAATATCCATTGATTTTCCAATTCCAAACGTTCAACTGAAGGCAATAGATTATCACGCAAAATTTGAAGGTACTTCCGATGATCTATTACACCTTCAATGAAAACCAAATTTCCCACATCAGCCGTATTGATATTGAGCCCATACCATTTCATTGCCTCCGCCATGCTCGACTGTGCATAACAAGTTTTCAGGTTTCAGCTCTTCATTAATTTTCCGCCATGTTTTTTTTTTTTACCATCGGAACCAAAAGTATTGAACTTCATTTCATCGGTAATTGAGACCGAACTCCAAAACTCAATGTGCTTTTCTAAATACTTGTTTGCAAATTCTAGGCGTTTTCTTCTATTTTGCTGGGAGCTGAAGGGCTTTTTCCTAGGAACCCTTCCATGAAATTCCTTTGATCTCAGAACTCTTCTTATAGTATCAGCACCGATTCGTTACCAGTCTCCCTGCGAACTTGAATAGCCGATTTTGGAGCAATAGTTTTTTAGGGCGTCCAGATCAGGGTTTATTATTAGTTGAATTTTTTAAATTAAGGTTTTTTATAATGTGGTGTTCACCGTAGAACGAGCTAACTCGACAGATTTGCTATGTCACCATAAGATTTTTGTTCGTTTCGTAATGAAACTATTATTTCCCTAATTAAAAAAAAAATTCTCTTCGCTCCATGACGTTAGAGATTCAAAATTTGATTTAATGTGTTTTATTGGAAATTTTACACTAGACTAAAATATTATTTGTGCGTATTTTTGCGATAATAATCCATAGAGTGCAAAAAAAAATTTAGTCTTTGTGGTATTTTTGCTGTATGTTCCCTTTAGTGAGATCGGGAATTTTGATATATATTTTTTTTCTTTCAACCTATTAATCGAGACCTAAATTTTCAATTACCAATATTGATGATTTATCAGAGGATTTCAATATATATAAAAATATTTTTTGAATGATGATTCTAGCTATGAAATAATACGAATTTGCTAGGTGCACGTAAGCTTATGTGTCTGACTGTATATGTATGCGCCGGGAAAGAGAAGCATTGCTGCCTCTTCGAAATAATAAAATCGGAATTGAGGTCGCAAAGAAATTCAACGTTTTAGCTCCAAATTACTTGTGTTCTGACCAAAAAAATTTATACGAAAACAACGAGGACCTAAAAGAGAAACGAGCACCAAGCTCCTAGAAAGTGTTTACTAGTTCATGTCTCCCAGATATTTGGTTCAATCGAACATGTAAAGGCCGGCAGGCTCAAGGCGAACATTACATTACAATACTTGTATTTTTGGAGCCTCGGATGCTCATTTTGAACGCCTGGCTCAACAATGTTGTACCATTTTCTAAAGAGGTTCGGTTGGTGTTCGGCAGACAAGAGCTTCTTGCTATTCTAATGCAAAGTATTATTACTCCGACAGAAGTCAATAGAAAGCAAATTTTGAAACTGCTCAATTGTTTTAAGTAATTATCGCACTATCCCAGAATATACAGGGCGTCCTAGAAGGACATGGACAGTAAATTACCACCAGTTCCCGAAACGGTAATAGGCCGATTGAGCTCAAGTTACCACATGCAAACTTGCTTTATTTTCGAGGTAAAAGGCTTTAAACTGGAGTTCAATACATAATATGTTTTTTTTTTTAATTTAGCTTTGGAGCGCTCTGTAACATTGCGATTAAAATTTGTAAATGACTCTATGTTGGTAAGTACTAGGATGGTATGGTATTGTAATGGACCTTAAAGCAGCAAACTCAGAAACAACTTACGAATTCATTTATTTCACTGTTAAATAATTCACTTCAATCAGGTTTACTAAACCGAACTCAGTTAATATTATACAGGGTGAGTCGGGAGGATAGTGCCAAACTTCAGGAGCGTGTTGTACATGAAAAATAAATGTAAAAAAACTCAAATGTTGTTATCCGATTTTCGTTTGTTTACAAGTTATAGCGTAAATAAAATTAAAACATAAAATTAAAAAAATTAATAAATTTCATAAGAAATTCCATAAATTAACGTTTGCATATCATAGTAAATGTTCTAAAATATTGCCATTAACTTATAAACATTTTCGGCTTCGCCTATGAAGAGCATTCGTTGCGCTCCTGATTGTTTCATGTCTTTCTTTAATGGCAGCTGCAGCATTTCTAATGCGTTGAATTAGTGCATCTTGAGTGTCCACTTTTACTCTGTACACTTCAGTTTTAAACCATCCCCACAAACAATAGTCTAGTGGTGTGAGGTCTGGAGACCTTGGAGGCCGACTAATAGGACCACCACGACCAATCCAACGTCCAGGAAACGTTTCGTCTAAATATTGCTTAACCTTTATGTTTTAATTTTATTTACGCTATAACTTGTAAACAAACGAAAATCGGATAACAACATTTGAGTTTTTTTACATTTATTTTTCATGTACAACACGCTCCTACCGACTCACCCTGTATAATAAACGCGACAAAGTTTTGCAAACTTCTTAAGTATTTACACTCAAACTGAGGGGTAACCCACATAGGCACACCATGGCATAGAGGCAATTATCAGTTAATTTATTATTTACATTCATAAAACGTAACACTTAGATCATTAGCGAGATTGATTTTTCATTGGGGTGTTGCAGTTATACTGATTTAACGAAGCGTGGTTGTACTTAAACTTTAGTCCTTGCGTAAAAAAGGGGTGAAAGTTTCATTATAAAGGGCAACCCTTGTTTTTCGGGTAATGGGCGCTAAAATTTGACCGTGCCGGGTGTATTGGCAAAGAATGGTGATTTACGTATAACATAAGGGTACATTGCTGCATTATGAAAGCTCGCCATTTGTCGGGTGGATAAAAAATAATTTTAATTCGTTGTTATTTAAATTAATAATGCTGAGTGTTTGAAAATATCACAAGTTTACAAATTTCGATCAACTGTTGGACCGGAGTAGATAAGAACAATCTTTGGCGTTAATCAACGTGTCGAATCCAAACATGAAATTTGTTCATCATGATTGGTTCTGGTTTTCAAGTTCGCATCACTTGACAAATCAGTTAACTTATTGCGCTTGGAATGGTTTGTTTTTGGTTTGGAACGTGAGTTATGTTGCTACATGCAACATCGCAGGGCCCTCTGCGCCTTCATGTGGTCATTTGCTTTATCAAACTTGGTCTTATCAAGAACTTTGCTGAAGCACTCGATCGTGCAGGGCCGGGTTTTGAGGATTTAATTAAGTTGTTCCCCAAATTGTTATAAGCAAAAACTAAGGAAGAAATATTTGTTGGACCTGATATTCGAAAATTAATAGCGGACAAAGAGTTTACAAAATGTTCAACAATCCCTGAAACGGCAGCATGAAAATCGTTTCAAAAGGTTGTTAAGAACTTTCTTGGGAACCACAAATCTCCGGCTGTTAAGCAAACGGTCGAAGATTTGTTGCAAAATTACCACAGAATTGGACCTCGAATGCCTCTCAAAATACATTTCCTGCATTCCCATCTGGATTTTTTTTCTATGAAAACTTAGATGACACAAGCGACGAGCAAAGAGAGCGTGTACACCAAGACACGGCATAAATCGAAAGACAAAATCAAGGATTTTGGGGTCACGAGATGCTGAGGGACTACTGCCGGACTCTTGTGCGTGATACGGTTCCGAAACATTAGAAGTGACTCAGTTCAACTGCCCTTCCTTTGTAATTCATAATTTTTAATCGAATGCATGTGTTAAAAATGGTAGAAAGTGAATTTCCTAAAATCTCAAAAACTAGAATCAGTTTTAAGAAACAATTTGAAAATTTAGACTTAACGACCCAAATTACTTTAGAAACAGCTATTGGTTGTCCAGGCCCAAAAACATGTACACTTGTGATATTTTATGCATGCAAGATGTTTTTTTTTGAGGCTCCAAAACCATATGTTCGCTGTTATTTTTTCAAATGAGCTGAAGTCAAATTTGCGCAATTTAGATAGTACTTATGAATCTGGCCATCTAGCATCTTAAGATATTACCCATCGTATTGTCACAAAAACGTTAAATGGTCCCGTCTGATAATCGAAAACATGTCACAAACTTGTCTGCGACTTGTTCCTGAGAAATATCCATAAATAAAGCATGATCTTTTAAAACTTTTGGGTCACAATCCAACGGGCCAAGATGAAGCATAAGTCTTACGCAAACAAGCCTGTTATATGTAAGTTTGCGAGGATTTCCGTGTAATTTACCTGTAATATGAACGATTATTCAAGATGAGTACTCCATCATAGGGGTCAGCGTTAAGCCCGTATTACGCTGAAAATTTATTCATGAATTTCTTCTCGAAGTCACGTTATTTATTAATTTAGATTTGTAAAACTCGTTTTACACTGACAATTTCGCCGTAAATTAATTCACAAAGAAGTCGGAAAAATTAGTCACGAACTGGATCGTGTTGTAGTTTTCTTTAATTTTTATTTTTTCATTAATTAAATCATAATATTTTTTTATTTATCGGTTTTTAGTTTTTGCACATTGCACTGATGAGTTGTGAACAAGCGGTACGTAGTAAGACAAAACGGCAATGAGTCACGAATTTAACGTCTCAATTCACGAACCTTCCAACTCATTGGGAAATTAACCGATTTTATTAAGAAATGCACGAATCAATTCTTAATTTAATTCCTGAAGAAATAATCGGCATGATTATTGAGCCCGTTAAAATTTTTGGCTAAAAAAACAAGAGCGAAACAAATTTCAATGAAAGCTCTATGTTAAAAAGAAAACATTTGTCGATATGGAATATATGATTAAAGTATGAAAATCTAGATTTATATTCTGGATATTTTATATACATAACATCCCGAATTTATTGGTCTCCGGAAATTAATTTTATATCATCGGATCAAGATCACCAAAGATCATTCAAGATCGGTAGCTATTGTAGCAGTTTCGACATTTTACGGTATATTTCCCTAATGGTAACCGGCAAATTTGGAACCCTTAGTGTAATTATCGCTTGAATGCTACTTACTCTTTGATAAATATGTATGATTCCTGTGCTGAATTTTCAGAAAACAAATAATTTACACTAAAGAATTTAAGACAAAAGCATGTTTTTTGAACTTTATTTAACAAATTACTATGACATTAAAAAAAACAGAATAGCAGAGTCTATAAAAATTCAAGTTGCTATTGGTCGCTTTAATATACTACTGACAATATGCGCTACGATTCGTTGATATCATCGTATCTTACCTCACGAGTTAGGTTTAAACCAGCCAAATCACATCAGGAAATCAAATCCATTTCCGTGCACTTATCCAAAATCGCCTATACACCTGTCCCAGATAAGGATAAACAACTGAGGGATCTTGGAAGGAGTTATAAATACAAATTTGCTTAAATGAGGAAAAAGTTTCGCAATTTAAAACAAATTAATAATTTGTTTTGACTAAACTGCGAATGGTGCAGAAAATATAGGAAAAAAACGGATTTTACGGTTTTCGTTTTTTGTAAATAATTTTTATGCGATTGCAGTTAGAGGAATGAAAATTTTACATTATCAATACACTTTTTTGAGAACTTCTCAGCAGTGTTGCCAGTTTTATTGTTAAGTCCTTGCCCTTGAAGGTAAATTGTTAAACTTTTGATTTTCATATAGGCGCAATATCGAATATTTACATTTTTAATTATAAAACCCCTTTTTCAGCCATATGTTACATTTAGTATTTTTCTCAGAAACTCCATGCGGTATAGCCATTAAAACATTTTTTGATCAGTCGGCGATGATTTTAACTTACAGTAACGGCACGGGATAAATAAATCAGAGCTTTGAAAATGACTGGGCAGTGTTTAGGGAGATGCATTAGAACTCATAATGACGTTTTGTGACCCGCGCGATGTCCGGATATAAGTCCGTGGGATTTTTTTCTCTGGGGTTACAGAAGAAACGAAGTGTACACTGAAAGTGTTGAAAACGAAGAACAAGTGATATGTAAGAAAGGCACTCAATACGATTACCCCAGAAATGCCAAATAGAGTTTTAGATTTGACGATGAAAAAAAAATTTATTTATGTTTGGAACGGTGATTAATTTGAACATTTGTTATAATTTGAAACTTCTATTCGATCCAAATTTAACGATTTCGTGAATATTGTTTTTTTTTCAATATAATTTGATTAAATTCTGTCCTTTTTAAATTTCATGCTGATTTTAGGAATACCCATTAATAAGTATAATTATGCGAGCGTGAAACAAATTTAAAGTTTTATATCTTTAAAATATTTTTAACGATTCCATAGCATTTATTTGTTTATTGTGTACCATCGTTATAAATTAAAATCATAGCTGTCTTAGCAAAACATATTTTAATGACTATATCTCATAGAGTTTTGGAGAAAAATACCAAACACAACTGAAAACGCATGATGATCTCAAAAATGTAAATATTCGATATTGCACCTATATGAAAATGAAAAGTTTGACCGTTTATCTTCGAAAGTAAGAACTTAACAAGGAAACTGGTAATACTGCTAAGAAGGTCTCAAAAAAGTGCCTTCATAATGTAAAACTCTCGTTCCTTTAAGCATAACCGTGTAAGAGTGATTTTCAAAAATACAAAACAATCAAAAATCGTTTTTTTCGGATATTTTCGTGACAATTTGGAAATTAGCCGATACGGAATTAAATTATTAATTCGTTTCAAATTGCACAACTTTTCTCTGGTTTAAGTGATGTTGCATCTATTACCCTTTTCAAGATCCTCGTGCTGTTCAGCTTTATCTGGGGTACAATGTATATCGTTCAGTAAAATATACGGGCAGGCTCCATCATATTAGGAGAGTCGCTAAATAAATAAATTTTTCTAACAAGTGCGGAAAGAAGTATTTTGTCCACACATGATTGCTGTTACTCAAATGACACGAAGCCGAGTTCGGGCAAGCAGCGGAGTGCGGGAAAGTTACTTTCCGCACGAATCAAGAATATATTTTTTGTGAGGGAAAATAATTGAAAACGTTATTGTATTATTCCCTTTATTTTCGCCGCATATTCAAAAACCTTATTTTGGTATGCTCGCGTGAAGAGTGTGGCATAGAAGACGAACCGTCCATCTATGTATGAAATATAGCGCGGGAAAAAATATTTTTAGCCCTCGAGCAGGAAAGTACCAGTTTGCACGCGGAAATGCGTCCAAGAAAGGTCCAATTAAATACGGTGGAAGAAAAAAAAAATTTACACGTTCCATCAACAGGATCATATTCCAAAATTAATCGAAAATTATGTTATCATATGAATAAATTAAATGTTATTGTCATTTCGACTTTGAATCAATCAATCTTTCTTTAACATTTCAAACAGATTGAAGTTGCCCGTGGGTAGGAAATGGTGTTTTCGGTATATCAATTACTCCATTACATCTGGATCGATCTAGGGGATTGACAAGAAATTTTGTTGGCTTACTATTGTATAAAGTTTATCCAACCTGATAGCTGGAAAATCACTTATTCGAATAAAACCCCTGCTCGGCAACATTAGTCCGTTCAAAATTTCAATAAAGCTGTTTTACGCATAGAATTATAAAATATGAAGTAAATATTTACAGTGGAACGATAAAATCATGAAAAAATAAATTATTCATTACTCGGTAAACAGGCACTGATTATGCAAAACTGGAATAAAATTTTATTGAAAAATATAAATTAATTCAAATTCCAAAAACTGTTGGAATCATTTTTAATTAAAACATTCGTAATTAGTTTTGCTTACTTAGTACATATTTATTATACATCAGGCAATCAAAGAAAAACGATTTATGTATGTAAGGCTTTTAACTGAAATAAATCGAATCAGAAAAAATCAGTCCCACAACCTGGATATTCTGCAAGTAATGTATAGAAACTTTATGAAGCTTCAAGGAAATAAATATTTTACGGATTCTCTTCGCAAGGGCTGAACAAAACTGAAAAATAAAACGCTTAACACAAGCTACTCGTGGATATCCCATACGTATCTCTCCAATTCACCCTCCATTTTCCTCCACTTTGCAACCCCAATTTTCGCTTTGGCTACAAAGTATCGCAAAATACTGCATCCTGTGTCAGCGAATTTAAAATAAAACTCGAAAAACTTATTTACCTTTACTAGTGACCGTATTTTGCTGAAACACTGTATTATGATGGCCCGTTTGCAAATATCTTTTTTTTTTTTTTTTTTTTTTTTTTTTTTTTGAATGGTTAGCACTATAGAATAATATCTCCTGTTTTGGCAAAATTAGCTCATGTACCGGCTACAATTAATTCATGTCTCTCTTTTACTCCAAACGTAATAAATCATCGAACAAATTCCCAGAACACCAAAAATAAAAGTGCACATTTGTGAAAATGAAGTAAAAAGCTTAAATAAAATCTAGAAACTCATTCGGTACTTCTGAGCGAAGCTAAACCAATTTAGTTGCTTTTAGCTTTTCCATGCTCTGGAAATGTGCCAAAAACGATTCAATTAAAGCTTAATACTGGGAACATTGAGGAATGCATGTCAGATTACACCTTATCTTACGTTTTCCAGTTAAATAAGCCTGAAGTATTTTTAGTCTTGTTGTTTATCTGATAAGTATTTTTGCAGTGTACTGATATGCTGAGCACCGTTCTTTTGTAGATGTAGACAATAAATACCAGCAAGAGTAAACGCACAAAAACTGAATGGAAAAACTTGTGAGATGCGAGATGCGGCTACGTTTAAAAGAATACATCAACGTTTCTATAGGATGTCCAAAGAAAACGGGCAAAGCTATAACTCACTTATTTAAGAACAGATTTTAATACGCTAAAAACCAAGTAAAATTATATTTTTCAGGCTGTTAACGACCGCCAAATTTTTTTTTTACCAAAGTTCTTCTTCAGGTGTTATCTTCAGAATTTCAAAAAGAACTCCATATTTTTTTTACATTTCTTGTTAGAAAATATTTTTTAGAACTTAATGAGGTATGACAAGTTAATAATAAAATAATTTTAAACTGAAAAAAAAAATTGGAACAATACGATTAATGTAGCCATCTGTATTTTAAATTTGGACATTATGAGTTATGTAAGCATCTATATTGTCATGGAGCCTTCTGCATTATTCTGTGATGATCTACATTTTATTTAATTTCATCCTATTGTATCATCTTGTATAAAAACACTTGGCGCCAACGAAAAGTGATGTCAAGACCATATGACACCCAGCGAGAAGGGACAAGATAAAACCGCCCTTAACTACTGGAACCACATCATTTTCCTCATAATTTTCTCTGAACAGTTATGATGCAACTGTGATCATTGTAAATTAGTTCTTTAGTGCAATAAAAATAGTTGTTAGTGTTGTTATTGGTGACAATATTAAGTGCCAATTTCGATAAATACGTTATTAAACGCAGAAGAAAATGCTATTTGTAATATTCAAGCCAATGTATTAGTACGTGAAGAAATGAAATTTTTCTATTTTTTCATTTTAAAATTGTTTTAACAATAACTTGTCACATATCATCAGATTCAGAAAAATATTTTCTCCCGCACTAATTTACAATAATCACAGTTGCAGAATAACAACTCACAGAGAATTATGAGGAAAAATTATGTGGTTCCAATAGTTAAGGGTGGCTTTATCTTACCGCTTCTCGTTGGATATCATACGGACGCCACTTGTCCATGGCACTAGGAGTCTTTCTACAAGATGGTACAATAGGTTAACATGGAATGAAATGCAGATGATCACAGAATAACGCAGATAGTCCCATGAAAAGATAGATGGTTACATAACTCATAATGTCCAAATTTAAAATACGGATGACTATATAACTCATGTTGCTCAAGTTTTTCAATTTTTTTCAGTTAAAAATGATTTTAAAATTAACTTGTCATATATCATTAAATTGAGAAAAATATTTTCTATCCAAAGAAGTTTAACGAATACGGAGTTCTGTTTGAAATTCTGCAGTTGGTACCTGAAGCAGAAAAAGTTCGGTTGAAAAAATCAACTTTGACGGTACTTAGTAGTCCGAAGAATATCATTTTATTTGGTTTTTGCTCATCAAAATCCGTTCACAAATAACAAAGTCATAGCTTCGCCCGTTTTTTTCAAGACACCCTATATAACATTCTGTAAGCTGACAAATAACTATCGCTGGGGAAAAGAGTTTTGGTCATGCAGACTACCGTGACTTGCGCAATAATGCAAAATCGAGGCCCAGATTATCATTGCAAGACAGCAAGAAATATATGACTTAATTGTAACAGTTTGGCAAGTTTCGAACGATTAAACCCTTACATAGTTTAATCTTAAAATTAGCTAGGAAATGAATAAATTAAATGCTAGATTAAATCGGACTCGCAATTCTTATTTGATTCAATGAATAAGGACATTGTGGCAACAAAGTAAGTACGTAAAAGAAATCCGTAAAAAAGTAAGTCCGTGAGTTTGCCACTGATGGCAGGAAACGCATTTAATAATTTAGTATATAGTGACAACCAAGCTAGGGATCCAAAGCTCAAAACGCCCTTGAAATTCTGTGCATTTGAGTGTTCTGACTATCCCCTCGAGAATTATACTGAAAATGAAACTTGTTTTAAGTACTTACACCGTTTAACACACGCTTTAAGAAGATAATATAAATAATACAAAACTTAGGTCAGGAAGCAAAAATTTATTTCCCATTTTTGGAGGTATATTTGTGTTGTATGAATATTTTCTTTACAGGCTATAAAGTGTCACTTTTAATGCCTATGTTACTTCACAGTCTAGATATTGAAATTGGTACTTTACATTCTGATTTGACTGATTGAAAGGTCACTTTTTTGTCAATTGGAACAAAATCTTCTTTTCTACCTAAACCTAAAGGAAAATTTAATCAGACATAGGCGGATTACGCTATTCAAACGAGGTTCTATCGCAACAGAGCCGTTTTTGAAAACATTTTAACTCAACTTCTGAAAATACGAAACGTTATGTCTCGAATTTAATTCGATTATTATACCTACTCTAAGATCTAAATACATGTATTCTACGGGGTTATTCAAACTCAAACGTCTCACCCATTTTAAACGAGAATAAACAGGCTTCGCAAAGTATTTTTTCACCATATTAAATAAGAGAATGTAAGCTAAAATAAATGTTAAAAACGTTAAAATAGGAAACCCAAAGCTATGTATATTTTTAAAAAAATACTTTTTTTTTCAAAACTAAACATCGATACATTTTGAACAAATTTCGTATAAAAATATTTTTGACATTTCTAATCTTTTAAAAGCTACAGGAGAAACAAATATTAACATTTTAGGTAATCTTGTGTTAGTATTATTATTAATAACAAAAAGAGACATTTAGATTGCCCATTATTTATTTTTTTTGTCAGTCAGTCAAGATCAGCAAAATCAGCAAATGAAAAATATTATTGAATCATTAAATTAATTAATTAACTAAATTAATTGTTTATTGAAATGTATGCTTTTATTTGCGTCAAAAGGCCATGCCTTCACTGACATTGTCACTAATGAACTGGACTGGTGACGGCGTTCTTGTCAAGTTTTCCAGAAATCGAAATTCAATCAGATGAAAAAAAAAGTTGCGTAACGGACCGAAAATTTCATAAAAAATCAATTGTATTCATGAGTGAATAAAAAAGTTATGGTATACTTAAGATTCGACCTTCTAGCAATTGACCACTACCTCCGATGGTTTTGGAATAATAACCCCCGTCGGATGTGCTCTGAGGAGCAAGAAGATTATATATCCATATAACCGTTTGCGACCTATTTGTACAAAATTTAAAAAGAGAGATTTTGGAAGGCTGTATCTCTAGAAGGCAACGATTTTATATATAAATGTATTACCATGAATTGATATGCATATTTTTGACCCAGGAACATGTAATTACGTGTTATTTCCGTCATTTCGAAACACCCTGTTATAACATATACAGGATGTTTTCTAAATACAGTACATAACTTCGGGAACATATTTTACAGCTAAAATAAAGGTAATTTTGTTATATAAACTATATCCCAAAAATGCTTCGTTGCGGAAATACGAGGTGTGAAAATTTCTTTAAAAAATTACAATTTTTTTAATATTTCCGAAACTACTTGAGATATTTTAATGAAATTTTGCAGGGTTTGAGAGTTAGCAACGATGCGTATTTTATGCTAAAAACAGTGACTGTGATGTAACCAGTGGCGTGCGAACAGGATAATTGATGGATATTTTTAAGGAAAAATGTAGCACGCCACTGTTCCCTTCCAATATTTTGTTCCTTTTTTAATTATGTGTTCGATTTGGAAGAAAAAAGGTTCCTTGACTTTTTTTCGTAGGATGCACCGTTTTCGAATAAATAAATAAAAAACAATGCAGCTAAATTTTTTCATTCTTTTTTATTATCCTTAAGAGAAGAAATACATGTATGAAGATATGAATTTTTTTGTTGTTTTGCACTTTCAAACCCTGCAAAATTTCATTAAAATGACTCAAGTAGTTTCGGAAATATTGAAAAAATTGTAATTTTTAAAAGAAATTTTCACACCCTGTATTTCCGCAACCAAGCATTTTTAAGATATAGTTTATATAACAAAAATACCTTTATTTTAGCTGTAGAATACGCTCCCGAAGTTACGTACCGTACTTAGGAAACATCCTGTATATGTTATTTAATTCTGATGTAGCTTTCAAATGATAAGAAATTAAAAAAAACTGTTTATACAAAATTTGTCTAGAATGTTTCAATCTTCACATTTTCGAAAAAAGACGTATGTTTCCAGAAAAAAAACAAATCGTCGGCGTCGCGACGCCATACATTGCTCTCCATATTTTAAGTTTTTTTTTTACATTTATTTTTGTTTACGTTCTCCTATCTAACGTGATGAAGAAATTACTGTGCTAAGCCCATCTGTTTTCGTATAATATGGGTGGGGCGTCGAGCTTGAATGACCCTGTGTATACACGTGGAAACCTTCCGTGACGAAAATCGGTATTGAAATTTGAGCTTTTAAGCAGCAAAATCGACGTTTATGTGAAATTCCCCATTACATTCCTTGCGTTGAAATGAATCGATCGACTATCGCCGGATTGCCGCTGACATTTTAAATTTCGACGATCACCCATCGTTTTTTTTTTATAAAATTTTTAGCGTCTCCACTTTCAATTTAGTTGGTCATATTTAAAGCACTTTTCTATACCTTGTTGTCTGAAACCGTTTAATATTTAAATTGCAAATCGGTAGTATAAGATCTAACGAATTTTTGTGCGCACTCTGTAATAATTGTCGTCGTATTAGATATTAGACATTTTATATTATGAGCTTTAGCGTAACGGCAGTTTACATTGGCATACTATCTGAAATAATGTTTCAATATCTGGAAACCGTTGGATTGAATAAACTAATATGAAATTGTTTATGGGCTCCACATGCTCACAAAATAATGTAATGAAAGATAAAATAATGTGTATCTCTAAACAATACGAATATTTGTTTTTTGCTTTGCGAATTTTAAAGGCTGTGAAAGGCATTACCCACCATAACAGGGTTATATTTATTAATACTTGCATTTGACTGCGGACTTTGCTATAGTTTTCGTAAACAAATAGGATCATATTTTAATACATAAAATCTAATGGCAAAGTTATATCTAAGGTCATATTTCTCTGTCCTATGTGTGCATAAATTGAAATTCATGAGGGCAGCATCGGTAATTGCAGTCAGTATTTACTCCATGAATTTTGACTCTTAATTGACCGATGGGCATTTTGACTAACTTTTTGTACGTATGAGGGAGCGAATGCGAGGCCTTAGCACAGTCCTGTAGAGCTATTAGTTGTCTCCAAGGCGGTATTTGCCCCAATTTTGAGCCAGGATATCGGTGCAGTTGCACCGAAATTCGCTTTGGGACACACTGAGAAACATTAACTTTCGGTTTTCAAGAATTGTCCTACATGACTTTCCCTTCATTGGATGCCCCCACCAACGATATTTCCTTCATCTTTTCTACCACAAATCCTGAGTCTTCGCTCATCTTCAACTATGGACTTCAGGCTTTGGGCGGAAGTGACTTCGTCGTCCTTGAACCCGTAAAGGAGCGTGCGGCGTTCAGTTTTGGGGGGTGCTCGAACTTGAAAATCTCAAGAAAACGGAAATTAAAAGTAAAAATTTGCGACGATGTATTCTACCACCTGTTGAAAGTTTTGATTTTAAAAAAATTAGAAAACCTCATGAGTCCCAGTTATTCAAAAAAATGGCCCAATAACGTCGGTAATTTCCGCATTGTTCCTGTCCTTTAGGCCCCAGTTTTGTTGGAAATAACTGATTCGACTAGCATGGAGGCTGTCTGTTTCCTAACAATTTGGTCCATTAATAAATCCATTCCCTTAAAAGGTGCACTCATCGGTAAATAAAAATTAATTTAAAGAAGTTTGCCGTGCTATTCTTTTGCTGCATCAATTGGCAAAAATGGATTCTCGCAGCGAAATCTGGATAACTGAATATATCACATATAATTATTCGATAAACTCTTGATAAACTGAGAACGGATTGAATGGAATTTATTGATCTTTCAACATTTTGCGAATGACTTCCTTATCTCCATTTGATGACCAATTCCTTTTACGCAAATCCTTTGATTCTACCATGTACAAAGTTGTCTGGTTCGTTTTTAATGAAATTCTCTTCATCGGTATCTTTGCTCATAAGTAACAATTTCTGTCTATTCAAAACGTTTCTTCGGAAGTATTGGGCTTCCTACATGGATGTGTTTTATTAATGAACTGCTTTGGGCCACCCGAAGATACTAATAAAAATTCTTATAACATGCAACAATTAGATAAATGATACTAATAAGTTTTTGTAGATTATAAAAATCTGATCACTAATTTGTAAATAAACAGATTTGTGGAATTTTCTTCACATTAGGCCTATAACTGGTTAATATCGGACGAGAATAAGTAGGCCTGAAACCTGACAAACGTAAAAGCGAGAACTCCAGTTAAAGGGGGACACTAAGAGAACCAAGCATTTGATTCCTGTAAAGAAAGCCTCTTAGAAGCATGCTGTTAGTACATCCTATACCCGAAGGGTTACTCGCAACTTTTAGCTACTTTTTGGTACTTCGAACTATGCAGTAAGAATCACTCACACACCTTATCTTGAACATGCTGTATACAGGGTGTTTCCTAACTACGTGTAAAAAATTTAAAGGAGTAATCCTCGACTGATTTTGAGTCAAAAATGTCTAATAAATATATGTCCGCAAATGCCTTGTTTCCAAGATACAGGGTGTTGACTGAAAGACGTTGGACTTCTACTTTTGGGATAATCTGAAGAGACTTCTCAATAAACACTCTGGATCAACTTCAGGAACGTATAATTACCAGATATGAAACGATACGCAACAAACCAGGAGTTTTCGAGAGAGTGAGACAATCATTAACAAGAAGGATGGAAGCGTGCATTATGAGTAATGGTGGTCATTTTCAGCAATTCTTATAATTAATCATTAAAGCATTCCCCCAAAAAATTGTCTTTTCTAAAATTCAAACACCCAAATTGAGTCATTTTGGAAATAAAATCTCTTTTTCTTGTCACATTTCAACACTCTGTATCTTGGAAACAAGGCATTTGCGAACATATGTTTATTAGACATTTTTGACTCAAAATCAGTCGAGGATTACTCCTTTAAATTTTTTACACGTAGTTAGGAAACACCCTGTATACCGGTCATAAGTCACTTAGCTTTGCATTCAAGAAAAAGAGCAACTAATGTACACACCTTGAGTTAAGACGCGCATTTCGTAAGACAGTTAACCACAAATATACGTCACATTCTAGGATCATATAATATAGTGGAAGATGCGTTACGCAGAACAAAAGTCCAAAAAGCGCTAAATTATACAGTGGAAGAAGTACAAAATAAATGTGGAAATCCTTTTCCTTGAAAAAAACTTCTAGAAAAAAATACGTTATTGCAGTTGAACCTGGTAAAAGTCCCAGGAACCGGCACCTCAACGTTCTGCGATTTTTCTACTCGGACTTTTTGACCTCACTAAAGGCTGTACCGCCCTTGTTACAATGAAGGTTCAGGTGAGGTAGTGCAGCACAATAGTTCACCACAGCTGGATGATTCCCTTAATTCTCAGGCGCCCCCCTTCTATGTTAAGCGGCAAAGGGACTGCTATAGGCCGCAAGCTAGCCATTATTATAAAACATCAAAGGTAACCCTTATTATAATATGTGGTACATTCAAGCAAATTTATACGGAATCATCTAGTATTTGCGGCAAAACAATTTTATCTTGCAGAAATTTAACAGGCGCGTAAAAATCGAATATGTAAACTACTAAAAACTTATGAATTCATTTCAACATGATCAGATTTGTTCCTGTACAGTCGGTTTTAGTGTTCCGATGTGGTCTTAGTGAAGATATAAGTTTTTACTTTCCGCAAATTTTATTTAAAATGCCTTATATGGGGTTTTCAGACGTTCTGAGCCGGAGAATTATTGCTTTTTCGAAACAGGGCATGTCCCAAAGGGAAGCTGTACGAACGGTAGGGGCTACACAAGGGGTTGTTTTAAACACTTATTCAAGATTTTTGGAGTTGGAAACCCTAAAAAATATGTCTAGGAGAAGTCATAGAAAAATTACCACAGAAGGTCAAAACCGTTTTTTAACTAAAATAGCAAAAGAAAATTCTTCATCATCCTACCTTGAGCTTCAAAGGTCACTTTTGCAGGCAAAGAGTGTTGGCATTTCAATCGAAACTGTTACTAAAACATTTTGAGCTTGATGCCTCTTCAGCAAAAGACAGCTAAAGGTTCCAGCTTTATCAGTGCAAAATAAAGTTGACCATTTAAATTGGTATTTATAGCACCAAAATTGGATAATTAAAGACTGGCAGATTGTCTTGTTTCCAGATGAAACCGGAATTGGCCTGCAATCAGAACTAACCTGAACTAACTGGCGAATTTGTGTTTTAAGTGGTCGTGGGAGACAGGATAGGCTTCCAACTGTTTGACCTATTTCCAAATACAAAGGAGAAACTGTAATGTTTTGGGGTAACATTATGTTTGATGAAAAAACTCCATTAATTCTCATTAGGCAAATACTAACAGATTCAAGGTATGTGGATTTAGTGCTGCAATCCTTAATAAGGCTAGGGAGAGGTGCTTTTGGTGATTCTCTTTTATTCATGCACGATAATGCACCTCCACATACCAGCGGGGTTCGCAAAAACTTTTTAAAAGTAGAAAATGTGACGGTTTTAGATTGGACTTCTTATTTACCGGACCCTAATCCAATTGGGCATTTGCAGGATGAGATTAAATGAAGGATTAGCACACGTCAAAATAATCGTGGCCACGTCGAACAATCAATACAAGCAGTTTTAGGAAGACGGAGAAATTTTCCTCAAGAGTCCATTGATAATTTAATACAGATCCTACCTCCTCGAATTCGTTGTTGAACTATCGCTAGAGGCAATAATAATTATTAAATTTAAAAATTATTTTTTTTTCTTAAATTTTAATTTGCATTTTGTTTTTATATTTCCATTTTTACAAAATTTTTGTTTTTTTTTAAATTTATTTTTATTATTTTTTTCTATTGTAAAACGTTTTTGGATGACCTGCTTTTGCCTTGAAATGATTATTTTCAAGTTTAATGCTGTCTTCTCATTATTACTGAGTGATTCCGTATAACGTTGGTTGTGTCTATTTTAGAACATGTTACAGGATGTAAATACAATGAGCAAGTGGAGGAGTGCATTACCGAGATTAATTCGTTCGTCTGCTTAGTCGCAAGAAAATGTATGAACGGTACCAGTTCAGAATACGATTTTATTTTAATAAGGCACGGTGGGATGAGATAACGAGCCAGGGGACGGAATGCCCAGAACACAGACGGGGTTTTAGGAAATTACTCTTTGCTCCCACGGTTGGTAATTTCCCAACATATTGTAAATAAATTATGTATTAGTTGAATCTGGTACTTAATGAAACTGATTTAATCTCTGGAGTTTTCGCCACGAAGCTTCAATCAGCCGTCGGAAAGCACGCCCACAGGAAGTTATTCACCGCTGAGGGCAGCTTTTCTCGAGAATAATAATCAACCGGAAAACCACATCGTAGGAATATTATTATTTCATAACTTTAATTAATTAGACTTTCAGAACTGAACATCTTGGAAACTCACCGCAAGCCCAGTATTTCTTTTACTTGAATCGGGAGAAAAGCCTAGGAAATTTATGTAAATTGGCGAAATATCCCGATACCTAGTTTCCCCAAGGCTCGGTTTTAGGGTGGAAACACAGCGCACAACTAGTTTAAATACTGACCGCTACTTTATGAAACTTAACCAACGTCTTTACCCTGAGTTATTATAATTCACCAAAATTCGCAATCCAATAAGATTTTCACTGAAGTCTAGTACAGAGCGTTATTTATGCGCCACTCCCGAATTTTTTTTATCGCATATAAGGCTTTGCATGCATCATTATTTAATCATTAACTCGAATTAATTAATTAATTAAAGGCCAGGAGAGCAGTAAACATTTCTAAAGTTGAATGGTTTTTAAATCACATATAGGGTGTTTCTATTCATACCCTACCAGGAGTTAGAGTACTTCACCATGAATCAAATTAATTCATACAGGGTGTCCAATTTAAAGCTATGATTGAAGGCTACTCAAAAACGGTACGTTATGTGAAAAAAAAAATTCAAATAAAAGATGTCTTGTAAAGAGGGGGACATGTCATGAGAATAGTGAGTTTTAGCCAAAACGTCATTTTAAGATAATTTCAAGGGTGACTTTTTGTTCAAATGGCAATTCCGTATTTTTTACAATTCCTTGTAGACCTTCAAAAAATGAATATCTTTTATTTGAACAACTTTCTTAATAGATGTTTTGCAGCAGAGTTATCCTCGATTTTTGTTCAATTTTTAAGATAGTCGAAATTATTTCATTTTTTTCTCAAAAACACGTTTTTAAAAAATTTTAATATTTCATAATTTTTCGAAATAAACGCCATCTTGGTATAGTAATAATGAAAAATTAAATTAAATAATAATCACAACAAACCAAAAAACAGTTGCAAAAGATGTTCAAAATGACTGCCATTTGTTTGTATGCACTTTTTGTTCTCAGCGAAAGTTGCCTTATTGTCTTTCGTATAATGTTCGGGATTATTTCTAATTGTCTCACAGCAGTCGTTTATTCAGCAAGTTTTAATCCATTGGATTATTACTTCTGGGGACATTTAAAATCTAAGATTTATAAACGAAAGATAAACCCAAGAGAGGAGCTTCTTTAAAGAATAAACGACTGCTGTGAGACAATTAGAAATAATCTTTACATCATAGGAAAGGCAATAAGGCAGCTTTCGCTAAGAGCAATAAATACATACAAGCAAATGGCAGTCATTTTAAACACTTCTTGAAACTGTTTTTTTTGTTATGTTGCAATTATTATCTAATTTTGTTTTTGATTATTACCATACACAGATGGCGGTTATTTCGAAAAATTATGAAATATAATTTTTTTTTTAATGTATTGTAATGGAGATAAAATGATACATGTGGGGATTATGAACCTAATGTAGTAAAGACAGCTGTTAAGAAAATACTATAAAGGTTATTCAAATTTATAAAAATTTATGAAAAAACTATTTCCTAGTTCGGACCTGCAATTTACTGGCACCTGTTGCTTTTCACACACTTCATTAAGGGTATCTTATAGTGTATGTTAAGATGTGACTACCTACAAAATTGGAATTAGTTATAACGAGTAGGTCCAAAGCTATATCTACTATTTTATAACTATAAAGTAATTGAGTAAAACAAAAGGAAAGTCCTCTGTATCTCAAGAATGAATCGAGATTTGCCTACGATATGGGGGCGAATTTTAATTATGGTGAAGCCCTCTACTCCTGGTAACGTATGTACAGTTAATTCTGGAACACCCTGTGTTAGATTATAGGAATTCGAGCTATTAAAGTTTTTATTTTCAATTGCTATTTTGTCCTTGTATTGCAACTACCTAATCTGGGAGAAATTTTTGTTTTATTTCCGCCTTTTTGTTTGCTTTGATAATATCAAGGATGAGATTTCTTTGTGAAAATTATTTTAATTGTGTACCGTTCTGTTCGTGAAATCACATTAACTGGTCTAGATAGTTTAATTTTGCATGAATGACTTTATGTTTATAAGACACGTCATAAATTCATGTTTCCAAAAAAGTATGAGCTTGTTGCTAATGTGGTTATATGAAACACCTAGAATATTAACAGCCATATTTTCCTGGCTTTTACGATCTAAACTGTTTCCTAATTCCCAAGATCTCGGGTTCTGCCAGACGTACTATAACCGGCTGGTAAATACAGAATCCATAAAACTTAGGATGCATGAGGAACAATACAGGTAAGACGTCTTTAACTTTCAACTCGTCTGAAACCTGCCATCCTGGATCTTGAATAATTTATGGCAACATGATAAATTTTCAGGTTTCATAGCACCGTTTATTTGCGAAAGGGGCATAGCGTGTTGGAGCAACCCGGATACAAATTGTCCATTTTGCTGTTTTTGTATTCCACGATGGTGCAAAATAGTATTAAATATATGTATCTTAGTTAGAAGATGTATCCTGTATAACATATACAGGATATTTGGATTTGGAATACTTTGACAGGAAAATCTCATTTGCCGGCTAGATAAGGAAAGAACTAGCATATATGTCAAAAACTCGGTTTTTGAGAAAATATTAATGGCGAAAACCGTATTTCGATGTTTTTAAAGTTCACGGAGCTTGACAGCGTTTTTCAAATTTTGGCCATTTTCCAAATTCCTCATAACTTTTTTGTTTAGGTCAATATCGAAGTAAAACAAAAACATTGTTAGGGCATTTTCTCTATGTGTTTCCAGTGGCGTGCTTAGTGTTTTTTGCCATAGAGTACCGTTTTGTCAAAAACCGACATAAGTTTTTTATTTTAAATGAAAATCACAGTCGGTTACCACTCCAAAAAAAATGTCAATTTTAAGCCATTTTCAACTATATACGTACTTATTTTCAAAATTAATTGAAGTATCAGGTTTTTTGTGTTTATATTCAAATTGACATTGGCATCAGCTGTCCAAGTAACTTTATTTATTTTATATATTTTAATTTTTGCGTCAAAGTTCTTCATTTTTAGTGTTGATTTGATTCCGATTTTTCAAGCAAAAATGATAGATAACTATAAAAAATATGACATGATAAAGTGTTTAATATTGTCGAACGAAAACTCACAAGCAGCCTACGAGGTATATTTTCCTACCTATCCCGAGCGACATCGACCAGATAGAAGACCGCTTAAGCAATTGAAAAATAATTTACAAAATTACGGAAGTTTCGAGAAGTGGTGACCACAACAGTACAATATCAATGAAGATAACAAAATTGGAGAACTAAATGTAATTGCAGAAATTTTAGAAGATTCACACATATCACATATTTTCGAAAATAACTATAGACACACTTACATAGTTGAAAATAATTTAAAATTGACATTTTTTTTAAGTCATAGCCGATTGTGATTTTGATTTAAAATAAAAAAGTCGCGTCGGTTTCTGACAAAACGGTGAACTGTAACAAAAAAATAAATACGCCACTGGAATCACATCGATAAAGTACCTTAAGAATGTTTGTTTTACTTCAACCCGTGACAAAAAAGTTATGGGTAATTTTGAAAATGGCCGAAATTTGAAAAACGTCTTTAGCGCTGTGGACTGTAAAAATATCGAAATATGGTTCTGGCCATTAATATTTGCTCAAAAATTGAGTTCTTAACATGCTAGTTTTTCTCTATCTAGCTGGGAAATGGGATTTTCCTGTCAAAACACTCCAAATTCAAACACCTTGTGCAGTGGATTCATTTTAAAACTTAGCACTCCAAATATTATAAAAATGGAAATACGTATGAAAGTACTGAGTAAGGTGGTCGCCTATTTTGCGAAAGGGAACACTTTTGACATTATCAGCATAAACCTAAAAGTTATCCCTTGTCGTCCCGGTACAACCACTTGAAAATTTTAAATGACCTCCCCCCCCCCCCTCCTTTCGAGTTGCACCTCACATTATTAAGATAATTAAGAATACAAAATATCGGTGCGTTAAGAAAGTCGATTTGTCGAAGCGTTTTCGACAAATTAAGAAAAAATCAAACAAAAGTAGATTTAATTTTATTTATCAATGGAGTTAACAAAATCAACTTACCCGTAGCAAATTTGTAGGAATAATGTTTTTAGATTGTAATTTTTTACATTTAGATCACTAAATATTTAAAAAAGATTTTCATTTTGTGCTAAATACAAATTCAACCTGCTTTCGAATCCCTATCGGGTTCTTTGAAAAGTATTTCTAGTAATGGTCCGACATTCTGTGATTATGTGATTTTTTTAGTTCAATGTCTTCAGGATTTGATTTTATAAATAACGGATTTAAAATAGCCCCAAAGGAAAAAATCAAGAAACGTCAAATCGGGAGACCTTGGTGGCCATTTAATAACTCTTCTTTTGCTAATGCATTTACCAAAAAATCGGCCATATGTGGCATGGCATAATATGCGGTGCCCCGTCTTGTTGGAAGTGCAAAATATTTTTGATGAGTAGATACCTGCTGTTGTGATTTACTTGTGTAGCTACGGCCTCTTTTACAAGATGTTAAATTGAGGTATACTTCACCATCATCGATTAATAATCGAATGACTAATGCAAAATACATTAACTTTTTTAGACCACCGAATGTTGTCCTCTTGAAAAACATGAGGGTGCAGGTCGCATCAATAACAACAATTCTGCTTGTTAGCAAAATCATTAATGATATAATATAAATAAAATGTGTACCAATCGGAGAAATAGATATTTTTAACAAGTTTTGGGTTAGTTTTAATCAGTGCTTTCATGTTTTCACAAAACTCAACTTTGTCATCGGAATCATCCTCATCCAGTATCTAATGACTTTGCATTTTGTACGTGTGGAACTTCTATATTTTTGTTACTTTTGCAATAGAACCAATTGAAACTTCAATTTGACGAGACACTTTACTAATTGATGCGATTGGTTCAGTAACAAATTGCCCCAACAGTACTATTGTCGCAACCTCATTCAATGCTTTAGTTTTGAGTTCGATTTTATCTTTCTTCTTCCCTATCTTTTCCTTCTTTTATTATTAGTTTGATTTCGTATTAAATTTTTCTAGAAATTGCTTTACGTGAACAAGAGAAATAATTTTGTGAGGATATTTTGCCTTAAAAACTCTAACGGTCTTTTGAGGAGATCGATTATTCACATCATACAGTAAAGCAATTTCCACTTTTTCTTCTACAGAATATACCATGTTAATTGGGATATTAAAGATACTCTATTGCACACCATTTAAAACATACTAAATGGAAAAATCTTTGCGAACTATGTTTCTATATTGATAATGATGAATGGAAAGTGGCCCATATATTTTAAGACATTTATTTATTTACTTATTGAACATAAAAAATGACAAAAAATCTAAGAGATTCGACAATTTGTCACATGTATTTGAAATTGTGGTATCAATTCCTCCTTAATGTTCGCAAATCCTTTGAATTTCTTAATGCACCGATATTTGGTACTTTGAATTAGCTTTAACTTGAAGTATATCTTGGTGAGGGCTCCATTTAAAATTCTCAAAGGCGGGGTAGAGGGGTGACAAGGGGTAACTATTAGGTTTACGCAAATAATGTCAAAAGTATTCCTTCGTCGCAATCTGGAAGACCACCTCACTAAGTAATTTCATATATATTACCTTGTTTACGGTATTTGTGGTGGTAAGTTGTCAAATGGACCCACTGTTTAGGCTCAGAAAACCTGTCCAATGATTCATTTTACGTCCGTTTCTTTTAGCACGCAATTTTACTGAGCCTAGCGTGTCTTTATGTCCATCTGCCATGACCAGACCAAATTAATGTGTATTTATTATAGGATATAAGGCCGTTGTGTCTGCCATTGCCGTGCCCTTCTCTTTGCTTTCGTTCGCAGGTAATTTATCTGCCCGTCAGACGTATAATAATTATTATTTGTTGTGACATTCATCTAGCTGAACATAAATGTACAACATATAGCCCTAAATTTAAGCAACATGTGAAAATGGAAGGAAATTACTTTATTAAGTTATGTACCTTTTTGCAAGGGGTGTGAAATTAACACCAGATAAAATTTCACTTTGAAGGGACTTTATGGGTAATAATGGAGTATGTTCTTCTCCTCGTGTCATATTTTGTTTCCATTAAAAGGGGGGAATGAACTTTTAAAACGTGTCTCGCCTTCAGGCGACAGTGAGGTAAGGAAAACAGAAAGCAGAAATATTTAGTTAGAAAACTGAAATGATGCCAAATGCACGCAGACAATAGCTAAACGAACTCAAAAACTATAAATATTCTGTCCCAGATAATTTGTGGATCTGAAACTGGCGAGATTAAGAGATTCTAAACTGCCTCCGAGAAGTTTTAACGACGTGTCATAAAATAATTTATTAACACCTCATTCCTAGTTTCATAATTTACAACTATTTAATCAAAAACCTATTTATCGGTATTCATATTTAACGAGACGGAACATTACATGATTTATTTCAGGTATAACTTGTCGGCTTCCGATAAGTACTAATCATTAAGGTCTAGTGAAGTGTTAATGAAAGCATTGTTTACCTAGTAACATAATATCTTGATTATAGACAGAGAGAGGCTCCATTTCCTGCAATATCTACTGATAAAAGTTGTATTAATTGTTTTCTTAATTATTATTAAAAAGCACTCGACAGTTGGACAATAATTGTTGTTTTTGGGAGGGACGCCCGTATTCAATTACCCCTATGATGTAACACAAGTTGCGTTCGACGCAAAAATTATCACTTAAAGTAATTTTTTGTTTAAATGTTCATTATGATTATGCCTAGCAAAAAATTAGACGGGATAGCAGAAATAGGAGATTAACATGGGGAATTACTTTTATTTTTTTGGCGTCTGTGCGGATTGTCCAGTTGAAAAACTTTTACGTGGAGGTCATACTACTCAAAATCGGCCATCATTCTACAATTTTTCCCATTTCCTAATTAAAGTCGTTTTGACTCAACACGCCTTCAAATAAAAAAAATTTCAATGTCCCGCGTAACCGTTCGGGGCCACGATTGGTCAAAGTCGAGGTTAGATTTAAACAAACACAATGTCGCCAACAATACAAGCGTAAAAACCCCACGTCAGATAAATTTTCGCTTTTTTTATTGAATCTCTTATTTAAATTCAACGAAGAAAACGTGACAACAAATAAGTTAAACAACTACATAAGCGTTAAAGTGAAAGTACGCGAAGAAAAACAAAAAAAAATTAACATTGTTTGCAAAAAGATTTATAGTAATCGCTCGAAGGCGTGACCGACCAATGTGACCAATCGTTGGCTCGGATGGTGACGCGGGACATTTAAATTTTTGAAATTCGGACGCGCATTGAGCCAAGCCGGCTCTAATTAAAAGATTAAAAGGATTGCGGAATGATGGCCGGTCTTGACTACTGTGTCCGCGATGTAAACGTTTTTCAATTGGACATTCCGCGCGGGGGCAAAAAAATAAAAGTCGATTTTCCATCGTAATCTCATATGTCCAGGATTCGCCTGGTCACCCGATATTAAACATCATAGTGAGAATTACTGGTTACAGGCAAGCTGGAAGTCTGTAAATTTTGTTGCTGGCCAAAGTTCCTTGGTTTTCTGGATACATTTTCATCATTATTGCAGTAAGCCTCATACGAAAATATCTTTTTAGTAGAGTGACACTGCTGTGCAATTGTGGCCTTCCATTCTTTGACGAACTGCTACTGCCAAAGTAAAATACTTCTGCCGAGCCCTAATTTTCCACTTCCATTCACAAGTCAAAAGCGTGGAACGGAAATCCGAGACCGCTTAATAATTTCGCATATGGGCTGAAACCGCTTCTGTTGCTTGGATCCTAAACTTGTAGGTTTTAGTTTATGTTCTGGATATACCGCACTAAATACACTAAAGAAATTTATGCTACTAACTCACTTAATCTTTCTGGTTAAAGTTTCCTTGTTGGTTTCTTAAAAGACCAAGATCCCTTATGTTAGGGCTTTTAAGTTACTAAAGTGCATACTGCCACGTTTACTTTATCTGACCGTTTTGACTCTGGTTAAGCCTAGAACTTCATAATTTTAATATACCGCACTACTAGGCACACTTCGGAATAAGAAAGAGAGAAGTTGATTTGATGCGGATTGTTAATTCCTTCTTTTATTTCATGGAAATGACGCTTCACACACCAGTAGGGGTTGTCGGAGCGGTGGAATTGCACACTATTATCAGTTGAAACTAACCGAGGATAACATTCACCCTTCACTCAGAGCTCCAGTGATATCCCATGCTAACGTTACGGTGACAAACTTTCGCACACAAACTTAAAAAAAAATTAGTCGAAACACGAAAATTAATAATGATAAGTAAATAACAGTTAACTAGGAATAACGTTTTTTAACATGAGTCGTACAAATGAACACATAAAAAGGTTATACATTACGCATTAAATTACTAGCGAAAGTGAGAAATTTCATATTGGAAAATCTCTAAAACCTCAAAAAATAAGTTAAAAACCCCAATCTGCATTAGGAATAGAAAATCTTATAGATCAAATACAGGATGTCCATTTTTGGAAGTCAACCACGAGGATCTCGGTAACTATATGAGATGTGAGATCGGTCAAATTGGAGTAGAGTTGCGTCATTTGGAGTTCAAGAATATGCTGTTTAATTTTTGTTTCAATTCCGATGACTCTCGAAGGGATTGGAAAAGAAATGGTTTGATCAAATAACGATTTTCTCGAATTTTTTCGATGCCAGCGACAGTTTTGTAAATTTCAAAACGTGATTTCGTTTGACATGAAAATGTGCAAGTTTGTCCCAATTTGACCTACAATGTATCTCGTATAATTCCCAAATTTCCAATGCGACCGGTGAATTTGAATAACTCTACGCAACTAAATTTTGAATCATCTGCAGTATTCAGAAATTTGCTCATGACAGTGCCACGTCCGATCTAAGTTCCGTAAGAAACCCGTTCGAACAAAATGTTAGTTGAATTGGGTACACAGCAATCTGTTGCTTAACGTGTGTATACATAAAATCACAAATTAGTCCATAAACAGATATGGATTTTCTGCTGGAATGAAGCTATTATATGCATCATATGACCCCAATCTTACAAAAATCCATTAAACCGTCGTTATCACATTTCAAACCCTGCATCCTTTCTATGCAGAAATAAACATTATCTGCTCATGAAAAGCACTAAAACTTCCCATCTTGACGAAGGTAGCCCGTAAATGAATCCTTCCTTTGTAAACAATTTAATGGTCTGGCAACATACAACCAAAAGTTCTCTTTAATGGAAATTGGCAAGAGAAATGCAACTTTCCCAATTTAGACTTTGAACAATAAGGGGAGACATGAAGAAATAGCTGACCCACCTTGAATAAACACTTGTCCAGTTCAGAGTTGACCAGCGTTAATGCGATTCGAAAACTACCTGGTGGTTTCAATACAAACAAAGAAATCCATGGTGGGGGCACATTTAAGTTGATTACAGGGGCCCAAAGCGACTTACAATATTTGCTCTGCAAATAGCATTTCAAAAACAAACGAACCGATTTCAGGGAAAAATACATATTTTTGTGGCATACTAAACAAACTTCTTTTAATTTACTTTTGTCGCTTCTAATTAATCAAGCATTATTCCGACCCCAAATCCAAGCCAAATAAAAGTGCGGAGCTTAATGCGAAGGGTGGGTAAGATAATACGATAAGCTCTATTAACAGGAAATAATCCCGGATTTGTTCAGCTTGAATTAGTTTCGATTAACTTTTCGGATAGTTTGGTTCATCCAAAAATAAACTTGAATGGTTAGCGCTGGGACCATTAAGGTCCATATGAAGTGCAGCCTTTCCGTCTAGATATAATCGACGAATGATGATGAATGAATGACCTAAAGTGCCATAAAAAAATATCCTTTCACTCAAAAGCTCGGGAAAACAGTTCAATTATACAGTAATTAGTGTGCATAGGTTGGCAATATAGCTGAAGTAGAATCACGAGGCTCCATGACATTGAATAAAAATGAAAAATGAATTTTACGAACGGTGCTATCGAAAGTAACAGCAACACCCATCCTCCTAATGCTTTTTTCGGGCCTAATGGCTCAGTTTTTTTATATTTGTGTCCTGACTTTGCCCGGAATATATGACCATTTTCAAATATTAATTTAATGTCCTTTCTGCATCGATTTATAAATTACTGTGTCAATTATCGTGGAAAAACCACATCACACGCTTTTATGGTTTGAACTTGTGCCCTGAATTATTTATTTTTTACAGGCAATTGTGTGATAAAGCCGGCCTTTATTACTCGGAGAAGTAAAAATATTATATTTCATTATTCTTTATGATGTTTGCAATAAACTTTCCATAAAAAGGCTTTTTTTCACGGTTTCGCAATGCTTGTTCTATATGAAAGAAGTCTTTTGTTTTCTTAGAATAACGTATAGGATTAGGTTAGCATAGATTCAATTGAAACTGCTGCCCTTTTAACCTTTTTATTTATCATGGAAAAGAGGGACGTGCACGAAAATGTAAATTCAGTTGATACCTTATTAAAGCGTTAGAAGTGGGGATATCATTACGTGGGTGCAATTTCGTATGAACAAATAAATCGTTTAATTGGTAAAACGTAAAAACAAATCTAAAATTTTCGTACTCGCGCTGAGGCCCTCTCAAAGGTGTGACGTAACAAGGCGGTATGCTCTATCTGTCAATACTTAATTTCAATAAAAACATTATGTTCTTATGACAACTATCCCTTAAACCGCTTATTATTTGTGCGAAAGGTGCAGGAAAATGTTCAAAAGGTAACGTTATTCATGTAAAATAGCATTATCGGTGACGCCTAATCCGGCGCGTGCCTAAGACGAAGGCCATCGTAGAGGGTTAGATAGAGGTTGTCATGTTTCAATATATTACTTCAGGTTCTCTTATTAATTCTAAACACGCTTGAGAAATCTGAAGGGAATATGATAATGCACAAACAGGGTGTCCCATCGGGAACCGCCATTCGATATTTTGGGAAAAGTTTGAATGGCAAAGTTACCAAAAATAGTGGTCTGCTGGCTTATTTTAAATGAAACACCGTATACATTAAGTTAGTTTCGGATCCTATGTTCAATTTTATTACAAATTATATAAAATACACAACTTTCACAAAAACCGCAACACCAAGAAGAACACATCGTACACGTTTGAAATTTTGGCATTACGTTGGGTCGGGTAATAGATAAAAACGATCAAGATATCAAAAGAAAATTATTATGAATAAGTGAAACAATTTAATAATAATTTAATAATGAGTGGTATCTCCTCTTAAATTAATACATTCCTGTAAGCGACGTGGCATGCTTAAAATTAAATTGTCAATATCTTCCTGTGGTATTGTATCCCAGGCAATCTGCACCTGCTCGCGGAGTTCATCTATGGTCTCTGGAGGGCGAGCTAAACGTTGAAGTCTCCCACCCATTATATCCCATACGTGCTCTATTGGGGACAAATCTGGAGACCGAGCTGGCCAAGGCAAAGTATCCAAATTTTCAGCTTCCAAATACCTCAAAGTATCGTTGGCTACATGTGGTCGCGCATTATCCTGTTGAAATGTGCTTCCAGGATGGTCGTGCATGTATGGTACAAGAACCGGTTCTAAGACACTATTAATGTACCTCTGAGCATTTAATCTATCATAAATGATAACAAGAGGAGGTCGTCTACCATACTGGATGGCACCCCAAACCATGACACCTGGTGTTACACCAGAATGACGCCTTTCCAAAAAGTCCAAATTTAATCGCCTTCCTCTGCGCCTTCTAACACGTAACCGTCCATCAGATCGCCATAAACAAAATCGGCTCTCATCATTGAACACGATTCTTCTCCACTCATCCACCCATTGTACTCTCAGACGACATCACTCCAGTCGGGCCACCCTGTGGTTTCGTGATAATGGAAGCCGACGCAGAGGACGATACGAATTTAGTCCAAAACTTCGAATTCTGCGATATATCGTACCAAGGGAGGCCCTTCGATTTAGGGTAGCTACCCAGTTAGCTCCAAGAGACGGAATTGTTTCAAATGGGGCGCCTGTCGCTGGACGACGAAGTCGCCGGTCTTCGCGTTGGTTCGTCATTCTTGGACGGCCACTACCACGATGACGATTTACTGACCCTTCGTTAGACCAATCTCTCCAAGCTCTTACCGCCATTGATGCGTTTCGATCCAATCTACGTGCAATTTCGCGGAAAGGAAAACCTGCCTCGTGCATATCAACAATTCTTCCCCTTTCAAAGGGAGTTCACTGCTGATAAACTGCATTTTAGCGTACACGAGGCACTTTGCACTACCACACATTTAATATGGTACTAATAATAGTACCTTTATCGCCATCCGCCTGTAAAAAAATTTGCAAAAAGAACGATCGTCACAGATCAAGAAGTAAAGAAAAATTTCATATCGCATTAAAATACGAACTTGAAATTTTTATCATTTTTGTCTCCTTTCAAGTCTAAAATCATATCAAAATTTCAAATTCATACAATGCGTTCTTCTTGGTGTTGCGGTTTTTTTGAAAGTCAGTGTATATAGACTAGACCTAGTAAATGGTTACCTACTATTCCAGCCCAAATGTTGACTGAAAAGAGGTGCTGGTGGTTTTCAGTGTGCGTCAAATGATGATTTTCTTCGTCCCAAACGTGGCTATTGTGGATGTTGAAATATCCGTCCCTAGTAAATTGCGCTTCATCGCTAAATAGTATCAATTTGGCAAAATTTTGATTTTTGGCAATGCGCCGAATGTACCAACGGCAAAAACTATTTCTTTTCGGGTAATCATCAGGGACCAGTGCATGCACTCTTTGTAGATGATATGGATGCAAGAGTTGTTTGTTCAAAGTTCTCCAAACTGTCGAATTTGAAACTCCCAATTCATTGGCAATTGCCCGAGTACTCGTGGATGGTGGATTTTCAATTCATTGGAGGATGTCTCCTTCTACTTGTCCAGAACGAACTCTTCTTGGTGCACCGGCATCATGCCTATTAAGTAACAATGTACCATTTTCACGCAAGCGTCTAACAATTGCTGGAAATTTTGCTCTACTAGGATGTCGTCGAGTAGGAAATCTTTCTTGACAAATTCTTTCGGCTTCTGTTGCGTTACCTTGAGTTTCACTATAAATAAGCACCGTATCAGTCAACTCCGGAAAAGTTTACTCAATTTTATATTATAATAGCTTCTAACGCACAATGGTTAACTAAAGTTGATATGACAATAATTGTCATTTTTCTGGACAACCGTTCACTTTAGAGCATTTTACTAGAAGTAACTTTTTTATGCAGAATTGATAGATCTTTAATATTCTTGAACTCTTTTACCGATAAATCTAAATTTTAAAAAGTTTTGGATGAAAATATGTAATGATACACGTATAACTATCGCCCTCTATTATGTACAAAATTTTAATTATGCCCATCAAATTTATCGGATTACGAAACAAAGATACACCAATTTTCATTTCAATAGTTCCAGTGGTTTTAAAATAAACTAAAAAAAAAGAAAAAACAAGTAGAATTTTAATACCCTGTACCTCAGAAATGACGGGTCTTAAGACGATCTTTTATTTAGTAAACTATATTTATTTTTCGATAATCTGTTACCTCTCTCGATTTGTCACCATAATTCTGAAACACCTTGTATATACAAATTTATTAATACCTTGGTTTTCTTAAAATTAAGATTCTTCAAGATATATGCAGTTCAATGTCGAAAGTCAGAGATGCAGATGTCTGCAGAATTGGAAATTGTTTACAAATGGAAAAACGTTTTATAGCTCTTTTGTGCCGCAATACTGTGGAACGTCCATATTGTAGTATGCTGTCAAGCATTGTATAATATTCTCTATAGGGCATCCACAGAGACAGAGCTAGAAGATGTCCATTAAAAAATGGTAAAAACTTTAAAGTTTTAAACGGAACTTTACCATTCTTTTGATATATTATGAAGTTACGTCGAAAAAGGACCTGTATTCACATTTAATCATTCAAAGTAAAGCTACATAGTTTTTGGGCAATTTCGTTTAATACGTTGATACAGTAATAGTAGATCCTTAGTTTTAAAGTATGATGCGAATATGATAGACGTATTTATGAAAAATGGAAATACCCGCAAAGTTCAATCCTTATGTGATATAAGTCATACACACTTTAAGAAAATATTTAGTTCATTTAATTAAAAATAATAATTAAATTCATTTAATTACAGCTTCACACCTTAAAATTAGGGATGACCTATCCCTATATCAACATATCAAAGGAAATTATACAAAAACTATGCAAATTTATTTTAGATAATTGAATGTGAACGCAGGTTTTTTCGACGTAGTTTCATAATATATGTTCCATTTAAAATTTTTAAGTTTTGATAATTTTTTGATATCCAAGCTGGCTCAATTTTCGTCGACACCCTATAGAAAATATTAAGCAAAGCTTGGCAGCATACTAAAATATGGACTTTCTACAGTGTTGTTACAAAAAAAGTACCTTTCAGTTTGTTAACGATTTGCAATTCTGCAGGCATCTGTATCTGTCACTCTTAACATTGAATTGCGTATATCTTAAAAATTATAAATTTTAAGAAAAACAACGTATTAATAAGCGCGTGCTAAAATTGAAGAGAGGATTCAAAAATGCAATAATATATAGGGTGTTCCATTTAAAATAAGCTAGCAAGGGTCGACTTCCGGTTCCGGAGTGTAGCACCATCGAAAATATTTTAAATGAGGTCGCCACAAGGCCCTTATCAAACGACAAATTTTTCGTAATTTGGCTATTCAGAGCTTCTCCGAAACGGCTAATGGCGGTTCCTGATTGCACACATTTTATTTGTATTACAATTTGCCTTATAAGCTACTGCGGCAATTCTTCATTGAAACACCAGCTAAGACATATTCTTAAAATATATTAAAACTTAGAAATGAAATGCAAATTATCTAGATGTCTTCACAATACTGCTTAATTCCCTAGTTCTGGGCAAAAATATTTTATTCATCTTCATTTCATATTTTCATTCATGTACATAATCTGTAAATTTCCGACTCGCTTAAAAATATAAGGGTCTAGTGTGCAACGGAGAACTTTTAAGGAGGGCTTTAAGCCCACTCAATTTAATACAATACAATGGAATACAACTGCGGTCTCGTAGAAGGTAATAGATACATATTTGATTAAAAAAAAATTGCGCATTCAAAGGAATAGTTTCATGATGCAAATAGGACCATAGAATAATTTTTTTCGATATTAATTTTTATTCCTTCTCAAGTTATGGTAAGAGATCGAAAAAATCAGGTGCCATAGTTTCAGATGTTCTGGAACAGTTTTGATGCTTGAATTAATCTCAATAGTCATCAAAAAATCACGTAAAAAAACAAAAATGTGTGATAAACTTACTCTTTTACCTGCGTCGTCAGTAACCAGTATATAAAATATAAAAAAACAGATACTCAAATACAATCGCGACCAAATGTGGTAGTACGTCCGGCCGCTTGAAAACCACTTCGGACAGTGTAAGTTTAATGGGTACTCATAGAAGGACGAACGACTCGGAGAGTTTCATACTGAGTTTAACAGTGACCCAGACAAGATTTAAAAAATGAAATTACATCATAATTTTCCTTTTTAAATGAAAAATTTCAAAATTTTTGCTGCTGAATGAAGCTCAATAACTGGCGATCCCCCTTTAACGGGTTTGATATTTAAAATTGTATTCGTGTTGTTTCTCCGATCTTGTGAGATTCGTAAAATTAGGGTATTTTACAGGTATTTTGTCGTAGATATATACAGGGTGGTCATTTAGTGCGGTCTCGGAAGATTACGGCTAAACAATTTAATATTTTGAATTTTTTTTGTGTTATATAGAACTCGATTATGGGTACATTCTAAAATTGTTTTCGTTTTATACAGGGTGTTCTAAATAAGTGAAAAACATCAAAGTTATGTTTTTTTAAATAGGACACCCCATATATTAATATCGTTTTAGATTTCTTGAGAAAAATAAATGTAAGTTTCATTAAGTTTTACTTGTCCTAAATCTTAAGGATTTCGAAATAATTAAGTTTTTTTAAAAAAATCATGCAATTTTAAAAACTTTATTTTGAAGGAAGTTTAAACTGGGGTAAATCGAAATTCATACAAACCTTAGATATGAGACGTATTTTATGCCAGAATTATTAAAATTGAAATATTTCATACAGTGCGTCCAAAAAATAACATGAAAATTGCATTCTTTTTGAAAGGAAATAACTTGCTTAATTTAAATAGAACACATATTTTATTACTCGAAATAAGAGTTAAACATATGACTAATCAAAAATCGTTACACCTTCCTATACCTAAATGTACAGGTTTTCTTCGAAAAATAAGATTTAAGAAAAGGTAGCAAAATTAATAATTTTCGATTAGTCATATGTTTATCTCATATTTCGAGTAATAAAATATGGGGTGTTCTATTTAAATTAAGCAAGTTATTTCCTTTCAAAAAGAATGCAATTTTCATGTTATTTTTTGGACGCACTGTATGAGATATTTCAATTTTAATAATTCTGCCATAAAATACGTCTCATATCTAAGGTTTGTTATGAATTTCGATTTACTCCAGTTTAAACTTCCTTCAAAACAAAGTTTTTAAAATTGCATGATTTTTTTAAAAAAACTTAATTATTTCGAAATCCTTAAGATTTAGGACAAGTAAAACTTAATGAAACTTACATTTATTTTTCTCAAGAAATCTAAAACGATATTAATATATGGGGTGTCCTATTTAAAAAAAACATAACTTTGATGTTTTTCACTTATTTAGAACACCCTGTATAAAACGAAAACAATTTTAGAATGTACCCATAATCGAGTTCTATATAACACAAAAAAAATTCAAATTATTAAATTGTTTAGCCGTAATCTTCCGAGACCGCACTAAATGACCACCCTGTATATATTTTTTAATCGTGGGCTTACAACGATTTTTTTGGGGTTTTTGTTAAAGTCAAAAAAAGTTAACCATATCACTCACTGAAATGTGCCAGAACGCTTACGTAACACATCGTCTAGCGAGTGACGAAAATAGAATTTTTGTCAGCTCCTTTGCTACTTGCCACTTGAAATATCTCTGACAACTTGCTGGTGAGCTAATGAACTACTCTGTATATTCAACATCTCTTCTGCAACCTTCTTTCTCTATTTTATATGTTGCTTTCAGTAGGTTCGTTTAAAAAATCGCGTTGAACCACAATTTTTTAGTAGAATTTAATAGTTTTAGCTTAGTTTGGTGAATGTAGTTGGAGTTTGATAACTCGTTATTAAATGCGCTTTTGCAATTTCTGTAACTTCAACTCCTTATCACAAGCTTAGTTCTTCTTTCAGCACGCTTTAAATCTCAAAAGAGACGAGTGCAACCGATTTAAATCTAAATCTCATAGGGCTATAAATTATTCAGTATGGAATGGCAGGTTCCTAGATGAGTGGAAAGTTAAAAGCATCTCATCCGCTATGCATCTTATACCTGTGGATTTCCATTTAAAAAGGCGTTAGTGTATAATTTGGATATAGTAGTCATCATTTTAGGGTTGTGAATAGTGTGAGATTTTTATGCAATTTATACCGGAACTTTTCAGGGCTTAAATCCTTTCCGAGAGTTTATTGCGGTCTACCATAATGCTACGTGTACCTATAGCAACTTTCTTTATTGGTCTATTGGTACAAGGTGGCTTTAAGGGCTTACGAGCCTTAAATAATTGCGGAAAAATTGATGCGGTGATACATTGTTGCGCAAACGTTTACCAGCCTGTATATTCCGTAGTGATAGTTTATGCTATGATGAATACCTGAGCAGGTACAAGATGTTCCATTGTCGATTCTCAACGTAGGAATCTCGGAAACCGTAGGAGATACGGAGTCGATTAAATGGTGGGGATGTTGTGTCTTTATGAGAGGAGTACTTTTCCTCTTTAATTAAAAACAAAAATCCTATTACTTCCGGAAATATCTGGAAAGAACCTGATAATTGCCATTTTTTTGGTTTAAATTACATTAAAAAAACAAAAAAAAACACGAAAATACTTTTTCGGGGTTAGGGCGTTTCGGTTTTTCAATACTATGATCAATTTTTTTTCAAATAGAGACCTGACCGTTTTTTTAAGAACTCGGCTAGTCATTGATAATTAAAAACAGCCACGTGTTACACTTGCCGATGTGCGACGTCTAGGTCATAAATATTCATTATCAGGAGAAGCGATACCTCAAGGTTTTCACATTTTGCATTATTGGAAGCTACTTACTCCACATTTACGGTAAAAATTGAAAACCCTCATGTCAAAATCAATAATTCAATAAATGTCACGTATTGATCACGTGACAGGCATAGACGCGCTGCAATTGGTGTTACACACATCCTACTTATCAATTTTGCAAAAATCTTTCATTAATGAAAAATCATGGATCAGTTGTTAAAGTACTCGTTGCCGGAAAATGAAAATTTCTAACGAAGGAAAACGTGATATGCTCAAAATCTATTTTTCAAATAGATCTAGTAATATTTTCACTCAGCAATACTTCAGTGCTTACCCAGAACGCTTGCAACCACACAGAATCTATTTCAGGTTACTTAATCACAACCTGCTAACTTAATGCACTTTTAAAAAGCCAAGAAATCGTTATGAACTTCATCTGGATGCTGATCAAGAAATGAATATTATCAATGAAGTGGGGGAAACTGTCAATATTTCACGCATTAGTTACAAAAAATCTATTATGATGTAATAAAGTTTTAATAACTTTGCGTTTATTTAAGGTTAATAACAATTGCCGATTTGAAAAAAAAATGATGATGGTATTGAAAAACCGAAACTTTGTGTCTTCGAAAAACTATTTTCATGTTGTAGCGCGGAAAAAAATTTTGTAAGAAAGAGTTTTTTTTTATGCTTTTATGTTATTTAAGGCAGAAAACGAATAAAAAGAATATAGCAATTATCGTTTTCTTCCAGACATTTTCGAAAATAATTGGAATTTTTCAAAAATTAAAAAGGTAAAATATTCTTCTTATAAAGACCCAACTTGGCCTCCATTTAACCCACTTACTATCTCCTACAAATTTCGAAATCCTCATGTTGAGTTTTGAATATGTAGTACCCTGTACACTGAATCATGTAAATTTTAAAGGTACAGTTATGGACAAAAATATGGAATATTTTCTGAAACAACATTTTCTTGGTGATCATTTTTCTTTTCACCTTCAAAGTTTATTGATAAGGTAAAGGTATGTTCCTAAATTCACGGTACAATATTTGGTTTAGGAAAGTTGTTTTTAACAAAGTTGTTAAAAAAATGTTTTTTATTGGAAAAAAGTATGGAATATTATGTGGTGTTGTTATTTATGTAGGCATTATCAGTTATTCAGTTTGATTGTGTGATGCATTTTATACGAAATATGGCAAAGAAAAAGTATTTTTTGAAAGAATTTCGAAATTCAATATTTCAGATGTCACGTGATGGCTACAACCAAAAAAGCATTGCAAAGATGTTATAAATCAGCCAAGGAGCCGTCTCCAAAATGTTAAGTAAATTTGGCATTTAAGGAGATGTAAAAGATGGTCTAAAACTTGGATGTCTAAACAAAATGAATACCATTACTGATTGACGAATTAATAAAATATCTTCTGGAAATCCTGGCAACTCCTCCAGGATTGTGAAGCAAAAAATCACTAGCAATAGTGACATCATTATAAGTGATTGCACTGTACGTCGTCGATTGTGCGAAATGGGATAGTATCAGTTGCAGAGAAGAAACCCTTAATTTCTGAGAAGAATGGAAGAGCCAAACCTAAATTTGCTCACGAACATACTGGTCTTTTCAGTAATGAAACTAAACTTAATATTATTAATTTTGATGGGAAAAATTATATTCTTGACCTATGAGGATTAGGTTTGATCTCAACTATCAAAAACCAGCACTGAAACAGTGGTAGTAGCATAATGGCGTGCAGATGTTTTTCTTGATCCGGTGTTGGACCATTGATCAAAACTGGGGGAATTATGGATCGGTTTCAATACAAAGCCGTCCTGCACAACCACATGCTGCCATTTACTGATAAAGATATGTCTTTACTTTGGTGTTTCCAGCAGGACAACGACCCTAAATATTCATCGTGACTAGTAAAGAATTGGCTGAATGATAATAAAATCCCCGTGTTAGAGTGGCCGTCCCAGTCGCTCGATCTTAATCCGATTGAGCATCTCTGGGAACAGTTAAAACGAAAAACTCGAGGCAGAAATGTATCCAATCGGGATGAGTTGTGGAAAGTCTTGCAAGAAGAATGGGTGAAAATTCCTATTTCCATTTGTGAAAATTTAATCGATTCTTTACACCGTCGATGTCAAGTTTTGTATTGATTATAATGGTTTTTGCGAAGTATTCCATTCTTTTATCCAGTATAATTTATTGTTTTTTTTTTATATTAGTGGAAATGAACTTATTTGTTTATGTTTATAGTATTGTTAAACATATATAGGGTGTCCCAGATCAAAGTGCAAATATTTTGACCGTGGCTTCTACAAATGAAATTAACAAACGCGTATTTTTTCTTTTTGTCCAAAAGTCTCTCGTTTAAGTTCTAGGGCTCTTTGAATATGGAGCCCCATTTGGATAAAATAATTTATGTTAGAAGAGCCTTTCGACGGATTGTCATGAAATTTGGTGCACAAACATTTTTCGATCGCAGCAAATAAAAAATGAAATTTACAGCTTTGCCAGAACATAAATATAAGGGCCGGACTATGAATATAAGGGCCCGTATTTATTTAACCGTTAAATATTTCGATCAAATGATTAGATTACTCGATTGAACCTTTCATTTAGAAACTTTTTTGTCTCTTGGAGATTTTTCGCAGAATGCGTTGTTTTCTTGTAGTAACGATTCCAAATTTTACGCGTTTTTATTGCAGGAATTTGTTAACATTAAGTAGACCATGGCTCGAATAGTCACATCATTCTCCTTGTCAAAAAAATCATTCTGATTGTCATTTTCTGGCATATTGTGGTCAACTAGCAGTAGGTATTACTCGTTAATGTTATTATTGCCATATTTAATTATAAAGTAACATAAAAATTAATTTTTACTTTTTTTATAATGGCTCTTCCGTTTAGCGATCTCGAGAATGCTGATATTCACTTGATTTATGGTGAGTGCAGACAAAATGCTCATAAAGCTAGAGTTCCCTACCATCGGCGATTTCCTAATCGACGACTTCCAAACGCAAAAACGTTTACAAATGTTCATATCAGATTGAGGGAATTTGGTAGTTTCGCCCCTCAACAAGAAGAAAATCATAATATTAAGCATCATGGTGTAGATGATGAGCAAGAAATATTCAATTACTTTGAGGATAATAAAATTAGTACTTTAAGAAATGCTGAGCATGACTTAATGATTCCAAAAAGTAGTATTCAGAGGGTGTTACGTCAAGAAAAGTATCACCCTTATCATTTAAAGAAAGTCCAGAACTCGTGGTCACTTTGAACAATTTTTAGTGTGCAATTTCATTCTTCTTTGTTATTTTGTTTCAAATAATTCAAAAAACGACTTTAGACAGACACGGTCTAATACGAGGAAGATAAGTAAGAATTGCTTTAAAATAACTACTATGAGAAAACGTCACATTTTGCAAAGAATCTCCAAGAGACGAAAAAGTTTCTAAATGAAAAGTACAATCAAGTAATGCAATCACTTGATTGAAATATTTAACGATTAAATAAATACGGGCCTCTATATGCATAGTCCGGCCCTTATATCTATGTTATAGCGAGGCTGTATGTTTCATTTTTTTATTTGTAAATTGCTACGATCGAAAAATATTTTTACACCAAATTTAACGAATATCCTTTGAAGGGCTCTTCCAACACAAATTATTTTTTCCAAATGGCGCCTCATATCCAAAGATCTCTAGAACTTAAACGACCGACTTTTGGACGAAAAGAAAAAATACGTGTTTGTTAATTGCATTAGTAGAAACCACGGTTAAAATATTTGCACTTTGATTTGGGACACCCTGTATTTGGGTTTTTTTTATAATATGTTCATTTTTTTAATAATCAACTATTTTGATATAAAACTGAAATGGATTTAAAATATTCCATACTTTTGTTCACAACTGTACACCTCTCTTGGGAAAATACGTGTCCTAATTAGTGAAATATACGATAATTAACCTCGTTTCGGCTAAGCAGTTTCGTTCGAATTAATAAATTAAAATTCGTTTTTAAATCCCCGTTAATCTGCGCTCCGGTTTAAATTGCGGCCTTTGAAAACTTTATTTAGTAATAACATTCCTGGACCATAAAATGAAAGAAATTCAACCGAATGTTCACCTTCATCGCCAAGCTCCGTTGATACCTCGGGCTAGGTCCCAATTAAAGCGAAATCCGCAAAACCGAAAACAAAACACGATTAACCTGGAAGTTCCAAATTCGTGAAAGACTTGAAGAAAAACAGATTTTAAACAAAGATTTTAATTCTCACTTTCGAAGTGGGTTGGTGAAGATAAATTTTATTTGAGCTTTGTGTACAACACTTTATTTTCAAATTTAGCACGTAGAAGTGTTTCAAATAAATTCACAGGGGATGTGTGTGCACTTTACGTTGGCCAAGAAGATTTATGGACGACTCAAACAATCTGATTTTGTTGAGCTCCTTAAAGTTCAAGAATTAAAGGAATTGAAGGTAAATCGTGCAGGTCTCAACCGGTGTTAACCTTTTACGGTTCGACTTAAAAGTCAATGTGTGATGGATACTGAGTTGGTTAAATAGGAGAAAAATTGCTCATCCAAAGGAGAAGTTTTACGGTACAATCGGACCACTAAAATTATTTTTGGTTTTTCAGTTATTTGGAAAGAAAAACGACACTTTCGAATTCTCTTATGTTATTTCCACAAGTTATGGTTAAAGATCTGAAATCATCACATATCAGCAAATAATAGTGTACTATTGTATAGTATTTCGACAGGTAAGATCTGGGTATTTGTGCCATTAAATTGTCAGCTAACACCCACAGCAACTTTGAAAGCAATTCGAAGCCCTAATAACAACTATAATAAGAAATTGTAGCAAAAAGTTTCGATGCGGGAATTCCGACTAGAATTTGTTACGTCAAACTTACCACAATATCGCTTTATACCAATACATCTACGTTAAAGTGGCAGAATAGAGTAACTTCCAGGTAATCGAAACTTATTCGCACTTCTTTTTTTCTGAGTTTTTCAGTACAGAAATATGTTTTAGTAAAATTTAGGTGATTGTTACTTATGTTATAAATTTATAAACAGGCTATTGGAACCACCAGTGCCGTGCTTGGGTAGGACACTTCACGACACCTTAATTGGTAGTACGCGATATTAAACGTTTGGCTAGACTCGTACCACCTTGGTCTGCCGGTTCGCGATCGTGAAGTAATAATGTGACATCATCATCATCATCATCACCCCTAAAAGAACCGGCCCTTGGGCAAAAATATACGTCAGAGACCATAAAAGGTTAAGGCGAACAGGAAACCAGCAAAAAAAGCCTCAGGAACAGTATCGGGTCGTTTTGCTTTTTGAATTTCTGAAGCACGTTGAAATGGAAAAAGCCATAATTATTTATCAATAAAATAATTAAAAATTA
Source organism: Euwallacea fornicatus (assembly GCF_040115645.1). NCBI lineage: Eukaryota > Metazoa > Arthropoda > Insecta > Coleoptera > Curculionidae > Euwallacea > Euwallacea fornicatus. Next base: position 617,841 of record NC_089553.1, read on the forward strand.
AAGAACTAAACAGTACTTATTATCCAATATCCTACAAATTCAAATAACGTAATCAATTATAAATAATGACACTGTCGAATGATGCGCTTATGAGTTTTATAATTCAATTTTCTACCACGAAAGTGACAAAACTAATTTATTATCCATAATCCATTAAATTAATATGTATATTACCGTTTTGAACGAAAATATGGTCTGCATGATGCTTAATGAGGAAAAAGTTAAACAATAAGCGATACAGGATCGATTACATTCAGACAAATGCACACAAGTTAATGCTCATGCAAAATCTGCTTTCACATTGGAAAAAAATACAACTGTTTAACTTTTATTTCAATCCCTGAAAAAATATCTTTTTGGGGAGTCTATGGACAATTCCGTGTATTTATCTACAAACCATGTATGATATGTTTTTTAACAATTTTCGAAACAATGGCGTCTAAAAGCTGATTTTTCACAATTTGCGTTATCGCTCTGTCCTAGATTTACATACCGACATAGTGGATCCATTATTTCCATTCATAAATAGATCATATCCATCAAAATATTCAATATACTTTGATGTAGAGCAGACTCTCGGTAACGTAAACACGCGACAATGACAACATTGCCTTAATGTAAATACAAAATTCGTACTATAGGATCAAGCGAAACGTGCGATAACGTAAACAATGTCTACGCTTGATAGCGTAAACAGTTCTTGGCGACAGTTAGATTGAACTGAAAGAAGAAAAAATCCAACCCTTATTGAACATCTATCGATTTTATATTTCTACCAATTAAAGATATCGATGGGAATAAAACATTTTTCAAATTTGGTTGCGTTGTGATAAGGCATAACTGAAATAAGTCCTTTTTTAGAAATTTACAAGTCAACTTGAGAAATCAGTGTTTCCTCAACTATTAACTGTAGAAAAAAAAAGTATTTAACAAATAGTCATATTTTGAGGTCGTCTATCCGCACCTGCTCTGTGTCGGTTCCATTACGACTCACGTTGTATACAGGGTGTTTGGTTTACAGATATACATTCGAAAGAGGATGGTAGGTAAGATGATTGTGAACGTATTTGACCATATATACTATTATAAAAAGTGTCACGCATTTCCAGATGTCGCCTTTTTTCCGGATTTTACCAAATTCGCTGTTTACTTCCATGTAAGTTACAATAAAAATTTAATAAAATATTTGTTGTGACTCTATCGGTTTTCGCATAAACTTGAATATGAATTTTATCGATATCAAACATGTGGTAGTATCAGTATATGAAAAAAAATATGATGCTTTAAAATTCCAAAAATGAATTTCTCTAATATCAAACCTTGAATTTATAAGTAAATAAAGAGAAAGATGCAAATGGAAGAGTCGTTAAAATATCTTTAAAAACTTCTTTGACCATTGAAAATTATATTTCAAAACGATGGATGCCTGGTCCATTATCACAGAACAATAAAAAAAAAAATTAAATAACCTATTTCCTGAAAGATAGATAGGACGAAATGGACCGACATTATGTCCTGCCAGATCTCCAAATCTCACCCAGTTGACTATCACATCTGGGGTCAAAGGAAAGAACTGATATCCAATGAGAAAATTCATGGTCGATACCATCTCATTCAAAAAATTAATGAGGCAGCAAAATTAATGAAGGCTGAAATGAGACTAGGAGTAACCACCACAGAGATAAGACGAAGATGTCGATGTTGCATCAGAAACGGTGGTTCTTATTTTGAGAATAATAATTAGTTATAAGTAAATATTATAATTTATACAAATAATAATTACTTATTAAATTTTTCTTCAATTTTTTTTTCTTTTTTAATTAAATACCTTATGGAGCATTAAGTCTACGCCTTTCAATACATCATTCGAAAGAACAATGGTCAAAGAAGTTTTTAAAGATATTTGAACAACTCTTCCATTTGCATCTTTCTCTTTATTTAGTTACAAAGTCAAGATATGATCTTAGAGAAATTCATTTTTGGAATTTTAAAGTATAAATTTTTTTCATATGCAGACACTACTACATGTTTGATATCGATAAAATACATATTCAAGTTTATGCGAAAGCCGATTGAGTCACAACAAATGTTCTATTAAATTTTTATTGAAACTTACACGGAAGTAAACAGCGAATTTGGTAAAATTCGGAAAAATGGCGATATCTGGAAATGCGTGACATTTTGTATAATAGTATATCTGGTCAAATACGTTCACAATCATCTTACCTACTACCCTCTTTCGGATGTGTACCGGTAAACCAAACACCCTGTATATATGTATTAAATGTGTCTTTAATAAATCGTTTATTATTTAAATCACGTCCGCTAACGTAAACATTTCTACAATGTGAACCACAGTTGATTTGAATTAGTTTACATTATCGAGCGTCTGCTGTATTTAAATGAGATATTCTCCCTTGTAGACCATGTTATATGTTTTATCTATACACTGGTTATGTTTCGATTTATTAATAGCTTTTCGGCAGAGATTTTATTCTATATATATATATATATATATAGACTCCTACAATATCACAAATTATTAAAATCCGTAAAGGTACGTTTTCTCTGACCATTAAGTTAAGTCAGTTACGAAAGTATTCGAACGGAATTAAGTTTGAAAGTAAAATCCTTTATTATTCATATATATCATAAAAAAATAAAATATGCTATATTTTAAGAAAGTACATTAATTTTTATTAAATTAAATAAACATAAAATTAAAAATATTTAGATACAACCAATATAAATAATAATGTTTCTACACAAATGATAAAATGAAATCCATAAAAGTATTCGAACATAATAAAAGTAAATAGATTTTCAAAGTTTTAATATTTGATTGGGCCCCTTTTTGCCTCGATTACCGCTTGTAGACGTCGTGGCATGGAATATACAAAATTTTGTGTCACTTCAGCACCAATAGAATTCCAGAACTCCCAAATATACTGGACTAAACTGTCCTTAGAGGTGATCGGGTCGGTTTTTAGTCTTTTTTCGACTTCATCTAACAAATATTCGATGAGATTTATATCTGAGCTTTGTGGTAGAGTTGGTGATAAATCAACCAAGGTTTCATTACCTGGGCTGTGTGCTTTGGATCATTTTCCTATTGAAACCAATAATCTCTTGGCAAACCCAACTTTTTAAATTTTATTTAAAATTACTTTATAATATTTGCAAATATTTCACTTTATCCATAATTCCATCTGTGGAGACCAGGTTTTCAACCCCATTTACCGCCATGCACCCCCACGTTTAACAGTTGCAAGTAAGTTTTTAGAATCCAGTTCTGTATTCTTTTTCCTTCACACTTTTTGGAGTGCATCACTGCCAAAAACATTGTAGTTGCTTTCATCAGAGAAAAGTACTTTATCCCAAAATGTATTGTCTTTAGTTATGTGTTGTTTTGCAAAGTTGAGATGTTTTTTTCGGTTTTTATGGCTAATATAATGCTTCTTTCTAGGAACTCGACCACGTATATCGTTACTTCTTAGGAAACGTCTGCATAATTCAGGATTTACTTCCTTTCTAAATTGGCTTAAAACATATCCTATTAATTTTGATGCAGAAATAAAAGAATTTTTTACATTTTCTCATAAAATCATAGACTTTCACATTTTATCAATTTTTTTTATTTTCCTGATAGACGTTTATTGATGATATTTCTGTGTGTTATTTATTTTGTTTTATTTATGAGATAGTTGATTTTCTTCTATTTAACAAACGAGCAATTTCTGCATATTTTTTATCTTCGTTGTACCATTTTAGTGTTAACTCTCGTTCGCGAAATGTTGTTTCACTTTTTTTCTTTATCATTTTTATAAACAATAATCTATGGTGATAAAGGATGTTTAGCTATTAATTTTACAACGTTGACTAACAAATGTTTTTTCATTTTGGTGAAAATATTATTTACAGTTCGTATCTTTTTTCCTTTTCGAAGTGTTAGAAGACTTTGGTGGATCAATATAAAGAAGATTTCAAATACCTTTTAGACAGGATGGTATTTATTATTTTTTTTACTAGCTATTTATCTATATAGATCCTCTTCTTGATAATATTGTAGAATTTACCATATGTTAAGTAAATAGCAATATTACATTCTTATTTGTTTCGTTCGAATGCTTTCGTGACTGACTGTAATTTCTAAAGGAACCCACTATTGACCTATTCAGGCGGCTTTTGCAAATTGTACTCAAGAACAGACATCTACCGTATGAGTTTTTACAATTATTAACTCCAGATCTCGGTACCAGTAAATGGTCCCTCCCGCCTTCTTATCGATAAGTTTTGAAAATTGACTCAAGTAGACTTCACTTCTCAACAAACATTCGTACCGTGACCCATCGCGACTGGTCACTCATAACACTTTACCACACTTACTTAATTATTTTAAGGTACATTATCTTATAATGATTAAGAAAACCCTGTATTTAGAATCACTATTTTCAATAACTAATAATTAATAAATAATGTTAACCGACATTGTGAGGTAATTGGACAACTAACAATATTTCGTTTTTTGACTTGAACAAACAAAAACAACAAACCATGTGGTTAAGAAAAGGTTCTTTTATAAAATACTTTTTTAGTTTCTATGCACTTGGAGTTTGAATGAGTGCAAGAAAGAAGTAATTAGGCGATTTGTAAGTGCGAGGGCGATAAGCTACCATTACCCTCTCCATTGTCAATGATCGGCTAATGTCGTCGGCTCGCAAGCAGTACGCTTTAATCCCGAGGATGGACGTAGTTCTACGTGATTTTGGAGGACGTCACTTACGCGCATTGATGCAAATTTGAATGCGTTCTTCGATTACAAATTCAATTTTAATGTAGCGTTACCTCCACAAACACCACTGTAGAAATAGTATTTTTAGAACGCATCAATTGAAAAACAAGCACGTTTTGTGACATGATCCATCCTCGGATTAAGGTGTACCGCTTACGAGTCAACGGCGGACACCTATCTCCCTCGCACTTATCAATCGCCCAATTGCCTCTCGCTTGCGCTCACTAAAACTCCATGTGCATAGCAACGAAAAAGTTACTGTATACCTTTTTCGTTAATTCGTTATTTAAAAGAATAGTTCCTTTGAATCTGCCATTATAATGACGACGAGGTCGCTACATTATTTTATTTCTAGGCTTTTGAATAATCCTGTGTAGTTTTCCGTCATTTTATTCCAATTACTACAAGTCTGTGGTAATTACTTCATTGCCCTCTTGTAATACAATACCCGAACAAAAGTTGGGACTTTGCAACTCCAAGCTTTAGTGTAAACTTCAATAAATAAATTAGACTTCTTGCTTAGAAGGTGAACTGCAATTTGCAGCCAAGAATGCAAAGTGAAAGTTTCAGTTATTTTAATTTTTCAGTTAGCAGCCTTTCCTCATTAGTATCGATTTAGCTTTAGGCGAGCTTTATGTCGTTTACTTTTCTCTCTTGTGCAGGATAAATCCAGTGAAGGGATCTCGGAGTTACGAAGTCGGTAAATGGGGAAAGAATTGCAGCTGTAACGTGCCAATTTAAATTTACTTGTTTTTTTTTGTGAAAAAATTCATGGCTTGAATATTGGAAAACGAAGGAGAAATTCATTTAAATTCAAAATATTAGGCCCACAGTTTCTAGAGTGTCAAAGGGGGCAGGGTTGCTGCATAGAGCGGTGGTTCTACGTTTTTCAGACGAAAGGGAGGAAAGATGTTAACGAACGAGGCATTTCAGGATGTGACCTTTTACTATTTATAATTTTGGTACTCTATCTTAGTTATCGTTCCATTTTGCGCATCAGCTGACGTGACGTAGGGAGTTCGCGTCCCTCTATTTCTACATTGGGGTGCTGATTGTTTGAGCTGTAGTTAAATACTCGGGAGGACCGTTACTCATTTTCCCACTCTGATTTATTTATGCATTTTCACACTTCGTCATTTACTTTAGTTATTTATATTATATTTGTTGAGGGGACACCAATCACTTTAGGAGACAGTAACTAATAATTGAAGCGTCATAACGAGGGTATGATTTACGTTTCGACGCATGTGTCGGGCGTTTATAATTATTTTGACTGGCGATGATGAATGATTGACTAGCTCTGGAATGCTCGAAGTGAGGAGAACTTAAACTTTCGGGAAGTAATTCTGCAATTTTCTTCTAAGAGGTATTGAGGTGTAAGTTGAACATATTTTCTGCTATTTAATTGGATACTTCTTGTGCTCCCGGACTATAATAGCCAGAAAACCGAATCTTATACTTATGCAGCAGTGAGAAAGTTGTACTGACGTTTGAGGAAGACTGAAATATAGGTCGAAACGTCGGCGTTTGACTGAGATTTACTATCTTAAATTCGATAAATCGCAGCTGGTTAAGTGCAAAATGAACGAACACGCGATCCATCCCCATCCATAGCTAGATTCTTCATAAAACTTGGCATATTCTAGATTGAAAATTTTATTACCACTTTCCACCCACGATTCATGGAATCTTCCCTCTCTAGTAAAGGTGTTTCGATAAATAATTATAGCAATAATTGGTAGATTGACTAATAATACGTATATATGTGTTAACGTCTTAGATAAGATAAAATTTTACTTCGATTAGTCTGAAAAAAGTTAGTAATATTATTATTAATTTAGTTGAAAATTTAGTCGCTTGCCTATGGTACATATTGGCTTATTTCCTTATTCGACGATGGTACAGGTGTCTCTATAGTGCAATATCGCTGGTAGTTCGTTGACTTAAAAAGCGATAAAAGTGTTGTGATTCCTTGTATTACTCATTGTCTCTCTACTAACATTGTAAGAGGAGGTAAGTCGGCCTTCTCAGAACTTTGAACAATAAATGGTAAAACTGTAATATTCTGAAACAAACTCTCAACTATCTCTATTATACTATTATATCTCTATTATCTCCATTATATACCGAAAATGAACGAAGGCTTGAATCGTACAAAAGGGCTTACGATACCCTAAACAACCAATTTGTTATTCAATTCGGTCGTGCAGAATTCTTTTGTGAATTTAAATGAACAGAATCACTGCACGCCTTTATGACTTGGCTTGGAAATTTCTAAATCCCAAGCCAGAAACTGTTTATTTTAGAATACGTAGAACCTACTTTGCTGTGTTTTGTGATTTGACGTTAAATTACGCAATCTCATGTTTATAGCAGGATTTTTGTCTAGCTTATAGATTATTTTGTTTCAGGCAGGATGAATCACGAACACATTTAATAAACGTTTCCGAAGACAACAATGGTAAGTTTTCACAACATTTTGGACTGAATGTGTACAATTTCCTTAAAAGGGTTTTGATGAAACAGGCCCTTTAAGGTAAATGCTACGTTTTTCGGGTTATTACTTGACGAAATTGTCTGCATCCTCTTTCAATAAAACATTTTTTGGGTGAAACGTGGTACAAGACAACCTCTTCGCTCTACGTTTTCTCCTGAATGATTTACTAGAGCTTTTCTTTGGCTTTAGCCAAGTCCGTGTCGTAAAGTAATATGGTGACTTTACATTACCGGTCGTATTATATTCATAAAATTGGAGCTGAGCTTTTCATTTTGAATTAAAATGTTTTATTGGAAACTCTTATCTCGTTCAAGCGAATATTTCCAAGTAGGATATTTGATGCATCCGGAAAACTTAGACTTATGCCATCGAGTAGGATTACTATAGGGACTTTCTTTAGTTGGCGAAAAATGGTCTAATTGGCTCCATATGCTTTCACCACGTTACGGACCTAAATAGTATCGGTGACGTAACACTTTAACTCACCAAAAATGAATGGTTTCTTCTTTGAAAAAATGACTTTTTCGGTCATGTAATACGTGATTCTTTTAAAACATTGCGGATTTTTTAACCTATTTTCATATCAATATCTGTAAGCTTGCGGGACCATGAAACGAATAAGGGTACTGGTTGAGGTAAAATAAACCAAAAAAGAGTAGGAAAATATAACAAATAATATAATAAAACCTAATCTAATCTAACCTAACTTAACCATAGCCAAACCCACCATACGTATTTTAACTGTTTTTCAATTTTGTTAAATGTTTGTTTTTATTTGGGTAAGAATAGTTCGGTTGGGTTAGATTAGGTTTTGTTGGGATTGGCTACGGTTAAGTTAGGTTAGGTTTCATTGTATTATTCATTACACTTTTCAACTGTTTTTTTGTTTCATTTTGCCCCACTTAACCCCTATTTACTCCGCGGTCCGCGGAAAGCTTGCAGATATTAATATGGAAAATAAGTTAAAAAAATCCACAAGTTTTGTAAAGAATCACATATTACAATATTAAAGAAATAATTTTTTCAAAGAAGAAAACATTAATTTTTAGTAGGTTAAACTGATGTGGTATTATAGAATCCAATAGAAAAGCGGCTACAAAGTAACAGAGATACGTTGACACAATCGGCTCAAAGAATTCAAGTATCTAAAAAACTGGTATAATTTCGTCGTTTTAACAAATTGCTATGAGGTTATAGGTAGCATTTCAAAGCGCAAAAATGGTAATTTTAAAGAAAGCGTAATCTATTAATACCCTCGTGTAGTATCAATGCGCGTAAGATAATAGTTTGTATCAGATTGTTGTTATTGTGACAAAAATTCGCTCTTTATAGACGTCTACATATCCCAGGACCGAGTTTAACAGAACCAAGTTTAAACACCCATCCACTCCTCGTAAGTGTGTTAGTCTCTGGTCAAAGAAATCTAGAACTTTGTGAGCGTGAATCTTGCAACCATCCAGTAAAAATTATGTAATGTGAAACATAGAAATTGAAGAAATGCTTTATCAGCAACACAAATGATTCTAACGGTAAGATTTCCGATTCTTTTAATACTGTTTATATGTATGATTTATGCCGTCTGTAGCAATTTAAAGCTGTAAGCAAATCGAAATTTTAGTACTCATTCAATTGCAATCGAAATGAAAACATTTCTAGACTTCGACATTTGTGTTATTACCATGATGGTTACTAGGATGTACCAACATATTCTAAAAAAATAAGCCCCATAGATTTTTAGAAAAGAATAGACACATCACCTTCTTTGGATATTTTAATCTGGAAACTGGCAGTATTATCATTAGCTGATTAGCGTGTGGAAAATTCACTTTTCACATAAGCACGTCAGTATGCCCATGCGGAAAATAACATTCTCTTCAGGGACATTTGCATCGTGCATACAAGGAAACATTTTGCATCGTATTTAAATGCTCTATAAAAAAGGGCATTAACAATGTGCTAGTTCGCATTTCTGCAATATAGAAAGATTTCTTGTACTATTGAAGGAAAATTTTCCAAGCTTCAAGATTATACTATATGAGCATTACGTCGCGCATATTTGTGTTTATTTAACTGATCTCTTATAGTTTAAAAGATTCCCAGACATTTTTGCAAATTTATAGCGTTCTGTATAGCATAAAATTTAATTCCAATTTAATTGAGCCAGTTTCGAATGATCTGCATTTGTATGTTGTCACTATTGAATTTTTCTTTAATTTTTAATTTAATATTTTCATATAAAGTATGACCGCCATGAATTTTTAGCACAACTCTGTATAAAAATTACGGAGAATTGTTCCAATAAATTTCAATAACAAAACTGTTTCTCTACTTTTCGCCGCAACGAATTTATCAATTATTTTTCTTTTAGCAGAAAAAAAATCGAAAATAAATATTCATATATACGAATATTATTTGCCAGTTGAAATCAATTTTGTATACAGGACGATTAAGTCTATAAATCAATTTTCGCAGAGTTATTGATAATTTTGAATTGTTGCTTCATTCTTTGCCCATAGTGTATATGTCACGATCATTTCATCCGTAAAATAACTGAATTGTTATTTTCAAAAGCCCACATTCTTAAATAAATACGATTTATAAGCGTAAGTAAATTTAAATTGAATAGAACATTTCTCACAATTATAAAAAATATACAGCGTGTTTCATTGAAATGTTGAATTTTATTTGCCTTCACTGAAATTGCGATGTTCTTTCATTGAATAACATTTTTTGACTATGCCGCAAAAATTCTGTAATTTTTATAGTTAAACATTTTTGCAAACTCTTATAAAACTTTGCCAGTAACAAGCTAAACATGAAAACTTACCCAGCATCACCCAGTGTCTTACCCAGTGCCTCTAGATTACACTCATACATAGATATGTACATTGTTGTATGTGTATGTTCCATGATAATCTGGGTGCATCGTTGCATTTGCGCTGATATTAGATGGTATTTTGCAATTATATATTGATCACTACTATGAAATATAAATGATTATTGAACTTGGATAATGCCATATAAAGTTTAGATTAGTTTTCAGTGGATTTGAGTTGACACAGATGGCAACAACAACGAAGGGACTGCAACAGCAAAATAACGTTGTCTCAAACTGCAATTATAAGTTCACGGCGATAACTCCATTTCTATCGCTTAGAAGTTTTCCAATTATATACATATTTAAAAAGTAAATACAAATTTTCAGTTTCTCCAAATTTATTTAATCAGTCACTGGTTAAATAACGTTTTAAACTAGAAATTTCGCGAGTTTGCCTTTTCTAATAATTATGATCCGAGTCCTGCATGTAGTGCAACTTTGCAGTTTATCCAGAAACTCCATGCTTCGACGAGCTTTTCTAGCAAGTTTTCCATTTCAACTGCCTTTTTATTAATATATTATTTATTCGGGCTAAAACTAATACTTCAGGATAGTTCGTTGAAACGAAATTCACAATGAATCCATTGGATTGAAATACTGATTAAGATTAAAACAAACAAGACCTTTCCGTTGGATTTACCACTTCATCCATATAAAGTAGCCCTTGAGGTGCTTAAAACACGGTTAATGCCCCTGGGATGTTTTGAATTATTACTGAATAAACAATTTTCGATTAGGAATTTGTGTGTCTGTTTGGATAAAACTGAGACCTCTCTTGTCTCGAATGTTACCTTGCCAAAAATAGACTGTATAACTGCTTTTGAAAAACTTGCGAATATATAATACTTATAAGTTGCATAAAGTAATA